>NW_024510321.1:6016938-6616938 GCF_017590135.1 Pyrgilauda ruficollis
CCCCCCCCGGAATGTCTCTGCGGGCCTTTTCAGCTTAATTCTGTGTTGAAAAGGGTATCAATACATGTTAACAGCCTTTATGTGCTGGAGGGAGGGGTGGTTTTTTTCTTCTCTCCCTTCGCCCATCACTCATTAGAGCCCTCAAAGCTGCATGGGCTGGGAGCATTCACTCTGCTTCAAATATACATCGGCGCTCGCCTACAAAGCCGAGCAAATCCATACAATAATATAGCTCTTAGTGGGAAGATGAAAAGCAAGGGAGGGCCAAGGAGGGAAGTTAAGCAGAGCAGGGATGCTATGCAAGCTAGGAGCCCCTTTGTGTGGAGTGAAACCCTTCCAACTCCTTGGAGAAAGTACTGCAGGGTTTTTCATTGACCCTCCAGAGCCACCAGCCTTCCTTGCGCTGAACTGGGCCCAGCAGCACCGGGAGCACATAGGCATCAAGTAATAAGGGACACAGGACAGGGGAAAGTGAGGAAAAGAGATGAGCTGAAACCATGAAAGTTTTGGGGAGAATCCCATCTTAGCCAGCCAGGGAATAGACACAGTAGCGACAGGGGAAAAGGACTCAGCCCGGCAAGAAATCAGCACCGAAAGCATTGAAAAGCACTTGACTAAAGGTACAGAGTTAGAAGCACACACGTTGCCAGGTTTCTTCCTCCTTTTTGAGAGGAAGACAACTAGTGCATATACCCGCCGTTGCTCTCTTGATGCAAATGCCGATGTGGCTGGAAGCCACGGCGGGATGCAGTAACCTGCTCTTCCCACACTTTTGCTGGCCTGACCGGTATGCTCGGCCTTCTGCAGGACCATTCTCCCCAGTGTGCTCACAGCACAGCCAATAACAGAGCACAAAATCCCCCTTTCACAGCTCCCAGGAAGGCAAAGCCCCTCCATTACTCCAACCACGCTACTTTTAGGGACGTGAGAAGGTTGCTTAGCAAGGAAGTTCCCAAGTGTTTACCAACAGCCATAAAAGTGATTCCAGCAACACAGATTGATATAAAGAGATATAAAAGTCCCCGAGAGATATAAAACACAGTCATGAGCTCACTTTGGACTCTCTGGCCTACCGTTTTATGGAGAGAGATGGGTGTTTGGGTTTCGGCACCGTTCCCGGCAGCAAAGTGCAGTAGTACAAGGAAGTTGAGTTTGATTTATTTTATTTTTTCCCTCTCTCCCTCTCACACTTGAGTGGATAGATACGCTCCATCACTGATTTACAGGGGAAAGGGGGAGAAGGATCAAACGTCTCAGCTGCTGATAAGGCGACAGCACTGCGCGACACGGCGATGTCTTGCCCCGCACGGGAGGAGCGGGCGCGGGCAGCGCCGAGGGGCTCTGGCCGCTCCGGCCCTGCCAGCACCATTTCCCGGCTCCAGGCGAAATAAAGAAGAAGAAACGGCCTCCTAAAGGACTTTTTTCCCTTTTATACTGCCTGAGCTGGATTGTCAGAGTCAAAAGCCGTGAAGCCCAGACTATTTATTAATTCATCGGGTCGTGTGCCACAAATCAAGCCCAATTCTGTTCAGCCACCGTGAAGCTCAGCAGGGCTGCCTCCACTAACGCTTTGTGTGGAGGCAAAGTTGTTCAACAAGCCCTCTCCTGCCAGCTCCTAATCTCTTCACAAATGAATTGCTTGAAGGAAACACTTAACAGGTACCTGTCAGTGTAAACAACCTGGTGGGCTTCCTAAATGCCAAGTTGATCTCTAAATTCCTCACATCACGCGCTGGTTGTGTGCCTGCATTACACGAGATTGCTATTTTATTTCATACAAATTCCAGCTTTATCATACTGACCTGGCCTCCTTATCTCTCTCCCCAATCCAGCCAATGGCCGGGGTGGGGGGGGGAAGGAAGGGGAGGAAGGGGGGAGCCCTCAGCAAACTGCTGGTGTCACCTGCAAAGTTGAGAACCTGACTTTCCTACCTCTGTTTGCGTTCCCCCCCCCCCCCCCCCCCCGGCGGCGGCGGGCGGAGGCGCCGCCGCGCTCCGAGGTGCGGTGCGATTTAAGGTGGTCGGGAGGAGATGGTGGCGGCCGCCGGTCCCCCGCCCCGGGAGACCCGGCAACGTGCGGAAAATCAGGCCGAGGAACGGGGAGAGTTTGGGAAATTCCATCCCCCACCCCCCCTTCGCCGCGTCCACTCCCCGCCTAGTCCTTCCAGGCGAGTCCTGCTCTAGCACTGAAGGTGGGGCTTAAATGTATTAATATTAAAAAAGCGCTGTTGACCTATATTTGGAGGAAACCCATTTCCAGTGTCTAGATTGCATGTAGTTTCTGAAACTCCGGGATTGGCAGAGCAATTGACTTCACCGAGCTCTCTGTTGAGCATGAATTATAATTACGAGGTGACTCTCGGAGCGGTTCTCTTTCTCTCTCTCTTTCTCTCACCTTTATCTTTTCCTTTCTTTCTTTCTTTTTTTTTTTTTCATAAAATAGTTCCGCAATCCGATTCCACCCGAAATCCAATATTTACCCAGTTGTAAACCTTGTGCCATCAGATTTTTTAAAACAGAAGGTGATGCAATGCCGATAAGTTGCAAGTCCCTCCCCTATGGAAGTACCAAAGCATTGGCGGCGAGCATCCTTAAAGAAATATCAATATATTTACGCTCTGATGGGCACAATTGCAAATGATGGTATTGCAATACGAGCTATATAATACGGAATCAGATGAGGAATGGTCGATCCGGCTTCAGCTGCCTTTTGTGAGTGCACGACTGCATGCCTACTAAATTTAGAATATGCTCGCGAGGAGAACAATAATAATAATGAAGGTTAAAATGAAATTAAAACAAAAAAAAAAAGAGAAATTAAATAAAATATATAGAGAAAAAATCAAGTCAGCAGGCGCAGCAACCGCGGACTACTTTTGTAATAATGAGTGGGTGGCCTGGCGGTCACTATACACTTGGGGTCCTCTGAGCTGTATGCAATTCGTTTGATCAAAGTGCATCCTTGGGGACAAATGCAAACAGCAATCTCTAACCAAGTTACAGGGAACGCCATGGCACGGTAATGACTGTAAGTATCACACAAATTCCCCCACCAAATATCTAAACAGCTCCAGCTCCAGCCCCTGCTAACTTGGCCGGATAGATGGTATTTACATTCAATGGGGAAACTAGTCGAGTTTGGAGGGGCGGGGGGAGGAGGGGGAGAGGGAAAGGGGGGGGCTTTCAAAAATACTAAGACAGATGCGTCCTTTAGGATTGCTCAGAGAGGTTAACAAACACAAATACAGGTATCTCTGTGGCTCTACCTGAGTCATCAGTCTGTCAGCTCCCGTGTTCTCTTCATCCTTAAAAATAATGTCAGGGTTGTAATTTGGGGTTAGTTCTTTAAATCTCTCGGAGTTTCTTGTGATCTTCCCTTCATATCTTCCACTGGCCCCTAGGGTCTTCTCTGCCACATTGGGAATAAACTGCTTATAGGCTAAAGGGGTCAGCTTTTTGGGGTGTCTCCTTTTTCCAATGCCCCTGCCTGGTCCACAAGTCAGCCCAGAGGAGACTAAAAGAGCGCAGATGAAGCCCACCAAGAGAATTCTTGTCAACAGCAGCATTTCGTCCATTGAATCCAATTACTTCAAAGCTCTCTGTGCCTATCCCTGGCTGTCTCTCTAGAGCTCTCTCTCCTCCTATGTCCTTGTCTGCTTTCTGAATCGTATACTATCCACCGATCCCTAGCAAGACAGGTGCTGGAATGGCAGGCTTTAGGTCGCTGATAACGGAACACATCGGAGTTTGGTCGGGAGACAGCAATCGAGAGACAAAAAAAGGGTCTGATTTTAATGGTAGCAAAGCAAGACGCTTGTGAGAGGAGTCTGCCTTTAGTTCTATATTATAGCTGCCAGGGCCGAGAGCTGATTGGCCAAGGCGAGACAAGCTTGTCTTCTGATGTTTTAACCCTCAAAAAGGCAACAAATTCTTGAAAGATTTTTTTTTTCCTTTTACCTGAAGGGCTTGGAGCTGAGAGGGGTGGAGATCGCGCTTTCTTGGGATAACATCAATTACACGCTTTTTTTTTTTTTTTTTTTTCTTCTTCTGTTTTTTTTTTCCTCCAAAAACTTTCTTGGCAGAATGGTACATTTGTCAGCAAGAGGAACAGATGCCTCTCTGAAAGAGGGGAAAAAATTAAGATTAGCAGGCTGCTTCAGTGCAAATCAAGCTTCTAAGGGCAGTTGTGGTTAAATAAAATGCCGAATTATCGGGGAGCCGTGCAAATAGGAACATACTTGGTAATATTAACGCCCCGGGGGGGAATAATTTCAGAGCGCACCCACCTAAATGGCTTTGTAACAGGTTTCTTGCCCCTGAAAAGGGAGATTGCTCTCCCTCCCAAAGACATACATTTTTAAACACACTCGCCTTTTAGCTGATAAATGACCACTTTAATAGCAGAAACAGGTCTGATGCGAAGCGGCAGTTAAATGAAGTTAGTGTGTCTGACTTGTGTATCACACAACTGCAATGTGGCACTTTTTTTTTTTTTTTTTTTTTTTTTTTTTTTTTTTAATAAAATCAGGACTATCACCCAGTTTAAAATAACGTTGTATCTTCGGAAATGCACGAATAGTCAACTGATTAAAAATAGATGGTCTCCTGAGCACGCTGGGGCTATATTCTTTGTTTCTTTGGTCAAAGTCGGAGAGGAGCGTTTTAGACTCTTACACCTCCTTGCGGGGTGTCATTAAGTTTTTAAGAAAAGCATAGTGTTGAAAGCATCCGCAAACACAATTAACAGAGATCGATCCAAGCAAAGTGAATGGAAAGGGGATAAGTTTAATGTTAAATTAATTGTTATCTCATGCAGCGTGGCAAGTGATGTCTTTATCCCGATCTCCAAAAGCTACTAATCAGACAAAGGTGTTGAGAGACGAGCAAAATTGCAGAGATGAGGCTGATAGAGCAGGTTAGACAGAAATGTAGAGTTCCATATGAACAAACACTTCTCTGCCTGCAAAGTGCTCATTTGCTTTTGCTCCTAAGAAAATACAATTTGTCCTAGGGTCTAGAAAGTTTCAGGAGTTTTTTTAGGAGTTCTTAAAAATTCCAGGACAGTGTGCTAAAGTAATTCAAAGTCCACTTTCTCAGAAAAACAAAACACATCCAAAAAAATTAGAAACTTTATTTAAGTTGTGATGTTTAAAAAAGAAAAAGAGACAGAAAAAGGAAAAAAAAGAAATAAAAAGTGCTCTTTGGGGTGAACAATTATATGGGAGTTTTCCGGTCTGTGACATTGAGGTGAGTAGTTATCAACGTAAACCTTGAAAATGGATTTTAAAATTAGTTTTTAAGTGGTAAAAAAGTTGTATATCAGTAAACTGCAACAAGCAGGTCAGCACGGACATTTAAAGGGACAAAGTGGTCTTTTCAGGTAAACTTTAGAAAAGAGGCGAAAGAAGTGGTCCGAAGTGGTCTCATGCCGACTCTAACTGGTGCTCTTTCATCTTTTTTAGCCCATGCTTTTCTTCTGCTATTTATGTTTCTTTGTGGAGTTCCAGTGAGTCATCGATTTCTCTTTCCCACCTTTAAATTGAGGAGTTTTAACTTGGAAATGGGTAAAAAGTTTGAAACTCAGCAGCTTGGCTCCTAGGTTGTTATCAACCAACTTAGTTGCAGAAACAAGTTGTATAACAGCTAAATACCTGCTTCATGCTATTAAAAAACAAACTTAAGTTTTATCTCCCTGTCTGCGTGCATGCGAGAAGACAGATACAAGGAATATATAATTTATACAAAAGAGGGTATGTTCTTTTGATGTGGTTGCCTAAACAGCATGACTTGATATAACAGTTGATTAAACAGCGCCAAGGAATAAAAGCTATTCTTAATGGTGTGGAATACTGCAAAACTTTTATCACCCCTCTTACCTTGTTCCCCTCCCCATGGAAAGAAGATCGATATCCCAGGCACTAGATGGGTGGACATCGCAGTGAAGAAGTCTAGAGAATAAGGACAAACTCCCTCATTATCAGATTGCCATATGTACAAAGCAGTCACCCAAAGATTAACAGGGAAGGAAACGCAAAGAAGGAATTAATTAAATGCAAGTAATAAATGCGCGGGGGGGGTGGAAGGGAGAAATCAAGAAAAGTTGTAACTGTGGGAAGCTCGAAATCCCCCTCCTATCAAATTAGATGTGAAAGAAAGCAGAGCTGGGGGAGCGGGGAGGCTCTGCTCAGCTTCAGCGCAGGCTGGGGCTGGCGGCGGCCCCGCCGGGAGCCGGGCGGGGGGAGCCGGCGGTGCGAGGGGGACACCGGGAGAAGCCGGGGGAACCGGGCCGGCGCTCCCGCCCGCCCCGCCGAGCCTCCGGGATGCGCCCTGCCTCTCCTCCCCGCCAGGAGCTTTTCTTCTTTCTTTTTAATTATTATTTAAATGCCACAGCTTCTGGGAAAACAACAGCCCCCACGTCCCCGCTCCGCACTCCCAGCAGCGCGGGGGGCGGGGGTCCCGGCCCTGCCCGCGGCCCGCCGGCCCAGCCCCGGCCCCGGGCTGCCGGGGAGCCCCGAGCCGAGCCCTGCCCGCCCCACACCTCCGCCACAGCAAGCACCCCAAAGCTGCAGCAGCCCCCGGCCGGCACCGACGTCTTCTTTGGAGGGTCCAGAGCCCTCAGCCCCTGCGGTCCCCATGGGCCCCGGGGTCCCGCAGGGCTGCCCAGCGTGGGGGTGCTGGGGAGGCCCCTGAGGGAGGCCCCTAAGTGGAATTGCTCCGCTCCCTGCTCTGCCCACAGCGCCAGGTCCATTGTGGAGCTGCCGCCAGGCTCCTCAGCAGCCCCCAAAGCCCTGCTGGCATCCCTGGCTCATCCAGACCTTCATCCACACCACAGTCCCACCGTGGTGGAGCATCCACGATGGACCGCACTGAGTGCCAGTGCAAGCAGCCAGCACAGCCCCGTGGTCCCGCACTCCTCGCTGACGCACAGGCTGTTCCAGGGGCTCAGCCAAACCCATGGAAGCTCCCGCTGTGGTGGCACGGATGGGGCCATTGCCAGCACTGTCCTGGGCCATCCCCATCCAGCCTGGCCTGCAGAGGGGCACTGATGGATGCACCCAACCCCCAGACAAGCTCTTTGAGAATGAGACACTATTTGTCTTCTTTTTTTATGAAATCTAGATTTGCTGATGGCTGTGGGCTCTGCATAAAGCTAAGGAAGGGTTCAGACTGCACAAGAGAGGTTGCTCATTGGAACCTCTTGAACTACAGATTTTCCTTGCACTGATATATTTTGGCTGAATCTCAAAATACAGAAAACTACACATGTAAATGCAGTGTGACTTTTAACTGGATCTTAGCTATTTATCATCCTTAATAGCCAACATTTGTCCTCATGCTTAATGTATAATTTTTAAAATAAATTTTCCATTTTTAGAGCATGAAACCTTCATTCTTGTAGCCTCTTTGCACCTGTGGCGCTTCTCAAGAAATTTGGGATCACAGCAATCATTGGCAAAGAAGCAGATCGTGAATAACTTCAGCGAAAACAAAGGTTATACTAGAGTAAAACTGATGTAAATAGAAGGACACTCAGGATTTTCACCTGAAGTTTTGTTTGATTGTTTTATATACCCCACCATCCTTCATGGCAGTGTTAATCCATTTTCATTAAAGGAATTAGTGCACATCCCTGTTGCCCATTCTCGTGGTATTGCAATACCTATCTTGAAAATCAACTTGGAAATTTCGGTGCAGAATTACTGCCCATTTGGCAACTATATAATGACAAGCAGAACAAGTCTTCTTCTTTGGTATTTTCTTCCAAAAACCCCAAAACTCTGGCACCAACAAGAAAAATTAAGCTCGTAGTTTTCCACACATTTTGGTTTGACAGCAAAATTCAGGGAGCCATGCAGATGAAACCTGGTATTGCTTTGCTGTGCCCTTAGTCTGGCATTAGTCTGTGAGCATTTCTGTTATAAGAAAAAGAACATTTTGTGTGTATGGAGAAGTAGAAAATATTTGCCTTCCAGAATAACCGTGCATTGATTTTGCAGTTTTTGTATCCATTTGCTAGTGGATTAATGCTAATCATTGTCTTGGATATGGTCAATAGAGCCTTTCATCATACATGCAAAAATTTTTGTAGGCAGAATGATTCATAAGACATTGTTATCTAGGTTTTGTTGTGTATTTGCTGTTGAACCAAACTTTAAAGCAGAATTTCCCAGAGGTTTCCTTTATCTTCATCAGGGCAATATGTATAATCTGATCATAGGTTTATAGAGAAACCCTTACATTTCTCTTTTAGGTCTTTTCATTTCTCCTTGAATAACCCAACAGTTTCTCATTCCAAAAGTCCCAGGTGGGAGTGAGTATATTGGTTTTGTTCCTTCTTGGATTGTAATCCGCATCCCTTTTGCAGCTACTTCCTTCTGGTCATGAATGGGGAAAATCCCAACCGAGGTGTTTCTGTCCACGGGAACGGTGGGAGGGAAGCAGCCACTAGGGGAGCTCGATGTTGGGAGTAACCTCTGAGCACCTTCCTCACAGCTTACACAGCTTTTCTGCAGTTGAAATTTGAAAACAGGTGTTAAATTAAAAAAAAAAAAAAAAAAAAAAAAAAGCAAAGGAAAAAAAGCAGTAACATACCAAATGGGCAAATTTTGGAGCTTTATTTTTCAAATTTTTTTATAACAGCTTTATAGCCAAATATAAAAAAAATATTTTCTTGTTGTTCTATGCATTGAATTGTGAGGTGAGAAATGGCCACAACACATATTTTCTTAGCTTCTGATAACCCATAAAATGATCACATAGTGGGATGAAGCTGCTTAAGCAGCAGCCATGAGTACAAGAATATTTAATGTTTAGTCATGTAAAGTTGACTTGCTTTCCTGGTCGTTGGCAGGTGACTTAGATTCAAAGTTCACATCACATAAGCATTGCTAAGAATAAACCTTCAAAAGAAATCATATCTTTCTCTTGTTGTCATTGCTATAAAAATTGTTGACTGGATTATTAATGGTTCGTATGTTAATTTGGGTTTTGGTTGTTTATCTAAGGAATTTATCCGGGCAGCAGAGTCAATGATCGTTAGAGGCTGTGGGTGTATGAAGAGCCAAAATAGATATTTTTCTCCATGAAGATCAATATCAGCAGGTTCTTACTTGGCTGTCTTTGGGTCTCACCTATTCACAAATGTACCTCAGTATGAAGAAGCTGTTTATTCCAAGAGACTTGCTCTCATCTTTTTCAGTATCAATGACTTTGGAAGTTAATAAAATGTTTAGTGTAAATAAAGACCCTATATTTAACATATATTAAAAGTCCCCACAAATGGTTAATGAAATTATTACCTTTTAGCAAGATCTACATTTTAATGTACTGTTTTCTTTTCAGAAAATAAAGCAATAACCATGGATACATAAAAAGCATTGGGAAACGGAAGTAATTCTTGGCTGTCTCACTTGCACAGTTGTGTTTTAGGGAAAATGTGCAGAGTCATATTTTGGAATATCGAGTGATAGTACACCTCCCCCTTTGTGTGATATGACAGCCAGACAGGGGATGCTAAGAGAAACCTGAAGGCATGAGATAAATTCAAACTTAACTTGCTGGCTCTTGCGGTGTGAAGCTGGCTCGTTCAAAGTACACAAACCAACAGACTGGATCAAGGCTCTCTGTTTGGGCAGAGATCAGAAACAAAGCTTGCCCTCTAAAGTCCACCTCATAGCCAGATCCAGCCATGGTAACCACTGTATTCACTGGGCCATGGTAGCAGGAGAGGTATGTGCATGATTGTCTTAGTTTTTCTTGTTTCCTTACATTTGCAGACTATTTTTGAGCATAGTTTACATGTTTTCTTTCTTTTTCCCTGGCATATTTACACCCCAGCTTTTTAAAACGCTTTGTTCATGCCAGTCAGTTTAGCAATGTGCTTGTTAAAACAGTTCCTAATATATTGTATATGACTGAAAATGACTTAATTGTTCTATTTCTTCTGACCCCAATAAAAAGTGTCCCCGATATTGTTTGAGTCACTCCCTGTTCACAAGAGCCTACATGTATGTCACCGGGTGACTTTGAAACATTTCTCAGCTACATCAGTTCAACTGCTCTTATTTATTTATTTAGATTTGTAATAATGACAGTAAATGGCCATCTGAATCAATCTGGGCACTTTGCAGTCATTAATACTGCAGCATCGATATCACATAACACAATTATAGTGCAATAAATTACCCACATGCCTCATCTGTTGCCCAACCAAAATAAGAACTCCCTGTATCTATCACATTGCTCATTTATGCCCTTTCCCTCTAAAACACCTTGATAGCGGAAAAAAGGGCTTTGAAATGTTCCTGAAAGCTTAACAAAACCCTGTCCTTTCAAAGGGAAGATGCAGATATGAGAGCTGAGGAAATGGCATGTGGGATGCTCCATCAGCTGATATGTCCTTATGAGTAGAGAAGGGCCCAATCCTCCACACAGTCAACTCATAAAGTTACTTAAATTAACATCAGAAAACCTCAGAACATCTTTCACTGATCACATCTGCAACTGGATTGTGTGACAGTTCAGGAAGACTTCAGCTCTCTTGTCTCAAACCATGTGGGGCTTCCAATGACGAAACCAAAACCTTGATTTTTTTGTAGAAACCCTAAGTCACTGACACAGCTCTGAATCCAATGTGAAGCCAGAACTAGGAGCAGTCTGTCACACTGCACATCATTCTGAGCTTCCATATTGGCCTGAGAAATAATTTAGCAGTGCCCAATTCAGCAGCTTAACCTTCAAGAGTGGAAGGACTTGGGAACATCAGCACCTCATGCTGATGTTCCTTCCTTCCACTTCAGGAGTGGAAGGAAGGAACATCAGCACCTCAGTCCCACTATGACAGCAAGTACCTTTTTCATGCAACCTCCTTCTGAGTAGCAGAAAGGATTGTTTTTACCTCAGATGGATTTTGGAGCATCTTTATTGGAGGAACAGAGGAAGGGAGGGACAGAGGGAGGGGGGAAAAGAGGAAGGGAGGGAGGGAAGTTTCTGGAGTGCAAAGAGCTCTTTGTGCAACCATGAAGATCAGAGCTCCCGTGCTGTTTTGTCATGGGCTGGAAGGGGAAAGAAGCTGAACCAATGATTTTGCAGAAGCAGTAGCTCGAAGCAGCAGTAATCCTTGGATTCAAGAGACTGGAATCCTTTTTCCAATTTCCCACAGGATCCCCTTAGAAAACCCATTAGAACAGCAGACTTGACCCTGGTAGGCCTTGATTCAAAGTCCTCTGGATTCAATAGGAGCCTTTCTGTTGTTTTTGGTGGATTTTGCATCACTTTGATGTTAAGTCCATCACATTTGTGTTGCTCAGAGCAAACTGCTTGTGTTGCTGTTAACAATTCCTCAGGCTCATACATAAAAGCAGGGAGGTAACACTATGGTTTATAGCATCAAAGTAGTGTGCCCTGCTCAGTCCTGCTGGTGGGATTTCTTTGGGTAATTCAACAAGCAGCTCTACAGGGTAACAAACTGTGTTAACTATTCGTGCTAGATGTTTGTGTCTCCTTCACAACTGCAGCAGTATTGCCCAAATCTGCTGTAACGTGACAAATAATCTATTGGTCAAATTTGTTTGTAGAATGAATCAATTCCAATCAGTAATTGCCTTTGGGCAACAGTTCAATTATGGCCTTATCTTTTGCTTCTTGCTGTTGTAAAAACATCTAAGTAAGTTTTGAAGAGCAATTGGCTTCATTAGCACTCAGAATCAGGCATTGTTGTTTGTTGATGCTTATTTTATTAATATAATCCTGTTTTCTGCACGTCTTCTTTGCGGACATGGAGTAACAATGTAGTGACAATACCATAGCACACAGTGAACCATGCTAAATACAAATTAACATTGATAACCAAGGAGGAGTATGATGCATCTCTCACCCCACTGCTGGAGTTGTGAGATCTCTGCATCTCTCAAGGTTCAAACAAGAGATGCTGTTTTTATTTCAGCTGTTCTCTGTGTTTATTTTTCTGTACAGAAAAAAAAAATACTTGCTGGAGGTGCAGAGTTTTTCTTCAGAAGGAAAAAGCACACTCTTGAAATATTCATCATAAAAAAAAAAAAAAAACCACCACCAAAAAACCCCACACTCTATTACTTCACTCAGCCTTTCTTTTGGAAAGCAAAATAAATCATAATTTATGCATGGAGACTTGAAAATCGTCACAAAGTAGCATAAGGGCAGCCTGACAAAATAAGGCACAGACCTTAGGCTAGGAAATCACCCACCAAGTAAACAAGGTGACACAGACAATTGGGCACTGAGAGCTTAGTGATTTTTGAGGCAAGGGAAAGCATTTTGCTGATATAACCTAAGGGAATTTGAAATCACTCCAAAATGCACTACCTGAAGACAGGCAATTTTTTGGAATGTGTGCATATTATATCATTATACCTAAATATGCTGAGCAAAGAGCAGGATAATATTTGCCTTTCCTTAAATGCTGTTAAAATGAATTCAATTTGGGGCAAAACTGCTCAGCTTTAGTCAGTATTTTTGTGCATTAGTATCCAGTTGAATCCCAGGGCAAGCCAAACAAGCTGCAGACATTGGTGCAGCTTGATATTGCTATTTTTATTCATTTCTGTTTATTGCAGCAAAGCTTAGAAGCCAAGAGAGAACCACCTCACTCGGCTTTACCCAAACAAATATAAGAACATCTCTTCTTCAAAGAGCCTACTCTTTTATTTGTACTGTTTGTACTTCACCTTATCTGTATGAAGACCCATTGAAGTAAGTGGAACAATTTACAGAATGAGGCATATTATGATTTCCAATCTGATGTAGCAAAATGAAACTTTTATAAAGCCCTCAGCTGCTCAGCTGATAGGATGCAGTGGGGGAAATGCCTCTCTTGCCTTAGCTGAAGGTGTCATCCACACATTTTAAAGCTTTCTGGCCAAACTCATCTCTAGATATTGCTGCGGCAATTATACCCAGAGTGATCCAAACAGGACTAGATACTTACATAATTGGAGTATCTGTGCTGAGTAGACAGTTTTAAATGATGTGTGAGCTTTAGTAATTTTGAAAGAAAGTTTCATTAATTATTTGGAGCCAGGAGGAAACTCTCCCTTTAAACACCTTTTTGTGTAAATAACCATTTTGAGGTTCCGCCAGCTGTATTCTCTGAACTTGGCTGGAACAAAGGGGGAAAGGTTTTAAGGACTCCTGGTGATTTGGCAGCACAATGATCCTTCTTAAGAAATGAGTTGTGCATCTGCAATCTCTGGAACAGAATTGAATTGTGACAGCCTCACAGGTCACTGTCAGAGCGCGTCCTCACTTGTGGCAAATGTACAAGATAGGTTTATCACAGAATCACAGAATGGTTCTGGGCAATGACACCTTCCACTATCCCAGGTTGCTCAAAGCCCTGTCCAACCTGGCCTTGAACACTGCCAGGGATGGGGCACCTGCAACCTCTGAGGGTAACTTGTGTCAGTGCCTCACCATGCTCACAGGAAAGAATTTCCTCCTGGGATCTAAACCTCCCTTCTCTCAGTTTGAAGCCACTCCCCCTTGCCCTATCCCTCCATGCTCCTGTCAAAAGTCCCTCTCCAGCTCTCATGTGGTCCCTTGAGATAATGGAAGGTGCTATAAGGTGACTCTGGAGCCTTCAAGTCTCCAGGCTGGATAACCTCATCTCTCTCACTCTGTCTTCATGGGAGAAATGTTCCAGCCTTCTGAGCATCTTTGTGGCCTCCTCTGGACTTGCTTCAGCAAATTCATGTCTTCCTCATGTTGGGGACCCCAGAGCTGGACACAGCACTGCAGGTGGGCTCTCATGAGGGCAGAACAGAGGGGCAGAATCACCTCCCTCAACCTTCCTCAGCCAGCTGGGCACCCTTCTTTTCCATAGAATCATGGAATCACAGAACGTTCTGAGTTCAAAGAGAACCACAAGGATCATCAAAATCCAGTCTCTGGCCCTGCACTGTACAGCCCCAAGAATCCCACCATGTGCCTAAGAGAACAGTCTAAATACTTATTGGACTCTGCCAGGCTCACCAGTGCTGTGACCGCTGCCCTGGAGAGCCTGTTCCAGTGCCCAGCCACCCTCTGGGTGAAGAACCTTTTTCTAACATCCAACCTAATAAATTTGATGCTGCCCAGAACACAATTGGCTTTCTGGGCCGTGAGGGCACAGTGCTGGGTCATGTCCAGCCTCTCATCCACCAGCCCAGCTGGATGCTGTGGATCAGTCTAGGCAAGCTCGTGTTGCTTGTAGGTGCAGGAAGCTGGGAGAGCCTGAGTGGCTCGTTATGGTAGGTGAGATGCAGTGTGGTGACTAATTCAGCCTTGCCACCCCGGTGCTTCCTTGAATCCATAAGTGGCTTTTGAAATTTTCGCTCAGGTAGCATAGTGTTGCCCAAGTTGTTTGGTGAATCAAGAATCAGGCTGTGAATGGCAAGTCCTACAGAGGAAAGAAGCAAAACAACTCCACACCTTTCATTTTTCAAGTCACAAATACAATGTAGATAATGGATATCTTTAATTTGTATTCACATTTTCTAACCTGATGTCTTAAAGCTCACTATTATTTTCCCTAGAAATAAGGATTATTTCAATCTATGCTTAGATTATCAGCTTCTAAAAACCTCTTCTAAGATCTTAATGTTCTGTACATGACAGCCACTTAGAAAAACAAGGGTTTTTTTGTTCTTGCACTGTGCAGTTTTTATTTCCTGTTAAATGCATTCATTATACATTAACATAATTACTTTAATTTATTACCTTAGTAAATGTCAGGCCCATAGGATGTCAGCGTATTCCGTGTATTACACTGCACTCATCCTGTTTAACAAAGAACCTTGATCAAACTCAGCCTCATGGTTCTACTCCACACAGGCATTTTTGAAAGACCATTGTGCAATAAAAAATGTGCACTTATAATTAAATTCTGCCTTTGTTTATACCTATGTACTCCTGTTGTGATCCACACAAACTGAGACCTGCAAAGCCATGTCCAGCTGGCTGGGATGCTGAAAGGCCCTGTGTTGCTACTTCTAATCCTAGTTCTTTTAATGCATTAAATCACTCTCACACCCTGACTTTAGGATAGAGGCTTTTTGTTTGATCTTTTTTCTCCCTAAAGTTTAAAAATGTTAGAACCCTCAAATTTGCTGTTTAAAAACCTCTTTGATTCTGCTTAACACATGGGACAGAACAAGAAATGATCCCAAGAAGTTTATCTAACTTCAGTTCCTGATCCCAGATCAGGATCACGTTCGTCTTTACCTATGATGTGATCAGGATCACAGCATATTTACACTTATTCATAGCTTCACTATTAAAAATGCAGATTTTGAAGCAAGTTAGAGGCACTGGCTACAACACTGTATGTCATCTGCTGTGCTTCATCAAGAGGGAACTGCTACTCCCCTTTTCTGCCCTTTGCAGATTCCCCAGCAGCAGGTACCTCACAGGTAACTGCTGACCACACAGTCCTCTTAGAGGAGGGTTGAAGTATCCTCCTCAGACTCTTGGAGTTTCTGTACAATCTTTTTCTTTTCCAAGGAAGGCATGCAACTTCCTGTTGAGGGTTATAGACCCATGTTTTTCAAAAGAAATTATTGCAAACACTGTTCCTGATCTGTATTGGCAGAATGCACTGGAATGACTCCATAAAAGTCATGTTTGTTTCATATACTGTCAATAATTATAGGAGTAATATCCTCATCTGGCATATTCACAGACTATATGATTTCAAATATTTGCCTCTGATTTTTTCAGTGCAATGCATTGACAAGCTCAAAGAAGGCAGATCTTGTCTTGACAAAGCATCTGTACTGTCTATTTCTGTAAAACATCCCCATGACTTTGGAGAGGCCTTCTAAAAACACTGCATAGTTTCTGAGATCTCTGCTACAGTATTTAAGATATAAGTTATTCATTATTTTCTGCAAAACAAAAACATGTGACAGGCTGAGAGCAAGGGAGATGAAAACAAAATATCAGGGAACCTGTTTCTCTCTAGATTGGAAAGAAAATCCAGTGTTTTCTTCAAACCACTCATCTCACTGTGAGCAGACCACTTTGTGGGAATATATACAGAAGGAGTGGACACCTCTCTGAACAAACCTGTTTGAGTAGGACTCTATTAGACCAGGTTTTCTATACGTGTGCAGCCCAAAGCATGCCTCAGGAGAGTTGTGGAAGTCTAATATAATTTATGAGAAATCATAAATATCTCCTCTCCAAAGAACTTAATTTATTTTCAAATTTGATAGAATTCCCAGAACAAATAGATAA
This sequence comes from Pyrgilauda ruficollis, assembly GCF_017590135.1. Lineage (NCBI taxonomy): Eukaryota > Metazoa > Chordata > Aves > Passeriformes > Passeridae > Pyrgilauda > Pyrgilauda ruficollis. The sequence continues at coordinate 6,033,189 of NW_024510321.1, forward strand.
TTCTTCTAAAATGCAGGCATAAACTATAAAAATATGTTTCTTAGAAACAAAACCATTGACATTTTTGATCAATATCTATATTTTTTGTCTTGACATAGAAACCTAACAACTTTTCTCTGATTTTTTTTTTTTAAAAACATGATTAAAAATTATTGTGATGGGAAATTTTTCATTCTAGATTAAAAGAAGAAGTACATTTTCAATCCTTCCTCTCTCCAGATGTTATTGCAATGACTGAAATCTTCCAATCCATCACATTTTAGGCAAGAAAATTTGCACCTAGGTGTCAACTAGAAGCCATCTTCTTCCAGTGCTGGAGATGCCACCAGTACTCTCAGCTCTGATCATAACTGGGTTTCTCTCCTTCACCATTGTTCCTGGGGAAACAGAGGTGTGCAGGCAGCAACCTTTGCAATGAGGACCATTGTGGATGATTTCTCATGGATTTATGAATGAAAATCTACTGTCCAGCTTGTCCAGTTTTTTTTTTTTTCCTTCTGAGAACATTCTTTTATTCTTCCTTGCTGAGAAATGCAGAGAACTTCAACTTAAGACATTTTAAAAAGTAATATGATAAAAAATGTCTGTTTTTTCTTTCAGAATGGTGCACTTTACTTACTCATTCTCTGCTGAAGAGTGAGAATGAGCATTTACCCTTTCTATATAACAACATTTTCTTTTTATTTTTAGACTGTCAAGTACCAGACTGAGAAGGATCTCAGCTAGGACTGTGTTTGCTGTGAAGGTGCAGATCTTTCTTTGGACTTGATGATCTTAAAGGTATTTTCCAACCTAAATGATTTTATTACCTTATTTTATGTTGGGGTCCTGTACCTACTTTAGATAAGAGGTTAAACATGTGAAAGTTCAACATTATAAATGTCTGTTGCATGATCTAAGTAGTGTGGAAGGACATGGCTTGGCTCGGATGTGGCCTCCTTCCCTCTGTGGACAGACAGCCAGGCACAGCTGTCAGTGACCCCAGGAATCTTTTCCCAGGCAGGTGAGTTGGACTCTTGGCCTGATGACATCAGCTACAATTAAAATTTCATCTTCACAAGCTCATTTTGAGGCCAATCATGGAGCAAGAGATTATCCCTGCACATGTGTTGTGGGGTAAGCTGTTTTCACACTTTGATCTCCTTTCTGCTGGAATCTCTTGGTGCATCCTGGATCCAAGGAAGAGATGAGCTGGAATATGCCTCTGTTACTTGTGCGATTTGTGAGCTTAATGTCATGAAGCACTGTGCCCTGGGCTTTCCTCAGCACATTTTTGAGGGAAAAGAGAATCTCACAAGAATTATTACAGCATCCCTTAAGATGAATGCCCACCACACTTCTGGAACCTGTGCTTAGTTTTGTCCTTCTTGTGAGGATTTCAAGCACCTTCAAAGTGAATGCTAAGACAAATAAGATAGTTATCTTGGTGCTATGTCTCTTGAGTGAAGTACAGCAGAATTTCTCTGTGCATGAGCTTTCCAGCAGAGCTGGGTCATTAGATTTCAGTCATGAGTGGCCAGCAGCTACGAGATTTTTCTCAGTGCAGAGACTGTCAGTCACATCAGATCTGATTCATTTTGTGATGTGGCTAAGCATCCAAAATGCAACAGGCTGAGACCAATAAACTAATTTCATTTTTGATCTGTGGAAGATTTGTGGCTTTTATGCTGAAATATCAGGGTTCAAAGCAGCTGGTTTCACCACATTCTTGGTGCTGCCCCCTCCTTTAACCCACAGTAGCAGAATCACATGGAACAATTTATGAGCTCATGTTCATCCGAGACCTTGTGTTTCTTTGCTTACTGTACCTTTCTATCTATAAAAAAAAAATAAAAAAAATTAAATAAATATGCTTAAATGAGTCAGTGATTATTGAACTGGGAAGCAGATCTGAATTTTACAATTACACATAACATATCTATATTGGGGTACAGGAAGTAAAGAAAAAAAAAAGAAAAAACAACAAAACTTTAACATTTTCACATGCCAGAAAAACTAGCTTTCATGTACTCTAAATAAAAGAAAGGTAAGTTGTGTTTGGGAATAAAAACACAGCCTTCAAATTCACTCTTCAAGTATACTCTGTTACAGCAGCATGATTCCTTTTATGATTGTATCCATCATGCTGTCAAAAAAAGAAATCTTATCTTCACTCATTACTAAATATACAAAGAGCTGGGATTTCCACTTGGCAAATGCTCCTGTTTACCTGAAGGCTTGATTTTCCCTGCACTTTGATAAAGTTCATTTGCTGAGATAGACTATACTTTTTAATCCTTAAACTGCTTGAGTTTGTAAACCAAGTTTTGCTCTGAAGTAAGAAGCATGTGCATGGAGTTGCTATTTTCTTTAGGAAAATTAAAGATTTTGTTATGGAAGGAAGCCAAAGGGCCCATCTGGATCTGTCCTGTCTGAGTTGTGAGTTATAGCTCCTGTTTACAACTGCTCTGCAAAATGAAGTCTAGGTGAGGATGCCTTCAGTAGTCACTGTCAGCCTTGTCTTCTTCAGTTTTTTGTCTTCAAGAAAGGTCTATCAATAATGGAGACACTCTCTTGGCACCTGTCATCCCCAGTATGTTTAGACCTTTGTAATACTCTCTCTCCTCATCAAAACCTTACATTAAATATATCAAAAAGAATGTTGCTGGTTTAGAAGACACAGAACCAGGCTCTCATGTGCCATAGGTGTACTTTTCTTCATAATGAATGTGAATAATCCTCTCTAAACATGTTGATGCAGACGAACTTCCTGAATCCAAGTATTGCTCTGACTGCCCTGGATTGCTTCTCTTTCTCTTGCATCCTTTCAAAACTAAAATAACTATTATTATTATTATTTCTATTATTATTATTACTTCTATTATAATGGCAACCACAAACCATTACTGAAATCATGGTCTCAGTTTTTTGAGCAGTGTTTAATTGTGAAATCCCAAACAGCTCTCTACCTTGTTATTGAAAGAAACACAACAGGGAAAGGGTGTTACTGTAACTCAAGTGCAGAAGTGATTTGCACAATAGATATGACAACTTTCCCTTTGATTTGAGGCTTTGTCATCCACTTAGTGTTCACTACTGTGTCTGTGTCTCTACAAACCCTACTATTGTAGATCATTTGTTCTGTCTGAAACCTGTCTCCTTTGATTAGCAGTCTTGGAGTTACGTAAATTTCTTTTTCCCTCCCCATTATTTTCTTACTTTCTATTTCAGCATTGTCCAATTTCCTGTAGGATTCAGTCCCTAAACTTTACTCTGGTAAAGTTTGGTGGAGACAACAATCACTACAGCAACCTAGTGCTGCTTTGTCTAAGACGGGATTGCTCCCGTCAACAGGTGCTGTTGGGGCAATTCAGCACTAAAATTCACCTGGGTTAAAGAGTTCTGCTCCTCTTTAATAGTTCTTCCTTGTTCTTAGTACATTTTCTATTATTTAGTCTGTATCATCTGCAGTGTTGTCTCGTTCAACTCATGTTGAAGTCCAGCTTTGGAGTCCTCATTAATGACTGTCTTTCCATGCAGGTACAACCTGGCTAATTTAATCTCCTGGTTCATTGTTTCTTTCAGGTCACTGGCATAACAATGTGAGCAGTGATCACCCATACACTAATCCTTTTGAGTTTTCCCCTCCTATCCTGACCTGATTTCACATTCACTTAAACTACAGACTGGTTCTTTATGAACAGCGACCTGCCTTTCAACCATTTGTGCATGAGTTTATGCTTTTGCATGGTGCTATATCCAGAAGTCAAGAATTCTGATGTCCTTACATGATTTCTCTGTAGTTATGACTATCTTTAATTAAACAATAGCTTTCTAGGCGTTCCCCTGCTGTGTTCCTGATTAATGTTTCCACTAACTTCCCAGTTTATGAATCAAAATCTGCAATCTGTTATCATTTTTATGCCACCATTGACTGAAATTCTTTATATGTGTTAAAAATGAACTTGCCAAACCCTATGACATTTAGCTGTGTAATGTGTGTAGATGCACACATACACACAGGGTTCAAATCTGCAACTCACTCCCAGCTTGTCCCCAGCTTCTTGCTGGTGTTCACACACCTTTATCTTCTTAATGACCTGCAGAATATTGGGTGAATGCTGCAAAATGCAGGAAGGTTAAAATAGAAGAAGGGCTATTTGTGTTCCATTTATATTTACCCATAATTATTTGGTTGATTTTCAGTGAAGGGGATTTCATATAGGATGTGGAAAGCTGTTTTTTCCTGACACCTGGCTATCTCCACATTGAATGGTCTATTTCACAGGTGACAGAGGCAGTTAGAATGATAATACTCAGCAAACTTCCTTTAAGAATCCTGACATGTTAACCTAGGGAAGGATTAGAGGGTACCATTGTAGCTCTCACACAGAGTTGCATCATCCTCTTTGGGAGCCAGGGTGGTTTTTGGTGTGTGCAGTGGTGCAATCAGGCAGTGATCAGATTCAGAGTCCCAGCATTTCCAGGCATTTCCTGGAGCTGTGCTCTTCTGTCCTTTCCCCACCCCTTGACCTATTGCTCACTCCTGGGCCCTGCTTCTACCTGCCCTGGTGAAGGTTTAAATGAGGAGTTGTCATTATGTAGATGAGCTTAGAGCTGTTTTATTCTGAAAGGAATGATACTAAAAGTTTCCTGATTTTCTTCCAAAATTCAGTAGTTTTGCTGGCTCCCTGAACAGATGTGAACTCAAATTCCTGAATGATGTGAGTCCTCAGCGGCAGGACTTGGACTGGATTTTTCCCACCATTAAGTGTAAAAAGAACTTGAATCCCTTTAAGCATCAGGGTGAAATAAAGGGCCAGCAGATTTTCCACAAATACAAACAAAAAAAAAATTCAGCAGAAAAATATACTTGACAGCAGTCTTCACTTGCACCTGAGATGCAGAAGACTGCAGGATGGTCTTGGCTTGCTGGAGAATGGAGACTGAGGGTGGGGCTTCCCATGTTTCCAGCATGTGTCCTAATCACTCTACCCTGCAGGGAGTGAATTTCCCCAGTTGTTCCTATGAGAACTTGATCATTTGAATAAATAATTCATCACCATAGGGACAGTAGCCACTTTTTTTTAAATTTTTTTTAATATATAATCCCTCATTATGTCCTAGCCATTGGGGTATTAAGACTTTTACTGTCTCTTTCTCACATACACACAAACATGTTTTCTTTTGACCAGAACCTCCTCTCTGGCCTTGTGTTGTCACTTAATAAGTGGGATTTTTTTATTATTTTAACCACTGTTTTCATGTAACTGGAGGTTTTCAATGGAAAAATATTGAGATCAAAACCATTTCTCACTAGGTTTATGCCATCAAGAAAGAGAATAATACCATGTCATGTGACCTAACCAGATTGTGATATTCATATTTTCAAATTAGAAAGAAAACTGAAGGAGAATTGTACAATGGAGATATGTGTCCATCTATATGGTTGCCAATAATAGTGATTGTAGACATTTTGATTGCATGTTTCTCCACAAATTTTGCACATTTCTGTTTCTTTCATTGAGAATGACAAACATGTAGCATCAAGCAGATGGATGATGTGTACTCTCTTTGCCTATACTTTGGGTCAAATATGTCTCTTTGAAATTAATTGTTTTGTTTTGTTTTCTTTACTCCTGTCTGTAATAGGACCAAGCATTTCATTCCTATTCTTTGGTCTTGCAAGATCCCCAGGGTAAACCAAATTTGGTTCTATTCCCATTGAGTAACATACTCCTTGAGCAATCCCATCAGCTTCTGTGAGGCTATTTGGGATCATCCAATGGGGTCAAAACTACATGAGTCTGGCCCCAAGATATTTACACACTCCCTGGCTCAATGGCACCTCAGTTTCAGTCAGTGTCTTTGGGTGATGTCGCATTTCAGCCTTTAATAATCAGTTTGTTTCACCTCTCAGAGTCACATTTTAATGAATAATCTCTTCATGTAGAAACCAAATCTGTGACAGTGTAAAAGCATTGAAGAAAATGTTTTCCTATGGATGTCTCACAGAAGAAGAAAGGATGAACTCACCCCAGCAACTATTTGCTTAGTTCTTGGGGAATTTACGCTTCTACGTCAATGGTTCAAAGGTTGTCTGAACTTGCAGTGACCTCAAATGTTCAGCATTTACATCCAGGAGTTATTTTCCATTGGAGAAACTTGTGGGTACCCTACTGCCTGCTTTGGAATGGTGCTGGGCTCATCATTCTCAGAATGTTTCTCTGCTTCTGCTCTGTTCAATGGAAGTGGTCACCATTCTAGACTGAAGCTAGGAACATTTTTTTAAAAAGAAGAACATGTTTAAACAAGAGTAACAGAAGGGCCTCGTAATGGAGAAATCAAATCACAAAATATTAATCTCACCTAATTTTATCCCTTTTGACACTTAGTTATCTAATCTGGAGTCTCCTGTTGCCAGTGAAAAGAGATAGACAGCAATGAATGGCCTTCTGGAGGTATTTATGTCTCTTCGTGCTGACTATAGGTGGAGCCCAGACAACTGGTTTATAGTAAATGTTGAGCTTCTCATGGGCTACAGATAGAGATGTGATAAGTGGATCCCGCCCCTAATATCCCAAAGCCTCATCTTCTTCCATCAGTGACTCAGGAGAAAAATAATAACCATGTCTACAAGCAAGGAGTGTCTACACTAAAGGAAAATATCAATTTGTTATAAATCCTGGCCTGGGCTGAGGGTGTCTCAGTGCAGGGGAGCAGGAGCTGGTCACTGGGTTCACTAGAGGGAGCTCAGAAGAAACCTGTCAGTCTCACCATGATCATGATGTTCCTGTTGCAGAATTATTCCAGAGAAAGCACTTATGGTGGAAAGGCCTCTGAGGTCTTTTCTCCTGCTCATAGACATAATGCTGGATTTATCAAACCTGATTTTTCAGCCAGATTATAACTTCTCGTCCATTTGATCTTATTTTGATTACCTTACCTGGAAAAGACATGCATAGAGAAAAATGTGGTCCAAGATAAGCACATCTTTGTCTACAGAGAAAAGCAACAACAACAACAACAACAACAATCACAACAATAAATCTCTCTTCAAGAACAAATCTTTCTGTCTTGGAAAGACTTTGGACACATGAGCACCTCTGGATGCATTTCGCACGTGTTGTACACATGTATATAGCAATAAACATGCCCTGTTCTAAGATTTATAGTTCTGAGGAATGAAAAAAGGCTGACCATTCTCTTTTCTTTCTAAATCACCCATGCCAGCTCATACTTTGAATCAGTGCTTCCCCAGATCTACAATATTTTCCATTTTGGTGGGTTGAGACAAGAAAATCTTGCTACTGAGGTCAGTGCTTTAGCAGCTTCTGTTCTGGATTGGTGGACTCAGATGAGCATGAACTTTTTCCAGAAGCAGTCCCAGCTCAGTGGGATGTAGCTGATTTCTGTGAAAGTGTATGTCTGCCTGCACAACTGATATCCCAAAGCATTCTATTTTTATGCTGTGAGTTGCTGTGTTGAGATCTAAAATGTTCAGAATTATTTTTATTGGACAAACACAAGCACTGAAATCATGAGGTTCTGGCAGGCTCCAAGCTCTGCCAGCTTAACACTTCTTTGTGCTTGGCAGGCAAAACAGTTTTTAATATTTTAATTTTACTTTGCTGGTTCCTGCACAATGTGGGTAGTTCTCAGTGACTTTAATCAAAAGGTAGGAAGTATGCAAGGACTATTTATGAGACTTTTAACTGAATTGAATCAAATAATGCATTATCTGATCAATTTTAACAGCAGTAATGCAAATTTAATTTTGGACCCAAACCTGTATAATTTGCTGCAGCTCGTCAGCCAGCTGAATTACCCAATGTGCTGGGTGTCTCACTGTACAGCCCAATGATTCAGATTTGTTTGTGGTGCTGACTGGGGATAGAAACCTGCTCTCTGTAAGCCAATGGAAAGGCCCAAATAATTCCATTGGTTTGAAGGAAGTTATGTTCTGTTGACCTTGGACCTTCAGCCCCTTTCCTGCAAAACACAGGCTCAGCAAGGCAAGTTTAGTATTTACTTCGTGCGATGAGAAGGGGGGTGGTAAGGAAGGAAAGGAAAACCTGGATCATCTCCAGCAGTAAAAAGCTCCAGGTAGATCATTGCCAGGTTCTTTTCTGCAGATAAGCTTAAATAGATGTTACACCCAGTGACTGCTACTGTGACCTGCAAATGTCACAGTGCGACAGAGCCCCATAAAAGGGGTACAAATCAGAGGGAAAACAGAGACAAGGATTGTGACCTGCAAAGAATCAGTTCCTCTCTTTTCTTCATAACAATGGCATGAGCTTGGATTAATATTACCAACATTAGAGACTGCAGCAGGACTGCTGAGCCAGGAGTGCGCTGTAAAGACAAAGTAATACATCCTTTCAGAAGCTGCTCTTGCTCAATATTTTCTTTTTCTGTGATGTGTTTCTCTGCCTCCTGATTATTATTTCCTGTGTGCACCTGACACAGTTGCATAAAAAGCATACAGAGCAGCTTGGTGAGCTCACCATGGCTCAGCAGTCAGGCAGGACTATGGATTGTAATTTACAGCAGAGCCCAAGCTCTGAGCAGCAGATTCAATTTTATAAGTGCCTCTCTAGTTCAGCTTAGGTAAGAGTCTCTGGAACAGACAGCTTTCCATGTGCTATAAATAGTGAGTGGTAAAATGTGCTCCCTCAGTACACATCATTGATTGCCATGCAAAGCACATTCTCAAGAATAGCCAGCCTCACCCCCCTCATCACGTACCGGGGTATTTATTTATTCCTTATTGTCATTACAGGCAAATAAGAGGTTTGACCCGATGTAGCAGAGAGGTGGAAGGCTGATTATTTTATTTCTACAGCTGTTGCATTGCTGTGTTTTACAATATGTTTGTAAATCATCAGCATAATGGCACGTTATTATAGCTGGCAAGTTATATCTTCAAGGAAATATATTTTAATTTACTGAAAAGGAATATGAATAGCTAACTATCTTATCAGCAGGCCTATCTTAAGTACAAGAACAAGGTCCACCCAGATACTGATTAATATCAACTGTATTGATTTTATTACTCATACTTTATAAACGACACTGATATTCTTGAAGAGTGCAAACATTTGCTTTCTTGTGCTATTGTCTCAGTTGGAGTGTAAATCTCTCAGTTTTGTGATTATTGTTCTGGTCATTTTTTCATGACTGGAGGCATTTTAATGATGATTTATGGGGTTATATATAGTTGTACTATAAACTTCTGATTGCAATTAAAAACAAGTTAAATGAAAACTTCCATCTTGAAGGCAGTATCTGCTTATCACCAAAAACAATAAAAGACTAAAGTGTGGTATTTTGGAAAAAAACCATCAATAAATAGTTGGGTTTATTTTTCCCTTTTCATACTACAAAGCAAAAGAAACATCTAGAAGTCCATATTTTCAGTATATTTTCCAGGAGGAAAATTTCAGAATATACCACCCTAGCACTCCTGAACAACTACATATTGCTTTTTCCATTATTTATATGCTCAGAGTGTGCTCAGCTGAGAGAAAGAGACTTTTTTCTTGTGTTTTGTTAGAAGAACTGTGAACCAACAAAACAACCTGGGGTGCTCCAGAGTGCTCCTTGCTGAAGTAGCAATGTAAATCCTGTCCTCATGAAGAGGGGAATAACTTTGATACCACAATGAAAACATCTCCTTCCATTTTAAGGCTCTCCAAGCTACTTTCCTCAAATATTATATTTTAATTTTTACTATTTAGCAGCATTCCCAGTATGACATTGGCCTGAGGTGTTGCTGCCTCTACATGAAAAATATTGCCTTCAAAATGCCCCTGATTTTTTTGGTATTGTTATAGACTAGATTGGCCAGCATAGAAACAATTTTGGTTGCGTTTGTAAGGTGTGAGCAGAGCAAGCAGGTGCAAACAGTCCAGGGACGCCACTGGAACCTTTGTGTTTGCACAGTGGTGTTACACCATCACACCCCTCTGGCTTATGAGGGTGTTTGGATCCACACTGCTCGGGAATTGTTCCACTGTCAGTGAAAGGAAGTTGTGTACAGCTCTTCATATAATTGCATGTTGTCTGTTACACACTTCAAAAGCGAAATAATTTAGAATTTTCTGAGTCTATAGAAAACCCATCATCTTACCCATCACTTTTCCTTCTGTCTCATGGGTCCAGCTGTGTTGGCCACTGAATAATTTTGGCACTGATGGAGAGGGCCACAGGTGAGAGGGATGGTATGCCAGGCTGATTTCAGGTTTTGTTTAACCCTTTGCTGGTGTATCCTGTAAGTCCGGATAGGCTACTGCCACCACCCAGTCCCATATTGTTCACCCAACATTATTCCAGCCTTATCATCTACAGGGAGCAATTTTTAGCCCTGGCACTTACAGCAGCAAGTGATGTGCTATTTCTAGGGCATATGGACATTTCTGATCTGCAGACAGACCAAAAAGGCACAAATAGGCTGAGTTTTCCATTAGCTGACTGCTGCTGAAATCTCATAATTCTACATTTTCCCTTGCAATAGGGATTTCACATAGGTTGGTGTAATTTGTTATATTCCTGCCAAATACTAATGTCCTGAGTAAACAGTGGTGGTGCTGGAGTCATGTGTCTTTCCTTTCTGGTTTAGAAGACCACTAGAAGGACCTTTATATATCCCAAAATACATACATAATTCTTCCAGTTTATTTGCAAGGTAAGAAAATCAAAACCAAGCAACTGTGCTTTTAAAGATGCATTCCTGATTCTAACATAGGTGCTGTATTAAGTATTCCCTGTATCACATTTATGCTGTATTTCCTTCATCCATTCTCAGAAGCCTTTTTAATTTGTAGAATAGGCTTGAATGGGAAGGATCTATGAAGTTAATGGTTGCTCAGCTCCTCTGAACCTTGGCAGCCTGTGCTCTCTTTTTTTTGGGGAGCTTCCAAAGAACAAAATTTGACAGTTGTTGGTGTCTCCTGTTGACTCTTTCTGAACCATATTTAGCACTGGACATGACCTTGAAAGGAAATGCTGTGAGATGATTACAAGATCTAACGAGATGCTTTCCAGTGCTAATATTATATATAAAATTATATATAATATACATTATATATAATTATATATAACATATTACATATAATATTATCCTAATATAATCTATAATGAACCAAATTCCACTGAGGGTAATTTGCAATGAGGATATTTTTTGGAGAATGCTGCTTTCCATAATTCTGGTACCTACTTCATGTACCTAAGGCACTCAGATCAACTGGCGTGTACTTGGATATTGACCAGTTACTGGTGGAGTGTTCAAGGACTTTCCCTGTCCTGTGTGCATGCAGAAATGTGAATTTCCTTGAGAGTGTAATTATTACCAAAATAGGCAGCACAAACACATGGCCGAAACTCCTGCCATCACAGCTTTATTCCAGCTGTTTTCTCCACCTTGGTAGGGTGTTTTAGTGATCAAATAGTTCAGCTGACTGTCTTTTTCCTGTCCTGACGATCACTGAGCCAGGAGGGATCCATGCTTTCTGCACTCTGCTCATGTAGAAGTCACCCAGAGCATATGTGGAGTGTGCTGTTAGGACTTCCCATTTCTTATACTTAAAGGTGAACAGTTGTTTCATCACTCTGAGTTGTGGGATTTCTTCTTTTCTGTTTGTCCTTACAATACCTTTCTTTCTAAATTTCTACCACCTCCAGAAAAATCAGAGTGGGCTCTGTTGAGTGATTTTCTGCTTCATCTGGCCAGAGGATCAAGGGCAGATTGTGAAGAACTCCATTAATTGCAATTTTAGTTAAGTTTATCATTATACAATAAGGCATATTTGAACGTACTTGAAGTCAAAGCACCTGAGGGAATGAACACAAGAGTTGGGAGATAATTATAGGTGGAATATACTTGAAGGTAATACCTCTGTACCCCTCACTGCTTTCGGGGGACCTCTTGGTCATGGTGTTTTTCCACCTTCAAACTGCTCTACGTGAAATGAAGCCCTTTCAGTTATTGTTGTGGGAGAAAGAAATCAAAATTAACTGAGCTGGTTCTTCACAGGTTTTAAATGTAAGAGCTAAAATCCTTCTAGGACATAAAGCAGTGTGATCTTACCAACTACTCCGACTTTACCAAGTATTTGGGACAAACTCCTGGTTCCACTGTGGTCAAAACAGTGAAACTCACTGGGGTTTGATGGTGTTTCAAATATCAGCTAAGAGAGTCATCCGGGTAAGCACATCATAATTTCCTACCCTCATAAGGAAGAAATAATAATAGAATCATAGGATTATATTGGTTGGAAAGGACCTTAAAGATCGTCTAGTTCCACCTACCCTGACATGGGCAGGGACACCTTCCACTACCCCAGAATGCTCCAAGCCCCATCCAACCTGGCCTTGAACACTTCCAGGGATGGGGCATCCACAACCTCTCTGAGCAACCTGTGCCAGTGCTTCACCACCCTCACAGCAGAGAATTTCATCGTAATATCTAATCTAAACCTGCCCTCTTTGAGTTTAAAGCCATCATCCTTTGTCCTAAATAAACTGTGATGATCCAAAGGAAAACCAGACGAATGAAACCTGAGAGCAAAAGCATTAGATTGCAAAGAAAAACAACTTTTTATTTACCTGCTGAGGTTTGCAGTCCAGACTTGTGTTTTCTGTAGCCTGACAGATGAATTTTAAACTGTCAAAGCTGCTGGTACAGTAGGATAATCCCGCAGAGGATAGTTATGAAAGCTGACATTGAAGTTTCAGGATCTGTGGATGTCGCACAACCACCTTAGGGCTTTCCAGTGACACCAAAGTGTGGGCACAGCATTTGGGCAATTACATCCTTAGACCCAGCGGCAATCAGACACAGGAAGAGTTGTCAGGGGCTGGGGCTTAGCGCTGTGTTTATTGTCAACCCAGGAGTAGGACCATTTATGTTCTTCTCTTGATACACCATGGGATGAATCAGTGGTGCTGTGGGTCTGCATCTGCACAGGTTTTTTCTGCTGGAATATTGTATAGGCTCGGGCTGCTTTGTAACAGGCATTTTTAGGAAAACTTGAGAAATAGGCTTCCAGGTCTGTGATTGTCTGCATTTGTAAAATGCAGGCAATTTGCAGAATGCAATTTGTCTGGTCCTCTTCCTCTTTCAACCCAGCATAAATGCAATACATCCTTCTGACTCCATGGTGGTGAACCTCTGCTTCATCTGCTCTGTTTTGGAATGCCTGGATTTAATGAATTATTGCTGCCTTCTGGACATTTAGCAACAAATACTGTGAACTGACACAATAAATGAAGAACTAGATGAAACCCGCTGTACAGCTATGAAAAGCTGAAAATTCCCTTTTACTGTGGCTATGAAGTCACATTAACTTTTCTTAAATAATTGCTCTATATTGTTGTTTTGTAATTAGTCATAGGCTCCTGTGTAAGCCAGCATAAATGAATAGGCAATAAATACCTACAAAAGAATAGTTTTAATAAAAATGCTAAAAGAGCAATATTGTAAAGAAAGTCTCAGTCTACACAAATCAAACAGGAAATAATCTTGGAAAAATCTGAAAATGAGTACAAGTGCTACTGACTGTTACTCAGAGCAAAGAATTATTGATCCTTGCCTCCTTCTATTGATTTTATGTCACTTCTGTGATTTAATCATGTTTTCCTTGTTATCTCTTTGCAGTCTTTCTTCTATTGTCTGCTATGAAATCTCAGCCAAGGCCTTTCAGCCTGTGGTGAATCAAAATAACTTTGCTTTCCATTTGCATTGTTTTAAAGAAATGATTAAACAATCACACTGGAGTGATCCTTGCCCAGGATTATATAGCATAAATGCATCTCTGAAAAATGAAAATGCCTCCTTCTTTTCCTTCCTCAGGGAGTCAGAAAGGTTGAGTAATGCTTCTGCAGACAATCCAGTGTGCAAGCCTGTGCAAAAGGGTCTGAACACTTCACTTTTGCATTAATCCATCTATTAGTTTCTTTTCAAAATACTCAAATTGTGTTAGAGTTTCTGGCCACTGAAGTCTGTGGGAAAAAAAAATTTGCATGTGGGAGAGACAAAACTTGCATTTTATTAAGGCAGTGTGGCTGCTGCCATGCAAACTTCTTTCCAAGATAGTACTGTGCTTTCACTACAAAGTGCTCAAATTTCACTTTCAGGATAATGGCTGCAGTGAAGAGCAAGATTTGGCCTAATTCTTGACGTATGTTTAGAAATATATATCTACGTTTTCATTATTATTTTGAAGTAAAAAAAAAACAACCTAGAAAAGATAATTTCTTTGAAAGAACGAAAATAAGACACACATTAATAGGCATATGCAGTGAAGCAGATATTAATAGGGCAGCATGTAGATATCTACTGCTCTACAGTTCACTGTTTTCAGAAAATAGGTATTGATTTCTCTCCCAATTTCATTAGAATATGCTTTGCACACATAGTTGCACACAACTGGCAAAACACTGTTTTTCTCTTGTGTGCGCTTGAAATTGTTAATGTTGGATGTTTCCTGATGCCTGAGTTTATTTCCATAATGGAGTTCCTTTCTCACCCTTTGTATTAAGACTCCACTTAGAAAGGGTTCAGAGAGGTTTAATATGGAGTCAGTGGATTTATGAGTGTGTTACATACATAATTATTATAGATGGTTATAAGCATGTCAAAAGGAAATGTAATAGATGTTTGTGAGCTCTGGTTAAATGAAACCTGTTGGACTCTAACAACTGAATCACCGTGTATTAAACCTACCTTAATAATCAATTATAGCCTTATTATAGCTTTTAAAATAATGCTCAATTATTTATTCTTCCATTTGAATCTGGACTGTTTAACCTAATCTGCAATGGCTATAGTAAATTCCTCACTGGGAGAGGACTGCATTGCCAATGGATGGGAATTAGAGAATGTTATTCAGGTTTACAGCCCACAAAGGTGTAGTCTGTGCAAATACATATTTTGCCAGTTTAATTGTTTGCAGTCCAAAATGTTGTAGGAATCCATGGGATCTTTTTGAATACAATGGACCATGCAAACCTTTCAGCTCCCCTTTTGAGCTGTAGTAGAAAATATGTAGAAAAGTGTCTTGGGGACCATCAAAATGTTTGGTCTTTTGTGATGTGGTGACCCAGTTGCCTTTTCAGTGGACATCTCTGGCAAACAAAAGGTCAAATTGGAGGCAGAAATCAGAGTGGGTGGGGAAAAAAATCAACACATAAAATGCCACTGTGCTACTTGTTGCCCTATGACAAAGATAGTGTGGGAGGACAGATTGGAAATGCAAGTGAGACCTTCCCTGGGCATCCACAAGTTGTTCTCTGCATCAGCCCAGCACAACTTCTGTGTTCTGGTTAACAGCAAGTGCTCTAAGCCCTCAAATATAAATAGTTACTGGTGACTCATCCAATGTAATTCTTCAGCTATGTCAGTGGGACGTGAGGGTGGCCTTATGGGTAAAGGCATGGCTTTCAGGCAGGAAGTGCACATTTTATTCCTGCCACTAGCCACAAGATAAGTCATAAGGAATTTCTTCAATCTTTCCATTTGTAATTTTGTGAAAAAAATTTTACCCTCTTCAGAGCAGTATTGTGAATTCATCTGGGGTCAACAAAGCATCCACTTGCCTATGGCAGGGCTGCCAAGGGCTGCCAGGGCCCCACTGCCCACTTTGCTTGTGCCAGAGTGCCAAAGTGCTGGGCTGGGTGCTGCTGTTCCCGGCAGGATGGAGCTGTAGCAGTTTTCCTGCTGGGAAAGAGGAACATCCCTCTTAGGAAGAAGAAGGCACAACTACCCCATCTCCTTTCACCATGCAGATCATCGAGCCTGGATCTGCCCCCATCCCTGGTTCATCCACCTTTTCTGGAGCATTATTTAACATGCAAAAGCAGCCCTGCCTACCTCATGCTCCTGCCCTTCATCCTAGTTCCAGGAATATGTGATTTTACAGGTGGTGCCGTGGAACCTTATGCTAATTCAGGTCAAACTCTTTTGCATTGTGACCTCTTAAGACTTTAGACTTCCTTGGGTACTTCAGGGATTGTTGCATTCTGGAAAAGCTGGTGCCATATACAGTTATCCAGTGTATATAGGAGCTATAGATTATAACCCTTATTTTCAAACACATCTAGAAAAGCATAAATTAAATAGCACTGTAGAACTGTTCCTCTTTTTCTGGGAAAAGAGGTTTCATTTGTTAGGATTTTACAGCTGCTCATTATGTGTGCCTATGATTACTTAAAATTGTATAGACCGCAGGGCAGAATTTGCTTTTAAACCTCAATCTCCTTTTCAGAAGGAGAACAGGTTGAAGTTAGAAAGGTTTTCACTCAGTCTTTACTGCTCTTTGTGGTTCAAAGCCTGCCTAACATGGGCCTGAGCAAGCAGAGAGAGCCTATGCTCTGCAAGATGATTACACAGTGAAACCCAAATCAAAAGTTTTGAAGTCAAATCATCAACTGTATCCTTGTCCATTTGCTCAGGGAAAAGTAGGATTTAATGTATAAGAATATGGATTTAACATATAAGAATATGGCTCATTCAGAGCCTTTTAGGTACAGTCAGGTTTTGGTTAAATGCAGAGAATAATGGCAGTTGGTTTAATTTGCACTTTATTCAAGCTGAGACTCCCTTACGACTGAAATTTGCTTTCATTTTAGGTGTGTGTAGTGCACGTCCCCTGCATGTGTCCTTTCCTCATGCCTCACTACTCCTGAGGGGTAAATTCTGAGCTAGGAGTCACATAAGCAGAAAACCATGACCCAAGGAGGAGCTTTGCCCTGTTCCAAAGCAAGGCTCAAACTCCCTCTTGTTTCTTGCATGTTTGATATCAGATCTTCAGGGGAAGCATTTCAACAGCAACCCACAGCTTACTCCCATATATTCAACAATTAGGTTATTGACAGTGTTAGACTGGGGTAACAGATAAAAAAGGGCAAATATTTTCACAGTACAATAGAGAGTGCAGCTCTATTCTGAAGCTGAACTTCTCTCATGCAGAGGAAAGATGTGATATATAGCAAGAAAGGCTCACAGTGCATGTATCTCTCTGCTTTCCCTAAAAGGCTCCTCACTTGATGTAATGTCTATATAGTTGCTATTTTTTGCAAGTTCATTTCAGCAGCTACATCCTGGTATCGAGTTCTGTTATATTATACTGCTGCACTAACACTTACACGTTTGTTTTTGCTGATGAATGTCTCCTAATATTGAGTTATGTATCAGGTTATTGCAGGAAATCTGAGTGAAGATGTAATATTTCACATGCTTGCCTTAAGAGGAAAGAACTGCTAATATCATGAATAATTTCTCACAATAGAGATCCAAGCTGTCAGCTCCAACTATAATATCTGGGCCCCTGGGGAACTCAGGTTTTCATCTGGAGGTGTACAGATCCAAAGGAAAATTTGGCAGTGTTATCTTGACAGTGGTGGAGAGTTCTACTTCCTTACTCCAGAGTTCCGTTAAATACATCAATAGATACACCGTATTATGAATTTTTAAGCACCTCTCCAGAGACAGTACTTAATACAGAATATTTGAGGACTCAGCCACTGCAGGGTTTGTTTGGTGCTTTAGAAATGTTTCTGCTGGGTAAATTTCTGTGGGAGTAGTGTTCACCCCTTTATTTTAATCTGTCTTCTTTCAAGATGAATGTGTTTGTTCTTAAGGTCCAGGTGACATTCTTTAGGCATCTCCAGACACCATGGCTGGAAGATACCACAAATTTGTTTTGAAGGGTAAGATTTTTTTGAGCATTGACCAAGATAGAATGAAATTTTCTACTGTTTTCAATGTTCTTTGAAGTCTCCTTAAAAAAACCAAAAAAAAAAAAAAAAAAAAACCAAAAAAAGAAACCCCAAAGCTATAAAAGAAATTATTTCCCTTGTGAGAACAAATATGAGGGCCTTGTGCTATTAAAGGGAACATAAGTACAGAATGAGATCCTGGGACACTATGATCATGGACTCAGGAATGCTGTCGTAGGTTGGATTTCTCTGAAGCAACTCAGATATGAACAACCCAAAACTGCTTTCAGCCCCACTTCCTAAAAAGAGACAGGAGAAACCTTCAGCAAGAAATGGGGTTGATTTTGCCTGGTGGGGTGCACAGTTGAACAGCTCCCTCAAACCCTACAAAAGACAAGGGGGCTCTGCAGAATGTTTTGTGCTTAGAGATTTTTGTGCTCAGAAAGTTTCAGAGGCAGGGTGGAAGAGCCCAAGAGTTGTCATTTGACAGTCCAAAGCACACTGAAACCATTCCTACCCTGTGTACATGCAAATACAGAGCCTCTGTCATTTAAAAAGATTGAAATAAAAAAGAATTTTCTTCACTTGCCCTGGCAAAGGTCTTGTTCTACAACCTGAAGATTGACACATCCTGGCATCTTGGTAGGGGAAAGGATTTTTTTTTTAAATGTCTGACTTAATTGTCTATAAATTCAGCCCCAGCATTAAGCTTAATATATGGTATTAATTATGTCAGAATTCCTTAAAAACAATGACATTCTTCCCAGTGCTAAGGTTGAATTGGAGAACTAGTTGTTAAGGCTGGACAAAAAGGCCATTTCAAAAGCCAATGTCTTATCTTGGTGTTGGGCATTGCTCTGCTTTCAGCCTGTAGGTCTGCTGCACAGCTGATGTAAATGTGGGAGATTTTTCATTTGCTTGCACCAGCTTATTCTGGAACTAGCTGCTGTATTTAAAAACAAAACAAAGCACTGATGATTGTATTTTCAGTGCATATACAGAAAGCATGTGAAAATAAGCAAAGAAAATGAGCTTGCAGCTAAATTTAAAGAAAATAAAATGCTCAGAGCGTGGTAAGCAGGAAAACACAGCACTTCTGTGAGGAAAAAGCTTTGCACTCTGATGTAAAGAGCAGCCAAGGAGAAAATGGTTAAAGAGGCAGCGAGACTCATTGGAGAGGCCAGTGACCTGATGACAGCGCTCAGAGGCGTCTCACATATCCACATGACATTTCTTGAGCTAGCAAACACAGCAAGGGCAAAACCATATTTGCAATCTGCAGGTAAATAACGGCTGTATTTAAGGTAATTTCTTACCTCAGGTATTTCCGTGTGTTGGTATAAACTTTCAAGCTAGACTTAAACTGCAAAATCAGATCGGTAGAGCTGGTGTGTTAGACCTGAAATTAGTGTGCAAATTATGGTTCTGTCCACTCACACCAAGCTCCCTGAGTCACTGAGTCACTATGAAAAACTGTTTACAGGCTCAGACACTCCAATTTGGGCATGTTAAGCATCTCTGCATAATGATGTCTGGTGGATATTTTCACTCTGGGCCTAGTTGGTCTGAGTGGTGGCATGAACCTGTGTCCAAATTTGCATGGGATCATATCAAACATTTGGCCACTTCCTTGGGTATGCCAACACTGTCTTCAGGGTGTCTGGCCAAGCAGATGTGTTTGAGCCATATGTTCTGGCTCTTCTTGCTAATCCAGAAATGCACATCTCTGAAAGATTCAGGGTTTTTTGATTTTGCCCATCAAAATGTGTTTGATGCGATAGCATTGCCTGTTTAGAGTTGTTTACATGTGATAACTGCATGCATTTGCTTTCAAATTCAGCAGATTTCCTAACAATTGTGATGTTTTCTCTCTCACAAAATAAGGAGGCTGCTTATGTGTTGGAATAAGAAAGATGGTCTGTGCAAATAGTGGCTCCCTTATGCAGGGAAGGGTAGTCCCTCAGGAACGGCAAACAGAGGCGTTGGAATCAGGAAATATCCACCTCTTATTCATAAAACATAGAAGTTGTCCTAAAATGTAAAAATCCAGATTCACTGTGGGGAGTTAAGCTTCTAAGCACTATTGATTTAACAGGAAAGAAGGGCTGCTACCTGGATAGATTTAGCATTATGGCTTACATTAAGCAAAACATGCCTAATTGAAAGCAAGTGCCTTATCCCATTGCAGTCAGCGGGATGTAAGTACGTGCTTGTGCTAGACACGGAGGAAGAGACTGCTGAATTGGTGCCTGAGCAAGGGACAAAACTGGTTTATTTATAAGCACTCTATTTATAGCTTTTGCTGTGTTGGAATACACTAATTCATTTTAAGTGCTCTATCTCTGCGAATGAGCTCATAGCTCTGGAGAAGGTGAAGTTTTCTGTCTGTGCTGCCTTTTCTGATGCAGTCCTGCTCTCACTGAATAGGACTCACCATGACCACTGAACTCCTCACCATGACAAATGCCACCTGGGAGGTAAGCAAAGAAACAGTCAGGTTGTGTAACAACCTGTTAAATTGAGAATATGCACTGGAAGGACACCAGGATGCTTCCTTGCTGTGGGAGAGCAGGGCCAGCTGGGCAGAGGTGGAAAGGCTTCACTGAAGAGATCTTGATGCAAGAGGAGCAGCTCATGATGCAGGACCCATCCATGGAAATACACTGGAGGACTGCAGGGTCAGAGCGAACCCAGGCACCCAATACAGAGCACATCTCCACACTGTCTATCACCACAGGTTTGCTGGGTTTGGGCTGAGGCAGCGAAACTCCTCCCTGTCTGTGGCCAGGCAGTGAGCGGGCAACAGGATGGAGGAGGATGCTGTCCTGACAGCCCCAAGGCCACCCCAGAAACATTCACAAAAGCCTGTTTGCTAAAGCCTTTCCATGCACTTGATGATTTGGCCCCCAGATAGCAAGATGTGTAGCCTACAAGCACTCTTGCCTGTCGAGTCAGCCCAGAGCAGGCTCAGTCCTGGGAGAAGAGCAGCAGCTCATGTGAGACTGGCTGCATGGAGGAGGCCATAAGGCCAGTCTGCTGATGGGCAGCAGAGAGAAGCCCTTCACCTTCAAAGAGCAGAAAATGTAAAGCCAGCTGAAGCTGAGGCTGGAGGTGGTGCAGGGGATTTCAGGATTTCTCTTCCTCCCCTTTAAACAAGAGCTGCACGTTGAGCCATTGTTCACATCCCTGGGGATCTACACATGAATTTCAGGACATCTACTTCAAAGCACACGTCCCTGGAAGCAGGAGGAGGTGTGTTTGTGTGGGGCAGGCTCCTGACTTGCATCTCTTTCAGGGAGCTCTGAGTCATTATTTGATCCTGGTGTGTGTGGCAGAGACGGTTCTGGGTTGCCCCCATGTTTCAGGCTCAACTCGTTCCTCGTTTGTGGTCCTCTCCTAACAGCATCTTGAATTTCCAGTTTTCCCCTTGTCTAAATTTGAAACTGGACCAACCTGTCAAATTTCATCCCCAAGCCAGACAACCCCTAAGAAAACCCCACAGTCCTACTTTATCAGTGGACATGTTTTTAGGAAAGTCCTTGTGGACATGTTGCTAGAGATGCCACCAGACACTCCAGGAGAGGAAAAACAAGTGGAAACAGATGACAGAATTATATGCAGATTTCATGATACAACCACCATCTTGTGTTTACAAATCACACAGCTTCACCTTGGATTGTTTTCTTTTAAGACCTTACATGTGATTTTTACCCAATAAAAGGGAGTAAACTAGACATGGCAAAATATGTACTTTCCCCATTCTTGTTCTTTTCTAGAAACAGTGAGAAAGCAAAGGTTAAAAAGGGATCAATATGTATATATATATATATATATATATACATATAAGAGTTTGTTATTTATTTAAAAAAAATATGATTACAAGTTTAGCTAAAGTGGCCTTCTCTTATGTTTCTCTCTTGAACACAAAGGAAATATTTTTAGGAGCACAGAGGATTTTTTCAGTGCAGCCTGCTCTTGGCTTTATCTTTATTTTCTATCAAGTAACTGAAAACGAAACAAAGATCTCAGACATAGGTACATCTTTAAGAGAATTTGCTCACTCTTAACTTTGTTTGAATGGGTAAACCTCCTCACTGTTTGCCCTTAGAGCTATTCCAACAGAGAGCTGTTTTATCAACACTGGCTGCTCAGTGAGGAGAGGCATTTTCTTCCACCTTCAGAGCAGTTTTCTATGCCACTGTTGGGGGGTGGGAAGTTGACCTTAGGTGGACCCTCAAGACAAAACCAGAGGTTTTAAGCAAGTGAAGAATAGGCAAACACTAGCCAGCAGTTGCCATATACAGAGTACACTGCTGAAAAATCCCAGAAATCTCACTGATAGAGCGTTACCCTGTGACTGGATAGTGCTTCTGCCCTTGTAATTTATACATGTGTCAATAGGAGATTACGCCTGTAAGTACAGACTTGGCAAACTCACTTCTAGTGTTTATTAGGGAATTTTGGGGGAGAAAACTAAAAGAAGTACTGCAGGTATTTTCTCCAGTCATGGTGCCTTGGAATGGTGAAACTGCCTCTGGAACTGTTTTGTAAAAACTCTTAGACAGTGAGTTTAAAACAACAGACAATTTTCTGAGCTTTGTGGAGAGTGATTGTAGCTAAAAGCTTAATGCTAAAATTCATAGAGAAGTAAATCTGCAAGAAAAGGTCTGCTTGTAATTATTAGTAGAATAAAAGTCCCTAAATCTGAGTATCTCTGAATTTTGCAAGGTGTAAGAAGCAGGTCTGAGTTCTTCTGACCCATAACTCAGGGCAATCATCAACAGCTAAACAGTGGGCTTAAAAATAAAGCTAATACCTGCACTGCACAGATGTTTTAATGTGTCTCAATCCTGTTGGGAGCAGGTTCAAGATAAAATAAATTATGCTACTGTTTTAACTGAAGCAAGAATGCCCACAGACCTTTTTGTACTGATTTAATGGAATAAATTTTGGGGAAAAAGGTATGGTACACTTCCTGGTCTTTTCCCAGGAATAGCTTTGTGGCTGAGGCACTGGAATGGGTTTTAGGAAATCTTGATTCTATTTCTGGCATTGCCAAGTCATTTATTCTCTCTGTGCTTCTATTCTGTTCCATTCAAGTAGCTGCAATTAATAAATCTCTTCCAGCCATGTAGCAAGGGTGAAACCCTGTGTGCTCAAAGACTACATGATGTGGATTAGAGGAAAAACACAAACACAAAGAGGCAAAGTTTTTCAGCATAGTAGGTGTTACCATCTAAAACATTCCAAAACCTGGACATTTACACACTCCATCAGAAACTGAAGTTGCCAGCTGTATGGATATGATTAATTCTGCTGCAAGAAAGTGCAGAGAACTCTGTTTTAATGCAAATGCCATCTCGCAGCAATCCAGGAAGGACTGGCAGTTTGGTGTTCAGATACCATAAACCAGGGATGTTCACACACTTTCACATAAAAAATAATTCAGATCTCCATATTTGAAGCTTTCTCATGGACATAAGGATCACTCAATAAATTCCATTACTTTTTCAATTGTATTTCAGGGGCTTACAAATTAGTTTTAACAAAAGATTACATACAAAAATAATTACTTCAGCATTCCAAAAAAGGAAATCCTTTCTAAGTTGATTTAAACATTAAAAAGTTAAAACCCCTGAGATGCTGAAGTACATTTTCATCTTCATCCTGCAACCTTAATTTAAAAAATCCTGAAGCCAGATTAATTGTTCCCATAATTTAAATTTTTTCATTACTGAATTCCAGCATACATAATGCAAACATGGCAGTGCTGTGATCTAGAAAGTGCAACTTGCTCTTCATTCAGCTGAGGTGACGTAATGTTCTGCTCAGCCTTGCAGCTGCATTACATAAATATTATTAATGATGAAATGTGGGCTGGGTGCTAAAGTATTCTTTTAGAGTAATCCAAGGCAATATCAGTGACAAGGTTTTTTAGACACTATCTAAAATATGGCAGATGAGTTCCCCATCAGGAAAAATGTTTCTCAGGAGACAGGATCATATATTGGTAGCTCTGATTTTATTCAATCTGCTGGTCAAAAGTATAGAGAGAGATGTCTTGTTATGTGGAATCCAGCCATGCCCATTTGGGGATGGGGGTGTGGTTTGCTGCAAGGCATTTCAATGCAGCAATGAATAAAATACTTTTCCCCTCAGAGTTTGCATAATATTATGGATAGTCATGCAAACACAGGCTCTACTGCCATCAAAACTCCTAATCAAGGGCCTTATAAAACTCTCCCCAAAGACAAAGGAGTTTAGGAAGCAGTGCATCTCAGCCTGAGCGAGACATTTACAATAAGCCAGATGAACTGGTCCTTTGCTCCTGGAAGCAGACAGACAACAGGTAAACTGTGCATTGTGTCTGAACTGGTTTGGTGGGAATTTTTAGCTTTCAGGTCTTCTATGTGAACTCTTGCTCCTACAGAAATTGCTTTATGGTCTTTGTTGACTATATGGAGGAAATGGGATCTTAGATCTAAAGGGCTCATTTGAAAGGCATGTATATGCTCAAGTATTCACACATCACACACAGAGGCAATAAAATCCATAGTTTGAAAACACATTTCCAGAGCCTTCGCCATCACAGTATCACTGAAAGATGCTGTCAGCTCACGTACTACAAACCTCAGTGTTTTATCTCTCTGGATTTACAAAATGGAAATAATGCCAGAAAAGCATACATTTGCTGTTAGATTGTATTATTTTGTTTAGCTGGGACAATGATGAATAGCAGAATCTTCTGCCTTTTTGTTCACAATCTTTTTCAGTCACTGCAGATTTGATTTCAGGCTGCACTGGGTGGTTCTCCTTCAGACCAACTGCTTTCAATGGGATTTTTTTTTTTTTTTAGTGAAATCACATCTATTGATTTAAGAATTTGCCACAGTGTGTTGCTGTTGTTTTTATTAATATAAATCAAATTGATAATGTCCCCTTAGTGCTGAGTAGGGAAAAAAAAATCTTTGTTTTGAAATGGAACTCAATAAGACCCAAATCCCACTATGAATAGAAGAACGAAGGATTACAGCAGCCATATGTTTATAAATGAGTAATAACCTTTACATCAGCAGAGTCCTTCACCAGGAACATCACAGATGGCGATATTTACAGTAGTTCTCTCTGAAGGGCTGACACCTAGGGTGGGTGAGCCTCCCTTAACACAAGCAATCTCAAAATGGCAATTTTTGACCTTCCAGGCCGGACAATGGAGGAGTTTCATTTTTCCAGAGATTTTTTGCCTCCCTTCTGTCATCAGTTTTGCCACGTTGCTTAGTGACCTTCCGGCACTTGACCAGTCGGCGATTTTCAGAATGCAGGAAAATGTTCATGGGAAACAATGCCAACCCAAGTGCCAGCTTTCCTCAATACCCTGCTTTTGTATCTGTACAATCCAAAACCTGTAGGAGTAGGAGAGATATAACGCCGCAGCAAGTAGGACTCTAAAACAGCTATTGAAAATTCATATGTTTTGATGAGATAGCACATAAAACAGTGACTGGCATCCGGCCACAGCATGATTGCAAATGTTCATATTTGTTGGCAAAAACGAGTCTTCTGTGACCTCCCAAGGTCACCTCTCCAGATTTCTCTCTCTGATTCATCAGTAGCAGTTTTGTCAGTGTGTGCAAGCACACAACTATGAGCTCTTCTCTTTCTCCTCTCCTGGCTGAGTGCCACTTCTGAGCAATAAAGTTTCCGGAATTGCTTCTGCATATTGCCTGTGACACTTGCCCCACTCTGGCTCCCACTGCTTGCAGAGAGATGGCAAGGGAGTGAGCAAAAGCTCACCCACATGCGACATCACAAAGCCAGCCGGCGGCTGGAATGCCACGCAGCCTACAAAAATGCTGTGAATTTGCGCGTCTGAAGATCGAGGAATTCTATCCCAGGAGATAGGAGCCAGGATTTGGGAACCACCAAATAGGAGGAGGGAAGGGGATCTGGATATGCTTGAGACAAACCAAGGTGTCTGGTTTTCTAGGAGATGCCTGAGGTGTTTGGTGTTGCTCTGTTCAGGTTCTGCTGAGGTCCAGTCTCAGTGCCCACCAGGGCTGTGTTCTCAGCGTGCAGGGGCCAGGCGCATTTCTGAAGATTCAGCTCCCCAGCCTGCACTTTTGTTGCCCTCATGGGCAGATCCATCTTCCTATTCAATCCTTGGGCTGTCCCTCTTCAGTGCTGGTTACCTTGTGATCAGGGATTTTTTCAGAGGCACTGAATGCAAATGACAAGGTGGTTCCCACATCCTGGCTCAGCCGGTGGGCACAGACCCTGTCTGGACAGTAACATCCTCTGAAGTCCACCTTGAACCATCCATTTCTCTGTTGGAGCTGAGCTCTCAGGAAAAAAATCCTGCCTCTGCCCTTTTCCCCAGACACTGCAGCATTTTAGCTCAGGGTCTTCTCTGTTTTAACTCTGGTTTTAAGTCCATTGGATGCAATTTACACCTTCCCTCATCAGTGACACACCATTTATCTCCCCTTCACAATGGTGAGGAGATCAGAAAATGCATCTTATGACTCCAGCTGTACATTTTCATAGCCATTTCATCCATGTTTAATCCAGATCTGGGTTCCTTACTCTCCTCTGTGCCTCAAGGTAAAGCACTGGCCCTTTCCAGTGAAATCAGCTAAGTAGAAACACCATAACTGCCACAGGTCCCTGATGGTACCTTTGACTCCTCCTGCAGGGTTTCAGATTTAATGACTTGGAATGGGTAGCAGATACTAATGGTTTGCACATCTGTTACACTGCAGCTGGAGAGTGTGTTCCTGTGTTAGAGGCTTGTTGTCATGTCCTGAAAGTAGATGGACAAAAATAAAGGCTCATTAAATATTGAAAAGAAAGGTATCCTTTTTTAGTCAGATTCTTTATGACTCTTCTAAAAATCAAAGTTTATAAAAAATAATCTTATGTCTTCCTTCTGATATGAAATTATTCTCTTTCCCAGTGGAATAAGCCTATGTTTTTTTTTAGGTTGTCTCTATTTTGACTTCAAATACTCATCAAACTATTCCTCATTGTTGATTTTTCTTCTCTCTTTTCTCCACGCCCATTTTGCTTAAAAAAACCAAAGCTACCTTGACTCCTGGTGTATTGGAGGAAATAACGAGACTTACACAGAAGACAAAGACAACTGTAAAGGAAATTTCCTTTACAGATTTTCAGTCATCTCAATACAGAGATCTTATATGATTTCCTCCATCTTGTGGCACTATAAAATACTCTGGAGGACCTCAGTGGCAGGAAATTCAAACAACTGATGGCCTTTTCTGCTACCCCCATTGATCCAATTAAAAAAGTGCTATCTGTCTGTTGAAACCTTTGTTTCAAAGAAAGTACCAAACAACAAAATGCTTCAAAAAACATCTAAATCACTGCCCAGAAGAAGGGGGCCTCACTTTCTCTACTCCTGTAATGAAAAGAGAAATCACTGGGTTTTGCTTTGTATTTTGAGACCTTGTAGTGTTATCTTCTTTGAACCTTCAGCACTCTTTGTTTTTTGCCATTGAAGTGACACTTCAGGGACAGCTGTCCTCACTAAAGTTCTCATTTTCCTACTATTACATCATTGTGTGCACAGAGAGAACCTAAATATATTTGAGAAAGTGGCCTTTCTTATACTGGGTACGAACAGGAAAGAATGAAAATGAAGTCAGATCCTTGAGAACCTGCACTGGAGTAAACAAACACAACAAAAATATTACCGTGACAATCAAGGAGGGCAGCCTGAACTCAGTGGGAGCTATCCACATCCATCTGAGCACAGGCTTTGACTTGCCTTAGCAGCAAACTTTAGAGGTGAACCTGACCTTGAAAGTTCAAGGGTGCTCTGATTTAAAGTTCTGGTTTGATCTCATCTGCACTCACAACAGCAGGACAACAACTTCTGTTTCCCCCTCTTTGGTAAAAAGGTCATAACTTGCCTTGGTTTTCAAAAGCTTGTTCTTTTCTTGCAAGAAAATAAGTAGATAAAAAGAGGAGAAAAGAGATCAGCAAATGATAGAAAAGATTTGTTTTATTTGAGAGAAAATAATGCTTTATCACAATAGCCAGTTTTCTTTTGCAGACCTTGTTTTTTTTTCCTTCTGTTTGTACAGCAGACAGAAGATGGAATGGGGCTGACTGTGAACAGGAATATAAAGGTATGCACAGATGTAGGACTTTGTGAACGGCATGGGGTAGGAGCCTTGATTAGTGTTGCTGAGTAACAGATTAATTCCTTTAGCACTTTCCCGTAAACATGTCTGACTGTTTATGCAGGCAGAGCCTTTAAACTGAATGCATAACTCGAATTCTGCCTCTCTTGTCCATGTGAGCCCACATCGTGTGTTCCTTCAGCCCAGTGCTTTTTTCTACTGTACCTGCCCTTTCCCTCAGTGGGGATTTGTGCTCCAAAGTGCCTTGCAGGACCAGTTTGCAAAGGCAGAGCTGTGCCTGTGTTTGCTCCCATCCAGAGATCCAGGGGCACAGCGGGTCTGGACGGGGCCATGGAATCGGACGCTGAGCAGTTTCCAGTACTGAAAGGGTTAGGGCTGCCTCCACTCTGCCAACAGGAATCCTCCCATCGATTTTCCACTAGGAGCAAGTTCAGGCCCTTCTTCAGTAAGTTACTGAGACAAGTATCAGTGTTGGTAATAGTGGCCCTGCAGCAGATGGAGTGCTTCAATTATCTTGGGCCCGTGATGAATGAGTACTATTGACAGCTGCTGCAAAATCCATAGCAGACTGAGGATGCACAGACAATTATGATATCGCTGGTAAACATATGGCAGGATTGGATCTCTTAAAAAACTACAAACTCGGGCTCTGCTGGCCTTGGGTTTGGTCCAGAGCCAAGTTCCATGTTGGACTTCAGTCACACAGCAAAATCCCACAGGGGTGACAAACCAGGGTCTTAGGGCCTTGGTATCCAGAGCTCACTCTGCCTTTGTTGAATATTGTTTCTGGGTGTTATTGGTGTTTATTTGGTGTGAGTAAAGGGAAAGTTTGTTTGTTTTCCTATACTACTGCTAAAAGGTATGGGTGTACTCTTTTCAGCCTATTTAATTCACCTCAGTACACGCAGTACTGCCTACAGAAAACTCTGAGCAGGTCCATCAGGAGAATGTATTTCTGCACTGACCAAGCCAAGGAGTCAGTAATATCTGTTATTTTAGCCCAATGCAGTTCATGTAACAGTCAGCGAAACAGGAAAGCAGAGTTGGTTTACCTTCTGCTCTCTTGCTGATTCCCATCTCCCCTTTACTGTGAAATTAGGGTGGCTTTGGGAGTACTCTGTGGCCTTTTGCAACCATCTCCTATTTGCTTCATCTGTGGCTCTTAATATTTCTGGAAAGGATGCTGAGGTAGTTGCACACCCACCTTCAGCCTCCATGGTCCCTCTGGGCACTTGTGGCTGTGCCACTGGAGTCTGGAGGGCTCAGGACCCCCAAGCCTCCACCAGCCCAGTGCTGCACAGAGTTCTGCCTCACTGTTCCTTCCAGACTCTGAGAAGGTGCCTTACAAATGTCATGAGTTTTTATTTCACTCAATTCAGAAAAACAGATATAAAACAGGAGTCTCTTTTTCCATCTTTTTCTTCCTGGAGAGGATGGTTTTTCAGTTGCTTTGTTATACAGTTGTTCTTTTCCTTCAGCATTATAAACTATATATCATGATTAACAAATAAGTGTCCCATCAGCTCAGAGAATTAAGAAAACCAACAAAACTCACAGTGGATGACTGTTTTTTTCTCTATTTGTTGAATCAATTTCAGCTGATTCTCCTGCAACAGGCCATATTCAGAAGTCTGCATGTACATCAGACAGCTGAGAGCAAAATTTGCCCTTCACATACACTTTAATCTCCTATCATTTCACATCTCAGTGCCTCCCTAGAAAATGCACCGATTTTCATTCTTGCTGTATTGTCTGTAACACTTATTTATCTATTGTCAGCTGGCAAAGTTATGAGATCAAAGGCTTGGGCAGGCAACTACTACTCTAAAATATTAGAAAAATAGCCTGAGTGATCTTATCCGATTCTCTATTGTTCAGTAATTTGGGAGAGACTTTTGGATCCTATTATCTCTGTTGTCATTTCATTTTTTTTAATGCCAACTTGTTTTTTAAACATTATAAATTATGATACCAGGTGCAAGCACTTCTCTACACAGACCACTCTCTGAAACACATATTTAATTGTATCAGATTATGTTTTTATTTTGTTTTTAATAAATAAAAATATGTGAACACACCTACACAGGCAAGGGATGTAGGAGCTTGTTTGCTTACTTTGAAACCTACTTGCATGCAGAGAGTTCAAAAGCTTGAGTCAGACATCATGCTCTGCTTGGGAGAGGCTGAATAAAGAGGTGATGAGGGGTCAAAGAGGGAAAAAACTCCAACCAAAATGGCTCTGTAGATGACCACAGTAGATGTGAGGGCGTGTATTTGCACTGGACTCATCAGAGTTATCTCTCTTTGTCTGGACTGAGCATTTTGTGTTGTTTAAATACTGGTACCTTATCTTGGCTACTAATATGTGGCATCTCTTTCCCCTTTGTTCATGGCACAAGGCTTTCCTTTGGTTGCAAACAGGAAAGGGATTACTGACAGACGAGAACTACATTTAAAGACCAGAGAAAAAGGTCTGTGAATTCAAAGAGAGTTTGATAGAAGTGCTTTGCCAGCTCAGACCATCAGCCATGTCTCTGTGGAGCACAAGCCACAAGACATTTCCATTTTCCCACAAAATCAGAAGAGTCCTTTTGCCATACAACTGCATGGCCAGGTTTATTCTCCACTCTCTGTGAGCCTTGTTCTCTCCAGCCTCTTCCAAAAAACAGAGGTGTAGGCCCAGCCTGCTAGAAAGTATTTTACAGACCTTTTTTTTTTTTTAAAAAAAAAAAAAGAGTGTGGGGGAAGAACAAAGGAATATCCTACTTTTTGGGTCTGAGTTCTGTCACACTGAAATTTGAGGGAGAGCATAGTATATATTGTTTTCAAAATGCAATAAGTAGATGTGCAAATAAAACAAAACAACAAAACAGCAATGTAAATCCCCCTGCCAACAGGTTATAAACATATTTTGCTAAACCAACTCAGAACTGGGGACAAAAGTGGGAAAAGATGTGCCCAGAAGACCACAGCACTTCTTCCTTGTAAGGCAATGCCAGCCTTTTGTTGGCACTATCCATCATTTCCATGGTGGCTGATGGCTCATCTTCCTCTTAGGAAGCATTCAGCATAAATTATTTTTTAAGATTTGAGATTGTTTGAGACTGTTTGGGATTTGAGATCCTTACCAAAGCCGTATTAGCAAAAACACCAATCTGATATAAAAAAAAATGTTCTGTTCCATCTGGGGTCAGACTGCATTTGTTATCATTTTAATTTAAAATGAGGCTAGAGAAGATATAAAACCCTGATATTCCAGGAACTGACACAGCCTCAGGTCTGACTTTGAACAATTTATCGCAGAGACTAGAGTTGTCAAGGGATCAGTCATTGCCTGTAGCTGAAAGTCATAGACTGTGTAGGAGAAATCCAAATATGCAGGAGGGAAAAAAATCTATTATACTCCATTTTTTCTGTAAATATAAGAGTCTTGTCCTTGTAGAAGTTTTTGCATTTCACCAAAACTCACTAGGAAAAGCCAATAAATCATGCCCAGACAGCAATATGGGACCAGCAATGCATTTTTCCTGATTTTTGTGAATTTTTGAAGGATACTTGTATTTAAGATTGACATTTGCTACTTAAAATACATTTTCCTTATGAGAGCTGGTTTTGCCACTCTTTGGTTCTAATGGTCTTATCATTTAAATGGTCACAAAGGGGTTTAGGCATAATGTCCCTATTAAGATGTAAGAAAGGTGTTCAAACCCCTGCTGGATTTATTTTTTTTTCAGCCTGTCTGGCTGCAGTTTCGACCAGATTCAAGCACATTGATTTGCAGAGCACAGACAATCAGGATAACCAGAAATCATCTGCACTTCAGGGCATATTTTCCCCTTCAAATCCATTAACTTTAGGAAGACTTTCTGGGCGGGTAACTTCAGGGGAATAATAGACTTGTGAACTTAGAAAGAAGCGACCTCCTTGCTGAAGCAGTTAGTGAGGTGCTTTAAAACCCAGCAGCTGAGCAACTGCTTTCAGTTTGGACTTCAGGGAGAAGAAGGGTCCCACCACACCAAGCCATGGCCCATGGAGAGCTGATGTGCACCTTGTCCAGCCCCAGCACAGGAGGTGGTGCTCTTCAGAGTCCGGGACATCTTCTCAGCCCACCACCCTGAACCCCTGAGGGTGCACTTGAGTTTTTAGTGCTCCTCCAAAATGGGTGGAGTCTGCTGCAGTGTCCTGATGGATTCATTCCCAGAATGAAGTTGTTTTTTAACACTAGGACATTTGTGCAGCTTCTCCATTACATTAATTATTTTTTTGCATCATAATAATTTGCTCTGTCTTTTAACCTCTCATGTGCTCAGAGGGGCTGGACACAGTTTCTCCTCAGTCTCAGGCACTCCCCCATGGATGCAGGCAGCAGTGGGAAGGGGATGATCAGAGCTGGTGTGCTTGGCTCAGAGGGTCCCAGCTGGGTGCTCCTGCCTGGCCTTCTCCCCATCCACGTGTCTGGACACGGGTGGAGGTTCATTAACTCTGTGCTTCTGTTGGAATTCCTCTGCTGTGCCAATCTCCTGCTATCTGATCATTTCCAGCAAATTTATCTGGCCAGTAACGTAAAATTACAGCAAACTCTGACAAACTAGGGCAAACCATTTATTAAACTCCCAGATGAAACAATTTACCATTTCTACCATCATTTAAATACAAATGGCTTTTCTTGGATTCTAGTGAAAAACAAGGTAAGCTGCTAGAAATACATCAATGACTTCTACAACTCTACAGATTGGGTTTATGTCTTTTACTAAGTGATGTCTTAGAAAGCATTTCTGTGTGGATTTCATTTCTTAATGTGGTTTATGGCCCCAGAAGCCTCATGAGCCAGTGGGTGTGCAGCCTCCTTTCTACTTGGCAGTGCAAGACTGATACCTTTACTTTACACTGATCAGCCCATACTAAAACTGATACTGCTTCCATTGAAATATCTTTTTACCTTATGACTGACAAATCCTCTCTGACTC
Organism: Pyrgilauda ruficollis; assembly: GCF_017590135.1. Classification (NCBI taxonomy): domain Eukaryota; kingdom Metazoa; phylum Chordata; class Aves; order Passeriformes; family Passeridae; genus Pyrgilauda; species Pyrgilauda ruficollis. The sequence continues at coordinate 6,066,019 of NW_024510321.1, forward strand.
ATTTTTTTTCCAGCAATCACAAATGCTGCTGGATTCAGTTCCTATTGTTTTTTTCCTTACCTTTATGAGTAACTACCCATTCCCATAGAGGCTGCAGAAATCCCTCCTCAGCCCAGTGCTGCTGACAAGGGCCTGTAGCAGGTATTTCAGGGAACAATGTAAAAGCATAGCAACTGTAGAGGGATACTTTATTCTGGCACACCCTCCCAGCAGTCTGTGCCTTAGGGGCACTGGGAGCCAGAGATTGTATCTGCATCTTTGCGTTTTGTAACGCTCGATGAATTTTTCAGCCAGGAATTTGTCTAATTGCTTTTTGAGCCCATTTATACTTTTGGCCCCTACAACATCCTGTGGCATTGACTTCTGCAGTTTAATTATGCAGCATGTGAAAAAAGAAATAAAAATTTTGCTTTAAATCTGCATCTTGATATTTTTATGTGATACCCTTCCTTGATACCCCCTTTCTTGAATAGTAATAACTAATTTAGAACACACTATACTTTTCTTATTTTAGAATGGTTTCTCTTTATATCTACTATTCTGCATTTATCAAATAAATTTCATTTGACTGTTTTCATCAGCTGGTCACTAATTGACATGAAAACCTTCAGCCATACATCTGATAATTAGGTTTTGCTTTTAATTTTGGTGGTGGTGTTTTTGGTTGTTGGGTTTTTTTGGTCATGTTACGCATCAGCTCCTTTTCCAACTTGTTTATTAATATTTTGAAGAGCAGAAGTCCCAGGATGGTTCTCTGTGAAACTCCACTGATAATCCCCGCCCGGTAAAACAGGATCATACATTTCAACCCTCCTTTCCCCCTTTTGTCTAGTTACTGGTTCACAGAACAATTTCTTTACCCACAAGTGTTCACTTTCCCTGAACAGTCACTGAAGGACCTTGTAGGAACACTGGGGACCTAAGTGCAGTATGGGAGCAGCCAGGGTGGGTCTAACTTGGCCACATGCAAAGCCATACTCTTTTTCCACTTTCTAGGTATTCTTGCAGCACACCATGCCTTTGGGCTATTCTTTTTCCTTTTTATTATACTCATATTGCATGCTTTCATAGAACTTCTAGTTTGCTGGTACAGCCAAGCCTGTTTACTTCTTACTTCAGAAACAAAATGGATTTTATAATCAAAGCAATGAGCTCTCCTTCATTTCCCAATAGATTTTGGCCTTCTACAGAAACTGTTTTCAGGTCCAGGCTGTTTGCTGCCTGGATATTCAGAGTAACTTCCCTGAAAAGACAGTGGTATGAAAGGGATTGTTGCTAGATACATTGTGTATTCAAGATGAAGTGATATAACAGGGTTGAAAGGAGCCTCCTAAAAAGCATCAGTACAGTGCTCTTCACAGACTTTGGGATGGTGCAGGAGAATATTCAAGTGGGAAAAAGAGGGAGTGAGGTATGGGTCAGGAGAGGAGAACTCTTCAGAGAACAAGGGAAGAGAGTACTGCAGAGAGAACGTGGGTCCAAGAATTAGCTTTGGAGTGTGTAGCAGTTACTTCTCTTTATATGTAAGTGGAAATGGCTTCCTGTGTTTCTCTTGCATCCTGGGAGTGAGGACTGGCAGTGCCAGGCTGCATTAAAGTGGCCTGTGGGACTGGGTCCTGCTGCGCACACCTCTTCTGGACAGCCTCCAAAAAACCCAGCAGACAGTCAGTGATGCAGGTGGTGATGGGGGACTTTGGTGTTTCACCTCTTCCTGAGCTTCCAGCACCTTGTTCTGAGTGATTCAAAGGCCATACTTCACCTCAGGTCTAGAGGAATTCTGGGCTTGTCTGAAATCCTCAGGCCTTGATTATCTGTGCTCCGTGAGTACAGGGAATATGCAGCACAGCCACAATCCAGGTGGATGGTTCTATGATTCTTGTGTCCACACAGTCCAGCTATGCATATAATAGACAAAGCCTGCATGTTGTATCTCAACAGAGCTCCCTCATCCCAAATATGAGGTAAAAAAATCCCTCTGAATCCTTGCCTTCTTCTGTGTGCCACCATTTACTCATTCTTGTCTGGCTTGCTGTCATTTCCAGAGGCCACAGGCAGGTGTGTGGCATCTCACAGCAGCACACACCTTCTGGCAGGCTCAGTGTCTCCTGATCCTTCAGGCCTGTCCATTTCTGCACACAGCTCTTGAAAACATCTGCCTTGATTTTTCATCCCTGGGGCCTTCTTAGAGACATTGGCTAAGGTGAAAAACTAGGCACAGATTTTTAGAAGTAGACAGAAAATCGTGAATGTTCTGCTTTTCTTGCCCCATGGTGCCTATCCAGCTGTGAAAAACATTAGTTTTTCATGCTGCCCATCTTCCCAGGCTACAAACATGATTTTCCTTTGACATTGATCATGAGGAGAGTACTGCTACCTTTCTGCATCTCATCCTCTTTTTCCCCCACTCAAATAGAGCTATCCTTTTCTTCTTGAGGCATGGCCATTTTTTGTCTTTCCTTTGACCACACGGTACAAAACTGCTCCATTACTGCAAATTGATAATTCTTTTTTCAGAAAAATCTGAAACTCTTTGCCAATCTTTTTGTCTCTCTAGATTTAATAAGATATATATGTCTTTAAAATTAACTTCTATTATTTTAATTGAATTGGAATAAATGCCACAAGAGAAATAAAGTAACAACAGCAAGAAAAAGAACCCACTTGGCATGGTGAGTGCGTCCTTATCTCCAAAGCACATCCAGCACTATTTCATATCCAGTCCCTGGTTTAAATTCCAGGTGCAAGGCATGGGTAATCAAAAAGTTTTTCTTAACTCACCAGAACATCACATTCCAGACCTTAACTGTGTGGTGACTGTGGTGTCACAACAGCTCTTCAGCTTTCAGGCAGAACAGTGAAATATATAGGCCTACAAATGAGCAAGAAGCTGAAACCTTCTCTTTATTGCATCACATGTCTGTCCATCAGTGTCATTATTCTTGATTTTCTTATAATTTCCCTGATTAATGTTGGTCACCAGAACAGTGAATCCATTCTGCTGAATTTTCAGAGGCCAGCATCTTGGTATTACACCTGGAAGAGGCAGGCTTGGGCGTTTCATTACAAGAGAATTTCTCATGATTCAGCGCTCAACCTTTGTCACTGGGACATTATTTCATCTTTGTTTTTCTCCTGTGACAAAGGGCTTTATCAAAGACCTGTAACCAGTTTTTTAACAGCTATTCAACAACAAAGATTCTGTGTCCTGTTCGCGTGGATCAGTTCAGGGCAGGGATTGGGAGGCTGATGCTTCAAGATCTAACAGCAGCAGCTGGACAGGGATAGTGACTACATCATCTGTGAGGAGGAAGAAGAGTTTGAAGAGAGTTTGGAGAGTGTGAAGCAGCAAGTTTAGGTCACGACAAGAACCAGACATTCTGCAGCAGTGAGAAGGATTAGTGCCCCTTCCTGAGAGGAGTTCCTGTAGTTTCAGGAATGAGATGTCTGCTCTGTGGTCATAGAGAGGACTTTATATAAACATTTCTGATGAAAGGCAGCACAAATGGCTCTTATTTTCCTCCACGGGCCCTTTTATAAGACTTCACTTGTAGATCAAGATAAATAATATATGAGTGCATAAGTGCAGGCATAGATCACACCTTCTCGGAGATCAGATTTTCTCTTCTTTTAAAGGTTTCAGTCCAGAAATAAAAGACAGCATTGATGATCTTATTGGTCATCATGGAACATGCAGTTGTGCCTTGAAAATTAAATGCATAATGCCTTTGAAGTGAGGTCAATGAATTAACCTTGCATTAGATAGTTGGATCCAGTGGGCAAAAATTAACCTATTTGTTGTCTTTAATCATAAACCACCTTGATTTCAAACTTTGTTAACACTTAGAGCAGTAAATAAACCTCTGTAGATCTCTGTCTCCCTCTTAGGCCAGCCAATACCATTAACCACATCTTCTACTTTTATGTTAGTGTTCATGTGGTGCATTTGAAAGATCTTTTTAGCTTCCTGGTGTAACATTTAGGATGAGTCTGTTAGTGCTGGGGAAGCTTATGATATTTGCCACCATTTGATGAGAAGAAATAGAAGTGTCATCTCTATTTTTAGCAGTGAAGGCCTCTTCCCCAGTCAGCAGAGCTGTTCCCCTCCTCGTGAGGGTGTCACAGACAGCATGGTCAGAAGTATGGGGTGGTTGTGGTGATCTCTGCTGGCCTTGAGTTTATGTAATCCTCTGTTTTCCACCCATGATCCATGCAGAGGACAAGCTTTGGTTGTCCCCAGTGTTATTTCAGACAAATGAAACTATTTTAAACAACAGCAAACACTGAACCTCAGGCTTCAGGCACCAAGGAAGGAATTTCTCTTTAGTAAAGAATAGTGTTCACACACAAAAAACCCCACACAAAAGAGAAACACCCCACAGATAAAGAGAAACTCCCAGATGGGGCAGCATAGTGTTCCCAGGTGACATGTACAATCATCCTTGCCTGAGTGTTGACCAACATTCCTGGTTCATGGGCTCAGGACATGCCAATTTCCAGATTTTGGGACTGGGTGGGTACTTTCCATGAGGAAAAACTGCAAAAGCAGGATCACTCTTCTTCCATTGCTCCCCAGAAATTGTGGGGTTCATTTGGGCTTATCCCAGTTCATCAATTCTCTGTCACTGCAGGAGTCTCAGGCTCTGTTTTCTGTTCTCTGATTCTTATACAAGAGCTCAAATAAGATACTTCGGTGGATTCTTTTGTTCTTGAATCATAAGATAGTGTGAAATTGGAATTTGGCACATTTGGCTTATACTCAGTGAAAGACAGAGCTGTTGCTGTCATAATTTAAGGAGAATGATGATGGAAATGGATGCAAAATGCCCTTGAGAATGATGAGCTTTTATACCCAAAGCCAATGATAGAGGTAAGGGCAATGAGCTAAACCAGGATGCAGTGCAGAAATTCTGGGGTGTCTGGAAGTTTGCCCTTGCCCACCTGCAGACCCCCTGCAGCCTGTAAAGTGGAGCAGCTCTGCTGTAGTTGGCACAACCATGTCCATCTGCAGCCAGCAGATAATTTGGCCATTGATCCCCACGTGTGTAGCTGTGCGTTACAAATTTGATGGCCTTCTATGGCCAGGCTTACAGCAATGGTGGATAAGGGAAGAGCAACAGGTGTCACCTAACCAAGCTTGTGCAAAGCTCTTGACACTGTCCCACACAACATCCTTGTCTCTAAACTGGAGAGATGGGGATTTGATGGATGGAGCCCTCGGTGGTTAAGGAATGGCTGGATGGTTGCACTCAAAGAGGGAACCAGGAAAGAGTTCTGGTCCTCAGGGGTTGGGATTGGGATCGGGTTTACTTCATATTTTCTCAGAGACTGAGGCACCATCAGCAAGTTTGCCAAAGACACCAAGCTGAGTGATGCAGTCAGCACCCTGGAGGGAAGGGATGGCATCCACAGGGACCTGGACAGGCTGGAGAGGTGGGATTGGGTGAACCTCCTGGATTTCAACAAGGCCAAGTGCAAGGTCCTGAACTGGGCTGGGGTGATCCCAAACACTAACAAAGACTGGGCAGAGAATGGATTGAGAGCAGCAATGGGGAGAAGAGCCCCCAAGGGGTGCTGGTGGATGAGAATCAGAACACGAGCCAGCAGTGTGTGCTTGCTGCCCAGAGAGCCAAGGGGGTCCTGCATGGCCAGCAGTGTGACCAGCAGGGCAAGGGAGGGGACTGTGCCTCTCTGCTCTGCCCTTGTGAGACCCCACCTGCAGTGCTGCAGCCAGCTCTGGGACCCCCAAAATAAGGACAGGGACCTTTTGGAGTGAGTCCAGAGGAGGGCCATGATCACAAAACTGGAGCTATGAAGAGAGAGGGCGATTAGAACTGTGGCTGTGTGAAAGCAATCAACATTCAAAAAAATGCAACCCAAAGTAATGCAAATAATCTACATAGAGATTATTTTCATAACCCAGAGAAGTTGAGAGAGCACCTTCCAACCCAAACCCTTCCATGATTCAATGAAATCATAGTCATAAACACAAGAAATAACAAGATACTCCAAAATGTCACGTTGAGGGTGATGAAAGCACTGATCTCACTTATTGCCAGGTCTCCAGGAAATATTGATAGGAAAGGAGTGTCAGGGAGAGTGTATGGAGTAACAAGTGGCAATAAGGAAATATTTTTCCTGGAAAATCAATTAAAATTAAACCAAACACAGCCATCTCCTTCTTTAGACTAGAGAGTTCAGCTGGCAGCTCTTAGAGTTAGTTCTTTATGACAGTGTTAGCAGCACTTCTCTTATGAGAAATAGCTAGTAAAATATTCACCTTCTCTGTGGGACTTTACACATCAGGGCCAGGATACCTCATTAAGCTTGGTCCATGGTTTAAAGTGTTTTTCACCACTCTCTGGTGAGGATAAATCTAAGCTAATGGTAGATTTGATAAGACAGCAGTTTTATGATCCAAATACATTGCGTTGTCTATGAATATAGCCTATTTTTGTCAGTTACATTGGAAAGAAATAAATTACTCATCAGTCAATCCATTATTATTATAATAAGAGCACGGCACTACTTAATTGCATCAGTTAAGTGGATATGACTTTGCCAATGCTCATAAATGCCATTACATCAATCCACAGAAATGGACCTGTTGATTTATTAGATGATGATGGACAAAGAAGATGTTGCAATCTCTTTTATAATTTAACCTGTGCTTAAGACATATAGGTGTTTAAGGCCAATACATGTACAGTTATTACCACAGAGAGGGAAAGGGAAAAGGGAATTGTAAACCATAACAACCTCCATCAAGTACATGCCTATTTTGGTATGTGTAATAATCCTGAACATGCATTTATGTAACACACTCTATGGTACTTAAGCTGCTGCGGGCTATCAAGTACAGTAAATCCACATTTAATCAAAGGACCCATGCCATATGATTGAGAACTCTAAATTTTCTTTGCCATGGAGAAATGCAACAGCAGAACAGCAGTTCCACAGATCAACTGCAGTCATGTGGATTGTCTAGCAATAATAAATTTCTCAGAAGAACTTCTGGTCCCCCACGGGTGGTTCATTTACCAAGTGTCTGTTTTCATTTATTTTTATATTTTTGACAAGAAATCCCTACTGCACAGCAAGCCAGTGAAGGCAGTCCCTGTAAGGGTATCATTATTAGGAATAAGGACAAATAACCTGCTGTGATTTGACAAAACACCTGCTCTTCAGTTATTTTTGCACAATTCCATTTGTCTGCACGAAAGGCCTTCTGTATGCTGGATAAAGGTCAGAAGTGACACAAAAATGGAAGTCACCCCAATTCTTGTGAAAGCTGTTTCTATTTGCCTTTTGCTCTTCACTTTGTCACTGAAACAATCTGTGTTTATACATTCTAGTCTTTTACGCGTGTTTTGGGACAAAGGTGGTCCCTGAGAAGAGTCTGACTGGGGAGCTTTAATAGATGGTCTTCCAGAAGCCTTCTTCACCAAGAGGAAAGGCCAGGTTTTCTCAAGTGTCTGAATCCCATTTAGGCACCTGACTAGAGCAGTCATATTCAATTAATTCCTCCCACACGGAGCCCTGGAAGCTCTTTGTTGAGAAGGTCTTAAAAAAGCTGCACAGTGTGTCTATAAACATAGATGTTAGTTGTTTGAAATTCCAACTCAGAAAGTCCGTGGGAAAATCTGCATAAATTCTAAAGTTCATATGCAACTCTAAGCAGCTGACAAAAATGAGAAATAGGTTGAAATTTAATCTGTTTCAATTAATTAAATATTGAGATTTTATATTTTTACTATTTGCACTTTTGACTCCCCAGTGGGTATAATATTATATTAGTCTTCCCAATAAGTCTTCTAATTATAATATCTAGAAGGTCAGCATCTTATTAGAACTAAAAATTAAAACTTTGGAATAATACTGAGCGCTGTAGCATCGTGAAGCAGCCATGCCTGTATTAGCAAAAGCCAGATTCCTGTTCCCATTATTCAAGCTGAATAAATATATTTCTTCGTGAGAAGCTTCCTTAAAGTCAGTGGACTGTGCAGTAAGTCTCTGTTTGCCATGATTGAAGGCACCAGGCTCTGACCTCAAATAAGGAAAGAGGTTTTGATTTTGCCAAACCTTTGGACCATATTGCACAAGGTGATGGAGTTCCGGGTATGCTGACACAGGAGAAACCTGCACAGCAGTGAAGACAACTGAGTTATCTCAGGAAGAAGCAGAATGATCAGTCCCTTTTGAGAGTTGCTCTTTGGGCCTCACAGCCCATTCAACCTCCTTCTGCAGGAGGACAAAGGTAAGCCACAAGCACAATTTCATGGGCTGCTTCTCTGGCCATCAAACTCCCCAGCAAGGGGAAGAGAAAGCACCTTATGTCTGTGCTCCAGGGGAAAAGGCACTGCAGCCATACGAGCTCCCATTTCAGGCAACATGGAGCTTTTCCCCCCACCAAAGCTTGAATCTTCTGGTGGAACCATGAAACCTTGGACAAAGTTTCCAAGGAACCCGCTCAGACCGAGGGCTATCCCTGATCATACCCTCCAGAGAGGTTTTATTGGGTTGCTGCAGTGAGTATATTTCTGGTTGATATTTTCAGGAGAGCTCCAAGAGATCTGATGAAGCATATCCGAAAACACAAGAGCCCATCCTGTACATGTCAGAGAGGGATCTGGATCCAGCCTGGATTAAAAAGCATCTCTAGTACACTGACTTTGGTAGCATAACTGACAGCAGGATTTGGCCCATTGTTTCCTGGGAAAATTAATGAGCTGTAAGAAAAATATCTGACCATCATTTGACTTATCAAAGCCATTGTGACTCCTTCCCTAAATAACATTAAGATGAATCACCTATTATTTGAGAATTGAGAGTCACGGTAGTGACTGAAGCCAAGTTAGGAAAATAGCACTGCCATTACTAGCTTTGCAGGATTGAACTTGACTTGGAATCTGGGGTTTTGCCCTGACAATACCACAGCGTTTGAAACCTTATTTACTTTGTGGGGTTTCTTTTGTACTAACCTACTCACTCTAACATCACATGAAACCTTTAATGGGTGTCCTACATACACGGAATTTATCGTCAGCTGCTTGAATCCTGATCTCATGTGCACTGGTGCAAATAAGAATGAGGGTGCTGCAACCAGTGCAGAAATGTCTGGTTTTGTTTTGTAAAATGCAGTCATTGAATTTTACAGCAACAGAATTGGACCTGCATGTAGATTATTTGCATTACTTTTGGGTTGCATTTTTTTAATCTTTATTGCTTTCACACATTTTTTAAAGTGGCTTTTCTATGTTCTTTACTCTTTCACTGTTCCAGTTGCACAAATGAAAAAATATGGGAACCCTCTGGTGGCCAAAATAATATCTGTAAATCCCACTCAGCCTTAAGCACCTCAGCATGATCTAGTGAAAGGGTCAAACTCTGTTGGAGTTGCATTATTTATATGTTTCATCACCTTTTTCTTCTACTGTCTGTGTACCTTTGTACATAACCTGTATGTCATTGCCTCTTACACAAAAAGCCCTGCGTTTATCAAGATAATTTCAACAACATGGCTTTTATTGTGGTTGAAGGTCTATTGGTCTTTCATTGTTGATCACATGCTCAGTGATTGGGACATTTCTCAACAATTAAGTTGTGAAGAAATGGATTAAAGAGTAATCAGGACTGCCTATCATGGAGCCCTCTGTGCAGGTCAGTCCAGATGTGAGAATGCTTAAAGCTAATAGAATTGTAGAATTACAGAATGGTTTGTGTTGGGAGACACCTTAAAGGTCATCTCGTTCCAAAGCCCTGCCATGGGCAGGGACACCTCCCACTATCCCAGGTTGCTTCAAGCCCCATCCAACCTGGCCATCAACACTTCCAGGTATGGGACATCTGCCGCTTCTTTGGGCAACCTGTTCCTGTTCCTCACCACCCTCACAGGAAAGAATTTCTTCCTAATATCTAATCTAAACCTACTAGCTTTCAGTTGAAAGCCTTTATCCTCAAGAACAGATGAAATTTTTCATCATCCTTCTCCTCAATTAGAGGACTTTAAACCACAAAACATGTCAGCCCTCCAGTGGTTGAAAAAATCCAGAGCAATCCAGGGGTAGTGATAAAGGGTTAGGTTTTGAGGCAATTGAGAAGCAATGAATTGGCATAACCTGTCTGCCCACTGTGGAGAGGATTCTTTTCTACCCTTCTGTCATGAGCAAGGGCATCAGGCCTCCAGCAATGTCTACTGCAGCGCTTGGACTTTGTTTTGTCTTGTCAGCTTCATTGTGCTTCCTAATAAAAGAGTAGATTCCTCTCAATTTGCTTTCAAAGTGCAAGGTAAGCCCACAGGACTCTTTCATCCTTCTTAGCAATCTTCCCTGGAAGCTGCAGAAATATTTAAATTCTGCCAGAGATCTATGGACCACAGTGTGCTAGTGCCCTCCAGTTTGTCAAATGGATGAAGGTCTGGTATGAATCACCACTTTTCCATTTTGTGCCATTGTACAATCAATACACACTCATATAAATGAGGATGCAATGGCCAAGGCTCCAGAGGGAGTTGGGCCCCACAGACTGCTGCATCAGAAAGTGGTTGCATCAGATTCCTGCTCTTTTTTGCTGATGCTAACTTAAATTTTATTGCTACATAGGCAAATTTGGCCCACTGAAAGTCTTGTGACAACTGTGACAATCAGTATTTCCTGATCAGCTTTCACTTACATTTTTATTAATTTCTTATAGGAAAATAAAATATTTTGATTTTCATATATTGATTTAATTACTTCTTGAGAACGACTTCATTCAGATCATTATGTACAAATTTAGGGTCATAAAATTCATCAAGGAATATGTATCTATGCTGCTCACTTAGATGTTGAGCTCTTCAGGATAAGGATCATACAACTTTGCCTTGTGGTGCTCTGTAACACCCACTGTGACACAGATCATTTGCAATGCCAGATTCCACATGTGTTGTGGTTTCTTACTTGGCATCAGCTTCTGGGTATCAGTGAAGCAGTAAAGGATTGTTCTTCATCTGCTCTTCTTTGCCATCTGAAGTTTAAGGAGTCTAAACCCAAGCAAGCCAATCTTCAAATTCATTTTAGTCAATGGAGAAAAGTAGGAACCAACAAAGAGAGTAATTAATCACACATCGTGCTGGACATCTAAGATATGTCAGTCATCCCTAAGGAGTGAACCCATGGCACTGGACTGATGACCATCCACATGTAAATTGTTGGCCTGTTCCCTGAAAGGGTTTGTGTATGTGTCAACCAGCACTCCCTTAGACATTGCTTGGGTATCTTGCTGGGGAAAAATGACCCATAAGGCTGTCCTGGGACACAGCTGTGCCAAAAAATGGTTCATCACCACAAATTCTTCACTATTGCCATGCAGTATACCTACAACCTCCCTTTCCTACTGTGAAGGCATCTGTCTGACAGGCTGCAGCACAGCCCTCATATAATTTCAGACACTTGCAACTGAAAAATATGATATTCCAGGGTCAGGGAGGCAGAAAACAAGCCCAAAGGAGACTGAGAGTCAATTGGGTGGGTGAGGTTAGGTCTTGCTGCTTGGTTTTGAGGTCAGTCTCCTTTATAGTCAATAATCTCTCTTCTCTTTTTATAAAATTGTATGTAGGTAAACACATTTTCATTTTGAGTTTAAAAGGCAGTATTTCTGTCATGCCAATTATGTGGTCATTTTTTATGATTGTATTTTATTTAGGCAAATACAGAGAGAGATGGGTTAAGCCCAGGAGCAGCAAGTAGGCATAAAGGGACTACATCAAGGGAAGCAATACTTACTGTTCTGTGGATGTAGCAGTGCTGCTGTATCACAGAGACAAACCTCTTCAAAGGGAACCAGGGAAGCTACAGAGACCCAGCTCACTCAGCCAGCTCAGCCTCTGGTAGCAGCCAAGGGCAGGAAAAAAGGCAGCCATGTATTGACTGTTTCATTAATGTGCTGCTCCTGCAGCACAGGGAGAAGTGCTTTGTGAACATAACAGAACATATCTTGCTGCTGTCTACCTGTGATGTTTTGTTCTGAAAATTCATTGCAAAAAATGTCACCTTCTTGCACTCCCAGGCACATACACAAACGTGGCTGTGAGAGGCCACAATGTAGAATTTACATTTCGAGTCGGAGACACCTAGGACTGGATGTATTGCTGGTTTCCATCCTAGTCTGGCCAGATAGCATGGACAGCTAGAAAAAAAATAACCATTTCCACACAGAGTGAAAACCTGCAGCCTGAACTTTTTGGGACAGACTCCACATGCAACTCTGCAGTGCCATTTCTGCAAGTCCTTCTAAGAAAGGAATTTCATTTAAAGTCCATGTGGAAGCAAGCAGAGGTGAAACAGCTTCTCATTTCTTAGCAGCCAGTAGTAAATTGATGGTGTTTTGGTTTCATGGCTTGGGGAGGGGTAGATGAAGGCAGAGCCTGGCAACGTGGGTTGTGTTCAGACCACCTACAAGAAGCCTCACTCAGTTGCCATGACTATTATGGCAATTCAGTTCAATAAAGAAGGGAGACAGCAGAGCCCTGAAATCCAGGTTTGCTGGATCTTAGCTCCCTGTGCATCCAGATGCTGGATGGGAGCAGTCACTGTGCCTAAGTTAGGCACTTGCAGCAGAAGGGTGCAATGAAGCCCGTGTGCTTCTGCCTCATCTGCAGAGCTGGATTGCTTTTTACTCAAGGAGGCTCTGTAATGCTGCCAGGAACTGATTAACATCTGAATCACGTTGTCCTCTGTCTGTGTGGCAGATATAAATAGGTTGCAGCAGAGGTGGGCTGTGTCCATGAGATCTTCTCTCCTCAGGAGTTGGTCTTATCTACAAGCACACAAAGTAGAGAAGCCTCAGCCTTCTTGAGCAAACTTCCAAGATATTCCCCTTGTGATGAGGAGCTATCCTGCTGATCTTGTGCTTTGGAATCACCCTCTGACCCCTTGTCTCAGAGGCTTTACTGCTGGCAGGCACAAAGCCACAGGGCTCTCCACCCATTCGACCCACACGAGACTGGACAGCTGAGGAACCAGCAAAACTGCACCAGCTCAAATTTGCTTTCAGTTTATTGTCTGTGTAGTGTCACTATAAAGGTCTGAGCTAATCTTAGCTGCATAATGGGCTGGTAGAAAGTATTCTATTTGTTATGCAAATAAATATTTACTTCAAATGTGGTTTCCCAAAGTATGGTCACCTTGCACGCATCTGCTTCCAAAAATGCATCTGCTTTACAACAAGGTAGTAATTATCCTTTCCTCAAGGGGGTTCAGTTTGAACCTACTATGTGTACTAGACTGCTGGCAAAGTTTTTAATTTTGGTTTATGATGTTTGTAGTTTTTGGAGGCACAGGATCAAACGCTTGAAATGCAATATTCATCTGATACTACATACCAACCCCAAATACAGGTAGGGTTTGCTTGGTGGGCTTTTTTCTCCTTCAGGAACTGTTCTTTTCTCCTGCACATTTTTTTTTCCCTTAAAACATCAGTCAAATGAGTGGATAGATGCAGAAAGTGAGTAAGTTCATTTTACTGGTAAAATACCTTAGTGGAGTAACACAATAGCATTATCATCCTTCTTTTTTACTGGTTCTCTTTTAATCTGCATGTCATAATAGTGTCATTAGAGGGTGACTTCATCTTTTTACCAGGCTATTTCTACAGTACTTAATGTCTGTTTGATCTTTCATTCAGATATCTATTACCATACATATCTATTATAAGTTGAAAAGGTTTTTAGTCTGACATAACATTGGAGAGGAAGAAATGTCAGCTTCATTAAACCTCACAGTTCTAAGACTGGAGGTAGATCACTTATTCAGCACATTTTTAAAGAAACATACTGGAAAAAATCTTATGAAAATATGTAGTTTTTATTTATTTATCTTCCCTCCGCTCTTTAATCCACCTCTTAATGCACTTTGCTCTGCTTTTTCCAGAAAGGGAGCAGTGAGTGAAACAGTGTCATGAATGTAGAAATAAGGCAATTCCTGAGCCCAGCTTCTGCTGGACTGAGCAGCTCAGTGAACTCAGGGCTGGGAATAAGAGTGAGGAGGAGGCTTGGGGGTGACATTGTCCTTTAGCTCCTCACACACCGTGGCCCTGTGGGTGATTAGAAGGGTGCACCTGTAGCTATCCACTGCAAGGCATCATCTTACTGCCATGATAAAATTCTGAGGGGGTTAAAGCAGCAGAATACTGTGTCAAGTCCATCAAAGTCAGTAAGGAGACTCCTTTTTTTTTTCCATCTTGATCCAAAATGTGGGGTTGACAGGTAATCTGGTGAATTGGGGCCTGATTCAGCAAGAAGCATAAGCACTTTCATAATTTACAGTGCAATAACCACCCGAGGAAAGCAGAAAGAACGGCCATAGGGTGATGCCTGTACTTACCTGGTTTACTGAACTAGGACTGCAAGGACACAGAGACAGTGATGGCTTTCCTCCCAGGGCTTGTGGCTTTTCATCTACCTGACAATCCTCAGCAGTGGCACCAAGGCTGACAGTCTGGGCATCAAACAGCACAAAACTGAAGTCCTTTTGAAGCAGGGAAGTGAAGAATGCATACAGAAAGGCGGGCAAAGGAGGGGAGCTCAGGGAACTGAAACTCAAAAGTGTTAGCACACACTAGCTACTAACTGTTGAAAATTAATAGCTGGTGCCTCCACTTTAGGTTTTGGTCCTTTGAGAGGTCTGGCAGGTGAGGGGTGCAGAGGCTGTGCTTTAGATATGAATTGCAACACAGGCATTATGTAGACTAGAACACGGACTGGTTTTTAGACACCCTGCTGTAACTCCCTGCATAACTCTAACTCTGCTCTTTCATTAAGATTTTAGTGACATGTGCAGCAGCATCCTGGTTGTCTTGATTGAAAGAATTATCCTGTGTGTTTTAGCTGGATCTTCTTTGCTACAATCCATAACAGATGCCATTGGTGTTTTTGTTACTATCACTACTTGATGGCTTTCTCCAACCGCACTTCACATTCCTGAAGCTGAAAGATTTGTTCTCTTAGCCACCAAGAAACACTACACTCTTATTTTGGAGTCTCCCTGCATTCCAAGATAGCACTGGCAACAGGGGACATGCAAGGGTCAACAGCTCCTCATCCAGCAGCACAACCTCATTCATTGCAGCAAAGAGGTTTTCAGAGTTTGGGAATGCCCTGAAGAGTTTTACCTTCTGTGTCCCAAAATGAATGTCACTTGCTCTTTGTTCCAAGGCAACCCAGGGAGACACAGACAGCTGTTGTCAAATATTCTGCACCCAAATTGTCCCTTCTTGGCACTGAAAAATCTCACTGAGCTCACTAGGGGTCTTGAATTCATACTGGGTATCTTTGGGTTTTTGATTGGTAATAGCATCTTTGTGCCATTGCTAGACTAAGAAAAAGCAGGCTGCAGGCTTAAGGTGTGGTTTGTAATGGCATTTGCAAAAAATTGTTCCACCTTACCCCTTGTAGCAACTGGGAAAATGAAAGTGAGAACTTTTAGCAATATGCACCTTCAGCTGTGTGAAATTCTGCCCTGGATTTTGCTTCTGCTAACCTGATGAATGAGATTCACAGTTGTAAATTAGGTCTGTATTGGGTCATGGATAATATAAACAATACTGAGATTAAGCAGGAGCCTTTTGGTGTTTTGGCAAGATATTTTGAACTCCTGCAACATTTTTATATTGTTACATCTGAGATGTGAAGTGTGAATAGCTGACATACCCTTGGTCTGAGGAGTTGTCACCAGCTTTCAGGCTTTTTTTTTTCCCACAGGTGTCAAACTTTTACAAGTAGCCTGTGCAGCTCCTTTTCAGTCACAGCATATAACCCTGGTCATATCAGATGGAATGACCATGACACAGTGACATTTCTATTTACCCATTTCCATTACTAGAAATCAAAGATCACATTTCCAAGTTATCTGTGACAATATTGTGTTATTGCTTCCCTGCAGAGAAATGAGACAGATAATTTTTCCATTCCTTTCCAGACCTGCCACTGTATTTTTTTTTTTTTTTGCACCAACAAATTTTTCATTTCCTGTTAATTTTTAGTCTAAGAGAAATAGTTTACTCCAGGAGAAGCCGTCTAACAGTTTGTTGAATAAAGACTGGAAACACATGATCTACTATTGACATTTTTGAATTTTTGAGAGTTTCTGTCAAGAATTATTTTTAAACAAAGGACTAGAAATCTGGTTTAGCACACAGAAAGTCACCAGTTTTTATACCTGTGCCTGTCCCCACAGGAATGCCAGCAGGTCCTCACAATAGTGATGCAGCATGTAGCAGTAGGAGATTTTCTACTTTTGTAGATACAACCCCTCTGGGCAGCACAATCTACAGTGATAAAATCGCTCTCCTGTCAGTGTCCACATGGAAGACTTTTTTCAGCCTAATTTTGGCTGCTGCTGCTGTGAATTTTTCATACTGCAGCCAATATAGCTGTTCTGGAAGAACACTGTGAGCCAGACCCAGCCTCCATAAATCAAAGCGTGCCGAGCCCACGTTAGCTGAGCATCTGGAGGGGGAGGCAGGAGATGCCTTTGGGAGTTACTCTGTCTCTTTGCAAGGTAGCCAGGAGACTGAAAGTGAAACTTCTTCGTGGGAGCTGCACTCTTACCATGTTTTTATTCTTAGTTGGCAGAGTGTAGGGCTGGCAGAGGGTCTAGCCTGGACCCATGGGAGGAAAAGTGACAGATGGAGGTAGTGAGTCCCCACAAGGGAAAATCATAAAATCATAAAATGGTTTCAGTTGGAAGGGACTTTAAAGATCTTCTTCTACCCCTCCTGCCTGCAGGGACGCCTCCCACTAGACCAGGTTGCTCAAAGTCCCTTCTAACCTTGCCTTGAACGCTTACAGGAATGGGACAGCCACAACTTCTCTGGGCAACCTGTGCCAGTGCCTCACCACTCTCTGAGCAAAAAATTTCTTTCTAAGCTAAATCTACCCTCATTCAGTAAAAAGCCATTTCCCCTTGCCCTACCAGTCCATGTGCTTATAAAAAGTCCCTCTCCAGCTCACTTGTAGCTCCTTTTAGGTACTAGAAGGTGCTTTAAGATGTCTCTGGAGCTTTCTCTTCTCCAGGATGAACAAATCCATCTCTCTTATCCATATGAGAGGAATCTCCATAGGAGAGCTTCTCCAGCTTTCTTCATGGCTGCCTCTGGACTCCCTCCAACAGGCCCATGTTTCCCTTATTTTGAGGTCTCCAGATCCAAGGTGGATCCCACCCGAGTGGAGCAGAGGAGCAGATTCCCCTCCCTCAACCTGCTGGTCATGCTGCTTGTGATGCAGCCCAGGATGTGGTTGGGTTTTTTCTGGGCTGTGGGTTCGCTTTGCTGGGTCATGCTGAGCTTCCTGCCCATGAGCACCCCCAAGTCCTTCCTCCCAGGGCTGCTGTCAATCCATTATCTGCCCAGACTGTGTTTGTGCTTGGGGTTGCCCTGACCCAGGTGCCCTTGTCCCGTTTAAACTTCATGGTTGAGGGTGTGCTCAATCCCACAGCCCATGTCACCAGCATGGCAACACGTGTGAGAACACAGGGCAGAAACCTGAGAATGCCCTCACCCATGTACACATCTAAAAATAACTGCCATTTTTGTTGGGTTTTCCTAAAATACAGTATGCATGAGCCACGTGGGTTGTCGTGCTGGCACCAGAGTGGGAACAACAGGGAGTCCCAACTTCCAAGTGAGTGGCCCAGTGAAGCCCTTTGGTCCAGGGTCAATTCCTAACCTTTGTCTCTCATTAAAATATCATTCAAGTGCTAAAAACGTTCTTCCCACTGGTTATATCATTATGAATGTTTACCCTGCCAGTACCTGGAAAAAATTGCTCTCTGAGGTAGAGCCAAATACCATTACTAGATCTCCAAGAGATTTGACAGTGAAATTAATTAGTTAATCTTTGTAAAGTACTTTGAAGATGAAGAGCTCACTATGACTTTTAGGTAATGTTATTATAGGTTAGTGAGTCATTTTGTGAATTTAAGGCAGAGGGGTCTCTTTTACAGCATCTTATATCATGACCTTCACCGTGTCTGTGGGGCTGGCCAGTCTTGTCCTGTTGTTCCCTGCACCCTTCCTTCTGTCTTAATTCTTCTGCTGCCTCTAATCCTGTAGGGCAAGCTCCATGGTCAGGGACTGGGCTATTTGAGAAGAAATTTCCCTTGGATATTGAGAATATTCTGCTAAAAATTGTTTTCAGCTAGTTTCAGTCTTTTTCACTGCTTCCCTCTTTACTGGGAAGTTTGCCACCTGAGCCTGTTCTGGCTGAGCTGGCTATTTCTCCTCTGCCCAAAGAGACTCAGACCCCGACATCCCCAGTCTCCCAGAAAAGGGCAGCCCAATCCACTCTGGCTCGCTGCCCTGGGCCCCACCTGGATGCTCTCTGATCTGCCTGTGGAGCTCCTGGTTGGTATCAGGTCAGGGACTTTCCTCCTGCTCGGTGTTTGTGCAGAACGCAGCACCCTGGTTCCCCACCAGACTCTCAGATACTGCTGTAATGCAGGTAATAAATAATAACAACCTTTAAACCTCCAGTGCAAATTACAGCCTCATGCAACACCTACGTAATTTGGTATAATATTAGCACAGTAGCTACCTTGGGATAACTATATTCAGATAAGAGAATACACAATATTAACCCTTCCATTTGAAAGCAAATGGAATTGTTTAAATGCCTACAGCTCCTTTTCTGCCACAGTGTGTTTTAAAGAAAAGTAGGAGCACAAAAGGGAAGTGAGGGTGACATAAATAACCAAAGACAAAAGGAATCAAAAAATAGTAAAGTATAATAATGATGTGATTTTTGCTGTATAATACACAAAAATTCTTCTTATATCTGAACCCCCCTTGCATCTAGCCCTCCATGATTACATTAGAGGAGATGAGCCCTCTCCCAGTGTTTATAGTCTGAGGTTCCAATCTTGCAAACATTTACATGCATGTTTAACTTTATGCACACAATTAGTGCAATTGAAGTCATGCCACTTGCAAGACAAGATGCAACAAGTGAGTGTATCAAACGCTAGGTGGGAAGAGGGCGGCAGACAGATGAAGGGTAGTAATGATAAGATCATGTGGTTACCTGGGCTAACTCTGCACGCTCAGTGACTCCAAATGCCTTTTTTATTTTTGAATCATCACTTTAAAAGTTTTCCCTGTCACTCTGTAACTGCTTGTTGTGACTCAGAAAATGCTGGGCTTACTCATGTTCGTATAGTATGTAATTAGTGGACTTTTTAATTTTCGCTTCATAGAAATGATATCTCTTCACCACTAACTAATCCTACTTTAAAAAGAAGAAAAAAATGACCCCAAGCCTTTCTCATTTACTCTTCTGCTTTTCTTCAATCTGTTTGTGTATTAACCTCCCCCTCTAGATACCTTCTCCAAATGAGCATCTTCTAGTTTCCTGAGGCTTTTCTTATCTTCATTGCAGCTGTCCAAGAGTCAAGATCTGAGGAACAGGAAGGCAGACCAAATATAGCATTACATGCAGGGTCCTGGGGTTGTGAACCACACAAAGGCTGCTCTATCCCTCCTGGCTCTTACCAACCAACACAACATAGGGAAGCAGACCATGAAGTCTGGCAGTGCTGAATAATGGAACAGCTGGGCCAGTCAGGAAGGACAAGATAGGATTGTGCAAAGACCACCTCGTTCCCACTCTTCCTTGCTCTCTGGGGAGATAGGAAAGGCCTTTTGGCAGCTAAATCTCTCCTTGGAAGTTCTTCCAAAAATGCTGCTTCCCCACAGACTGCCATGGGAAGCTTTGCAAAGTCAGATTTAGGAAAGTCACCCAATGCTTCTCTGAACACACTGCTGATACTTGAGGCACATCTGTGGAGCAGAGAAGCTGTTCAAAGTTGGATGGACTTGGGAAGACAATTTAGTTTACACGTAACATTGTTATCACATAAATTAGAATAATTATCACATTTGTGTTGTATTTTCATGATATTTGCTTCACTTAAATTGTTGTTATAAAATAATTTTATGAGTTATGTTGCTATACTCTGCGGCAATGTAAGGGAGTTTTCTGAACTCAATGGTGAGGCCATGTGATTTAATTGCCACACTATTTGTTAATTAGTCTGGGTGAAAATGCCAGCACCTGAGTGTGTTTGGAGAGTGGGCGGTGAGAATGTAGCTTTCTGTGAAGTAGTTCCAAATGCCAGAGAGCTTGAATTTGTGGTTCTGACTTCTTGATGTTCTGACTTCTTTAGCTCTCCCCGCCAAATAGCTAGCATTCAAAGTTTTCATAGGCAGAACTTGGCTTGTGTATCTCATGCATCTGAGTGGAGGAATGTTGATCTGATTCATCACTGGATCACATCTCGTGTAGTGCAAGTGGGTTTGCATCACTCTCGGACCAGGGAGGTGGTGTTTTATGCCACATTGCAAGGGTTTGAGGGGCTCAAACAGAGGGGTCACCACCAGCTCCCTCAGTGTCTAGCTGTAGAGCAATTTGCTTGATACCAAAGGTAGACTTTGGTAGACTCACCAAAGGTGAGCCACATAGTCTTTGGGTAGTTTATAGCGATCAGCTGCTAAGACCCGGCAGAGTCTTTATAGAGTCCTGGGCCTGCAGGAGGATCTGGTCAAGGCAGAAACACCAGAGAGCAAAGACAATGATGATCATGCCTAGTTTGTATCACCCACAGACATGGGTCATGGGGTATAATAACACTGGCTTTTTCAGAGAGAGGTAGCACTGAAGGGGCCCAGGGAGCTGCAGGTCCTTTCCTGGCTGTTGATCTGGTTGTAAGCAGCAGCAGCCACAAGGCTGTCAGTGCTCTCAGTGTTAATATGCCCAGGCCTTGAGCTGCAAATTATGTTTTACATTATGTGTGTTATTTCTAGGCTAAGAAGTGTCAAGTTCAAACATCAGATGAGTCATGTATTTCAGGGAGCAGTAAGGGTATGCCACATTCCCCAGTTCTTTCTGATGTTACAAAGCAGGCTATGGCAATCTCTGAGCTGGCAGAGTCACTCACAGCTTTTAAACAGCACAGATGAGAAAGTAGCCATGCTTCTGTCATGTTTTGGAAATACAGGATAAAACACTCCCTACATAATACATGTTTTGATGAATCAAGGCTTAAGGAAGAAAAATGGATCTAGAAAGGATCTCTTTGCTGCATCATAACAGACAAAGCAACAGCCTGGCAGGAGAATGACTTGAGGGAAAGGAAGTCAAAGCCTGGTGGTGGACTGACAGCTCCTTCAGTGCAGTCCAAGGCTTTGGGAAAGACTGACTGGCTCACAGCAGGATGAGGAAAAAGTCCTACTTGTGAGTGGCCCCTGTCTGCCCAAGATCTGTTACACACAGATATTAATCACACTGGGAATGTCTGTGTACACATGCTAGGTTATCTGGCCCTGGTTTCGTTTTCCTGAGTTACTATTTTCATCCCAACAACCCACCATAATGGTGTATCAGAAAGGAGAGACTGAAAAATATCTGTCAAACACACTCACTACATCAATTCTCTTATATCCACAGGGATGGTCTTCCTTTTAGCAGGTGGGTAAACCCTTTGTCTGCATCATCACTGTCTTTTGCTATCCTGGCCATAGATGGCAACAGTAAAGATGACATAAAAAGAAGTCACTCTCTTGCACCAGCAGGTGGGAAAAGTGCTGAGTTCTACACCACCCTAAAGGTAATTATTTCACTGGCATTTCAGAGCAGAGTCTGCCTATATGAGAGGGAAACTGCAAGTCACCTGTGCTTAATATTTCAGTTCACATTAATTTATACACAGTGTGCTAAACTGTGCCCTCATTTATATGCACACTGCCCCACAGTGATTATGCAAGAGAAACTGAGTGGAGAACTTGATCTAGTGTGATTTCGAAAATAGCACCATGAAGTTAAATTGGTATAAGCGCAGAGGGAGTAAATCCACAGAAGAACATAATGTATGGTATAAAACAGCCAGTATCAGTGATGGCACTGTCAATGAAAATTCAACACCTGGATGGTCCCAGTCCAAATAGCAAACTCTCACAAACATGCTCCTGTCCATCACACGTATGCAAAGCCACATGCATCAAGAAAAGGCAGGATGCTCCTGGGTGTCTAGAACCCTGGGAGGAGAGCAAAGCTCTGGCTGAGGAGCACAAAAGGAGGGAGACAATAAGCTGTTTAATCACCCTGCAGATAAGATAATTGTGGCTCAAATTCACAAGTGTAAGGTAAAAATTCACTACATGCATGAAACTAAAACTATTTTATTTCAGGAAAGCTGGCAGAGTGATTCAACAGCTTCCTGTGGCTTAGCTGCTATGACACAGTAGAAATAACCTTTCTTCTGTCTGGATCTTAGGAAGTATTGTGTTTCATCCTTGCTGAGTGGCCTGTATTTCACAGGTCAGATGTAAAAATTATCCAAGACTCAGTGCTCAGCGTGTTGAGGGTTCATTAGAAATGATGGCTGGTGCAGGATGTACCTGGCACCTGGTACTCATTTGCCCCTCCTTGTTCACAGAGCTGTCCAGTTCCCCTGTCCCTGACTGCTGGCCAAGAGGACATTCAGATTCAACACCTGCAGAAAGAGGAGGTATTCCCTTCCCTTTGGATCAGCCAAAGTGGTGCAGAGAATGAGCCAGCCAGACCTCCTGCTCCACTTGGGACACAGCCTGCCAGAAGTATTGTGGGGAAGGAAAAGGTTCTGCTCCTAACTGTGGCCCTTGCTTTGACTTGTGTCTATTGACAGCAGCAATGGCCACTGCTGGGGCTGGCAGTGCCTAGAACAGCTCAGTGCATTCAATTAATAGGTGACTGAGAAAAATCAGCATGAACCACAGCATTAAATTTTTCTGTTTGTGTAGTTTTCCCATTACAGCCTCAGGTAACATGAAGTCATTGAACTACCACTCTGGCTCGGCCACAAGAGTTTGAGTCTCATATGCAGCACTGGGACCCCATTACAATGACAAGTGATGGTGCTTCAGAGAGTATTACAGGAGCTGTGCTCAGATTTCTACAGTGCTGTATTAAATGGTTTCCAAACTGAAAATACTCTGGTGGTAGAATAATACTTCTTCTTTTCCAATCTTTTGTTATTCCCAGGTGCTTAATTAAATTTTATGGGGACATAATAACATGGTATCTTATGCACTGTTATGATGTTGAGGTTTGTAAAATTTTTTTAAAAGTTCACTGAAAGGACCTCAAGACATTTAAATATCTGGCAATATGGATGGGACTTATCACACCTAACACCAGCCAACAAAATGGCACAAGTCTAACCTAAGTGAGCCATCTCACATCCCAAAGGGGAGCTCAGCCCTGGCAGAGGGCAAGGCATACTTCCTGCAAAAGCCACTATATGTCATTTCATGGAGGTTTCTGACTCTTTCCACTGACCCCAGGTGCAGCTGACATCCATGGATTATATGAGACACATAAATTTTAGAGGCCTAATTTATAGACATTGATCCAACACTAGGGTGAGATGTGGTACTGGAGTTATCTGTACAATACTGTTACAGGCACATGCAACTAGTAGCTAAAGCTGTCTGCATGTATATTTTAGGCACTTTTAAAGTTTAAACTTGAAAAGTTAGGAGTTGGTGACTTTTATTCTTCTCCTTGACCTTGATGCAGCTGAAACCAATAGAAGAGACTCTTGGTGTTAAAAATAAAAACTCCCAGTCAAGGCAAACTTTTGGATGCTGAAGGTTTTGCGTAAGATCACTGTGGGAGCTTCAGGCAGGTAAACAAGTCACAAGGCAGCTTAGGTGTGTAAAATTACTACAGATCTCTTGAATTAGGTCCAACTCATCTCCTTTTTATATCAACATAGGGCCCCATAGGCCCAAGGCTGTGCTTATTCTTTTCCAGCTTAAGTGTTTTTCTGTACGCAAAAGCTCCTTCTGACCAGAACATTATGGATATAAATTCTAAAGCTTTTTGAGATCCCTGGGTTTAATGCAGTGCATAAATGCAAATGCTACTATTGAAGTTGCTGCACTACTAAAAGTAGAACTTCAGTGACACAGAAATAGAGTTTTGATAATTATTTGATATGATGGATCAGTTAACGATTCTCCTGTGAGTAGCCAACAGCCTAAATTTGCTACAGCCCAGTCTTTACATCTGGGGCTCGCTCTCCTCCTCACCTTTCCTGGAATGCCAGCTATGATGAGCAAGCTATTTTCAGTTTCTTATTAGGAAGCTGCCTTTGGACCAGTTCCTACACTACTTAGCATTTTGCCTGAGTAGCAAATTCAGGATCTGGCCCTAGGAAACCCGCTCTCTTGGCACATTCTCTTGGCTAATTCCTTGTCAGCATAGTTACCTCTAATATCTGCTATGTGCTGTCTGCAGTGGCCTGTGCAGGCACCTCTAGGAAGATGGAGTTGTTGTGACACTTGTCTCACAAAAGAGCCTCTCCAGTTCTTCACTTTGAAGGTCCACTAAAAGGTGTGTCTATGATGACACATCTGCTCTGATATTTTTTTTTTCTTCTTTCTCATATTAAAAAGTACAGTGATAAGTTCTTGTCGCTGTGCCAGGACGTCACTCGATATGTGTAGAGGAGAAACAGTTTAAAGCTACTTGACTAACAGCTTCCTCTGTCAAATATGACATTAGAGTTATGATTGTCTCTTTTTTATCTCTTCACTTTGATGACAGGCTTATCTGAGGTAGTGAGACAAAGAGCTGAGTTGATTCAGCCTACAATGCTGTGCAGGTGAGAGTTTTGAGATCAAGTACAGCTGTTCGAAGGGCAAGTCCTAGTGCTGAATGACAGCTGCTTTCATCAGAAGCATAGCTTGTTTTTTCTTTCTTTCTTTCTTTCTTTTTTTTTTTTTTTTTTTTTTTTTGACAATGCCAAGAAATTCTACTGAAGTTTAAGGAATGTACAAGCTTAAATATCAAAATGTGACTGCTTGTGTAATAATGTTAGTGTGAGCTACTGGCTCCTTTTGATATTCTTAGATCAGATCAGATGTTCTTAGAAAACCAAATGTGTTGTTGCTGATTCTGGTCAGGACTGAATCTGTTTACCAAACCTCTGTGTGTGGATCTGACAGTACAGGATATAACACCTAGTGCAATACTGTGTGGAATATTAACATTCCTGACTTGTTGCTAGGAAAGGGCTGCAGCTTGCTCAGTTCTCTGCTTTGCAATCAGCATTTTCCATGATCACACCTCTCACCATTTTTTGCGAAGCAAAGGGATATTCCATCCCTTCTCCTTCCCTTCCCCTGCCACCAGACCTCTCCAAACCAGTTCTTAGTGATTTGATAAGTTCATTAGCCCACTCTCCAAAAGCCCTCAGACTGTGTACGTTATTGGGACTTTTGATGCATGGCTATTTTGAATTTCCCAGAACACTCCCATATGCAGATGCAGCATGAGGTTTTGCAAAAAAAGTGCTCAGCTTTTATTGCATGAACAAAATCTCCCATGTAAGCAAGCAAAGAGGTATGTGCTTATCCAAGTATTTATCTATGCCTGCAGGTATTTGAAGTTTGTGAAGGAGTGCAGGGTTTGTACATGCACTGGTTGGACTATACATACATGTTATTAAATCTGGATATTCCTAGGGCCCTCTCTCACTCTGCCTATCCAAGAAGGACTATATTTATTTTTAAACCCTGTTCAAGGAGCGCAAGGTTTTCTTGAACAGAACAACCTGGTTTTTTTTCCCCTATTCTTCCCTTTTTACTTGTCTGCTATGTCACAAATATTTTATCTTCCAAAACCATCAGACACATGACCACAAGCATGCTTTTTACTATTTCCTCTTGCTTTTCTTCAAAGACCATTCAAGAAATCTTACTTTCTAGAACTGATAGATCCTGGCCATGTGACGTTGGAAAGTCTTAAGGATAAAAACACTACAATTTTTTCTATAATGAGCATGTCAACCAGTCTCTGTAGAAGTACTTTTCCAGAATGGTTTTCTTTCCAGCAGGAGACATTGCTTTTTCTGCCATGAAACGTGTAAGAGCCTAGGAGTTTATCTTAGGTGAAAACAATCATTCATGTCAGCCAGTAAAGACACTGGAAATAAGAAGAGTATTTGTAGCCACTACAATATTCCAGTATATGGTACTTTTGGAGCTATTGATTAATATTCACTGAAACCTAGAGAGAGTAGATTCTATTAATACCAAATCTACCTATTAATCTCTATTAATATTAAAATAAGACTGACAGAGTCATGTGAAGAAACCCAGGAAAGTCAGAGGGCTTGTACATACTGTAGCAAGTCTAATATTTATACCAGTACTGCTGCAAAAGAAGAAAAGAAAAAATGCTGGTGATTCTGTTTCCATATATGCATCATAACTTATTATATAGTACTGTAACAAACTTATGAATTGATAAACTCAAGGAAGACACTTCTAGCTGTGAAATTATCTCTGTGTATTAGGAATTTGGTCTTTCCCGTGTAAAGGGAAATCCTACACTCCATGGGATCCTGTTCTCACACTGAGGGCCACCAGTGCCATTATGCCATATCTTCCACCTCATGCAAGGCCACAGAATGTAAAGAGATATAGGAAAAGAGAAGTATGTGTCTCATTTCAAAACCTTTTGGAGCAAGGCTAATTTAATTTTATTTTAAATAGGAATCTGGGAGAACAGCCACCTTTTACTACTGCAGCAATGCAGGCTTGCACAGGGATTAGGAGTCTAGCATTGCAGAAAACCAACACCATTTTAGGGCCACTGAAATTCGAGGTACTGGGTACCTAGATGCCTTTGAAAATCTCAGTATGCCTTGATTTGCCCTTCTTGACATCCAGGTATCTTTTAAAAATATCATCACTTATCTTCCAACAGAGACTTCAAAATGTTATATCCTTTCATTATTAGAGTCAGAGTGGTAGCTAATTGTTACTGAGGAGCTTTTCACTGTGGCAAACCCAACAATAACAAACAATAAAAATCTAATAATCCAAACAATCGACTGTGTATTGAATAATTCTTCTGAGAGCACAGTGCAAATAGCACAATTCTGGGCATACTAAAGAGAGTGAAAGATTAAAAACCTAAATGAACACAGAAAATGTCTGTCACGTCAGATACATCAACTCTGTCAGTCCAATACATACACTTAATTAAAATGGTTCAACCATCTGTCCAAGAGGGTGCATGGGAAAACTTTAATTGATCGTCTCAATTTTTTCAAGCGATCAGGAAATAGGGCTAAAGCTAGTTCTCCTGGAATGGATTTAAGAATTATAAAACTGACAGTTGGGGAATTTTCTGCTTTAGCTATTTTAAGCCTCTCTTATTTCTCCCCACAACTTTGACAGAATTGGACGTTTCAAAAATATAGATGCATCTGAAGTACACCAAGAAGGTGAATGACATCCCTGGGTGACAGCCAGGCCTTGTGCCTGAGGGGTGATGTGCTGTGAGGAAGGGTAGGTGCTTTCCTGCCCTCCCTGGAGGGCACTGCAGAGGAGCAAAGTCAGCTTTCATTTTCCACTGGGGTCTCCAGGAGCTCAGTGAATGGAAACAGCTGAGAGGACATGCAGGGTCCCTCACTGCTTTATTCACCTTACTCCCCTCTTGATCAGATCCTTGCTCCAGAAAAAGATGTAAAGCCAGAGTTGTGTTTGCCTGGGTGTAGCCACCTCACTCAGATTTGTGCCTAAGGTGGTGGATCCTGGGATGAGATTCAGCTCATTTTACTTCACCTGCCTAAAAGATATCAAGTCTGAGACTGTCATCTTATGAAGTCAGTGAAAGAAAGGCCCCTCTAGAAGGTGGATGAAGCTTTCTGCTGCTGGTGCTGCTGAAGGCCTCCAGAAAGTCATTAAGTCCCTATAACTCATTTCCTTAGAAGACAAGTTGTAATCTGCCACTGAAGACAAGCAACCTCCATTCATGCTCATCTTCACAGCCATTAGCTTTCCCAAACCAGACCCTTTCTGATTGTTTTTACCTAAATTCAGTCTTGGGGTTACAATCTAAAGTGGCTAGTTTATCTTCTCCTTTGCAGCATCCACTGCCCTCTGCCATTTACTAATCTCCAAAAGTCGAAGTTCTTCTATCAGCCATCCTCACAAAAACATCCTAAAGGACAGTTTGACCAGCTTCAAAGGGGGAAAGTGATATGTATTCTTCATATGGAAATTTCTGTACAAGACCAAAAAATCCTAGTGAAACAGTGGATAATCTCTTGCCCCTGAGAGAATGTTTGCCAGGTGGCCCAGGTTCTTCCAGCTGACACTGTATTGTCATCCACCAGCCTCTGAAATAACAGCCTCCACTGATGAGGTGAAGAAAAGCTACAGAGAGCAACCACTGAAGCAGGGACAGCTGACACAGGAGCAATCCCTTTTGTAATCATCCCCTGAGGCCCTTCAAAACCAGGATGGCAAGAGCTTACCCACGGCCCTCTCACCAGCATCTGTGCTGTTATCATGGCTGCCTGCTCTCTCCAAGACACGCTGACTCCAGTGGTGTTTTATATTCCTTGTTGTGGGAACAGGTTTATGCCTCCTCATTGCTTCACTAAAAGCTAGAGGAGATGGCTGAGCAAGCTGAGCAGTGGTAGGAACAAAACAAGCACTCCTGCCTGCTCCATAGCCTCAGGAAACAGCAGGGTTGGGGCACACCCTGCTCCAGCAGGGTGGGTGGGAATGGAGCTTCAGAACAGTCTCTATCCCTTCAGACCACTAGCAATCTCCAGTCCACTCAGGTGTCCGCAAAGAGGACAGACCCCAGACACCTCTGATATCTGACATCTCTGTGAGCTGGATGCAGCCACAGCTGGCGGACAGGTGCATGTGTTG
The DNA here is from genome assembly GCF_017590135.1 of Pyrgilauda ruficollis. Taxonomy (NCBI): domain Eukaryota; kingdom Metazoa; phylum Chordata; class Aves; order Passeriformes; family Passeridae; genus Pyrgilauda; species Pyrgilauda ruficollis. The sequence continues at coordinate 6,094,762 of NW_024510321.1, forward strand.
GCCTGCTGGTGGGAGGTATGCGTGTGGTGGCACTGCCATGGGGTTGAAATGCATTCCAACGCTCCCCCAAGCACCCTGGGAATCCAGCTCTCCTGGTGGCTGTCTGGTTCAAGACCTCAGGTCCATGAAGGACTTTGAAATGTTTGTTATGAGTGTGCAGGAAACTCGGTGACTGCCTAATGGGTGTCAGGTGACCAACAACTCGCTGAAAACAGCCAGTGATCAGAGCACTTTCAGAAGTGTTCCAATCTTGTGGGGTATAGCAGTGTTTTCTACAACCCTGTCCCAGTCTAGCTACAAGTTCTGCAGAAATGTGGGGAGAGAGCAGTCAGGAGGAAAGCTGGTGGGAAGGCTCATGAACTGGGACATTCTGTGGGGATTGCTTCCCTGGTGCACCAAGTAAGGTCCTTTGAGGTTGTTAACCTGCCCTTGGTCCCATCTCCAGTCTCTCCCACTCCTCTCCTCTCTTCCCACCATCCACCTGCTCTCCATCTCACTCCTGAGCTGATATCTCTGCCTTGAGCACAGGCCTCTGTCGTATACATCCAAACTGTGGCTAGCACTGCCATAAGCTGAGCCTAAAGCCATGCATGTGTGTCTTAGCAGTGCCCAGGCCCTACACCTGACTGCCCACTCTACACCTTTCTCACCTGGCACTCCATGAACAAACCCCACTGTTGTCCTGCCCTGGCTCTCTCTGCTCGTGCTGTTCATGGCACCCAAGGTCAAGTTGTGCTCTCACCCAGAGAGTCAGTTTGGGAACAGATTAGATATTTTGTCTGATTGAAAAGTGGGCAACTTCCACTCCTGAACATCTTCTCCTGTGCCTGTTGCACTGTCCCAGAAACTCCCAGTGCCAGCACAGTTCCTCAGAATTGTTTTTCAACTTGGTAGCATTTTCCCAGTGGGGTCATACTATATATTTGTGTTCACCGAGGCAATGCCTTATCTTCCAGCTACATGAAGCTTGAAGTGTTATTATCCTGAGCTAATTTTCTCATTTAATTTCAGGACTATAACTGTGTGATTTGTTTGGAGGGTCCTGCTTCCATTCACAGTAGCTACTGTTTGCTGAAATTTACACTGTATTATGACACCTCATTTTCCCTGTTAAAAATAGATTGTCACCATCCCAGTCTTCTGGTGTACTGATTTAGTAGTTAAGCTCTCTGGGTAAACTGGGGAGAGTTTATAAGAAGACATATCATCCTTAATATTTAAAATACACTTTAAGAGGAATGACTAATTGTGTGGGAATAATGTCATCACTATGTTTGCATTATAGCTCTATGATCAAAGACAGACTTCTAAGATATAATCTAAGCTCACTTAAATCCTAATGAGAAATTACATGGGAATGTTGGTATTTCAACTATCCACAAGAGTAGCTGAGCTCAATTATCCCGATGTCATAAGGGATTTGTTTGGATAATTGAGACTTCTGACCATTGAGACAATGTTCATTGTAACTAATAGGCATACAGGGATAAATCTCTATTTTGAGGAAGAGGGAATTGTGCACAGCTACACCTTTGAATAACCAAGTTGTGCTGTAAACCCAGTTGGGATTCCCATGGATCCATGTGGTTAATAAATAAGTAACAAGGTTGGCCTGGAACTCCTCTGAAGCATTTGTCAATTGGTTTGTAAACACGATCGAGTTAGCACAGAGATAAATGGCTCCACCTGTTACCAGCCCTGCAAAATTTATCAACTTGAGATTGAAATCTCTTTGCCTATCCTTATGATGAAGTTCATAATTATGAAAAAATGTATCATATATTACTTGCAAGTCAAAACAAATACTATTCCTTAGATTAGTGGACCAGCACAATTACACAAGTCTGCCTAATACTTTCTCCTTGAACTAATTAATAGGGTGCGAAAATGTTCTAAATTCTTTGTAAGGGTGAAGCCTTTTTACACTTGCTAGAGACATCTGTGTCTTTCTGGGTCTCTTTGAGCCAATGTAGTTGCTGGGGCCAGCTGGACAAGATTCACTCCATGCTCCTATGGTTTCAGAGTCATCCCAAGACAGTAGAAAGTATGGAGATGAGAGCAGAGATATGGGCAAAGAGCTCACTGTGTTTCTATCTGAAGACTATGAAAATAGGTCAAGTAGGTTTGTTTGTCTGTTAATGAAGTCTGTCAGAGATTTCCCATTTCTTTTTTAGGAGGAGGCTCTTATAACACCTAATCCTATCTGACTGGCTAAGAGAATAAAGCAAGTGTTGAAATATTTTTTGAGAGCACCTTAGGATCACGTCTCTCACTGCATGTTGGTAAAGGTTGTGTTCAGAATTCACCTCAAATTCTGAATACTGTTTCAATTAATGAAGATTTTAACATCTTCAACAACCAACCAAAAACCAAAAAACCAAACCCAAAACACAGAAAAATGAAAAATATCTTGTTGCCACTTTAAATTCATGACAGTTCGATATCTTGTGTATTTCATGAACTCTAGTGGCTCTCTGTCTAAGGTAATAAGAAAAGGAATAAGAATTACAGGAGTGATCAAACAGCTTGGATACAAACAGAGGTGGAATAGCTTAGGTTCCTTTAATTTGACAAGAGAAGATCTATGATAAGAGATCTAAACACACATGAATGCTGTGAAGAAGAGAAAGAGGAAATGATGAGTCACAATTTTCATAATGGCAGCATGTTCAACATTGTAAAAGGGTGATTTTTTTGCACAATAGAACCATGCTAACTTTCACAGGAAGTGGCAAAGCATGGAAATGCAGTAGGTTCAAAAAGGCTAGAAAAATTCCAAATGAGTCAAAATGGAGAGTGGTGACTATTAAAACTGATGATCCGTGTGCAAATCTGGTTAATGGAAACCTTTATCTGCTGATTGGCAGAACTGGAGATCAGATGGACTATGTTGTATTATTTTTCATAGGCCCTTTCCTAGGGATCTGGGCAGGCCAGGACACAGGAAGGAGAGCTGTTTGGAGGGAAGACTCTGCCGTCATGGAAAGCAGGATGTACTGTCATGTTGGCCTTGGGGCCCAGAAATGTTCCTTATCCAGCTGAATTTGCTGGATAGATGTTGGCAGTGTGGCTGCCTTTGCATGACTGACCACAAGGGAAACTCCTGGGATATGGAGTGAAGGAAACCTCTGAGTGGGACCTTCTGAAGGCTTCTCTCATAAACATGAATTTCAATGTGAAGTAGAAGGTGTTATTGAAAAGTAAGTTCAAGGATTTTTATCTATGGAAAGGTGACCTCTGAATCCCTAAAAAATGCCTAGATATCAGGAGAGAAAATCAATGAAATGTGGTGCCTCTTGAAGGAGGTGGCAGCAAAGGGTTATTTAGAATTTGTGTCATGTTTTTTCCATGAAAGGCAGGGAACTACCTGAACACATCTTTTAAGTTCTTACTTGAATAAGTTTGAAATCATAAAATCACAGCTGACCAACCATGGATTTATCTGGCTCCCTATATAAGGTTCAGAAATTACCATGGGCAGTACACGGCACAGTGCCAGTGCCACACTCTAAATTAACTGGGAGAATCTAGTTTTGCATTATGTACCACTCTACTATTAAGAAGATGGGCAGACATGTTAGACAGGACTTGTTCCCACTTGATTGATCTTGGCTCTGCACTATTTTGGAATCTAAGTACTTTAACCTTTATCCCATTGCTGCTTGGTGTGATGTAATAGTAGAGCTCCTAAGTGCATTTCTTGTCAGAAGCATCTTAAATCATGTACAATTTAATCGAGCTATTAAAAAATAAAGTTTCTTCTCTTGCTTAGTCTATTTTCCATCCTCAGTGACTGAAGTCCACTAGTAGAAGTCTATAATTAAGGAGTGATTGGCTTCTTTCCTTGGTTTGCCTCATGGAACCACTGCTTACCTTCTCTTGGTGTGCTTCTTGGGGCTCTGATCAGCCTGGCTGCATCACAGCAACACACTAGAGGCATTAATTGAATGTCTAGAGTCATATCTGGCACTATATGCCCCCACTGTGTTACTAGAGGCTAACAAAGTTTGGCAAGGAAGAGGAGAATGGCTGGGAATTCACACGGTTTCTGTGAAGCAGTGTCCCACTGGTGGGCTCTGTTTTTTGACTCACTTTCAGTCCTACAGTTTTCATGTAGGAAAACCTCAAAACAAGGTACAAAGTTACAATGGGGTAATAAAACATTTCTGTCACTTTTGACAGGTGTGTCAGACCAGTTACTAAAATTTATTTTGACTAACACACACCTCAGACACACATTTGAATTGTAGCTGCTGAAACTTTCAGAAGTTGTTTTAAATATCTGTGGGGACTCTTGAGTAGAGCCTCTGAGTGAAAAAGTCTGAAACTGATTTATTTTGCAACGTGTGTTCACACTATTATCCCATCACTCATCTTTCATGCTGCTTAATAAGAAAAGTTGTAAAAATGAAAAGAAAAAACTAAAAGCCTAAGGTAACCACACTGTAGATGTAGATACTCATTCTGCAGTATCATATTCACTTTACAGGAAGGGCCATGGGGGTGTGTAATCAGGACACATGTAATGGGACTTTGCTTGAGAATTGGTACCTTCAGTGTCATCTGCATTAGCTGCCGATCTGACAAAGACTGGATACTTTTCCAGTCACCTGAGAGGGACAGACACAAATTCTGAGTTATATATTTAGTCTAGATGGTCTAAGGTAAACCTCTGCTTCTGTCTGGGATCTGAATAGGGTATGATATCATCTTTGTAGTTCATGTGGTATCTTATCTCACTTGCTTTCAAAATAATTCTCTTTATGCCAGATTTGTCCCTTGTCTGTTCTAGTCCATGGGTCATAGTGGAGGATATGCATCACCCTGGAGATGGCATCATTAGTTTCCACTCTGGAACTGGGAAGAGGTTCATCAGCACCTGATACTATTAAGCCTTCAGTTGTCATGGCTACCTTCTTTCCACCTCGTGCATGGAATTGCCTTGGGAGATTTAATGGAAAGGACACTGGAACTCTTGCATTGCTGCAACTTCTTTGTGACAGATTGTGAGAGCCCTGGGTTTCTGTACCTTCCCTGTAAAATATTTTCATCCTCAGGTTCCTATCTAAGTCAGTCCACAAGAAGAAGCAAAGGATGAGGCTTGGCTGAAAGAACAGCTGTGGAAAGAGAAGGAAAAATGAGTAAAAGGCAGAAAAATGTCAGTGAAAACAGAAATACATCATGAAAGAAGAGAGAGGTAAGGGTGAGAATCAGGAAATAATGCAGGTTGCAGGACAGAAAATGGGGAGCAAGTTGAGAGAAGAGCAAGAGATCAGAAAAGAAGTGAAAACTAGATCTACATTTCCCTTTCTTCCAGGCTGTAGCACATAAGCTAGGAAAAATTAGGGTTTCAGTGTAGTGCAGCAAAGACCTCCAAAGATTTCTTCTCCAGTGCTGCAGGAATTGGCTCCCATTTGTCCCTAGATCCCTCTCACCCACTGACAATCACATCTGAAAGACAGAATGAGATCACTGCACTTTTGCTTGTGTAACCTAAGCTGATAAAGGAAGACAGGGGGATCCTGGTGTCCTGAACGGCTTCAGACAATTTTGAGTCTACTCACCAGGGTTAAGCACAGAGGGCAGGAGAGCATTTCTCCCAAGTGTGCTGTCCCCAAAGATGGGCACACTAAATGGTTTCATGCCTGTGGAGGAACTGGCTGCCTGGCATTCCTGTAGAGGAGCCTGAGAAGGAAACAAAACAACTTTATTGCAGAGAACCTAATGTGCCAGACATTTACCACTTAGCCTAACCCAATATAATACATTCCTTTATCAAAATGCTTGTGATGCATTTTAGGACTCAATAATGAGAAAAGCACTATGGGTATTCTTATTCAGTGATAGGTTTTAACAGGTTATGTGAGTTACATTAGTGTAATTCAGTAGTAATATGTTGCAGATTCAGCTCTTTGTAACATAGGATTTGGAATTCTTCATTTGGGAGTCATGGAGTCTGCAGAAAAAATTTGTAGTTCTCATTTTCAGGCAGTAAAGCAGATGTTATTGCTGTCTTTATTGTGGGTGTTGGCCAAAGCTTAGAATTCTACTTGCCTGGAATAAGCCTTGGGCTCCCTCTTTCTCCAGCAAAATCACTGAAAATGTTGGAATCCTTAAACTGAAAGTTTAAGCCCAGTCAGTACAGATCATCTCCCACAGTCTTTACAAATGATAACCTTGGGTTAGGCATAAGGAAGCCTTAAACCTGTTTTTCTCCTGTAAGACAAGAACTGTAATTTTAAACATTGCTGTGGAAGTGGCAGGATGCTGATGCACTGAAATGTCTGCAACAAATTTTTTTGCCATTAATTTTTTGGGGGGATAAGGAAAGATCCTCCATCGTGCATTTAATTTACTGCACTCTGTCACTGAACAGAAAGTGCCTCTGAGTGTTCAGGATTAATAAAGAGCGTGCAGGCCTATTTTTAGACTTGATTTTGTTGCTTGTTTCCTAGGTGTGTTCTGTGATTGAATGATCTTTTATAATTTTTTATTAGGATATTAATTAACAGCCTTCTTTTTTTTTTTTTTTTTGAGATTCATTTCCTCCTCAGACACAAACACTGTCTGCTCCCTTTTTCTCTTAATGCATGAGCCATTTGCTACATGCTTACAAAATGATATCAAGTGTAAATCTAGTCCTGATAAGCAACCTTGACAAGGAAATTACTTAGCATTCAGTGTTCATAGGAAGGGAGGGTGAGAGGAAAAGAGAGAGAAGGAAAGGGAGAGAAAGGATAAGATCTCAAATGAAATCAGCACAATGTGCTGCTTTAGGATTGGTTCTAGAGCAGATAAGCTTTCTATTCCTTCACAAAAAGGTCAAAGAGTCTCAGCATCAAAACTGTATTTACCAAAGTTTGCCGTCATTTAGTGAATTGATCACATACACAGTAAACAAACCTTTGTAAATATGAAATCAGATTAGCATTTTCAGGTTTCTCAAATGCAGCATTCTCTAAAAAATGGTTGGGCATTTTTCTTAGACATTTAAATCCTATGCAAATAGTTACAGCAAATATATGAATCAGAAAAATGCACTTTCAACTGCAGTGACCACTCCTTTCTGTATCTCCTTTTATTTGAAAATAGGCAAACACAGGACTGGGTTATTTCTATTTGCTTTTTCTGTTGAATGTTTTTAATGGTTTGTACTGACAGAGGAAAAAAAAATGATGTTTAGTTAAAGTTGATACAACCCACAAGTGGACATGTCAAAACAAGCTATAGAAAGTTACTTTTGATGTGTTTTATTGAGATATCTATGGTACTTTCCAATTGCTTTATGCCAAAAAAGGTAGCTCTACTCAAAAATTATTTCTTTTGAAAACCACAAATACGACTTGTCAGCCTTTTAAATGTGCTCCAGTATATTTAAAGAGATCCTTCTTAAACTACCAATTGTCTACTGCTTGGGGAAAAAAGAGGCAAGTAATACAATCAAATAATGTCAAAAATCTTTACATTAAATACTTGACTTTGTTCAAATGGTGACATTAGGTCACTGTTACTTGTATGTGTACGTAAATCTGTTTTTGTCTTTGGTAGATGCATGTGCAGGAGTTAAAAGTAGCAGTGCAGAAAAGCAAGTTATTATCTCAGTGACTGCAAGTGCTCTGAGCCAAAACTACAGAATATTTGATGACACTTGGGTGTCCTTTCTATTTTAGGATTCTTCCTCTTACTGCAGAGAAATAATCCAACCTGAAATTTTCCAGGATTTTCTGTTTCCTCCTGTTTTAATCAGAACTTAAAACTGCTGAACTGCTACTGAGGGAGGAAAAAAAAAAAAAAATCCACCAAAAATCTCAGACTCTTTCCGTACACAGAGATATGGTTTTCCCCACCTTAAACATACATGGTTTGAGTTCAAAGGCTCAGCTTCCTGAGTGATAGTGAAGGTCTGTTGTTTAGCCAAAGGATCAAGAGGATACTGGGATCTCTGAGATGTCAGAGAGCATGTCTAGGCAGGGGTGGGAGGTTTATCAGTGGAGGTGGGAGGGTTGGTAACCTTGATGCTTAATTACTCCATCTTATCCATGGCTGCTGTAACCACAGGGTGAGAAAAAAGGAAGAAAAAAAGCCTAATAAAATGGTTTGTGACTTTTAGACCTAGGGAGCATGTGAGGCTGGGTGCCTGTGCCCTCCCCTCCTGCCGTGGTGGAGAGCTCCTTGCCAAGGCCCTCTCCTTTGAGGGAGCATGGCCAGCTGAGCCAGGAGCCTCAGGAGAGCTGCCCTCGCCCTGGGATGTTGATGGACAGAAGGACACACACAGTGACATCGGGGACATCCATGGTAGGTGCCACCAGGCCTAATGGAGGAACCAGAGGTGATGCCCAAGGAAGATTCAGTCACCATCAACCCTCCAGGAATATCCACAAAAGTAGTGCAGGTACAAGATCAGACTGGAAACAAACAAACAAACAAACAAACAAACAAAAAAAACCCCAAAAAAACAACAAAAAAAAAAAGGAAGATTGCAAGGATGAGAGCCTCCATGGGAAGAGTTCAATAGTCCCTGAGATGTAGACTTCTTCAACCATCAAGACCAAGTCCTTCTGAAGAGCAGGCACCTCAAAAAGTCCTCATACTGCCCAGCAGCCTCTGCCAGAGTGAGTGGGAGACACTTGGGCCTGATCGTCCTGCAAAAACTCATGGTTAAAGGGTCAAGAGGTTTGTGGTCACTCTTAGAGAAGGCATGCAAATATCAGCCCAGGAAGAGTTTCACTGGTGCAATCAGGGCTGGAAGTCCTGGGCTGGAGCTCTAACTCTATCTCCCCACTATCACACTGTTAGGGTAGCTTTTCCACACCATGCTTGTTCTCCTTCCTCCTGTCAGAGGGTGACCTTCATTCCCAAGGCGGGATGGGCAGGTACACAATGCTCTCTGACATGAGATGTAGACTTTTATGCTTCTGTGTCTACATATGTGTATGTGTGTCCTTGCACAATGTGCTCTGCTTTAGAATGAAGTACCTAAAACATAAAATTCATCATAATAGGGCAGGGTGGAGAAAAATGAGAAGAGGAAAAGTTGTAGGTGATTTTAATTTCTACAAAATGTTTACCTATGTTTGATAAAACTATTGCCATAATGTATTGCAGTCGATGGTAACTTACAAAGCTTTTAATGCACTAAGATGTGATTTTCACTGTTTTCATGGAATTATAGAATCATTTATGTTGGCAAAGACCCCTAAGGTCATGGAGTACAACAATTAATCCAGCACTGCCACTAAACCATGTCCTTAAATGCTACATCTACACATCTTAGAAATACCTTCAGGAATGGTAATTTTACCACTTCCCTGGGCAGCCTGTTCTGATGCTTCTAGAACAAATTTTCCCTAATATCCAATCTAAACCTTCCCTGGCAAAGCCTGCGACTATTTCCTCTTGTCCTGTGGCTTTTTCCTTGAGAGAAGAAACCAACCTGCACCTGGCTGAACACCCCCAGTTCCCTCAGCCATTCCCTATAAGATTTGTGTTCCGGATCCTGCACCACCTTTGGTGACATTCTTTTTCTCCCACCCAACTTAGTGAACAACTTCCACAAACTGATTGAGGAGTCTCCACTCGATCCCCACATCCAGATACAAAGAATAAAGATGTTAAAAAGGATTGGCACCAGCTGAGACACACACTTGTGACCACCCAGAGTTACAGCCATGGATGTAACTCCATTCCCCGCCACCTTCTAGGCCCGAACATCCAGCCAGTTTTTATCCAGGGAACAATGCACCAGTCCAAGCCCTGAGCAGCCAGATTCTGCAGGAGAATGCTCTGGAAAACAGTGTCAAAGACTAAAGTCCGTGTAGACACACTCACAGCCTTTCCTTCACCCTCTAAGTGGGTCACGCTGTCCTAGGAGAAGATCAGGTTGATCAAGCAGCCTTTCACAAACCCATGGTGGCTGGGCCTGGTCCCCTGGTTGTGCTGTGTTGTGGTGCTGGCACTCAAGCTGATCTGCTCCACAGCCTTCCCCAACACCAAGGTCAGGCTGACAGGCCTGTACTTCCCTGCATCCTCCTTCCACGCCTCCCTGTAGATGGGTGTCACATTTGTCAACCTTCGGCATCAAGTACCTCAGCCTTTTCCTCATCCTTCATCGCTGTTTTTCCTGCATCAAGTAAAGGATTTACTGATAGTGCATTTATAGAACTATTTTTAAAATTGTCCTGTACAACAGTAGCCAAATGAAGTTCTATTTGGGCTTTACCCCTTTTAATTTTCTCCCTGTGTAACCTCATAACATCCTTGTAGTATTCCTGAGTGGCCTGACCCTCCCCACAAAGCTCATAAACTCTATTTTTATGCACCAAATTCCAGCCAAAGGTCTCTGTTGAGCCAAGCCAATCATCTTCCACACTGACTCATTTTTCAGCACATAGGGTCAGCCTTCTCCTCCTGTACCTTTAAGATTTCCTCCTTGAAGAATGTCCAGCCTTCTTGGACCGCTTTGATCTTCACTGGCAACCAGCCTCCTAACAAAATCTAATCTGACCTCTAGAAGTTCAAGATGGCAGTTCTGCTGACATTTCTCCTAGACCTGCTCCTTATTTCTGCTAGAATCAAAAAACTCTATCATTTCATGGCTGTTTTACTCTTTTATTAGCTTCTTTGTGTTTTATCATTTGATAGATGTTGGTGACTTTCCCCTTTTTTTGTGCTTCTGAGCCTCTTGAAACATAAATCTGCTGGCATGGAAGACATATAATGATAAGATGAAGAGCACTGTTTCCCTCTTTACTTTTAATGAAAGTATTTTATTAAAATACTTTTTCATTAAATTGTAAGTTGCCTGTTTCTAGCTTTTGCTACTGCAAATGAAGACTGTGTTGACACTATTATCAAAATGTGTTCATGAAGAAGGCTATGGTGGGTTGTACTGTAAAGGTGGCAGAAGAATATAAACATCTCAGGAAGAGAGAGTTTATGCTTGATAAATTCATCTGTATATGGCATGACAACTAATGCAGACAGAAACAGCCTCAAATTCAATCTTAAATAAGAATGCCTGTAACTTTACTGAGTATCTGAGCAAAAACTTTTGCAAAGCACTAACAGAGGTAGCATTTCCTGCAATGAGTTACGCCTGTTGACTGTGTGAGTAAGGACTTTGTCTAGTATTAGGTGTTAGCAGGATTGGGCCTAACCTAGCTCCTCATGGTAGCAAAGCATGCTTGCTGCAAGCCACTAGCTGTCAAAAATGAGCAACTGCCAGCATCTGGGTGAGGTTTGGCTCTCCTTTGCAACAAGGAATTCAGAGGACATTGCTATTTTTTGATCATGGAAGGAACCAGATCAGGTTTTAACTTGACTGCAAATTAAGAGCTCACTGGGCATAAGAAGAATACTGCACAGAGCACAAGTAGGCTGAGCAAGAAGAAGCCTGTGTGTCTGATCTTGCAAGGAGCCTATTAATGGAGTCATTAAAAAAGGACCTGTTCTGCCATTGGTGGAAGTGTTGCCCATGACTCATGGGCTGTACCAGTGCAGCATGTGGTTCTCTGCCCACAGCCAGCTTAGCCTGGGAGCTTGACTTCTCTGCAAGTTTCACTTCCAATAAAATCAGCCTGTCTGCCCAGCTACTCTGGCTGGCTGCAGTAACCCCTGGCCAACCCACATGGATTTGGGATATCCAGCAAATAATTTGTTCCCATCTCTGCTACTGTGCAACTTCACAGATGGCAAAATAGGGGGATCCAGCTGTTAAAGCCAGCTGTTGAAAGCCACCTCTGATGCCTCCAGATCCCTGCGATATTGACTCCTTTTCTGGGAGTCATGCCATGGGGCTTGGCTCAGCCAGAATTTCCTGCTTCTTGCCTGTTTTCTCCAGCTCAGTGCTGGAAATCCCCACTCGGTTCCCCTCTCCCCCAGCCCGTGCCCCCAGGGCCAGCGTGCACCCATCTGCCCTGGGTGATCCCTTCCCCCCTGGCTGCTCACAGAGTGTTCCACACTCCCGTGCACAGGCGGCTGCAGGCTCGTGGCTGTTTGCTCCGTGTGTTTTTGGGTTTGTGGAGGGCTGATCCATCCCTCAGGAGGAAGCGTGGGAGAACCTGACTGGCCAGGAGCTGCAGTGACTTGGATTCCATCAAACATTGAATCCTTACATCTTGTTTGCTTGTCCACTTCCACCTGTTTTGCTCACTGGATGGTTTTCTGGGCAGTGAGAAAGTCAGAGGCCCTCTCTTAACTAGCCATCTTCCTGCATGTCCATCTGTTATAGCCAGACTAACACTTCTAATAAAAATTGTTCCTGACACTTCAGTATGTCCAACATAAAATGCTGAGAATCTGTGAAGCTATCAATAAATTGTAAGATTTAAATATAATGAGAATCCATTCAGGTAATTTTATTTGCTGAATAGTTGCAGTGTGTGAAGTAGATTCTGATCATGTGTCATTTCTTAATCCTTAAGTCTTAAGGGATAAAGACTTTTATAGAAAGAGAAAATATATAGATAAAAAAATATATATTTTGGAACTAACTACTGATTCCAGCAGAGTAAGCTTTTAGAAAGTCACAAGTGACTATGAGACACAAGAGAAAAAATTAAGTATGGGGGATTCAGAAATGTGGCAGCAAAGCTTCCAAGTAAGTCCAACGAGAAGAACAGGTTCCTTATTTGATTAATCTTTTCAAGCTTAAGACAAAATTGATACTTTTTTCTCATAAATACTTAAAATATTTATTATTTGTCTATAGCAAAAGAATTTTATTTTGACTATTAGATTTTTAAACTCTCAGTAAAAGGGAAAAAAAAAAACCTAAAGCAAACTTAACCTAGAAAAAAGTCAAGTCAAAGTTTTAAAATACAGACAAAAATTTGTTTGATGGAAAGTGCCTTTGATCAAAAATGTTTAGGGAAGTTTTGTTCCACCTGGTAGACAAGTAAAGCAGACATGTACTTGTTATTCCTCTTATGCTTCACATGTCAGACTGGGTCCTATTGTTGTCTATATAAGGTGTAAGCACACCTGTATATGTAAAGTGCAGGGCAGCAAAGTATTTGTGAAATGCTGCTGATGATTGGGAATATGCAGAATGGATTGGATTTATGCAGAATAATGGTCATTATAATAATCTCCATACGCTCATGCCTGCGTATTTATTTTATTGAACTTTCTTAAAAGTTTCACGGTTAATTTTCAAAGAGTCAAAGGTAAGAATTGAGAAAATACAAGGTGTCTCTACGTTTACCATTGAAGCTGTGTTACATTTGCTTGTTCAGGACCCAGTGTGAGAGAAACATTGTCACCAATTACATTTTCATAAGTCTTAAACCTTTCTGAGATATGCAGAAAATAGAAAGCCTGTGCAGCCTTACCCTTCCTGAGGGTTATTGTGTGCAAAGAAAGCCAGTAGTTTGGGCATGAGCCTCAATGTTCCCAATTCCAATCATCTAACAGCTGGTTGGTTTTGGGAGGCCACAGACATGCTCTGCTGCAAGACTCACTTTCCTCCCAAAGCCTCCCTTCTGGTAATCCACTGCAGCTGATGGAAAAGGAGGTTTTAAAATGGTCTGCTTAACAAAATACGAGGAAAGAGAAGGTCATCTTTCCCTTACCTTTGCTTAAAAGTGGAAATTACATGAGAGGGATCAAATTGCAGGGTAGAGAAGGGTCAAAATTTTTCCACCATCATTTTACATGCAGAGTAGTGAGGGATGGGAGAGGACCAGGGACATGCATGGTCCTCTGCTACACCTAGCCCATTGGGGTTACAAAAATGGGGGAAATAGTTTATAGGGTCAGTCAACAGACTGCTGGCCACCTCTAGTGGTCATAGGTAATTCATACTTTCGAGAAACATGATCTTGATATGTCTGAAGGCATTTGGCACTGGCTTACTCTCTGAAATCTGGGAAAGATCCAAAGTGCCTTTCTCAAGGAGGCATTAGCAGTGCTTCTTCCCAGCTGGGACAGCCCTGTTCTTGGTTTCTCCTCTGTCAAGAGCAGAAACAGTCATTAAAGTTACAGCACTCATGAGTTTGATGGGAATGAGAGGGAATTCTTGAGGAAGCCACAGAAGTGTGCCATTTCCACCCTCTGTGCTGCTCTCAGAGGGAACACTGCAAACAGCCTGCAGTATGGAAACAGCAAGGTGGACAGACATCAGGAGACATGTTCAATAAAAAAAAAAAAGCATTTATTTAAGAGATTCTGCCAGAGTGCATCAACAAGACTGACTGCACTTAAAAGGAAAAAAATAAAAGGGGAAAAAGAAAGGCAAAAAGATAAAGGGTCCATTCCCAGTCTGTGAAAAAGTAGGATGGTCTGAAACGAATTGTCAACTGTGGTGAGAAAAAAGCTGCACACAAGAAAAATGTAACTTTAAAATATACAATCACATGACGTCGGGTATGCTTAATGGAGGGAAGGACTATATTAATCTGTTTGAATTGCTAATTGGGGATTTAGTTGGCTAGATTGGGGGTTATAAGATTAAGGCTTTTATTCTGTGTTTTTGTTCTTTTCCAAAGGTAGGAATCCTCTATAGATCCCTGCTCTTGGGAATCTAATGCCCTCAAATGCACAACTCGGCAGCTGACGAGCAAGCTGATAAAGCATTCCTTGCAGATACTTAATGGGTACATTCTGTATCTCCCTCTGTATCTTTCTGTCTACCTTTTTTTTTTTCTCCCTTAGCACACTTGGAGGAAGGTAAGCAAACAAAACAAACTGAAAGAACTACCTCTTCCCTTCGTGTTTATAGTTGCTTTTCCAGAAGTCATATTTCCATTTATGGAAATAACTCCCTAAATTTCTCCTGTTTCTAGGGTTAACTTCCCTATTTTGTTTCTTCTTGGTTCAGCTGAATAGGACAAAATGGAAAGAGGCTTCAGGACACTGAACTGGACTCCTTGGAGGAGGAGGCAGCTTCATGCAAGGCAAGTCTGACCTGGCAGAATGCTTCCTCACTTTCTTGGGTACAGATATCAGAGTTCACTGGACAAAATAGTTTACATTACCCTCCAAAACTGCAGGTCTGCACCACGATTGCTACGGTACAATAAGTGAAATAATAATAATAATACTAAGGGTGTGAAACAAAGGAGAGCCTTTATTAAGACAGCAAGAGGCAGTTTTTTTATTGTGAGGTTCTTTATTTTTGTGCCAAGGGAAGCTGGTGAGGTTGTGTCATTTGCACATCTTCCAGTGGAGAACTGGGAGATTTTGAAATCACTGATTCAGTCTTTAAAAAAGGCAAATACAGTAAAAAATGTTATGTAGTAAAATGACTACAGAAGTTCTAAGTCCTAAAGTATACACAGAAACCCTCTTCAAAAATCTTGTTGCAATAATTACCTGTATTTCCACAAAAGGGCAACATAACTTCATATCCTCCCTATTGTTTTTTGGAGCAGAAAAGTCTGAGGAAAATTTTTTTTTTTTTTTTCCTGAAGGAAATGATGGTAAATTCTGTGCTTGGTGAAAATGTGGTAATTGTCTTTATGCAAAAGGTGAAAAATTCTTTAGCTACTTTCTTATGTACTCTTGCAGGTAGCTTCTGTATTGGGTACAAATAGCTACCAAACTCATTTTAACTTGCTGCTTGTGTACTTCAGCTCCCCAGTGGTTGCAACTGTTTAAAAAAGACTGTGACCAGACCTACATTGGTAGAGTACTGCTGACTCCCAGATTGCCTCTTTACACCCATTTTGCACCTGTAAGAATGGTTATTTATGGTGCAACCATAGTGATGACCTGGATTTAAGATGTTAACAAAGCTGGATCTCACATTTTTCCTATGGGGTCCAAAATCTTTATTCTCTCTTGTGTGGGCTTATTTCCACTCTGATCATTCTTAATGAAGGCAAAAAAAGACCAGAAATGCTCAGGGATGCACCAGCTTTGATAGTAGATCAGGCACCCAGCAGGCCATGGCAACCTGCCCACTTTTAATGGGATGAGTCTCATAGGAAATTTTGCATAAAATTCATTGTTAAAACAGTGCCAAGTCAGTTCCTTCAGCTATGACAGAAGAATCAAAATATGGCTCTGCAGGAAGCTGAAAGCACGATGGATGCTGCTGCTTTCTGACTGGAAGTAGCACGTGATGAGGAGCTGAGAGGGTATTTTTTAGAAATTGTTAAAAATTCTGTGCATGACACAACAGTGGAGAGAATTTAAGAAAGTTTGGGACACAATGAGCAGCACATAGATGAAGCTGATAAACAGTTTCAGAGCTGGGAACAGCACAGGAACCCTTTCCTGGATAAGAAAGCATTTCAAATAAGTTTGCTTCTCAGGATTTTTTGGATTTTGAGGCTCTAAAAAGTTGCAGCGCAGGTGACCTCCCTTTGCAGTGTGCTTTAGCTCTGGAACATGTCACCTTGTTGAGATGGAGCTGGTGCTTCTTGAACACTGAAAGAGGAGCTTCTACTCAGCCAAGTGAGCTGTGCTGTGGAGAATCAAACTGCTACTCCTGGAAGACACTTGTCTTCTTACTGATCCAAATTTTAAAGCGTCTTATAGAATTCACTCACCACCCTACATCTGTCCCCTTGTCAGATGGGCTTGATCAGTATTACTCGGTTCCTTTGTAGAGATTTAAAAGCTTCCCATTCTTCCTTTGAAATGTGGGAATAAATCGCATATTGGGTTTTGCAAAGTGAGTGAACGGCCCCTTTCAACTAGTCAGCAAAAAGTTTCAATAGAGGAATTAAGGCCGATGGAGAAGGAAATGTGATTCTGGGCTTAAAAGTTGTTTTTGGTGCAGACTTCTAGAAACCTAGTGCATACATTCATTGTGTGAGTAATAATGGAAAAGAAATGTCTTAAACAAATACCTTTTGTAGGATAAGTTTAATGCCACAATCATATTACTTGGATTGACTGCAGAAATGGGAATGCAAATGATAAACCTTTCCCAACAACACTAATCTGAGAGGAGCTCTCTGGGAAGAATAGCTTCTGAAATATTGTACACAATGAAATATTGTGTCTTTCCCTACCCCCAAGGTTGAGGTCTTCTTCCCCTCTTCAGGCAAGTGGCACTAGTCGGATTACAGTGCAATCATAACAACTAAAGATGGAAAAAGCTATTGGGCCATTTAATCTCTTCCCCTGCCAGTAGAGGATTACTCCTGAAGCATGTTCTTCAATACCTTGTCCAGTGCTGGGTGACTGGAGCAATAGGTTTCCATAATTTTTTAGGGAGATTATCTTTTAGATAAGACCTTAATGACCTATGTCCTAACTACTCTGCACAAATCCTCCAAGCTGGATTCCTCAAAGTTAGGCTTAAATACAGCTGTGTGCATACATTTGCCTGTATTTGTTCTTAAAATCAAGCTTTGGGCTGTCACAGTGAATTTGACTGAAGTTGTTAACAGCTCTTTGGGCAGAACTCCCTTCACTCCCACAACTGTTACATGTAAAGTAGCTATTTGGCCATATGGTTTCAATCCATGTGTTAGTACATATTGGAGGTTCTTCTGCAAGTGTTTAGTTTGTAAAGAAATTCAGGATATTTAAAAATCCAATCATCTACTAATGAATAGTTAAGTTAAAGTTTTCTTTTCAGTCCCTGTGGTGTGGTTTGCTCTTTTAAAGGGCTGTCGATAAAGTTTGGCTTATTTACTGATGTATTCATTGCTTTTTTTATTATTCAGTCTATGTGGTCATATCTTTCTGTGTTAAGAGTTGTTTGGTTATTTGTCAGGGATTCATATTTTGCTTACCAAATTATAATTGTGAAGTTGTACTTAAATATAAAGCTTGGTAAGATATTTTCCTATTTTTTTACTGCATTTCTTCTACATTGTTTTTATTGCTGTGCATACATTCTTGTATGTGTACGAATACATAGAGGGCAGTCAATTTTCTAACTTCTTTACTGTATTTTAAAGCACCTACCTGGATGGCTCCAAAATTTGCTTTAAATTTTGCTAGAAATTTGCTTTAAATTTTGCTAGAAATTTGCTTTACTTTGAACAAGAAGAGAATAACAACATAAGGAATAACATAACATACAATATAATAATGGTTCCTTTCTCCCCTAGTGAAGAGAGGTCAGTTCTTTCCCCCTTCCTCAGGCAAAGGAGCAGTCAGATTATTAGCAAATTCTAATAATGAAAACAAGGGGAAAAATGTTAATTTAGGTATGAACTGTCATGTATTTAAGCTTCAGACATGTAGGATCAAGATGTAAATTGATACTACACTGTTGAAGATTTGATGAAAGGAAAAGGTGTTAGGTACTCAGATTTAACAAGAATCTTTTTCATGTTGTTCATGTTTTTGCATCTGGATTTGTGGTTATTTATTAGAAAAGAGGACTGGCCCTTTTTGTTTCTATAATAGAAATTATATTTAAAGGAGGATTAGATTGTGCAAACAGTTTCAGACAGACACCCTGCCAGAGAAGAAGGTCATGTGGGATCACAGTAAAAGCATCAACAAACTGTGATGGTCTTGCATGTTGAGTGACCAGAGATCTGTAAGATGGAGTAAAAGGATGAAAAATGCAAGATCAGTGGCAAGCTGATTAGAAAAAATATTTCCTTTTTTTTTCTGAACGAAATAGGAAAATACATGTAAGGATGAAAATGATTACAAAAAAATCTCTACTCCTTAATTAAGGTGACTGTGTTTGTCCATTCTGATTCTGGCTCATTAGTTTGTTTCTTTGACATTGCAGAACATTCATGAGCTTTGTCTGATGATTCAATTATGGACAAATTTTCACCCAACGATTCAACAAATTTTTGTCATTAAATCAATGAGAAAAATAAACAATTTTCCATCATTAAACATCCATCTATCTAATAAGAACTTGACCCCTAAAAGGAAGTCCACGGTGTAGCTGTGCAACTGCACAGAAATTTCAGGAAGCTGAAATTTTTGTAATATAGAATGTGGCCATCTTCTAACACTGAAAACCAAGAATATCAGGAAGGGGGGTGCCAGCAATAGTCAGGACTGATTGATTTCATTACATGCTGCTAAGGCAGCCTGAACACTTGTGTGCAGAAGCTCAACATGCAGTAGTACACACGTGGGAGCTCCCTTTGGCCCGGAGGGCAGCTGGCACAGCGTGGCCTGGCTCGAAACCGCATGGCTTCATTTCCATCATCCCCCAGAAGAGAAACCTCGTCCCCTGCTGCTTATTGGCAGTGGTCCTCCATCTGCAGCAACCCTGAGCCGTGCCCAGAGCTTGTCAGGGAAAAATGAGACACTTGGCAGAGGTCAAAACTGTGCCACGCGCTCGCCAGCAGCGTCCCAGCGCTCGGGGGATCGCTGGCTGGAGCATCTCTCCTTGCCCTGCTTCCCTTTCCAAAGCAGGCTGCAGTCCTACGTGCCCAGCCTCGTGTTAAGCTGCACAATTTTATTGATTGCAAAACTATAAGAAAATAAGTAATTATATATATTTTTTTAAGCTGTGACAACTTTAGAAGTATTCCTGGCATAACAGATAGTAGGTGAAAGACTGGGATTCTGGAGAGAGCAAGCAAAGCGTATAAGTGATGCAAGAGATGCTTTGCTTAGGATGCATAAATAGAAGGAGAAATTCAATGAAGAAACACATTAATGCAAAAAAACCCTGGATCTAGTTTCTCTATTCCTCAATTGTGTCTTCCAAGAGAAAATGTTCCCAAGAATGGTAATACTTTTTCTCAAATCTGCTGAAAATACTTAGCAGGTCTGATTAAGTCAAGGATAAATTTAGTTATCCCCATAGCTGGTTTGATCTCAATTGCATTTTTGATTGCTTGGTTGTAATTGCCATTTTTATTTTATTGTATCTCTAATAGGTGCAAAGTTTCTTTTAATTTAGTGGTATCTAACTTACCTTGCAGTGTGTTTTGGTTCTAAGCAATTTCAGTCTTAAGCATACTTAATTCCCTTCTGAGATCCTCCATCACTAACAACACAAGATCAAATAACCAACTAATTAAAATTTATGTCCATCTTCTATTGAAGTCATCATTCATATCCCCTTGAGTAGGTGATTTCTGACTGTGTGATCCCACAGGAATATTTTTATGTCTACAGTAATATGTGAGTGTGGAAATGTGGAGTTTATTCTGTTTCATTCCTGTGTAAATGGAAAAAGTATCCATTAAAGAGTATTTTTTCCCATTTTCAGATATACTCTCCAAAAATGTAGCTAAATTTGCCTTGTTTCAAACAGTCTAAAGTTATATATATATAATTTTCTCATTAAAATGCACATCAGATAAAATAAACTTCATCTTTCCAAAGCTACATTTTTTCTGTTATTTCTTTGCAAGCACAACTGTTTCCCTGGAAATAGGGGTGCATGAGATGTCAATATCACTCTGAACATGTTATTTGGGTTGTTGAGTGACTGCTCATTTCTTCTGTGGGTGAAAAATAGCTTTAGTTTGTACCCAATGTCAGCTTTGCCTCCCCAGATATGTTTGTATTTGCAAAGGAAGCAGCGGATCCCCTTTGTCCAAGCTGTTTCATTGCACACTGGCACCACACTGGACACGTCCCAGTGCCACCAGGGGATGGCACGTGCCCATGGCTGTTCCCAAGAGGCTGGAAGAGTGTGACTGCAAACTTTCTGTCTGCCTTCACCTTGCAGAGTACTCCAGCACTGTCCCAGGAAGGTTTGTAGACCCTTAAATGCATACCCATGTGCCATAATGGGTTGAAAACAATTCTTACCAAAGGCCTCATGCTGTGAAAACACCGCTCTGGAGGGCAGTGACACAGCTCTCACAGCATTTTGAAATCGTGGAGCTACGGAAGAAGGCACAAAGAATGACAGTTCTGCCTTAATTTTCCATGATGGCAGCACAATATGGTCCTGAAGAAACCCAGGACCAAGTACGGTGCGGCAGGGATTTGACCAGGTCATTTGGCCTCAGGCCTGCTTTATTTAACATTAATTTCAACTTCTTTAGCCATACAGACACAGCTTAAAAAAACATTTGCTAACTCTTCTTCCCACATGAGGACAAAGGGGAATGGCCCTTCCTCTCTGCAGTGTCCCATGGTGTCACTGCTCTCCTTTCACAGAGGTGGAAGGAGCCACCTGAGAGCAGCTCTGCAAATGTACACACCTCAGAACAAACCTCCAAATGGAAAACCACAGTGCTGCAGAGCAGCCTCCTGTCAGCCAGAAATGCTGATTACCAAGGGAAGAAATTGGAACAGGATTTGGCCCAAAGTGAGTGCCCAACAAAATAATTGTGCATGCAAAAGTGGTTAAGATAAAGCAAAGGGCATCGTGACTTCCTGATGAACTGTGTTCTCAATAGGTTTTTTTGAGCTAAAATCAAAAGTCCGATGACATTTTCAGTACTGTTATTTATGCCTCTCTGTGGCTTATTTACTTTTATCTAGACGGTTGCAATGATTTTTATGCATCATTTCTACTGAGTCAGGTCCACTTTTGAGCACATCCGGTTGGCGTGAAGTTTTTCCATCCAGGACAATTCCCAAGTACACCCTGTCCTCAGTTCCAACAAAATAATTAAGAGGTACTGCGGGACTTTTTGCATGAGCAGTGCTTGATATGGCAGGCAGGTACAGCCAGGCACCCTGGGCACTGTGCAGAGACAGAGCACCACAGAGCAGGGCACCCTTGGAGCTTCCAGATCCCTGGGACAAGAAGGTCCCACACCTCCCCAGCTGCTGTGGGCATGGGGTGGCAAGGAGGGGCGGTGGGCTTGGCTGCTCAGGGGCAGTGCTGTACCCTATATCCACACGAGGAGTGCTGAGCAGGACTAGAATCCTTCCTGCTCAGGCCAACCCACACTTTCACACTTGACCTGGCAAAGCCCTCAGAGCTGGAGCAGAGGAAGGAGCGGCTTTGCCAGAGGTCTCACATCAGAGCAGTGGAGAAATTAAATACCCTTCTCTGGGGTCCCACTGCCATGGGCTGGTTTCCTCCATTGCTTTTGAACTGAGAGCAGGTGAGAGGTGCTGGAGCTCCACATGGATCTGCTCCCACTCACTGCTGTCTTTTGGGTCTCAGGACGGAGCACTGCTCAGATTCCAGGGCAGCAGGGATGAGACCTGCAGACACAACCAGATTGTGTGTAGGCACAGACACCAGCACTGCTTGTCCCCAGCACAGGCAGAATTAGCTGGTTATAAAAGAATTGCACAGGATTTGAAGCTCTTCTGACCCTACAGTTTTTCAGTGCCGGCATTTCCAGCACCAATAGCAATTTTTGAGGATCCGGGTCTGTGAGCAGTTTAGAAAAAGACTTGTGCTGGTGATTGCTAGTCATCTTCTCCACAAGCTTACCAGTTCTGTTCAGAAATTACTGTGAGATTGATGGAATTTAGGCAGGAGGATATGATTGAATGCTTCTAAAACAAGAGAGAGGACGAGAAATACCACGTAGTGGTTCTAGGGACATAATTCTCCTCCGGCCTCCTGTGTGGGGCCATAATTAGACATCTGATTTACCATTATTGCATGATTTATTTCTTTTAGTTCTTGCTTCCACCGAGTCTAATAGATTTCTCATGTTATTAGATAACCCTCTCTGTGAGCTGTTGTATAGATAATGGTTTCATGCCGCAGACCCAGAGCTTTAATTTTCACGAGTGCACTTAAAAATAACAATCAGGCAATGAGTTATTAGTCAAGTTATTACTCTCAATTGTGCCACCATTAAATAGTTTGGTGGCTTTCTTAGCTACAGGAGCAATTGGCTGAGTGTCCTCTCAGTCTCCCAGATGGGGAACAAGCCAGGTGACTCTTTCATTGTCCTTTCAGAGAGTTTCACAGCACCTGGCTGTTGATGCTTGTCATGTCCAAGGCTCAGGATAAGCGCATACACCCTGAAGACTACAGTGGAATTAAAGCAGATGCTTTGTTAGGTAGAATTATATTTGAATACTTGGCTCAATTTAAGGAAAAAAAAAAAAAGGAGTGCTTTTTATGGCATTTTTGCTGGTGAGCTGTGGATCCAGTTCTTCAACACTGCAGGTCTGCAGAAGAGCCACTCCCCAGCTAGTGGCATGGGCTTTTCCATTTTGAAATTGTATATCAGGTTACCTGGGCTCTGGGAGTCTGATCATATCAGAGGCAGAGTCCACTGTGCAGTGAAGAGCATTTATGCGTAATGGATGTCGTTCGGCAGTGGAGCGAATCAGCCTCTCAAGCTTTTATTGCATCCCACAATGTGAAAGTGGAGAAGTCCGAGTTTTATTTAGCTCCATAAAATATTAAACCTCAACAGTGATGGAGTTGATAAAAATCTGTATTTTGTAAAAAGCTTTTTTTTCAGGACTATCCTTTTTATGATTAGCCTGTATATTCTTAGGGAAAAAAATAAAATAAAATAAAAGCAATATCTATTATTACCAGCGAATGATCCAATAAGTGTCTTGGGTATTTCTGCCAAACTTCTGTGCAGGTTCCTAATGAGGGAGATATTAAGTTAAAATCAATGTGGGAGTAGTTCTTGTAGACCAGGGGAAAGTGTGTCATTATTTTTACTGGCCAAATATAGTATCATCCTCCATTAACTCCCTAGCTGAAAAATATCCTGTATCTCACTGGGATGCTGATCAAGTCATGTTCTTGTATATGATTTCTCTTAAGACATGCCTAGTATGTATTTCAGCAGGAAGATTTATGGCAGGAGAATCTCAAAGCACTGGGAAATTTTGTGTTGCTACATTTTACCTGTATCATACAAATCTACAAAAATAAAAAGGAAAAAAGCTGTGACATAAAAAACTGTTTGCTGTAGGCTACAGGAAGTAATTTTATCCAAACAAACCATCACAAAACTTTGAAACTTAAACTAGCTAGTTCTCAAGAAACATAAAAAATCTCAAAGTACAAGGAACAAATAGTCATAAGGAAATTCAAGATCTGATGTTCAAGTTCAAGTTAAAACTATGAAGACACGATACGATTCATGATACATATGCTTTTAAGGAGCTGATGTGCTAAATAGAGGTAGGTAATTTTTGTCTTGTATCCACAAAATAAAAGTTTGGGGTTGTCTGAAACTATTGATGGGTTTCAGTTAAACAAAGTGAATAATTCTGACTGCAAAAAAAAATTGAAGAGCATGGTTCAGCTCTGCATTAAATAAAAATTCGGAATGGGTATTGCTTATGCTCTTAAGTAAGAATTTTTAAAAATTGTTCATGAAAAGTATAATAAAACACTCCTTTCTCTCTTCTAGATTAATGTAATGGTCTATGGTTTTATGTGTCTAGTTTGACCACACAACTCAAACACAGCTTTTCACCGAGTTCTGTACTTATGTCAATGTAGAAATGCTGTTGAGTAATTAATTTCATTGGGCATTATTAAACAAGAGATCTCAAATCTAAAGTTTTGTCTCACTTCATATAGGAGGAATCGGTGAGAGGACAAAGATTTAGAATCCTAAGGGGGAGAGAGAGATATGAAATCAACCTTGTTTGGTATTTTCTGGTAGTGTGATCACCCCTACTATGGCCTTCTCAGGGAAAATAGCATCATGTGCTTCAGGAACAATTGATTGAACAAAAGCAAAATGCAGTTGTTTGGAAAGGCCCTGACAAGCTAGAAGTGAAGCGAATTTGAAAGACTGCTGGGTGAAGGTGCATGGGAGCAGCCCCTCTGTGCAGCCACACGTGGGGACACAGAGCACCAGGCAGTGCTCTGTGCCAGTGGGAGATGCCAAACCCCGGACCCTTCTCTCTGCCCTCCCACAGGCTGCTCAGGGGTGTCTCAGACCCAAGGTCTGTCCTGGAGGGAACTCCCCACATCTGACAGTGGCCATGCCAGCGGGTTTTGCGGCAGCTCCTGAGGGCTGCTGCCGGTAAAGTCTTCGTGACCCTCCAGGGAAGGGAGCCTGGGTGTGCACAGGGCAGCCCTTTACAGTAAACGCAATCCCCGCTCTCATTAACCCTCTCGTTTGATAATGATCCACTAATGGAGAGAATTAAAGTTGGCAGCATTTGCCTTGCAGCTGTTCTCCACTCCCTCCTGATGAAGACAGGCTTTGGGGAGCCAGTCTGCCATCAGGAGAGGCTCCTTCCCTTAGGCTCTGCCTCCTCCTCGCATGGCAGAATCCGAGCCCCGTGGCTGTCTGCAGGGCTGAGGCACCCAAAAGGCTGCGTTTATCTATTTCAGTGCTGATAGAAGTCAGGCAGGCTGATTTTGAAGCTTGGATGTCTCAGAGTTTCTGCCAGAAAATAAAGAGTATGCTGTGAACTTTACATTGCCTGCTACCAGAATTGCTTGAATTTCTGTTAAATCTTTGTCATTTCGGGTTTTTTTCTTTGCTTGTTACATGACTTTTCGAAAAGTCCTTTCAGTCCTATTATAACATTATAAATCACCTGCTGAACAATTTGGATTCAAGGTGGTTGATTCCTCACAATTTCTGCAAGATCAAAGGTATGGCTGTCCTCCAAAAGCTGTGATGCTTCACATCAAAGTTCACAATGAAAACTATCTCAATTTTCCTCTTCAGCATTTGGATTTGACTTTATGACAATAACATTTTGACTGGCATGTTCAGCTTTCATTTGCAAGAGGACACGGCTGTGCGGGTTAGCATGGCAAAGGGAAAATCAAATGGAGAAACCCTGATTTCAAACCTTCTGTTCCTCAAATTTGTGAGCTTGTTTAAAAAAGCAAATGTCTTTAGCACCACTATAAATATCCCTTTGGTAAATGCCCTGAGTATCTTTCAATCCATGCTGATCCTTGTAATCACAGCCACATTGTTCTGGTTGTGTCATTGAAAATGCTTTTGACAGAACAAATGATGATCACCTGTGCTGGAGTTTGTAAAAAGCCTAAGATCAAATCTGTTATTTCATCAAGGAAAAAAAACATTCAGTTCATTTCTTTTTCTCTTTCATGTGCAATTCTTTTCACTGTTTTTTCACTAGCTTTTTTTATTCTTTTTCTCTATGAGCCTCACAAAACAAATAACTGGTGGGAAGTTCATAAAGGAATTGCTTTTACTTGCTTCAGGTGCTGACGGCCTGGTGTGGCTTGTAATGTTGGAGTTTTCTTCTTAA
This sequence comes from Pyrgilauda ruficollis, assembly GCF_017590135.1. Classification (NCBI taxonomy): domain Eukaryota; kingdom Metazoa; phylum Chordata; class Aves; order Passeriformes; family Passeridae; genus Pyrgilauda; species Pyrgilauda ruficollis. The sequence goes on from NW_024510321.1 coordinate 6,120,739, forward strand.
AGCAAAAAAAACAAGGTTTAGGGACTGGACTCTGCTTGAAAGTAAGAGTTCTGCAGATGTGCAATGGCTGATATTCCTGTACCTATCCTTGTAGAGCAGAACTAGACTTTAAAGTGGTATATTCAGAGAATATCAGTCATAAATACTTTTATGTCTGACTCATTTAAGCTGGAGTTGTAACTTTCACATTGCCACGTGCCTTTATATTATTGAAGTTTAAAGGAATTCCTTTCGAAGCCTAATGTTTGGCTCGTGATGAAAGAAAATCAAACAGCTTATTTGGAGTTACGTTAAATAATTACATGTGTAACCCTTTAAATGCTAGATATGCAAATAAAGTGCTATAAGGTGACTTACTTAGCAAAAACTTAAGGCCAAAATCCCCCCAGTCTTTCCCCCTCCCCTATCCCATTCCTGTTTCTTCTGAAGTTTTCTGAAACAGAAGTTACCCCTAGCAAAAATGGTATGATTAGGTAAATACAGTTTAATTCCTGAAAAAAAAAGAATGTTCATAGGAAAAGACTCTGTTCTCTACCCAAAATTATTGCTGACGTCATTGGAAATTCAACTGACTTTAAGATTCACAGGATTATTCCTGTTTCTCATGGTACTTGCAGTGACCCTCAGCACTGTAGGCTTTTCCAGGTGGGAAAAGGTGCATCTGAATCACAGATATCCCTACACTGAGAAATGCTCCCACATCCTGGAAGGCAATGGCTGCTGTTTGCCGCACTGAAATGGGGCACCACTGGGGATTTCTGGAGACACCAAGAAGCCACAACTCTGAACCTGGGCAGGGAGATGTGTGTCTGTGAAAAATACATTTGAATTCAGCAAATGAATTCAGCACTGAATTTAGAAGCTCAGGCTGTGTTAGACCTTCCTTAGCTGTCCTAGCACTGCTGTGATCTTTCATGCCGTTGCATAGAAAAAGGAGTTAAAACTTAAATCCTGCAAAGGATCTGGTCCCAGCTGAGTCAGCCAAGGTAATTTGGGAATTCCTTGGATTTATTCCCTCTGCTCCAACATATCTTAAGGCTAATACACAGGATTATCTGTTTAGGATCTGTCATTTCACTCAAACCATTAAAAAACCATTCCCAATACAGAGGGACACATTTCCAAAATATTATTAAATTTCTTTCAGAAGATCTTGTTTTCATGGTTACTTTTTATTAACTTAATTGCTGTATGCAACTAAAGAGACTCAGAAAAATTGCCTATTTTCATGGGCTCAAGTACTTCAAGGAGAACACTGGGTTTCATTGTATTAGAGCATTTTTGGCTTCTTCATTGCTTTGAGCCATGACAGTTTGTTGTCAAAATATGTGAGCAAGTATCATAAAGCGTGGAATAAGGAGCAAAATTTTCTCTGATCTCAGAGAAGGCTGAATTTAAAATCTGAGCTATGATTCAGATCAGGGGGTTTTGTTTGTTTGTTAGTTTGTATATTTTTCTTTGTGTTTATTTGATAAAAAAAAATAAATATGTCTTTACAAAGTTGGGATTCTTTTCTGGCAAAACTCCACCTGCCTTTGCTGGTTTGCTGGAGGTTGTGTTTATGTACCACAAAAAAAAAAATGTCTGCCTTCACTGAAAGCTTTGTCAGAACAAAAATTGCGATATTTGACCTTTACATACAAGACCAGGGATGGGCGAGAACTAATTTAGGTCAAACGAAGAAAGAAGTTTTAGCCTTAAATAATTTTAAGATCCGCTTAAATGAACAAGTATGTCTGTAGCTAGTTTTTCTTCTTTTAAAACATTTGGAAAAAGGACACAAAAGGTAGAGAGAACTCTGCTTCTCAGTCAGAAATAAAACTATAGCACTGTAAGAAATAAAAGTGAACAAAGATATTTTTAGGTGCTTGTTATCTTGTTGTTACTTCTTTGTTTAGATCACACAGATATGACCATTGCTTAACTTTGTCGTTCTCTCTCTAAATATTTTACAAAAGGGAATAAACCACGTCCATTTTTGACAGAATGCGGTTGCATGCTAGGGCCCTCACAGTTTGTTTATGGCATACCAAAAGCATTCTGTTAATGAAACATTTCAAGGCTAATGAACCGAAACCTTGCACCAAACAGAGAGCGGCTGCGAAGGCTTTTTTGTCTGCCTTTGTCGGAGTTCACCTTTCAGCTGTGCTCTCTGCTCCACCCACTCTGCAGATAAAACAACACGTCAAGTTTGCAAGATTAGTTTTCTGTGGAAAAGCTGCAGCAAGTCATGCCATTAACTCTTTTGAGGTGAATATGCTCGTGCTTTTTGGAGAAAATTGGCTACTGTTGCAGGGATGAGCTGCTGTCCTGTTCCCCTGAAATTTTAATGTCCTACTGATGAGCCTAAAATAAGGTCCAGAAGGAATAATGAGAAAGTACCTTTTGCCAAGAGGGACTTCATGTGTATGGTCTGTGATAATGGTCCAGTGGTTCTGTATAAAATCAACTCTCTTTTGAGGATCTAATTCACTTTGGAGGGAATGTTTCATGGTGGACACTTCCAAAATGAATTTTGACCAAAGCAATCCGAGCTCTTCATCTTGCAAGTCTGTAAGCAGCCAAGTAAACACGCACAGTGAAATCAAAATCCATAAAGGATTTTTCTGAGGATTTATGCTCTCCTCTGTGCCTCTGATTTTTTTTTTTTTTTTTTGGGGCCTCGGTGAATTACTGTTACAGACCTTTTCTTGCTCTCTAGTTGCTGAATGTCTGGCAAAGGCCCTACCCAAGCAACACCCTGAGAGGGAAAGCTGTACCACCCCTGAGCCTGGAATGAACCCCCACACTGAGCAGAGGATCTCAACCAGTCACCTTGTAAATAAATGGAGTAAGAAAAGCTGTAAGCAGAGAACAGGCAGGGAGGAGAAAGGTATTATTCTAAATTTTCACTGGTTCATGGTAGATAACCACAGGATCATGGTTGCACCTAACCCTGCTAACAGCCAAAAGAGCCCTGATGCTGTAAAAGCCCTGTGAATACAGTATCATGTTTGTGCTGCTGCTGCTGCCCATCTCAGCTCACCATCCCTGCAGTGCTCCTCACCTGGGTTGTCATCAAGAATCCAGTCCCGTTTGTTTAGAAGGGAAGCTCCTTTGTATGTGAATCCTACGACATATGTATTAACACAAACAGCTGCTTATTTTAATGAATGTAGGGTCAGTAATGTGATCTAGAGCAAATACTTGAAGCCAGTTGTTGTTGTTGTTGAAATCCTAGTAATTTGCTGTTGTTCACACAGGTCAGTGGATTGCCTGTTTCAGAAGGTAGAGCCATACACCAGGTACTTTGAATATGCTTTTCTCTATCACTGGGGTATCCTAGCAGCTTATCACTGGACTGGAGAGAGAGCACAAAGATTTCAGCCAGTTTCTACCATGTACAATGAAAAGGTTTTGGTAGAAGGGAATTTGAGAAAAGAGCTAATTGGGAAGAAAATTCTGTGGGGGGAAAGTGGATCCCAATGGTAAATAAGAGACTTACAGTCTTCATTTGGCATAGTTCCATTATGCTCTACATTCAAAAAAGGATAATTTTGAAAACACAGATGCAGGTGAACATTCCCTGCAATTCCAACTGCAATTATAGTTATGACTCTGACATAAAGCTATTCCTTGGCCATTATGCTTCGTTGTTCTAATAAAGTTACTTGTTTCACTAGGAAAAAAAAAAAAACAACTGAAAAAATTATCTTCCTCAGATCAATAACTTCTTTGAAAATAACAGCTGTGTATAAGCAATAGCTACTATATTTTTAAGAACACTCATATTCTTTCAGGCACCTGGAAAGGTTATTCTTACTAGTTTCGAATCTAAGATAACAATCTTCACCAGCCACATGAACAGGCCCTGTCTGGAGACAATATCTTTAGCCTACTTTTCTCCCCAGGAACGTGTTTGAGTGTGGTTTTTGGTTTGGTAGTGGAGTTCTCTGATGTGTATCAACTGAAACATAGGAGTGTTTTTTTTATCACCATCATTTGTAGATGTGGTCCAAGTTAGCATTGGGTAAATGTACTACCTGCAAAACAGAATATGAATAAATTCACCTGCTTACTCTGAACTCCTGTTATTCAGTAGCTCTGTCTTTTTCCCAGGCTTTTCACTCCATTAACAGGTGATGTGCCTTTAGTGCATAGTATATGAAGATGCAATTCAATAATGACTTTTTCTTTGACTGGAAGCAATGAAATCCCCCTGTTGTGAAGTGGAATAAATTGCAGTCCTGTATCATGTTGAATTGCAGGCAGGGATCACAGCATCCCCAGCATGCAATAAAAAACCCTTTTTAGATGGCATCCAAAGTGACCTTTCAAGTTGCTACTACCTGGATATGTCCTTAAGGAATGGAAAAGTAAAAATGTAGGAAAACAGTAAATGGTGATGAAATGGTGCTACAACATGCTTTTCACGTGCTGCTCCCCAGCTCTTTGTCTCTCTCTTAAAGCATTGCAGGAGATACTCCTGCCATTTGCTAGAGCTGACATCCACTCCTACTGGGCTGCTGCAGCAGAGACAAGCTCAGAGTAAGCCCTTTTAATATCTGCTGTGTTTGGAGAAAAGAGAGAAAGGTGATAGTTCTGATTTAGTTCTTTGGTGGAATAAGTTATGTCTGAGTCTGGCAGAGCTCCTGAATTTTTGGTGTGAGACTGCTTTACCCCCTTGCTGTTGTCCTTCTTCTGTTCCCAACTGTTCACCAGCTGACAAACCCCAGGCTAACATGAATGCAAATGCCAAAGGCAATACTGAGGAGATGTCATCTCATCTTTTTTGACACAACCCTCTGTACTCTGGGTGTATTGGTAAAGTCCTCCTGCATGCAGTAAAAGCTGATAGTGCCCTGAAGATAGGGATGCAGATCTGAAACAGGTTATTTTATGTTTCTTCAAGAGAAATTTTCAGGGAGTAAATAGATAGGACATATCACGCAAGGGGATCAATTTTAGCACTGATAAATGTCTGCATTTTATGAGGCTACAAAAGCAACTTGAGATTTTCTTCTCTGGGAGCCGAGAAATTGAGACAGCACAAAACAGCCAGCTGATCCCTGTTCTTTTACTCTTTGAAGCTAAGCTGGATACCTCCAATTTCAAAAGTAAGTATTGATTTTGGGTATCCAACTTGAAACTCCTTAAAAGTAGAATTCTATAAAAAGGAGTAGTAGATTGAAGGAGGTGGTCCATCAATTTCTGCAAATCAGGCCTTTTCCAAGTGGCTGAAACTGCTCACTTCAACATGCTTAGATGAGTAAAGGCTGATGGCAGAATTTAAATGCACTACAAATAATAACAAAGCACTTCTTATGTGCCTTGTATATTTGTGCTTAGTCCTGAAATCATGAGTATTTTTAAGCCATATAAGTACAGAAGTAGAATATTAGGACTGTTTACCATTTTACTGTGAAATTTTTTCTCATTTTGCATCACAAAGGTCAACAAGATTGTGTGGAATCATTTCCAAACACTTCTTCTCATGCACCAAATATGCATGAAGACAATATATACAATATTTTAAAAGTAAGTGTTGCCAGAAAATCAAGGAGTGGATATTTCACATTTAAAAGGACTTTGCTTCATTAAATTGGTAAATCATTTAACTGAGAAAAGCACAGATAACATTATTTGAAATGTGAAAGACATTTTACATATTGTAACTTTTAATTATATTCTGCTGTGTAATAGGAGTCCATAATTATCTGTCAAAGCCACTGACTTACCTTTTTTCTCCAAAAGCAACTCCATAATAAAGTGCTACTGTCATAATAGCTATTCTACTTTTCCCTACCAAATTCTTTTCCACTTGGAAGAATAATAGGTATTGAATACAATTTTAGAGAATCAGCTTCTGTAGGACTAAAGCAGGTGTTTAACTGGAATGGAGCAATGTTTAAAAAGGCTTAAAATTGAAACAGGAAGTATTTTGTGCCAAAAATATTGTGCTTAATGTTGCTCATCATCTTAAAGTTGATGTTTCAGACAAAGGTTTGCTTTCATTTGAGTGGGATGATTTCTGTATTTTATTATCCTTTCACATACCTACATGGAAATGTTAAAAAGCCCAGCCAGATGGGGGGACACACCCCTTATTTTGGCAATTTTGTGAAAGTGACACCTGGACAAACATCTGGGCAGCTGAATCTGTCAGTGGTAATGAAAGTCAGCCAGAAAGGTCAGAAATGCTGCAGACTATTGTAGTACTTTGATTTAATCATGTGTTGAGCTTAAAGCTCTGGGGCAGACTGGATCAAAGAAATGCAGCAAACATGAGTGGGAATGTGACAAGGTGGAGAAATGAAGACAGCCCATGGAGAAGGTCCCGTTTTGACCTGTCACTGGCAGAATTTAAGTGTTGTCCTTCAGCTGCCTGGTCATGTCAACTCACCCCATGGGTGTCCTGGGGGAAAGAATGCAGGTTCTACCACAGGCAGGTGGGTGTGCAGCTGTGGGGCCAGTGCCTGCCAGGTTCTCCTTGATGGCTTTTAATATCTGTGGAGGCTTTTTTCCATATTGCACCAGGTTTTGAAAAATATGCTCCCTAAAAATAAGGGGTCACTTTTCTGTGCCCAGCTCTGGTAGCAGGTTCAGTTCCTTCAATGGTGTTCATGAGACTTTATGGTTTAAGGCACAGCAGAGCTGGAGGCAGAGAGACTGAGATGGTGATTTTGCTTTATCACCTTAAAACTGCTTGAAGTCCACAGTGAAATGAAAACATTATCCTTAAACTCTCCCTATCTTTTCATGACAGAAGTTCCTGCAGAGCTGGAGAGAGACTGAGGAGCACAGAACAAACTGCCATGGTTTCCCTGCACCATCCTGGTAAAATCTCCATCATGGTTTGTCCTGCTCCACCATGGTGTTCATTTCTTACCTGAAGTGTCATTTGGCTAAACCATGGTGCCACATGGGGTGTTTGTGAAGCAGCCACATGATTTACCTTTACCTCGCTTACTGTTGTCAAACCTCTTGTTGTTTTTAAATCGGCAGAGTATCCTTTCAAGCTGTAGGTAAAAGGATGAAATTAGTGGTTTTGCACAAGAAATAGATATTAATTCTCTAATAAGAATTTTTACATTATTTCATCTTCGGCAAATCATATGGCATTAGATGAAGAACACAGCCCAACCCTGAGATCTGACCATATTTATATTTTTGATAGAACTTGATCATAAATTAAATCCAAAGGCAAAAAAATAGTCTAAAATGGATTCTCTTTTTAAAGTAAAAGAATAAAGCAGGCAAGAAATATTTTTTCTGAAAGCTGAACTTCTGGGACACTTTTTCCCTCTGATCTGCTCTCTTGACCTCAGAGGTGATGTCAGCAGCTTGGCCACTGAGCTGTCCCAGCTGAGCTGGCAGGGGTACCTGCAGTGGCCTCACTGCTGCTGGCTCCCCACGGCACAGCGGGCACTCTGCTCTCCTCCTGTGGCACCGCACGCGGCGCTCCGAGCGCTCCCTCTGCTTCCAGCACTGCTCTGCACCGCCAGGGCAGTAGTAATCCTGCTCCTAATTAGCAGAGAAGCACTACTATGGAATTACTCATGGAAGAAGAGGCTGCTGCTATCAGGATGCCTGTTTTGAGGTATGTGCTGAGATGGCTTACTGGCGAGAAGGGAAACCAGCCCCATTCTTGAATGGATGTGGCATTATGAACATGCCATGTGTCCCAAGGGCTTGGCTCCTGCTCCCCAGCATTCCCAATGGTGTGTTACACTTTCCTTCCTAGGGTCACAACCGTGTTTCAAATACTTCCACCCCAGCTGTTAAATTTCTGAAGTTTTTGACTTTCACACCAGCCAAGCTAGTGGTCATTCCTCTTCTAAATGGGCGACTAATTGGCGCACAGATTCATTTGCATGAGTTTTCAGTTTTCAACAGGTGGCACTAAAGAGCCAATAAATGATTCTGTTCATAGTCTCCAGCATGCAAACTCCTGGGCAAGCACTTTTATATATGTTTATCTATTTAAATATGGCATTATAATTCCAACGTAATTAGTCATGTAATTGAATTGCATGACCACATCCATCCAAGACATTTGCATGTACAATTAATTAGGATTTATCTAAAAGCACTCTTTTTGTTCTCTGTTTCCTACAAGTTAGATTACTCATGGATGGATTAGGTGCTGATTTCATTTTGAAAATGACAAAATACATATACCTGGAGAAAAATAAGTCTGCAGACTTGGTAAGCAACAGACTGGCAAAGAATTCTTTTTCTTTTCCTTTATATTTTTATAATACTACCAAAGGCCAATGCTGTAGACCATGGCCAATGAGGACTAGACTTGCTGTAGTCCTAGAAAAGCAAAAGTCTGTAGCATCTTCTTCAGATTCCTCATTTCATCAGAAGCAGGATTTTAAAAACCAGAATGGCTTTGCACATACTACCATGATTCAATCCTCTCTCAGTGTAATTTTTACTTAAAATTACGAGTTTCCGATCACCGCCATACATTTGTCAACATGAATTCTTGGAAAATAATGGTCAGAAAAAGAAACAATTAAAGACATCCTTGGGAAACTGCCTTGTTTTCATGCAAAATAATTTCATCCATCTCAGTTGCAGGAGCAAATGGAGACCCATCTTGAGATGTGTTCTGCTATGACAAATGTGAACTAAAATACTATGAATGGCCCAGGAAAAAAAAAAAAAAGCTTTGAAGAGGTGTCCAAACTGATGACAATGAACCAGAATACCTCAGAATCATGGAGGGCATTATGGCTTTGGTTTATTAATTTTTTTAAATGACTTTTTTTCTTCACAGTGTCTTAGCTTGCTTCATAATTGGCTGCTACAGGACAGCAAAGCTCTTCTTTCACTTTAATTTTGTCATCCAGTTTCAACCACTGCAGGATGTACTGGGTCACTTCCAGAAGAATAAGCACAATTAAAGAAAAGCTTTGAACCCCAGCTGAGCAATCTGTGAAGAATTATAAATACAGCTGTCAAAAACAAACAAACAAACAAAGATAATTCATTTTGCAACTAAGTATATCATCTTTCAGTCGCGAAGACTTGAGGACAAACCATAAGGAGAACAGGGAAAAGGGTACCAAGATATTCTGTGGTTAGAAACAATTTCACAAGTAGGGTAGAGCACGCTATCATGGCAACACTGCAGTGTGAAAGGGAGGAGCAGGCCAGCATTCCACATTTCTGGGCAGTCTTTGAAGTGACCTTTGCTTTGCAGCTCTTTCTTTTAAACAAATCATCTCCTGTACCTCCTCTATGAGCTCTCTTAGTCCACAGCTTCTCAGAGGCCTTTTGTTCCATGAATGGCTGCTGGTGGGGGAAGCAGTAGATTGGTTTAAAATTGTTTCTCCCTGAGATCTCTCTGCTTTGTTTTTTTCTACTCAAAATTGGTTTTTATTAAACTTTTTTTTTTCTTCTTTTTTTTTTTTTTTTTTTCCTATAGGGTGGGTGTATTTTTATCAAGCTTTTCTTCTTTTGGAAAAACTCACCCTAAACTTCCAGAGGAGTAAACAGTGAGTCCCTGAGGGGCACGCCGGCTGCTGATCACATCTTTAGCAAGTATTTCTGCTCTGGGTGTTTCTCACTGTTTTTAGCATCCTATTAGAGTTAGGCCAGATGGATATTCTGCTGGTAGAAAAACCCACTGAAATAGGTTTTTTTCATCCCAGAAAGTTAGTGGAAGGACGTTTCTTCCTATAGTGTATAAGATATCCAAAAGTACCATTCATCTCAACCTTTAATTAAACAATGCATTTCTAATTGCAATGTGCTTCAGGATCAGCCTGATCCTTACTTTTATGTTTAAGTGCTTTGCTGCACAGAATGCAAGCAGGCTCAATTCTTTGCTGAGCTGCAGATGAAAGAGCTACAGCCAGACACACACAGGAGTGTGCAGTGTGAGTGTGTGAGTCTGTATTGAAGCTGTGACAAATGATGGACAGTACTGTGCCTGACAGATATGTATTTGAAGGATGATTATAGCTAGAGCAGAATTAGAAGAAATAGTTGAGAGGTGGGAACAAAACAAAAATAAAAGGACTAGAAGGAAGTTAATCTTCCTTAATGTCTAAGTCATTTAAAATACAACAAGTGAGAGTTTTGTAATATAGTGTAAGGCACAATTTTTGAGTGGCCCAGAGGGCATTGAAGCAGTATGCTAACAAAATGCTCTCTGTGTACTTTGTAAAACTGTCTGAGCAATGCACTGTCCTCACACTTACTGAAAATCTGCCTTTCACAGTTAATTTTAGAGGATATATACTTTGCAGATACTTTTTGTTCCCCCTAAATACACTGTTGTGTGTAAAAGCTACAAGCTTCATGACCTTGGTGGAAACTCTTGTTTGTGACTTTGGAGTGCACTCTGCCAGTAGCCAATTCCCCTCTGAGAGTGACAGATGCGGCAGTGCTAATGACATCTAATATACTGTATGTGGCTTTAGATGCTCCATGAAAACATGAAAGGTCCAGAATCACATCCATATTTCAACAACCTGACAAAGCTTCCGCTGAAACAGTCGCCTATAACTCAAACATCTGATAAATGTTTGTAAGACTGTAACAAGCAGAAAGTCAGGAAACTATACCTAAGAAACATGTTTAAAAGATAAAAAATTATTTGGAATTTTTTGGAACTAATTGACTCCTACTTTGTTACTGACTAAAAGGATTGAAGATCTGAGACTTAAGCATGTAAAATTTAAATTTGTCTGAAAGAAAAATGGAAAGGTTTTACTTTGACAACAATTTGTTATCTGCCATTTAAAAGGCAAGTAAGGCAATAATTCCCCAGGTGCCGACTGGCAAGAGGTCAGATTGCTGGAAATAGAAGGATACTGAAAACCAGATGAGAAGAAGGGGAAGTCAGTAGTGTCTTTACTAAAACCTAATTAGGAAATAGCATCTTTTCCTCTGCTCTGGAAAGAGCAGAAACTATCAGTGAAATATCAGCAAACAGTTTGGCATCTTCAAAGATATTAATTAAGTAAAATTTGGAAAGTGCTTTGAAGATGAAAAATGGTAGGGAGTGCTAAGTATCACTATTAGCAGGACCAATGTGTCAACTGATGTTGTCTGTCTGCATAATATTGGCTGAACACTTGGGTAATTAAGGTCAAATGAACAGCCTTGTCTGGTCAATTTATTGGGTAAAGTGGGTCTTGTTTCTGGTTGAAGCAAGATGTGATATCTGACTCACAGACCTGAAAAGTGAACGTCAGACGTATTTAATGGCTTCACAAGTCACCAGTAGCAATAGCTGTTTCTTACTTTGTGGGTCTGTCTTAAACTCTCCAGATCCCAGGGCACTTTTTCATGGCATTTAGCAATTTCTAAATGAGTGATTATTAGTTTGATATCATACCTGCCTTCATTAAAGGTTTGCATGCCTTCCCAGGCTAAGACAATACCTCATTCTCCAGATCTAATTTTTCCAGCTTACAAATATATTAGTGCCAAAGCATTTATGGAATTAATTTGGCAGAGGCTGAGGTAGGGAAGGATTGCTATTGCTGACCAGGAGGTGCTATTCAAACGTCTATCAAGAGCCTGAAAGAACATTTCAGACTTTGTGCTATTACTCTGGGATAACTTTTTGTGGACCAAACTCAATTTGCTAAGATCTCCAGGATATAAAAAAAAGATACCATAAGGTTTTGCTGTACTTTTGCTGTACTAAATGAACATAATGGCATAAGTTAATTTACTAAGTTTCCATGTTTACTTTTACTAATTTTAGTGAGATCCCCAGAGACTACAGCCCCAATCACACCTGCAGGTGTTCAGTCAAACTTTAGAGAGATCAGCTCGGAGGGGCTGCTCCCCTCAGCCGTGTGAACCAGATCTGGTGCAACTCAGGCAGAAAGAGCAAACCAGGACTCGGCCCAAGATCCAGGGAGCAGAGACATCCCAGTGAGGAGATCCAGGTTTCTCAAATCCCAAAATCATACAATGGTTTGGGTTGGAAGGGACCTTAAAAACGACCCAGTTCCAACCCTTCTGCCATGGGCAGGGACACCTTCCACTAGACCACACTGTTTAGAGCCTCATCCAACCTGGCCTGGAGCAGGGACATCCACAGCTTCTCTGGGCAGCATGTGCCAGTGTATCACCAGTCTCAGGCATTTCAAATGTTTGGTTCTGTTGGAAAAACAAGTTTAGGGGCTCCTAAAACTGTCCCACACAACAGTTCGGAAAGCAGGAGGAGGACTTGTACCTGAGCTTTCAGTGTAAGTTGTGAGAGCCAGTAACAATAGATGATATTAACTGTCTAAAAATGCTTTAATTACTTGAGAAGTTGTTGCAGACACTTAATTCCAGCTGCAGTTGTTTTCTTCCATCACTGTATAGTGCCAGGACTGTGTGGACAACTTTAGCTCAGTGCAATCTCCTGCTTTGCTGGTAAGCAGTTGCTTTGTCTTTGGGCTGGAGAGAGGGACCTCAAATTCATAACTGACCAGGTATTCCAGATGCTTTTTGTTAATGTTTTTTGTGGGGGTTTTGTCTGTTGGTTTGGGATTTATTTTCTTGCTATTGTTTTGTTTGTTGTTGTTGGAGATTTTTTTGCCTTTTTGTTTATTTGTTTGGGGTTTTGTTTGTTTGTTTGGGTTTTGTTTTTAATAGCAAAAATCTCCCATTTCATGTGGGAGAGCACATAAGGAGCATCACTGAGGTGAATTCAGGCAGAATAGTTTCACTCTCTGATAATGAACAAAAAGCTAAACTAAGCCACATTTCAAATCCTTTTTTTTTTTAAAGCTAGGTGCACTGTCATTCAATTAATACTGTAAAGGTGAACTGTGCATTCTAATGTTCTGTACAGATTCAAAAGTATTGGATGCCATGGAGCTCAAGGGAAACAAGGATGGGACAGGCCTGTCTGTGTTAGTTATGACAGTTCTGCACACAAATAGCATGATAAGAATATCCCCAGTGGACAATAGTGCAAACTAACCTGCCTTGAGATATACCTAGAACAGCTTTCCATTTAGCATATCTTGTTGATTGAATCCAAAGCAATTCCTCAGAGGAAAGCAAGTGCAGAACACAAGGCCATAAAGCTCCAAGTCCTTTCACAGAGTTGTAGCCAAAGAACTACAGAGAAAACTTGTGCATCCTGAAAGAAGTGGTGAGAAAGGTGACAAAGGCTGGGAGAATTGTCACCCTGTTTCTTGCCTCCTTGTTCTGCACCTGAATGGATGCATCTCAGGATATCTTCCACACAGGCAGACTTCAGATACTTACACTTGAAAACCTTGCTGAACTCTTAAAATTTTTGCTTTCATCAGCATCTGAATTTTGGAACTCAGGATATCTTCCTGAGGGATCTGCCTTCACAGGAGCAGCTCCCCCCAGCTGGCTGCCCGAGGGGCACAGCTCTGTCAGGCAGCTCTGAGCACAGAGATGCTCTTGGATGCACAGCAGAGCACAGCCCTTACCTCTGCAGTGCATAATCCTGCTTAGAGCTCATGATACACCTCCTTCCTCATGTCCTGGAGGCTGTACCACGTACAGATGTAGGATTTCAGGCCTTCACTTTGAGTCCTGCTCAAACTGACTTTTTGGAATATTGATGACCCTTCAGTTTTTAAATTAAGTGTTGGACTTCTTTCCATCATAGCTAAAACAATCAGCATCTAGGGTGAGGAAGAGAAGCTATGCAGAATAAATAAGAGTAGTTAAACAGGAGGACAGAGCCACCCACTGTAAATATCTCCTATTGTCTGTGTCCTAGTCCCACAGTGAGCTGTACCCAGCACTGCAGAGGATCAGTAGCTCATTTAGCACTTGTCATACCCCAAGGATGAGTCAGTCAATGACTTAACTAATCTGGCACAATACAATGCCAAGTTTGATCAGACTATTTCAGTGGTTCAGCATTACAGAAAAGAACTAAAGACTAAAAGTGATGTTGACTCAGCCATTTGGCTCTTGCCAGTGAACGTTAGTGAGTTTTGAACTGCTTGGATTTTTCTTCTAATGAAAATCCATTTAGAAAAAGCAATTTACGTGCATTTCTCATTTCCATATTTGAAGCCTTTGCCACATTGCTACCAAGAGAGGCAGTTCAGAATGCAGTCATTTGCCTTGTTTTTCTTACCATACACAAATGATTTTGTCTCACATAATTGCTTGATATCAATACTCAGTGGCTATATTTTGACACATGACAGAAGATAATGGAATTTCCCAGGGAGCTGGGAGAAACAGAATATTCTATTAGGAAGAAGAGGATTTTTGCATTGGCTTGATTAAACATTTTAGCTGGTACATCAAGAATGTTTCATCTCCTCTGATAAATCAAAAATTGCCCAGTCATAGCTGGTAGCAAGTAACAGGCTATTAGCTCCAAGACATTAAGGAAAAATTCCTGCAGTATTGAAGTCAGTGGCAGAACCCACACTGATTTGCATGAGGTGAGAATGTCAAAAGCAGTAACAGCCAAACACTTCAGCACTTAAATGCAGATTTTATGGGCCACAATGAAAAGAAACCGGGCTTCTAAACTGAATTTGGGCTGCAGGTATTTGTGACATCATCAGTGCCTAAAGGTTCACTAAAGGGTATTTATAGAAAACTGAAGTAAGGACTCCCCTGGATGCAGTCCTGGCTGTCTCCCCTGTGTGGGGCTGAGCTCAGCCAGGTCCAGTCTCCCTCAGCCAAAGGGGATCAAACTCATACAGTCCCAAACTGGGTACTGGCTTTGTACACACCAGCTGGTCATACTGGGGCACACTCTGCCTCTGCCTCTCCTTTTTTGACCTATTGCTAGAGAAAAAAATACAAAATTCAAGTCTGTGCACGTCGGACAGGGAGAGATGAGAAATAAGCTGGACATAGCGAGTCTAATGTAGTGATTGGGAACTGCAGAGAGAGCCCTCAGGTTTGCTTCCTGGCCCCAGAGCTTTTCCTGGCTTTTGTATCAGATTCTAGATGAACTAAAGCATTGCTCTCAATTTGAGGATAAGAAACTGAGAGACTGAAAAGTTACAAAAACTTACCTCAGACCCTATGTTAAAGCAAAATGAGCTAATGGGAGCCTCAGACCCAGCATTTCTCACTGGCTGGACTTACATAGGGTAACATTGCCAGTGCTATTGCAGTTTGTTCAAAAAGATGTTTCTGAACTATTTACTTGAGACTAAAGAACGCCACAAGAGATCAGTGAGATGATAGCTGGGCTTAGGGACCTTTTGCAGATGTGTCCCCTTTCCTTTCCATCCTTCCCAGACAGGAAGGATGATCTTTCACAGAGCAAGCACTCAGCTGCTGTGATGATGGGCAAAGGGGTAAAGCTCCAAGATAGAGAGATTAATGTTGGAGGAGCAACCTCTGACTTTTATTTAAGTAATTATAGTCCTATCTTTATCCTGGCACTCCTCACAGAGCTTGCATTTACAAAATGAAATTGCCTATGAGGCTGCACACTTTCAGCCAGCCATTTAAAACTGCAGCTCTGAGACAGCTGAGTGCCTGATTCTGGAGGGTGCTGGGCAAACCTAGGTGAGATTTTGTGTTTTTTTCTTGGGGGTCTTAAGGGATTTGGCCAAATATATGTTTGCCCAAATACATGTTTCTTGTTCACTTGAGAGCATTTAAAAATTGAAAATAAACATCTTTGGATTCTGAAAGATAAAAGAAAATAAATGTAGTCTTACTTTTCTTCTTCTTACAATGTAAAACACAGCCTTGTTGTGCAAGGTCTATTGTCAGGATTCTTCTATGCTCAGAGCAGGTTTTAATGACAGCATCCCCAAAATTTTTTTGCCTTACTTCCAGGCTACACAGGAATTTGGGGAAGAAGGAGAAGCTGAAGCAACCTTTTCTCTCTGCTTTTCATGCTCAAGGTGTCCACTGGTAGCTACAGATTTGGGACATCTTCCAAAACAAACAAGAGAGGAATGTCCCTAGATCAATTGCAAGATCATGCTTTACTAAAAATGAAACAATAAGGAAGAGAATGAGGCCCACTGCATTGCATCCAGTCACCTTTGGATGGGAGTGATTCCCATAGCCACCAAACTGCCCACTGAAAATGGTCTCTGAATATTGCCAGCAATTTCCCACCTTACACTGAATCAGGCATTTTGAATACAATACATGAAGTAAGAGCAAGAGAATTAAAAGGAAAGAAGGCAGAAAAAACTTAATTCTAGATGGGGAGCTATCAAAACAGAGGCAAAAAAAAGAATGATCCATAGGCCTCAGTTCTCTGTAGTCTTTTATATTCCATAAATCGCAGAACTTTGCCCCAAAAATATATAGTTTGAAATACTGCAGGAATACCATGTCAGGAATGTCTTCCTATTTTAAAAGGAAGCACAGGGACTGCAAAGGCTGTGGTCTTCATGAGCAAATTAGACAGCTACAGCAGTTTAATCATGTTGGGTAGGATTCAGGTCACATATTATGATACCTGAATATGGGTTTCTGTGTGCTCACATGAGGAATCTGTTTAAACTTCCCTTGTTACCAGTAAAGTTCTGATGTAAAATCAAGGCAATACAGGCTAAAGAACTGTTCAGTCACCCTGGTTTTGGGTGGTCCTTCACCTCTCTGATGAGGGTTTGGAGCCATGGCATTTGAAACAGATTAGTACTAACTATTCTCTATGAAAATGCTTAATTTAGGTGTCTGGCCATCTGCAATTTTCCAGGACACTTAGGTACATAAAGAAATTAACATTTCAGCTTTTGGTCTCAGTTCAAGGTAGAAAAGAACCGCTGAAATATCAGAATTATTTCCAAAGCATCAACCAAAATACCTGCCTGTTTTGCTTTTTGAGTCATCTGTGGGCTGCATTTGTTCTTCTTGGGAAAATTTTATGAGACTTGAGGATACCACTCTAGCCCAGAAAACTTCAACACAGCTTCTGTTGGTTTGCTGAGGATAAGTCTAGGGGGATTTGGAAGCACCTGACGGATCTGTGGCTGAGGAAATATGTGCTAAGTTTGGCTGTGTCCATATTAACCCACTTTGAATGTTAGCCTGGGCTGCATTAATTGGTGGAGGCCATTGTGCAAGCATCTGTCCTCTAGCTGGGAGAAAACACATTAAAGGTACAGATCAGTTAAGCCCCTGTGTGAAGTTCCTAATGGGAATAAAAGTGTGCAGACTATATTCCGTTTCATATAATTATCAGTTATTTGAACTCTCAAGTGTCCTTTGACTGCTTCCGTCTAAATTTAGTTTTAAAGACCCCCAAAACAACAAAAACCCAAAAAAATCCTTCCTTAATTTGTCAAAAATGTTTGGTCTCTACTTCAATTGCCTTTAAATCCTGTCAATTAAAATTTATAATGGAGAAAACCTGTTAATAGTAAAATGAATTCCCTTGCATTCCCAAAGTGTGCAATAAGTCTTCTCACCCAATTGTAATAAAATTTGTTGTGGCATAGTTTTTGGGATCAATACAGCAGACCATTGTCAATCAAAGAATTTTCTACTTACTTAAAAGTTAACAGACTTTTAGTGTCTTTGTGCTGCACTGAGGACAGTCTGAGTTACCACAGAAGATTAAATCTTTAATTTTACATTACTTCAGCCATCTCTATAGAACAAAGTGGGCTTTACCTGTTGAATATGAGGCTTATGTGAGCTGAAGTGCTCTTGAGACATTAAGAGGCAGTCTTGAACAGTCTCTGAGATTTAAGCTGAGGGGAATTCTAAAGGGATTACTGCAGCATTTTACATAAAACGAGAAATAAAAACAGACTTGAGCAATGCATGATCATAAACGCATTCCTGCTGTGATCAAGAGTTCTGTTCCCATTGCTGTTCTAAGACTAAAGCAGGAAGAACTGTCAAAGGGCAACCATACTTGTAAGGATTTGTACAAGTCAATTTATAATGAAATTAAGGGGCTGAGTAGTTTTGAAAGATTTGTTAAAAAGGGAGATACTTTTCATAGTCTCTGCAGCCCAGAGGTGAGAAACACAAGCATTATTGGAATACTGTTTTGCAGAGGAGGCAAGCTACTTTCCAAGAACAGACATGGCTAAAAACTCATGCACAAAAAAAGGAATTTCAGCAAAAAATCACAACCATTTTTAACTATTGGCAACACTTTTCTAAAGAAAACAGAGGCAAACAAATTATGAAGAAATAATTCAGAAATAAAACAAATACTGACTTATGTCTACCCTTACATGCTTAGTTTATGAAGAAAATAAGAAGCAGTAAATGTTCTCTTTCTAGCTGTGATTCACCTTTCCTTCACCTTTACTACAGCTCCATTTATTGCTGTAATGGTGTAAAAAGGCTTCTGTACTGCCTGTACTGAGAAAGAAATCTGTCTGTGTTTGTGTAAATGTGTGAAACATCCACATAAAACACAGTATACTTAATGTTTTAATGGAGAAATTAGGAAGGAGCACCAGCAACTGTCAGCAAATAGAATTAGTTTCTTGTCACACACTCACTAGCAAATTTGTCCTTTGTGACTGCAAATTCTTAGGAGGTGAAAGCCAGGGTGTTGTTCCCTGTGGTGATTGTACCTTGGCAGGGATCACATCTACAGATCCTCTTGGTCCTCAGGAGAAAAAGCAGCCTGGGTTACAGATGAGCAGAATTTCCCAACACTCTGAGCCACAGGAATCAACCATCTCATGGACCAAAGACACAAAATCGTATCACCTCTGTATCTTTGAGCATGAAGAGAGCTTCAGAGAAGCTCTCATTAGCTCATTAAAAACACAAACCAGCTTAAATCTATGAAATTTACTTTGCAAAACTGGTCTGAGTGAAAGTTAAATTTGTCCATCGTTAGACCATGTGATTATTAAATCCAGCAAATATTTACTTGGGGAAATACCATGGAGAGATTTCCATTTCTATTTATATCACAAAATGGTTGGAATCCCTCTGTGGAGATCTCTTCTGTTCAATTAGAAGCAGCATGAAAGGGAATAAGGATCACAGAAAATAAGTATTTGATAATTGTCATACAATAAAAGATGAAATATGAGGGGAGATCATCCACGCATTGTGAACCATGTGCATAATTATCATAAACTTTTATGCTGCATCTTGGTCTTTATTACAGCTTCACCATATGAAATACAGATCAGCTTCAATTAGGGTAATTTAAAAACAGAAGGTCGCCTTTCAACGTAGTTTCTCAACTATGCAGTATACTACATGGATAAATACTATGTTTAAATTATTAATGCTGTATGTTTCTGCTTTATATATGGTTTTCCCAAACTATATTCCATTTCATATAATTACTAGTTTCTTCCCTGTTCTCCAAACTCCTTTGCCTTTTCCAAGATTTCTGGTCATTTTTATCAAATGAAGGGGATGAAAATTCTGAATGGCTGCTCACAAACGTTATTGAATGATTATCTTACTTTTGAGCAATGGCTACCAAAAAGTTATTTCCTATTTCTCAATCATGGCACCTTTTAGAAAGTGCAAGGATTTACCCCTGAGGAAATGCAAACATATAAATATTCGACATCTGTAAATATTTAAAAAGAACTAGGATATTCCACAGTAGTGAGGAGAACATACCTGAAAGCTCCTGAGAGCAGTAAGCACCCAATGAATTTAGCTGGTGATTCTGACATTCTGTTGTAAAGTCATCCCGCTGTGAGCTGAAGATTAGATAGCCTAGTCTGGGTTGTGTTTATTTTGTTATGTTGAAAAAGATATCTCAGTTGATTAAAATATTTTTTATAGATTAAAGACATTTTTGTCATTTTTAATGACTTACTACTAGTACTTTATAAAAAGTATTTGAGATTATGTTGACATATGCTTTAAAACAAGAAAAGCTCAAGTGGTATTTAATGGATAACTTATTACAAAGAAGGAATTCTCTAGACCTGCTTTAATTCACATTGTTTGGATGGAGCACCTTTCTCACACGATAAAGCCCTATGGGAGCAGCTAAGGAAGACTCGTGTGGCCAGAGAGCAAATCAAAGGGAAAGGCTCAGACAGGGAAGGGCTCCAGTGCTGTTGTACATTCGAGGGAGATCAGAAAGGCCCAGCTGTGTAATGTACATCCCATTCCACAGAAACCACCCCGAGTCCCTGAGGAGCCTGGTGGAGCCACATGGACACCAGCAACATCAGCCTTGACTTCACTCCCCACCCTTGTCCTTGCCAGTCAGGGAGCAGAACTGGAATCATGGCCTCAGGGAATGAGGTCCTTTCCTGCCTCTGAGTGTGTGTGGTCTCCATGGACAGGACAGACAGAGAGGAGTTCTCAGAGGGTTCCTTCTGTCAGAGCTGCTTCTCCCTGTTGAGGGGTGAAACCACAAAAATGAGCTTGTGCATAAAGTCCATGGTTGACATCTCCCTCAACATTCATTAGGTGGCCTTTCACTGGCCCCATCATTCTTGTGTATCTGGCTACGTGATGGGCCCAAAACATTCTGCTTGGTGCAGTTAAGGCTCTGTTTGGGCAGGTGGTAATTGTGAGCTCTAATTCCTCAGTCTAATATGTATCCACAGATCATCTTCCAAGCTTCTGGGCAGGGACATTAATTTTTTAATGAAAATTCAAAAGGAGTGATTGTATTTGCATTTAAAAAATATATATAAGGGCCACAGCTGTTGGTGATTCTTCACTTTTCACTTATTGTGTACAATTATGACATGTACTGATGGTCGGAGTGTCATCATGATGTGCCTCCTAATATGAGGGCATTCAGCAAACTGTTCTGTGACTCCATGGACATCTATGACACTTCTACACTCTTTAATGTGAGTCTGTGGAGCTGCTGATTCCTCTGTCGCAAACAAGCAAAGATAAATATGATTAATTGAGAGCCATGCAAAAGTTGGCAGTGGTGACAACTACATTTCTTTGGGCTGGGCAAAATTGTGTTTGCACACATTAGGCATTCTTTAAATGCTGTGCTGGGCCTCCAGAGCTTAGAAGTTAAGAACTAGAAATGCTTAAATTTCTGTACTGAGTGACTTCCACACAAACCTGAGTACCTCACTGTGGGAACACAGCTTGCATGTGGATACCAAGTAAAGGCAGGTTTCCTGTCTTTAGAAGGGTCTGCAGCAGGTCTGAATGGACTAAGGCAGCTAGACTCAGACTCAGCTCAATTTTATGTACCACAATGAGCTCTCAGGAACTCACATTGAATGTTTTCAAAGCAATAACACTGAAAAACTCCAGTGGAGTGGGGCTGAACTACAGCTTTAAACACCAAGAATACGTAAATATCCAAATAAAAATATTTTTCTAACATTTCTGTTCCAGGTCTCTCTCCAAAATAAAAAGGTGCCCTTTGCCAGAGTTAGTTTAGATGAGACCTAGCTGGGAGGAATCTCAGTTGGCCTGTCATTTGGGATTTGAGTCTCACAACTGAGCACATCATACTGCAATGCAGCAACTTTAAATCGGAGCTTTCTCACAGGAACAATGTCCAGAAAAAAGCAAACAAAGAAGAAAACCAATAAAACCTTAATCTTTTAGTACATACATTCAATTCCAAGAGAAAATGAGACAGCAAAAGTGCTAGTTTTTACTCTAGTATATTTTCATTAATGTTTAGGGGCTACTTCAACGTCAGGAAGATAATAGAAATATGCCTGAAAATGAATTTTCACTTCCATTGAATAGCCTGATTCTAATATCAATCGTAATTAAAACAACATTAGAAGGTTAGGGCCTTAGTCAAATTTTTCTCATAATATTTTTCTCTAAATATTCTCATAATATGTTTCTCTTTTCTATCAGATGATTGCTTCATGAAGCTGGTGGTTTTCAAACTTGACTTCATCTCTTGGTTAATTTTAAATACCAGAAACTGGAACAACATGCAGGCAACACTGACTTAAACCATAGCTGGCCAAAATCATGTTCAAAATGTTAAATCTAAGATCGATAAGTTCTTGTATATTCTTTTGAGAAGACGCCAAATCCTAAATAATCTAGAAAATACTTAAATTGAACCTAAACTTCATCCTGTCCTTCTGTGGCCCTAGACACAGAATATGTCAGAGGTCTGGGAAAGCTGCAGGGATCCCTTGCTGTGATCTTGGGATGGTGGCAAAATGTACAATCTGCGATGCATGATCATGTACTGCATGATCTGATTAACTCAGTGCACATGCAGCTATATAAAGCCAAAGCTTTACAGATTTCTGGGATTGCCCCATGCCTTCACTCTCCAGGAGTCTTCTTTCCCCTCTCTGTTTCCATACTTACAGAAACACTGCCAGGTCTCCCAGCCAGAGAGGTCAGGAAGGTTTTTGGTCTCTGACACCCTCCTATGAGGATTGTCATGAGGGGGTGTCTGACATCCCCGTTGACAAACCTTTTCAACAGCTCACACAGACTACATTGATCCTGTCATCCAATGAAGCCTGTTTTCCTTTAAAAATCGGCACCAGCTCCCATCAATTTGCATTATTTCATTACTCACCACAAAGAAGGCTTCCGGCAAGGTGCTTCAACAATCACTAGATAATGGTTGAGAAGCATAAATAATCATTTAAAAACTTCTGGGACTTTAATCAGCCATCAGGCCATTTAGGCAGGATTTTAATGCTGCCTGGTAGGAGAGCGTGCATAATGGGGCCTCTTCAGAGGCATTTTTCACAACAGATTACTCAGCATATAGCAAGGGATATATTCAGAATTAAGGTGTCTGAGCCAAAAGAACTGGGCAGGAACGGGCACGCTCCACCAATTCATGCAGATAAACTCGGTAAGCATGGCTTTGTTTGCGGGCAACCTCGCAGGCATTGCTCCTGTGTCACGACAGCTTTGTTTGCACGGGAGCACCAGCCCAGAGAGCCCATCTGTGGAGAATTACCCAGCACAGAGATGAGCCCAGCAGAGCCCTGCAGGGCTGCAGGATTTAGCAGAAGGTATGGAAGGAGTTGCATTGTGCTCCCCTGTGTTAGTAAAGCCAGACAGACTATGCCACCTTGCAAACAGTATGGCTTACCTCTGTAAAGACACTTAAAAGTGCTCTCCTTCCCATCCAATAAATAAGGAAACTGAGGCAGAAATAGTTGAATTGCTGCCAGCACTGCTTTATCAAACCAAAGTTTAGATTTAACTCCTCAAAACAGCTGGAAAACTCTAGCAAAACCTCAAATATTTATTTAACCTGCCTTTTAAATCCATGGGTTACACAGTCTTAAAATAAGAGCTTTGAACAAAATTAGTTAAATTGCATCAAAAAACCCCTCACAAGCATCACCTCATAGGGTGCACAAAGCACTGTGCCACAATGAGACAACATGCTGAAAGACAGAGGATCTACCTCTCCAAAGGGCTATCTTAAACAACAGCAGTCTAAAGGTCCTTTCTTGACAAAAGAATATAACCTTAGAAGATATTTTTGGTACCTAAACAAGATATATATATATATATAGATATAGATACATAGATATATAGATACATAGAGATATATATATGTGTGTGTGTATGTGTGTGACTTTGCAGTTACTTTTTGAAAGACATTTCAAATTCTGAGTCATGGACAAGCTGTTGACAATTTCACCCTGAGAAATTTATTTTTTCCTTGCTTGCAACACATCAGCCTCTTTCCATGCTCTTTGGTTACCAGTTGCTCTTCACACATCCACAGGAAGGTCTGAGACTGCCTGTTGGCTTCTCTCAGAGGAATGTCCTGAATGGAGCTTGCTGTCAACACAGCTTTCAAGACAAAGAAGGTAAATCTTTAAAAATGTAAACTGGGGCACGGTGCCTAACTCTGCTGAATTGTTAGTGGGAGCAAGACACATTACTGCCCTTTCTGCTTTTAAAAATCATCCTGAGAGTTATTTATCAGATTAAGGTTTTAACACAAAAAAAGAGTGTGATTCCTGCCACAATCCATCCATTCAAATCATCAAGAAGGAGGAAGAGCTTGAGTTTTGCACTTGGATTATCCTCAAGAAATGTTCATGGCTAAAAAATTACTTATGGAGTCTGTGTTTAAATCTACATCCAACACTAGGCAAATATTTGCATGCTCTAACTTAACATAAATCACGATTCTTGTCAATTAATTTTTTGATTAATCAGTGAATCAATTGTTCAGTTCTAAAATAGTGGTAGGAGCTCTGGGAGAAACCACACAGCATTGAAATTGTGGCAGACCAGAAGAAAAAAGATGGAAAACCACAAATTGCCTGGCAGATGTAAAGGAAGATGCCAACTCTTGTTGCTGGAGATTCACTAGAACCAGCATTAAAGGCAGCACCATCATGGAGATGCATTTGGAATAATGCAAGTTTTAATGTTTCATTAGCACTTACAAGGCAGGTAAGTCTGAGATGAGACAGGAGACTCATATGTGCATAGACATTCCTGGAATTCTTCTGGAAATGTTTAGGATGGCGTTTTAAGGGAATGAGTATCCAAATCTTTAGGGCAGTGCTGAAAACTTCAGCCCCATATAATGCCACCTACTACAGAGAGAAAAGCAGCAGAATCACAGAGTCTTTGAGGAACACAAACCTTCCTTCTGGCCTTGGAGTTTTCCATACTCTGATGAGTTAATCAAAGCTATGTGTTTAAGCTTTGGATTAAATGTAGAAGAGAATGTTTCAGTAAATTATATTTGGTAATGCAGGTCACAGATTTCGAGGTGTAACTCAGTAAGTACCAAAGACAACAAGAAGAAAACAGAACAGCCATCCCTTTGCATATTGCTGAAAAATGTGGATAAATGTGCAGGTAGCCAGGTTTGTAAGAAGCTCAGACAGCCACTCTTTTCCAGGTGTTGCTCTTGATGACAGCAATGGGGTCCCAAGGGAAGAAGCAATGTTCCTAGACATACTGGAGGACTGTTTCCTTACAAGGTTTGTTTAGCAATCAACAAGAACAGACATTGTTTTCACTGTGTCCTAGGAAGTGAGCCAGGTATAATAAATAAGTAAGGAGTTGGTAAACATCCAGGGTCTCCTGTTCACAGTATCATCAAAAAAACTCCTGAGGATATGTGCAGAAGTCAGCAGCACAAAAATATTGGCAATGTGGGAACAAAGAGCAAGGTAAAGAAAGTTGACTGATATTGCCAGAAGAAACATCTTGTAAAAGTGGAAGACATAAAAGAGAAAGTTAGAAGTGATTGCATTTCATCAAATAAAAGTAATGTTACTTTTTACATGCAACATAAGGAGCAAATTCTAAACAAATTTGTTAAAAAAAAAATAAAATCATTTTTACGTATGCAAGTTTTGGCTTGTTTACAAGCATTAGGTAAATATGGCTGTGCATCCAGAGATCAAACATAGGCTTGGGGCTAATGTACAATCTTTTTTAGGTTTCTCATATAATGACTAATGACAAGGTCAGTAGTTCAATTTGCACCAATCTGTATATATCCTACAAGAACAGTATGATACCGCTGTGTGAGAAAGTAATTGCATTTTCTCACTAACTAAAGCAACTGCTGGTATCCTCCTTGTCTTGATACACCTGGCATTTCTTCCAAGTCCTTTGAAACTCTTGGGGTTTTGCTCTGTTGTGGCTATAGGATGATTTTGCAGTATGGATGAAAGGAGTTGTCTTTTCCATATTCAAGCTTGTTTCATCCAATTTGATCCTCCTTTCCTCCTGACTGGAACAGAGTAGGTATCTGTATTAATTTTGCCTCTTCCAGTCTGCTAGTCAGCAGACCTGTCATGTTATTCTTTACCTACTTTCCCTCTAAATTAATTTCTCATCATAAACATACCAAACAAAAGTGTTCCTTGCTCCCACTCATCCTGTTTGTCTTTCTTTGAACTGCCTTATTTCTGGTGTGAATCAGTGGTGAGACAAAGAGATTTATTTCATCTAACTTTAAATATGTAGGAGTTAGACCTGATCTAGTATCATTTAATCCTGGCAAATTCTCTAGTCTATGAAGTAAAACAAGCATCTCAAGAGGGCAACTTTTTCACATCTGTTTCAGAAAGATTAGACATCTTTAGTTCTGATGTATTGAACAACTAACACTGCTGGAAATGTCTAAAGGCCAATGTCAGCACTTCAAATGTCTGAAGGCATAGGTGAATGAAAGACTTCTTCCTCATGAGGAAACCACCCTGGTCTCTCTATATGGTCAAAGGAGATCAGGTGGGCAATGTCCATGAAAGTTTTAGTTCAACTCATCCTCCTAATGCAAAATAGGCCATGGCCAGAGTTCTAGCATGGAAATGTCTGCTTAGGGTCAACCACAACAGTGGAAGAAACAACCCATTGACAGTGCTGAGGATCTCTGATACAACAGTAAAGGACTGAGCTAAGAAATTATTGTGGAACAGAGCCACCAGATTTCCAGTGGAGCTGGCCAGAAAATGTGGAGGATTCATTTTACATTTTCAACCAGTTCTGCTCTCTTGTGTTACTTTTTTGAACTGTTCTCTATAAATTCTTACATTTTGTCTATTGGCATTTTATACTGAAGAATTCAGTCTGCAAACCAGATTCTTTAGCTATTGCCATTAATTCAAAACCATTCAAAATGTGATTACAGCTGCACACAGTAGCCTGCTAAACAGCCATGCATGGCCTGGGGCAGACTGGCAATTTATTTGGCACCCTTAGAGAAAAAAAAGGAGCACTTTTACCATCTTTAATTGGAGGCAAGCTATTCTTTGTAGAGCACATATTGTAGAAGGAATGGGGAATACCATGAGTACCAGTAATACCTTGCATAACAGCAAAAAGTTAAAAGGGAACTTGTTTTTGAGGGCTCCCATAGCAATAGCCTCTGCATCACATGAGCAATCCCCTCAGCCATCTGAAAATAAACCGCGTTTAATTGACTGGATAAGCAGATCACAAACGTTAAAGCCAGGAATGCCCCTTCAACTGTAACTTTGAACTGTAACTCGCACACCCTTTGGCAAAGCCTCTACACAGAAACGTGTACATCCCTTGGCTATAACAGTAATTTTGGCTGCAACAGTAACATGAACACCCTTTGGCAAAGATCTTGCACAGAGGAGGAAAATTTTTTTTTTGAAAAGTGGAGCGTTTCCCAGTTAAACCCTGGCTGTACAACACCCTCACTTTATTATTATAAGAGTATCTTTGAAAATATTTTTCATCCCATTACAGTGAAAAAGTACTGTGGACCATGCACACCATCAGCAAAGAGAAAAAGAGACATTTTAGGATTCTTTTGGTTTGCAAACCAAATTCAGTTCTCAGATATGCCCATGAGGATCTATAAAAAGACCACTGAATTAATAGGAGTTATTAAATGCTTTCACATCCTTAAGTAGATCAGAATTGAACCATTAGATCACATTTATGCACAGGTGCAAATTTCATTCTAAAAGGAGGTAGTTCTTTAAATTACCTACAGAAATTCTTTGCTTGACTCCTCTTTTATCTAAGCAAACTAAGATAATACCAAGAGGGCAAGTAAACCTACCCTGAAGTAAAATCCTCAGAAGAGCAGAAACTTCTGTGCATACTGTCACGGGCATAAATAATATTCACCACCCACCTTTTGAAAGAAGAGCCACTGAAGTCGTGACAAGTGATGCTGAAATCTGTGGCAAACTCGTGTTTGTGTGTGTATGTACATGGGTGTACACGGCTGCTCATTAGAAGAAGTGTGCATTGCTGCAGTGAGCCAGCCAATGCAACGAGCCAAAGGGCAGACTCTGACTTGGCTCGGCACTCATGAATGAAGATGAGCCAAGGAGGAGCAAAGGACATTGCCAGCAATTTGGCACAGTTTCCTGGCAGTCAGTGATCACTTCAGGTATTTTTCTTTCAAGGTGTGTACAGGCACATCCAATGACTCACCTGTATTTATATCCAGAGAGCCAAGACAGACCCATACCTTGGCCCTGAGCTGTACCACGTCCCATGTTTTCAGCCTGTCTTGTTCCCGTAAATTGAAGGCAGGAAAGGGAGCTGCCTGTTAAACTGCCCTCTTGTAAAAGTGAAGTTTTTCAGCTGAGTTAAAGACTACAGAACTGGATCTCATTAATGCAGAATCCCTCTGCCTCTTTGAGGTGGGGAGAGAGTCATCTGCCAATGGGACAAGGAACTTGTTGTCCAGCTGTTCCTAGAACATCCTTGCTCCATAAAACCTGCAGTGGCTTCACCCTTCGTGTCACAGCTTTATCAGCCAGGGAAGTATTTTCCTATCACTGGTCATCCATAGTAAGAGCTCAGGGAGCTCAAGGACCTACCAGTCTGTTTCTGCTGTGAATAGCCACGAACTGAAGCCTTGTCTTTCCTGTGTCTGCTTGCCCACTGAAATTACTGAGAATTCAGTATTTCGATGTGCTCTGTTCTTCATGTTCTATTCCCCATCAAAACTTCCCTGTCATTCCCTTTCCTAGACTCCCCTTCAAGATGAACCTACATTTCTTTGACTGATGTAAAATAACTTACTCTCTGCCTAAAGTCACCTTGCCACCTGGCATCACAATGTGATCAAGGAGAGATGTGTTGAGTCATTATTTTTAATTTCTGCTTTATTTTGAGACATGCTTGATTGTCACTTTCTCTTGTCATTGCTAAAGGAAAACAGAGCTGACCAAAGATGATGACAAACAGAATTGTAAAAGCCTAAGTAAAGGTATAGATTTACTATAAACCTTACTCAGCATACAGTGGAAAAGAACATTTTTAATTGTTGGAGTGTTAAATATGAGGCTACATTGCAGACCCTGAAGTCAGAATGTCTTTGGGTTCTCACTGGGGCATCCTGGAAGCTTTTGGGTTTCACATACTGCCTTAAAATGAGTGTATCTATCTGAATGACTCACACAGTCTAAATCTACAGGAATTTTTTTAATCATCTGGGGAAATAAAGGTAAAATTCCATATAGATTCATGGGGCAAAACAAGGTTAAAGAGAACTGAAGACCACTTCTCCCACTGAAATGAAAGAAAATCAAAAGAATCAAGGCTACCTGATAGTTCCTGTGTCTGGGCACCAATCCCTCTCAAACTTTAAGAAATGGAACTCGGGAGTTTCATTCATGAAAAACTAAGAAATCGGGTATTTTGGAAAGAAATGTGTTCCTATTAGTCTGTATGTATGTCTGCCCTCCAGGTATTAGGACTTCAAATCCACTGTTCAGTTTGCATGTGAAGGACCACCAAGCTGGACAGGAGGCACAAGGAAAGAGACCCTTTGGATGAATGAATTGTGTACTGGGAAAAGGTGTATTAAGTTCAGAAATGCATCTGCTTGAAAACAGTGCCTGGCTAATGGTGCTTGCACGGGCTTTGAATGAGGATAATGAGGTAGTTCTGCAACACATGTTTACAGGTGCTTTCTCTGTAGCTTGAAAAGCAACTTGAGATAAAACGCAAGGATGTCTGCTTGAAAAGGAAACAAATTGGCTTATTAACTTTGCTTTCCTGGCAGTGTTAGCAGGCTGAGTATGTTTCAAAAAAAGCAAAAGGGGTATTTTGTTTTACATCTGAAATTGCAGTAATGAAAAACATGATACATCACTACATCCACATAGGGAAACATTATGAATATTTATTTATGTTTTATTTTAACTGGATATTCCCTAGAGATAAAAAACATTTTTATTTGTGGTGAAAATTTAAAAGTCATTAGTCTATTCTCCTTTCAGTTTCTCTGCTTTTGCCCATAAAACTCAGGTTTTGAGGTGTTCATTTTGTAGCAGAAAAGTCAATAAATTCAGAAACATTCCACTTTGGTAGAAAGTTAGTTTTCATTAAATAAGTTATATGCAGGTTGTCCCACTGGTGGAAATGTACACCACATAGGCATACACCACATTGCCTTCATGGTGGTCTGTCTGGTCCTGGAATTAAATGGACAATTTCAAAGTTACCTCCTCTGTTTGCAAAGCTGAGATGGACCCCATTGTGCAAGAACATGTTTCTAACAGGGCAGCTGATGAGCCCAGAGATGTGCCTACAGTGAAAACATCCAGGTTTGCATAGAAGACTTTAACTCTTGCTGCTTAAAAAAAAAAAAAACCAAAACAAACACGAAAAAAAACCAAAACAAACCAAAACAAACAAACAAAAAAAAATCAGCATGAAAAATTTACTTGAAAATCTACTTCTGATTCAAAAGCACCTTTGATACAACATTTTAATAGGCTTAAAAGAGATTCTTCTTGTGGACAGAGAATGAATCTTTGAGCACCCAAAAATGATACTAATTCTTCTCTGTATAAAACATTTACCTTTACAACCAGCTGAGAAGTTTTCATCCATCTGGGCATCAGACTTAACCTGCTTTCCATCAGCCTTGCTGAGAATTAACTCTACCACAAATTCTTGATTAACATATTAATTGCACATCATCTTTAAAAAAATACATGCATTTTTCATAATTCCTACATATAGTACGACAATAAAACAGAGGACTTAGAAAATGGCATCTGAATGGCTGAGAGGAGACACATTTAGAAAGATCTTTATCATATTTTGCTTGAACTTTGAATGTGTGTTTTATTTACTTAAATAAAATTGCTTACAGAAAAAAACAATTAATGAGCATACACACAGCATACCCAAAACAATGTACTTTAAGGCAAACTTTAAAAAATTCAAACTTTCAGATAATGCCAGGACAAATTTCCTTCCATCTTTTTTACAGCTCTCCTACATCTAAGTGATTTTTACTCCTCTCAGTGAAGATGGGTCAATATTTTCCCTTAAACTTTACAGTTTTAAGTACAAAATCAGTAATTACTGTGAGTAGAAACCTATCATAACACTTAAGAACCAAGCACTTATTTTAAAATCTAATCTCAGGATGACTGAAAATACTATTTTAAAGCTAGTTTCATTTGATAATGACTACTTAGGGCTTGATCTGATTTCTTTTGCCAGTTTGATGACAGTAGCGTGGCTAGATATTGGATTGCTGAACATTGCAATGCCAAAATCCTGTCTTTAGTAAAGGCTTCAGTCCTCACCTGTGGAAGAACACAATGGGCAGATATGTAGGCAAAATGTTCCAACAGGTTTTGGAAGAGAAGCAATGTAATTCTTTTCTATAAATGAAATAACCTTAAAAATTATATTATATTTACAGGGCTCATTAAAAGGTGAGATGTATTTCCTTCTCATTCTTTAAATGTATGTTATGTCTAAAAAAAACCCTGCATACCCACAAATACTGAAAGAGAGAAATCAGCCTTGAACTTAGCAGCATTTAGAGATGTCATTTCATTTAAATGCAATCTAAAATTGGGGCTTTTTTACTTGTTATCATAATATTTAAATAGGTGCTACTGCTGCTATAAATCTATCCTAATCATGAAATCAAAGCATCCTTTGCATATACAAGAGATGTTAAAAATTGCCTGAAAGTCTGCCAGATCTTTCCCAAAATATGTAATCTTTGTAGAGGTTATTGTCAGAGCATACTAGTGTCTTGTAAACCCAAATATACTTTCTAAATCTCAGTGGAACAGGCAGAAAATATTCATCCAAGGCTCTCTCACAGACCTGAGTTAACTCTCTGTAAGTCACAGGTAGCTGTTAAATTGCTTAGGATGCCATCTGTCAAGTGACAGACATTGGCAGAGATTGTTTCTTTATTCAACTTTTTCAATTCTCCCAAGAAGCTAGTTTCAATTTTTTCCTTGGTATTTACAAGAGAGAAACAGGCTGCTGCAGATTTATCAGATTCATGGGGGTTTTTGTTGTTGTTGTGGTGTTTCTTTTGTTTTGTTTTGTTTTTTTCTCTTAGAGCTTTCTCATAATTTCTCTTCAATCTCAGTCATTCTTGGTGGCCACACCTTGCCGGGTTGGGGGTGATGGATCTGGTGGAGCACAGCACCTCTGAAACACAATGTCTGATGAAGTACCAGTAGAATAGACCCCAGCAGCACAGCTCCGTGTCAGACCTTCTCAGATCTGACTGTGCACAGGGTGTGCAGCCTGAAGGTTCAGTGACTGAAAAGAGCAAGACAAGAATCCAGGATTTGCCATGCTTGAAGTCTGGGCTCTCAGTGTTGCACTAAAATATCACCATCTGCAGAAGAATAAAGTGGCTTCTTTCTGTTTTGTTGTAGTTCAAGGTTTACCATGGAAAAGACTCTGGTGACAGTGCAGAACTTTCAGTTGATTGCAAAATTTCTTCTGCCTGACATTCCAATTTATGGCTCAAGTGCTCAGGCTCTGTGGTGTACCTACAGTGGATTATATTTGTACAGATTCATGCAACAAAAATGAGATAAGACTTTTGTCCCTTGCCTCCAGCCTCTATCAGGCATTAACAGGGTGGATCTCATCATTAAGTGTGCAAGCAAATGAAGGTACAATTAACTGGAGCTTGATTAACACCTATCTTATATAGTAAGACTGAGGCCTTGTGTGTTGTGGGGTCTTTCTGCCCACAGTACTTGGTCATAAAAAAATGTTGAGCAGCAGTGTACTTTTAGAAATATTTCGTGTATATTTGCAAAAAGAATCTGCCAGAAAAAAAGTTGATTGTGCCAAGCATCTGTAGACTGTTGTGACAACCCACCCGTGAGGGGAATGAAGTCCTTTAAGGGTGGTCACAGCTGTCACTGATACCTCAAGGCCACACCTGAGAAGCAGCAGCAGGACAGGATGTGGGTAAAATCACCTGGGTCCAAGGACACCAGCAGGCTGAAAATGTAAGCACACGCTCAAGTACTGGTGTGTTTAGGGATGATTTTTTCAGATTGACCATTGAAGATCATTACAGAAGCAAGAAACATGGAGTTTTTGATAAGGAAGCTACTCATCAGAAACATCATCAGTACATTCTTCTGACTAGTATGACTTAGTCTGAAGCCCTTTGATGATGTTTGTTACAACACAGAAGGTGCTTCTTTACATGTCACCGGATATTGCAGGGCTTGATTGCTGGGACTGGAGGCTTTAGGCATTTTATAATGGAAGACTTATGATTTCAAAAATCCCCCAAATTATAAACAGAGTATCCTGGCTCCCACTTGTCTTTGAAGGGGGTGAAATTGTTTTGCTTACATGAGCCACTAGGAGTAGCTCCCCTGTCAGACTTTGTCTGTTCTCATGTTCACCTGTGTCTACCTGGTCTTCTTTTATTTTACCGACATCTGTGTTTGTAAGAGCTGTCTTTGCATTGTGCCTGTACCTGTGAAAGCATCTCCCCTAGCAACACCAGCACGCTCAGGAGCACTGTCCTGTCCCCAGAGCCTGCCCAGCCTCTCCAGGATGGACTGATGAACTCACAGTCATTCCTGTTCTCCTTCAGGGCCAAGTCTGTACAGCTCCGGGGCACTCATGAGCTGCTCTTTTAGTCCTCAGGAATAAGAATTGGAAAAGAAAGCTTTCTTCTTCAGGGACGGAAGAAAGTCTAGCATTAGGACTGGGTTTTTATTTCTTTCCCTTTTTATTTCTTTGCCCTTCAGGTCAGTACAAAAGATTAAAAATTTCAACTTTTCCAGTGTCTTATTTACACCTGAACTCTTCTTTATTCTTTCTCATTCTTTTTCGTTTATTATGTCTTGTTTTCTGGTAATGAATTTATGATTAAAAGGGAAAGTTTTGTGGCCTGCACGCCTGTGGATTTCTGTCCTGATCCGTCAGGTAGCTTAAATGGAATTGGGAAGTTGCTTGGACTGGGAGGTTGAGAAGAGTCTGACTTCTTTAGGAGAACTACGAGGCTGAATCTCTCAAATAAAAGTGAATCTTGTGAGCGATGGAGCCCACATTTGGATCTGAATTCCCATATTGTCTCTCAGGTTTTGGGTCCCATGGGCCAGTCCATGCCTGAAATGAAACACCAGTATTTGCCACCCTTGACTCCATCCAGGCAACTTTCTTGAATCCCTGTTTTTAAAAAACTTACACAAAATAATCAGCTGAGTGACAGGTACTGACAGCAGTGGTGATACACCAATTCTATCAGTTGACTTGACTTTCATTACATATTCTCAAAAGATGACTGTCCTGCTTTGGTCAGTCTCTTTGGTCATGCAATTAAAAAAATTAGTTTGGTTCTGGGTGCATAACACTCTTTGGAGAAAGGGAGAGGAGCAGGAGAGCATTCCAGGGGAAAGAGAACATATGATTAAGCACTGGAATGATTGATTTATGATAAAAGATTAAAAGAGCTGAATATGTATAGCTAAAGGGAGACATGCTGAGTGCCTATGAGTAAATGGAGGGTGTAAGCACCAGGAAAAAGACAAGGACATTGCAGAAGACTATGAAGTAACATGAAGGAAAACCTGGAGCAAGGGATATGTTGGTGTTTGTCAGGAAAAAACTGGAGGAATCACCTCCAAGTGAGACTGAAGAACTATTGTTGCAAAATATTTTGGGGCAAAGACAGTTTTTGGTGTGGACTTTTTTGAAAATTTGACCAAAAACTCTTCCCAGTTTTGAGGAAAGGAAAAAGAAAACCAAACATCTTCTCTATGATACAAAAGAAATTGCAAATATGCTAGTGTGAAAAAGCTGAAGTTGAAAGATGCCATCAGGTTAATCCCAAGTCCATTGCTCTTGCAAAAGCTGTCATAATTTCCTTTCTATAAAAACTCTTGGGGACACCTGAGGAAAAGCAGGGCTGACAGGTCTCAAAGTTGGAGTGTCTAAAGTTAGCTTTTGGCTGGGAGAAGTGTGCAGCTTTCTTCTAGAAATAAATTTTTCCCATTTACCATCTTGTTAGCATTTGAAAACCCAAGTATAGAGTCTGTTCAAAATGTATTTTTGCCATTCAATACGCAATATTCATCTGAGAAAGGATGAAGAGCTGGTACATGCAATGAGCTGCTCTCCTGCTGGGCCCTAGAAGGCCTCCTCTTTCCTTTTAATTAAAAAAAAAAATCCAGGAAATTAATAACTCTGTAAACAGACTTCAGAGCTACTTACTTTCATATGCCAAAAGGTACTGGGCTCAAAATTAAGGTTAGAAATGAACTTCCCTGTGCCCAGGAGTGAATAGTTAAAAAGGGCACATGTATTATAAAATACGATAACATACTGTCTCTAAACTAATATTTTTTCTGTATCTTTAGGTACACAGGAATAGTAACTTGTGGTTGATCTTACTGTTTCCCAGATTAAGGGTAAATAGAACGAGGGAATGCCTTTTGTAGAGTAGTTACCTAGTAAAAACTGTACTTCAACTGCAAACTGCAGGTGACGTATGTAACGCAGTCGTGAGTGAAACATTTCTGGGAAAACTGTTTACCCAAGCTGCTGAGAGAGAAGAGAGCTTATCATGTAAAAACATCTTGCTTTGATATGCTAGAATATACAAATATGGGAGGAGGCAAGGTGGGGTTAGTAGTGATACAGGAGCTAATCTATGGTTTTAAAAAAAGAAAAAAGACAACAGCACAATGGAAAAATAGATTCAGTGCCATGTGTGAAGGAGGCAAAGCTTGGCTTGTCTGTTGCTAAACCTTAATGTTCTTTTAAGGTACCTTTTGCATTTTGTAATAACAGAGGAGATAAGCAGCACCTACAAAGAGAGGTGGAAACTACACATTTCTCTGGTTGTGCTCTGAGCTGGCTGGACATGAGCTGGCACCAACCCAGAGCCGTGCAAAGGTGACAGGACACCAGCTGTGTCAAACCCTGGCCAAGGAGGCAGAGGTCACCCACAGCCATGTGCCCCTTTCCTGTGCTTTTTTCTTTCTCTGAAGTGTCCCTGTAAAGCTGTTGAGGGAACACCACTAGGCATGAGCATGGAGAACTTTTTGTCTCCAGCCTCAATTTCCCCAGCTGTAAGAAGAAAATGGTGCCCTCATTGCACAAGCACCTCATGAGGCTTTTGTGTCTTGTACTTTAGAAGATGTCAGAAGCTAGGGTGGAGGAAACCTTTAGCAGAGATGCATCTTTAGCTAAACATTATAATGCACTTTCTCTGTGCAGTCTGAGCAACAGCATTTCAACCACATCTATTTTTGCTTGGAACAAAAGTAAGCAAGAAAAAATTAGAAGCTTATTTACAAAAATACTCATGATAGAGGGTAAGAAGCTCTTTTTTTCTCATTTTATCTATAAAAACAGAAATTCTATTCTCTAAGAAATGAATTCAGAATGACACCACATGCTGTCAGAAAAACTTGTCAGCCACCCTTCTCACTCTGCACTGGCAGTGGGACTGGAACATCTGTTGGTGTTTTGGTCAAAATATTTGTCACCCCAGTTATTTACACAACATGAATGTGTGTCAGCTATGATTTTGGTTTGTGTCTAACAAACAAGTGTACAATTTGGGGTCAGCCAGCAGTGTGGAAGATTATGTCAAAGAAAGGAATAAAAAACCCACATGACTCTCCTCTCTAACAAGACCATGGCCATAGGTGAAGAGGCTCAGTGGGGGCAAAAGCCAGAAGTGATGAGACATAAATGTGTTTAACTCAAGGACTACTATCTTTCCCCCCACAGTTAAAAGCAGTCTTTATGTGTCAGGAGGGCAATACTGGGAAATACATGACAGGACACATAAGATATGGACAGCTGCCAGGCCTGTGAACAGCTGTGTGGTGTATAAGAATTACTGCAGCTGTATTTAAACTAGAAATTAAATCCTTTTTTTTTTCTTTTTTTCTTTTAATGTGTTCAGGCTTTTCACTTACCCAAAAGGAAACATTAGCAATTACGAAATGTTTATTTCCCCACAAGACATACTGTTTTGTTTCTGCTGTCTGTGATCTCTGATGTTCAGGAGACATCACTGCTCATTCTTAAAACTCTGTGTGCAGAGCAGAGGAGATGAGACATTTTCACCTGCTTTGGTTATGGGAGTGAGGCATTCAAATCCAGCTTTGCATCACTTCAGGAGCAACTTGAAAAGGAATAAGGAATCAGTTCTCTCCTGGTGTTTTGGAAACACTGGGAAAGAACCTGATACCAGTGTGTGTTCAGGATCCTTATGAGGCCAAGAACTTCAAGGCAGGTTCCTGCAGCATGACTGATCCGATAAGCCTGGTGGGTGTGCAGGAGGTGGAGCACTTTTCCCCAGCTTTGGAGGTACTTCACTCACTCTTGTGGAACGTTTGCTCAGATTAAATGATGCCAGATGTAGTTTTGCCTCTTTTCCAGCCTCACATATTCCTCTTCTATTTCTTTTTTAAGAAAAAGAGAAAAAAGATGAAGCATATGAAGTCAGGAGGACATCACTTATCCTGAACTTTCTCTCCCCTTCTCTCTCTGCATAAGTGGAACAGAAAGCTGCGAAAAATATATGTGAGCTATTTCTAGAGAAGAATACAGAACAGCCCCCATGAATTACATAAATTATTGGCATTTCTCAATTACTCAAGTGACGCCTTATTTTGTGTGTGACAAGGCTGCCTGTTCATCAAGACTAGCCAAGGAATGGGATAATAGATGTCTTCCACAGTGTTCCATAGAGTTGCTGGTTCCCGTGCAAGTTTTCAGCTTTATTACTGCTGGAGCCAAACAAGATAGGAGTAGGTACCTGTGGTTTTGGAATGAAAATTCTTGGGTTCTTCCTACAAAGCCACATCTACGGCATGTGGTTTGGCTGGCAACCGTGGATTCTGATTTGTATGCAACCCTGTGGACACTTCTCATTTAATGTTTGTATGAAAGGCTAACTCTGCGGCCACTTTTAATTAGAGGAGATTTCCGGTGAAGTTAGTCAACAGTTTTTGTTACTGGAGGAAGAGTACAGAACAGCTGTTGTGAAAATAAATGGTATAATGTTTGGTGTTTCATTGCAAAAGCTAAATTCAGAATTTTTCAATTCAGATGAATTCTCAGACTTTCTTTATCTGTTTTTCATTTCTCTCCTGTCAGGGTTAGATGTACTGAAAGGGAGAGGAAGGAGGCTGGAGACATTGGAGATCCAAGTTTGCAAGGCAGCACTGTCATTTCCAGGTCTCCTCTTGAATCCATGTAAAATTTTGGTCCTATAGGATCCACAGTAAGGAGATCTCAACTTGTGTACCTGCTTGTTTTGAACACAGATCCTACGAGGTTCCAGGAGGGATGTTGTGCATTGGTACTGGTTCATATTCCTGCCTGGAATCCTGAACACTTCTTTAGATGAGGGCTGCTCAACCGACAAATAAACCTAATTCTTCACCAATGATGACATTCTTGTCTTGTAAATGGAGTCTGCTACTCTTTATCATGGTGTAGTAGACCTCCATCTCTTCTGCAGAGGGGTAAATGGTCTCAAATCAGAAAGACAAATAGAAGATAAAGTTATTGTTTGTGTCCACAGTCATGTAAAAGATTTTACAGTCTAAACAAAAAAAAAGACTCACTTCAGTCATCTATGAGAAAGAGCAGAAGTAAAAAGGATTATTTACTCTGGAGTAGCACTAGGTTTTCTAGATTACAAATATTGAACTTTTGAATAATACCTGTGAATAATGTCTAGTGAATCAGGAAGAATGGTAAAAAAATTTTGGACATCTACATGGCTAGAAATTTATAAAAGATTAAATGTCAATAAATAAAAGCATTTTTCGTTTGATAATTTCAATTGCTTTGTTATGGCTCTAATAACTTCTCTTTTTTTTTTTTTTTCTCCCTACTGTAATTAGCTGATCTTAAAGACGTGCAAACAAGCTGCCACAAGTGTTTGGCTACCTAGTAATAACTGTGCACCTTCTCACCCATCAGTAAATGTAAGATCATTTACTTCCAAGAGGGGGAATTCAGAAGAGGGATAGGCAACCTCAAATTACCACACATTTATAACCATGTACAAGTCTCCCCACAGGCAGTTACCACAGATGAGCTAAATTACTGCAAATTCAGCCTCGAGTTTACATAATTTTAACCGTATTATGTGCCTATCTTTACATTTTAAAAACGAAATTTATATCCAGAAGATATTCAATTATTATATAGTGATGTTAAACTAAATTTTTTAGACAGCTGAAAACGAATAAAACATCAGGTTTTTGTGAAAGTAAGAATTTTGTGGATTCCACTCTTTTTATCAAGTTTTAACTTCAATCACTCTTTAATATCCTACTGGCCTTCTTCCCCCAGATCAATTCTTTACAATCTGAGGGTGAAATATCTTTTGCCTGTTGAAGTCAATGGAAGAATACAGTTTGATATTCATTAGGAATTCCTGTCTGAAAATTTAGAATATTTTCTCATTCTTCTCCCTATAAAACTCATTCTACAGTTTAAGGTATCCATTTTCTAGTGCTCACCTAGAGACCAAACCTCACAACTCAGGAGTGTGAGTTCAGTTAAGGCACATTGTCAGCTTTGTTTTCTAAGCCATGTCATCTACACCTGAAATTTTTAAATTTCTTCCTAGGCATGTTAAAGCATTTGACTGCAAATCCATCCCTCAGTTGGGGAATTCCTGCAGGACACTCTCTGCTGGAAGGAAATTGCTATACCAGGACAACTAAGG
This sequence comes from Pyrgilauda ruficollis, assembly GCF_017590135.1. Lineage (NCBI taxonomy): Eukaryota > Metazoa > Chordata > Aves > Passeriformes > Passeridae > Pyrgilauda > Pyrgilauda ruficollis. The sequence goes on from NW_024510321.1 coordinate 6,159,977, forward strand.
CAGTTCACACCTTGAACTGTTAGGAAATGAACAGTGGGTTTTCACAGTCCATCTCTAAAAAGGAGTTTACACTGCTCACCTGGAGCAGGTGACCTCTCATCCCTGTGTAAAACACTGGGCAGCAGATGGGGCAGGCTCTGCTTGGTTGTTGCTGTTGCCCCCACATTGACTTGATGAAGACTAGATCTGAGCATCATCCTTCACCAAGTTACTTCCCCACATGCCAGATGACAGCGAATTCCTTTTATCACCTCAACTGAATGCACTCTTGATCAATATATTCAAGATTCTGATCTGTCTGGGAATTCTTCAGTTCTAGTGTCCACATTCAGTGTTTATTGTGGGAGCCATCTGCAAAGTTCTTTTCTACTGCATTTTTTTTTTTTGACTCCCAAGAGAGACAAAGAATATTTTTAAAACAGGAGACACTAATCCTAGAGTCATTCGGGCTGGGCTGGGGCTCAAGAGTGCAGCATTCAGACTTCCAGAGAGCTGTGTGAATTCAGGGACTTAAAGTTATGAAATTGAGGAAACTTTGGGCATTTACTATCATCTCCATATAGTCATCACTTGGCTAATGGCATTTTAAAAAACATACAGGCTCATGAATCATAGATAATGTACCTGTGTACTTGCCCAGCCAGTGTTACTTTGATTCACTTTAATAACCCATTTTTGCTCCCATTTTTGTATTTTACTCTTCACCTGCTGTCTTGCTCGCTTACATGGAAAGAAAGAAATGAATTAAGTAGAATCAGTCTCTGCAATCACAGCTGAAGCCTCCTGAGCTGGAAAATGACTCACATTTATCTGCTGGCATCTCTCCTCACAAATCTCCTGCAGCAACATCTCTCAAATTCTCTTCTAATTGAGCCATTTTCTGAATTCTAACAGTGAATGGGATGTAGCGAGACAGAGACCAACTAGCATATGAAATCTGTCATTAGCAAGAATGACAGTTTTCCTGGAAGATTTTTGATAAAGGTACATTGAAAGTGCTGTTGGAGAAGTGCAATTTACTGCAAGCCTGCATTAAGCACTGACCTTCATGCTACTCAGTACTAAGCCAAGAAGCAAAGATGTTAAAATACAATGGAGGGCTTAAATAGAAGTGACTGTAATTAAAAATATATGCTGGATTTGGAAAATGCCTGAGTATGGTTTTAATAAAAACATTACTGTGTTGCTGATATTAAGATTTAAATCCCTCAGAAAATCACAGACATACACACAGGGTCCAGTTCTCTAGACAGCTAAAATAACATATTCTTCTTTTCCTGCATTGTGCTTTCCATTTTGTTTTTGTAAATAGCTTAATTCCACAACACCATTTTTTTTTATGTTCTATTAGTATAAAGCTGCAGGTGCTCATCAAAAATTCTCAGTGTCACTAAGAGCACCCATGACCTACTACATGAAGGATGATTTCAGGTATGGCAAGGCTGTTTTACACTTGTGGGCAGAGAATCCCTCCCTGACAGCTAAAAGACTCCAGTACTGCCAAATGACAGCCTGTATCCTTTCTGCTAGAAGAAAAATTGCAGTACAGTAAGAAATGTGAAAATCAAAGTGAACTGAAGAAGAACACAAAAATCATTCTGCTGGGTTAAAGAAAATGTCTCTTGTGCCCAGCAGTGTGCTGCTGTCATTAGCTGGTTGTAGGTGCCAGAAGAAAGCAAATGAGAGGAGCAGTGCCTACTCCTGGCTCTGCCAGTCTGCAGGTCAGAGGACTCCTGGGACAGAGCATTCAGCTGTTTCTCAGAGTTTGATGGACTTGGTTCATGTCCTTTGTTTCATCTGCTTTATACATTTTGCATCCAGAAAATCCCACAGCAGCAAGCTCTACAGTGTAACCTGGTAAGTGAAAAAAACTTCATTTTATTTGCCTTGAACGTTCTCTGTGCCCATCAAGTCATGTTTTGTCAGTAAAGATAAATAGTTGCTCTTATTTACTTTTCCCATGCAAAATTTAAGAATTGTATGGATTTCATGATTGGGTTTGATGTTCTTAAAGGTCTTATCCTATCTAAATCATCCTATGAAACTCATCTTTTTTTTTCATCTCAATGTAGGCAAAAAAGCTCCTGCTCAAGCTTATTGCCATGAGTTTTCTGGACAAATGTGTTTATATACTTTATGACAAGAGAAATTTTTTCCCTTCAATTACACCGTTATGATTTAGAAGAAGGAACCAACCAATGGAGGTAAAGTTAGAGGAAAAGGTGGACCAAGTTTGTTTAAACTCTCATCAGCTTTCTGTGTTTATCTGATCCATATCTGCAATCATGCTGCAATTTATCCCACAGTAGCTGCAAGGGATATTTTCCACATCACTTGTAATACTGAAGGACAAAGTCCTGACTCGCTTTTGAACATACTCCACCTTTCTTTTTATGACTCTGTACTTATATTCACACAGCCACACACACCCCTAAACTGAAAAAGAAAGATTTTTTTCCTCTTTCATCACAGCCTTGACAGTGATGTGTTAGTTTTATATCCTTGGGTCTCTAGTTTTGCAGTTGAATCTTGTAGTGGAGATGGTCTTGCATTCTGCAGGTGGATGGGTTTGAATTGACTGGATCCACACTTTTATTCTTGCACAAGGACACAATCACTTGTAGGGCCATCTGTTGGATGTACAGCCAAAAGTTTCCATGGTCTGTGAAGCCTCCTCAGGTGTTGCCTTTTGCTGTTTCCTCATGTCTGGAGTCATCCTTTTCTCTACACAAATTCCTGGTGGGCATTTTTTTTCCCAGACAAGGTGGAAGCTTGCCAAGTGGGAATGCCATGTCATGATACCATAAAGAATCAGGAACACTCAGCTGTTAGGAGAATAAACATATAGCTCTGAAAAAAAACATGGTATTTTTTCCAGATGAGCAGCACTGAGGTTTGCAAGTTTAGTGTTTTTTCTTTCCCTTCTGGTGGAAATTATGGTGTTTGTTTCAGAATATTATATACCTACCACTATTTCTTCCTGTAGCAAGAAATATTTTAATATCTGTTTGGAGGTAAAAGAAAGAAAACCCCTGTGATTACGTGAGATGTTTGGAGATCTCCAGTTACATTTGAGGATTTGGTTTGCAACTGATTGCATCTGTCACTGATGTATACAGATAATTAACAGTGAGGCTGGAGACCCCTTGGCCCTCCAAACCCACAGCCCTCAGAAGACTGTTCAAGCTGTCCCTTGTCAACTACACACAGAATATTTAGATCAAATAGAGGTGTAGATCTCAGCTGCTCAACGGTGTCCACACATCTTCCCGATAGCCAGGCACTTTGGACATTTTTCTCAGAATATTCCCCTGTGGAGGATCACAAAAATGGGCCCCACTTGCCTCCCACAAGCACCAGGGGCTGTGCTGATGTCCCAGACCTTGGGACCAGGGAAGGATCCTGGCTGTATTTTGTGACAGGCTTGTCTTTGCATGGTGGTGGCAAATATCTGCATCTCTGGGGCCATTCTGAGCAGCACCTCAGCACAAATAGGGAGATTTGCTGCTTGGAAATGTGTTTTTCAACAGGAGGCTTTTACTGTGGGTACACAGCAGAGAGGCAGGGCTTTCTGCTACCCCACGTGCTGTGCACAAAGCTTGGTACTGCAGGCTGAATTTCAGCTGGTGAGAGCAACTTCCTCTGCTAATACATTATGTAACAGCCTTCATCTCACTTAGGCAAAAACATTATCAGCAGCACTGATGGTTGGATATTTTCTCCAGACATAAAAACCAAAATCAACATGGGTTTTGTTATCTAGAAGACATATACAACATGATTTTAAAGGCCTCAGAGCATTTAAGAAAGGATAAATTAATTAAGAACTGCATTATTAGCCCATGGTGGACTGTACTTGTCAAAATTGGTTGAATATCCAAATTAAGTTGAAGCTAATCCCTGCACAAGCCCATAAAAACTTGTTCCCAACAAGCCTTCATAATAAGTTCTTTGCACCAGGAAATATGATTTAAATTGTTTTAAAGCAATAATGTTTAGGTAAGTAAAAAAAAGTTTCCTACTGCGAGATATTTTATGAACAAAATTAAATATAAAACCATATTATTAAATTCTGTCAAAAAAGGTATTAATCTTGTTACTCTGGCATTGGTACCTCAGTTCTCTGTAATTATGGATTAAGACTTTAAGACAAAAATGAAGTGTGGAAGGTGGTTTTCACAGTTCCTGAAAAAGAAAATAAAACTTCATACTTTTAATATGCCATTCTATTATTATTACTAGTATTATTAACCTATTATGTGCTGTCTTTATGATCAGCATTGTGTAAAGCTCACTGGGAATAAATACAGAGCGCAAATGAATTCATGAACTGTGGAATCAACCCCACACTATTTGGTAGTATGGGATGGTCACACAGAGAAAAAAAGAAATCATCTGTTTTAGAAAGAGAGAATGTGGAGTAGGAAAGTCTGTTTATCCCAGAAAAACAAGGAAAGGATACAGTTTTTGAAGACCACAACATTGGTCTCAGAATATGCTCCAGTGCACACAAAAACTGCTGTAATATAATGGAGAATAATCTCCATCATTTCCACAAACTCCAATTATATGGCAGGGAAGGAGAGTTAAAAAATTATGAGAGATGCCCTAGATAGAACCAAAGGTTTTAAGACCTGTGCATAGGATTTTTTTTCTTTTTTTCTTTTTTTTTTGCCATGACTAGATGTCCCTTGTGATCTTTTTTAATTTCCCCACTACAACTGGTAAAAGCATTCTGAAGGTTTAGCACTTTTCCTAACTGGATTCTCTCTGAATGAATGCCATAGGTAAATGTGCCTGCTCTACTGCATGGACATCATAATTCTTTCACTCTCCCTGTCATTGCCACTGCATCAAAACCCTAGAAATCAGTCAGCAAATTTTGCTGTAATCTGATCACTTATTCAGATTAATTGCTGGTAGTGTGGCATGCTTGGGTTTTACTACAGGTTTTTATACTCTGAAGCACATGCAGGCAACCCTTATGCATGGGACAATGCCCAATCACATTTTTATGTCTGATAGCTACTTTATGTTGGTAATTCACTAAGACACAAGCAAAATAAACTCAGCAAACAACCTGGACTTTTCAGTTCTTTTCCTTCCAGTATTGTAGAAGACTAAATTAGTTTTAGACTGTCACCTTCAGGTCATGGCTCTGTAATTAATTCAAAATGGCAGCTTTCTGGTGGTGGTTAATTAGTCTAGGTAAAATGATCTTGTTTAATCATTTTCATAGAGAGTATATGACCACAATACACTTTTTTAGACACAGGATTGCCAGGGATACATGCTTTTAACATGTATAGGGCAATATTTACCTTTTCAACACACCTGTCCCTCTTGATTACTCCACATCCTGTATGGGAAGACATCCTGCACTGCACTTATATTGAATGTAGTGTTTGTACAACCAGAGAAATACAGGTAATTGTGCTCCATGAGATGGGAACACCAGAATTAACATCAATTTTGCAGGAATTCACAAGATTTAAATATATCTTGACATTACATCACTAATACCTGATGGTTTTGAAGCATTTAGAAACTTTTACTCGATAACACAGGGATGCAGAAATCTGTATAAATATGTAAATGTCTGAATTTTCTTTACTTTTTTTCCTCAAAACCAAGATTCAGTTACCATTCCTTTCCAAAACTGTACTACATAAGCGCACAAATGTTGGGAGAATGGAGAGTGCAATTTGAGTAAAAGAAATTATTTTCATTAAAAACCTTTTGGTGCCTCTTACAAGAGCAGTCTGGAACAGTGAGGGTTCTTCAGAGACCATAAAATCTGGGGACATAAATGCTCAATGCAAAAATTCAGAAACTTTTTCCATTCTCACAGGGATCTTGGACAAGTTTGGGTATGATCTTCACCAAAATAAAAAGAGCTGCCAGCTTAAGACCTTGGGTCAACTGCAGCCTTTCTATCCAAGGGGGACTTTTTTTAATGTACAATTTATTACTTCTTCCTGTTGTTCACTCCAAATCTGAGGCACTACTCTGCCATCCTCATCATTTAGATTAAAAAAATAAACCATTTGTACTCAATGAGATGGATTTCATAGAGGAAAAGTGAAAAGGAATAAACTGAGTGTTAAAGAATTGATGAAATTCTTTGACTATTGATGTCTCTAAAGGAGAAGCATTGGTTCTTTCATTTAAAAAAGTATGTCTCTGGATGTATACAGAGAGAGGACTGGGTGGGTAATGATTTAAAATTTATCTGCTTTGCCTCCGGTTAGACACACAACTTTATATTTTTCAGATCAAAAAAATTCAACATTTATTTCTATTTCTTGAAAATTAATCCAAAGGTAGTTTGGCTTTATTTACATTTGTTTAAATTTTCTTTCTTGGGGAAAAAAATTGTATTGACAAAAATTGAAAGAAATTGGTTTTTTCTTGCGTTCTTAACATCACCTCACATTTTGGTAGCCATTCAGAGTGCCTACAGATCTGTCAGTGACTCAATAGGAAAAAGGGAGGTGACTCTGCCCATTTTTTAAGTAATACCTTTAATTGAAATTATTTCATTGGAAACAGCTGAATGTAACAGCATCTTAAAAAAAATAAAATGGCTCCAAAAGTCAGCAGGTGCTGAAAGCCAAGCAGATTCCTGAAGAAAAGGACACTCTGAAGTGTCATGTACAATTATTTTATGTCTTGAAGACCAAAGAGCTGGGATATGTTCAAAACAGTCACCTGGCTACAGTTTCACCAGCTTTGGGCCTTCTAAAATAACTCTGAGTACCAAACATCTGACAGTGAGGAAGATAGAAGAGGGAAAAAATAACTTCAAATATTCAAATCTTTCTGTTAGAACAGTCTGTTGAAATCTCACTCTTGGACCATTGGGGATCAATTTAGTATAAAACCACTGCCACCTTCTTTAAAAATGCTCCAGTATTTAGCAGATGGAAACTGAGTGGCTGTGGCAACTTGCAATTACCTTGCTGCTCCATTAATGCATTTGTTTACATGAGAGAGAATATGAGAGAAGGGAGGTGTGCAGCAGGCTGTAGACATTTATGTTTTTAAAAGTCCAAACTCTCAAAAATGGTTGTTTGGAAATTTAAGGCAGGAAGAATATATATGACTTGTGGCTAGAATTTAGGAAAATAAGTATTGTCTAAATGCTCAGAGTTATTGTATTTGTTTTTGCATGAGTTCCTTTTTAATTTTGCATTGAAAATTTGAGAAAAAATTAATCTTCTGTACTGGAAAACAACTCAAAAATTGTTTATGGCAAAGCTGTTTTATGAATTCCCAATGAGCATAAGAAGTGTTTGGATTTGTATTTACTATCAGTGCTCACCAGTTTACATTTACAGCGTCAAAAGACTTTAATTGAATTTTCCTTCTCCACACATCATCCTTGTCCTCATCATGATAACCTGATGTCCCCATCTTTTCCTCTTCATTTCCACGAATGCATCTTGCTGGTTTTGCTGTTTCAGTCACTCCAGGTCATTTTGTGTTTTCTTGCTCTTGGATTTTGCATTGTTAGGAGTTCTCCCACCTTACTGGGCTTTTGTTTTCCAGACCATTGAGACAGAAAATAACAAGAGTCACTGGCCGTGCTCTCCTGCATGGTCTGTGACTCCAGGCTGGGGTGTCTGGGTGCTCAGCAGGGCAGTCACAGCCTCTGTCTGTCCCCAGGAAGGACTATATGGACACAAGCACATGGCTGAACCCAGGAACACTTCAAGCACCCAAACTTGCTGATCCATACTGACAATAGCCATTAAATGACAGAAAGCTTAATGCTGGGAGGAACCCCTGTAGTCACCTTGCCCAGCCTCTGCTCAGCTTACAGGTGTGGCTCTGTCCTAAGCTAATGCACATTTTCCAGTTTCTGGGCATGGCCTGTGGACCAGAAACTGGTTCCAGTAAAGGTTTTGCATGTGGTCACCCTGCTTGGCAGGCTAAGGGAAATTACCTGTGATATGGGCTCCTCCATGCCAGAGGAACTCCAAGTTAAGGGTTTGTGTCAGGCCCACTTAACTGATTAGTATGAAAGTAACCTCCATTAACTCTCTTGACACCCTGTATTTGCTGTCTGTGAAAATAAGTTGTTTAATGTCAGTGCTGGCTTTGCAGTACCACACCACCAGGGACCTGATCCACATTGCTTAAGGAAGGAATCCCTGTGATACACTGGGATGAACCCCTCAGTCAAAAATAAAACTCCTTTATATGGGTTTAGACTATCCAATGCATTGCCTTCCTCACAGGAGAGCAGAAATCAGACTGATTCTACCTCAGGACCACATCAGTGCTCCCTGTGCCTGTGCTTCTGTCAATCCAATTACCAGATTTGGGGTGGGGAGGGGATTTCTCTGTTCCCAAGGCAGAGCTGGCAAGGCCTGGCAGGGGTTTGGGTGGTGTGCAGGCTGTGGTCATCCAAATCACCAGGCTGATTTAAGCCCTGAGCCACATTTCTCTGATCCATCTGACAGCATCAATCCTTGTGGCATGGCTAATCTTTTAACTGGCTTTAGGTGGTTAGCAAGCGATTGTATCTGGGCATGCAAAGCCAAGAGGCAAACCACATTGTGGCCTGGATTCAGCACACAGGTTGGTCTGTGTATTCCTCTTTTTCTGCTCCTAGGCACCCTAACTCTCTGTTGTTACCAGCAGAAATCAAATTATAAAAATAAACTCTTAAGGGCAGCTGCTACATCTTTCCTTATTCTTAGAAGTTCTGTATTTATATTTAACCCTCCCTTTATCAAAAGTTTGATACTTTTAATAGCAGAGAGCCTAACTTTGCCTATTGAATTTTTTTTTGTGATTTGTTTTCTTTTATTTTCCTAGGGAAAATCTTTCCTTTTCAGTAGTAGCAATGCTTCCATTAATATATTTTTCCCTGAGAATGTTCCTTGGGGAGGAAGTAGAATTGCTCATGAAGAATATTTTCAACTGAAAAGTCTGAATAGCTGCAATTGATAAAAAATTTAGACACAAGTGAGAATAGGAATGAAGAGTGACATTTCAGTAGAAACCTGCAACTCCTTGCTCTTCTGCATCAAAATCCAAAACCTGAAATATTTTGAACTTTGGGAAAAGAAATTCAGCAATTCATTTCATGCCCAAACTGATACATTTCTCCCAGCAGTGATGCTATGAGCAACTGCCACTATGAGAAGCAAATATTGGCATTTTTTCTGTAGTGTTTACCGTGATATTTTCTAGAAACTGGTCTAGGTAGCAAATCATGCCAGGAAAATGCCAGGTTAATTACAGTACTGCTCAGTGTTGTACCATGTAGGAATGTCCAGCTGGCTTTCAATAAGCCTATAAAAGATTAAAACCACATAAGGCAGCACGATGCACTGGCACAGCTTGACTGCTTTGAGTAGAGAGAATCATTTAGGTTGAATTTGGGTGTCACTGCGTGAAATTGCATAATATGGTGCACAAACAAACCCTTGGAGTTTTGGTGGCCTAGTTAGGGTGGTACAGTGATACCAGCAGAGTTATGCAACCAAACTGGGAATGCAGAAAGCTCCTGCAGTGCCATTTCTCCTGGAACAGGCAGATCCTCCTCCTTATGCATAACCTGTCCTCCAGGAAGCACATTAAGCACATCAAACTGCCATTAGTGCAGCCTCATGCAGGATGGGAGTTGGAGTGCTGCTCCCTGGTTTAGGAGCTTTCCAGCTTAAACATAAATGATGAGGCAGATCTGAACCTGCTGGCTTCACACTGAATATCCTTGGGGTTCATGTCCTTTCCATCAGCATGAGCACCTGTACCCCTCTGCTAGGCAATTTCCTATTTGGAATTTCTTTTTTCTTTTTTTTTTTTTTTTTTTTTTTTTTTTGTAAAGTGACAGCTCTTTTCCCTTGCAATATTCACAGTATTCCTTTCCACAAAGCATTCAACACATTGGGCATAATGAATTTATCCCATCTACTCTAAATGAAATTGGCTGCATTGTCAATGTATTTTTCCTTTTTTTTTTTTCCTGGAGTCAAGCAATTATTATGAGATTGAGAATGGTTATTTATTTCTAAAAGGACTGTCCTTGAAATTAATTTCAGAATCCATTTCTGTGATTTGAATTTATCTTAAATATCCTGAGAACTGTCAACTAAAGTGATCAAATCTGTCACTTACAGTGTTTTTTCCATTCTGTTAAAAAATAATGAATTACTGTTTGTCTTTCATAGTCCTGTCTATTTTCAGATTGTCATTTGCTGGTGACTGTTTTATTTATTTAAAATCTATCAATTCTTCCCCCTGTCTACATTAGTTCTCTTATTTTTGACATTTTAGACATCTGGTTATATGTGTGGTAACATTTGTAGTTGAGATTTTATAACATAATTTTGTTCCACAGGCTTTACTGAGCTTTGAAATCAACTGCAGTGAATCAGGGATCCAGTGGGCACCAAGTGGTATTTTCCACAGTGGGTGACTCCAGGTCCAATATGTTCTTTGGGTGATAAACACAGCTCAATCCTACAAATGTTTATAAACATTTGTTTACAAAGCATAGACACTACTGGGACTGGGAGAAATCCTTATCCTATTGAAGTGAATGGGAATTCAGAGAGAAATGTTCATTAATCCTTTGGGGGGGCTTTAAAACACCCAAGGCTAGTCTGAATGTGTATGTCCCTTTGGTAGATTAGCTTTGCTTTTTCAGAAGTCTCTACCTTGACCGAGTTTTATAAAATCGTTTCACTGTACTAAGTCACAGCACAGAATTTATAGCATATGTAGAATGCAAAAAGTATTTATGCAAAAATTATTTATGCAAAAAAACCAGTAGTTTTTTTAAGTTTTTTTTCTCTATGTAGAATGCAAAAAGTATTTATGCAAAAATTATTTATGCAAAAAACGTACAGCAGTAGAGAATGTCTTAAATTTTAAAAACTATTTATCTTCTTCACAAACTACATGAGGAGATACTGGGTTTTGGAGCTGTGAACAATGGAAGACAATACTGAATACTCAGATTATATTAAAAATACCTATAATAAATAAAATATTTTAAAACCAACAAACAAACAAACAAATTAAAAGCCTCATCATGTCAGACAGCCCTGGGATTCAAATGTCTTCCAGATAAAACTCAGAATTGTATTAGCTTGGTTGTAAAATTTTCTGAGTTTTTGCTACTTGGACTTTTGCTGCTGTGCTTGGTCTTTCCCTCATAACCAGTGTCCTGGACTTCCATCAGCCAGCTGGAGTAAAATGCCAATCCAGACATTGCTAGGAAGAGAAGCCTATGAACGATCTTTGGGGTTTGGTCCAAGTCTCACAAAAATCTCCAGTGTAGTCCAAAAGAGAGATAATTCAAGGTTGACTTGAACAGCCTTTTCTTACTCTTGGTCTAACATCTTGCTTTAATTACAAGGCATTTGATTACCTCCTTAGATTCTGCCTCAGGTATTTAACACGTTACATATCTACAAGGGAGCATCTCATAAGGTGTCACACAGTGAGAGGGTTTCAGTTATTTCTTTTGTCCTTTTTCTGCTGGTATTTTCCAGCTATCAGATTGAAATCTTTTGTTTACTTAGACTTGCCTCTGAGTCCAACTGAGTCCAATAGAATGTGATATTGAAAGATTGCTTTATGGCCAAATGAAGGTCTCTTATCCCTAAAATTGGCACAGGAAAATTAATTTTTCCTTGGGTGGCTGAAGTGATAGACAAGTTGCTATGCCTGTAGTTCCCATGGACACAGCTGGGCTTAGATAGCCTGACACACACCTGAGCACTCCATTTCCCAAACAAAAGCCTGGCCACGCCACAATATTGATCCTTTTGGTCCACAGGCTATGGAGAATGGACATAGAGGATGCAGTGAGATGTGCCAGAGTATTAGTACAATAATACTAATTGTACTAATTAGTATTATTGTACTAATACTGGCACCCAGAATATGCATCCAGCATAAAAGCCAGTAGGGACAGTTCTGGAAATTCAAAGCTACTGCTTACCCTTTCTACCAGGACCCTTGCACCCCTCTAGGCACAATTACTTGATAAGATTCTGTTCTGTTACCTGATTCATTTTCTAGATCTTTGGGATAATGGATTAACAGCTGACAAACTGCTGAAGCAGTAGCTCTGTCCTTCTGAGGGATTTATATAAATTCCTCCAAATCTGGTGTGAGCAGTTGAAAAGCAAACCTTCTGCTTATGTGCTGTGAAACAGCAGAAGTTTTAAGTTTAAGCTTTCAAGACACCCAAGTGCCTGGGTTTAGAAAACCTTGCTGAGAAAATGTATAGACATACTATGGATTTTTATCCATACACAGGCATTAACATGTATGCTCAATTCCACAGCTTTATTCTTGATGGAGCCTCTGCTCACCTGGGATATGTTGCTGGCTGCACTTATTTTGTAAGTTATACTTAAAACTAAGCATAAGAGACAAACCATGAGGGATAGGAAAAAGCAAGGATGGATTTCTATGTTCATTCAGCCAATCAGCTTTTTAAGAAAATATCTTTAATACATGACAAACATACAGTTTGTTAGTTTTCCCCACAGATTACTCAGAGCACATGGGCTTTAATCTGATTTGACAGCCTTGTGATATTTTCTGCCATTCTTGTTCTTAGCAAAGTGCTCTAAAAATGCATCCATAATTTATTTATGGGACCTTCTTTAACCCTTGAGTAACAAGAATGTACACCATACCTTTCATCCTTGAACTGTCACTGCTGATTGTGGAAAGTGCCATCAGACACCTCTGAGGTGAAGCAGCTGAGCAATACTCTTTCTTTCTAAAACAATAAATAGTGAAGAAGGGATTGCTTTCTTGTCGGAATGTCGAAAAAGAAATATCAGAACCTTCTACCACATTACCTTTCCACAGAAAAATTCACTGGCATCATGAAGACACACAGCTATTAATAATTTTGTGAGATACTTTAATTTCTAACAAAGGAAAATCCCAGGACAATCTATTTTTATCTGTACCAAGAGCTATTTTTTCCCACTAAAAACATACTGAACTCCTTTTAACATGAATATACCATTACAAATTCAATTCAGAAAGCTCTTCATAATGGGCACACTTCATATCTCTTGCAGAGCTCTTAACTTCTCTGGTACTTTATTTGCCTCCCACTATATTTAGATTTGTTGTAATTATTTAATATCAACTCTTCCATTTCTGTGGTGCCAGAAGTGACTTCTTGCTGTAAGTAGTTTTATTACTGAACCAGATGAATATAAGTAGTAGCCCCAACTTCGATGCGTTTATTCTGGATTTGGCCTCTCCATCTTTTATACAATTACAGGGTATTTTCCCTTCCCTGTGGGTGAGAAACATTAACAGATGAGCACTGTGTCCTACATTCTTGTCTGTGCTCCATTCCTACCCCCGTGTAGGGTGCAGTTTTAATGCAAACATGGATTTCATAGACCCACAGAACTGTTCAGGTTTGAAGGGATCTCTGTAAATCGAATCCAATCTTCTCCTTCAGGTTCAGGTAGATCAGGTTGCTCAGGGCTATATGCAGTCAAGCTCTGAATGCACCCAAAGGTGCAGACCCCACAATCCCCCTGAACCCTCTTCTAGAGTTTGAATTGAATGCTCACTGCCTTTATTCTGGGTATTTTCTACCTAAGCTAGTCAGAATTTCCCCTGTTGCAGCCTGTGTTCATTGCCTTCTGCCCCCTTGCTGTGCAGCCCCAAGAGGAATCTCACTCTGTTCGTTTTTGGATTCTGGGAAATGTGTCCTTCTGGCCACATGGAATTGTCTGGAGTTATTCACATCTCTGGATGTTCTCATGCGTGGTTGATAATCACTGATCAACCCTGCAAGTGAGGAGATGGTTGTGTCACCTTGGCTCTGGTCTGGTTTTGCAGTGTCTTTCACAGAAGTGATGTTAGCCTGCAGGCATTTCCATCCTGTGCCAAGTGATGATGGCTCCCATGAGGAAGCAAAGAGCCCAAAGTCAAGATACAGCCTGCTCAAAGCTTCCTGTATGCTGTGCAAGCATAGGTGCTTGGGACACTGACTGCGGGTTTTGGGAAATCTCCCCCCCTGCTCCTCCATGTGAGACATTCTTAGAGGTCAGCTCAAACTATTGATCAAGGGTTGTGGAGACTATACAGTTTTAAATCTAAATAAGGTAGCAAAAAGGTTGGTCCCAAGAAATATATCCACTAACTTTCATTTAAGCAACACGCTTTCTTTTTTCTACAGTTGGCACATTTTAAACTCATAGCAGGCAGGCCAGCTCAGTAAAAGAGGTGCTTCTGGAAACCTTAATCCTGGAAACCATGAAGTGGAGAGTAGTGAATGTGAATGTGTAGAGGGGAAAGCACACTGAAATAACCTGGTATCCCCCCACGCTGAAAAGACTCATGCGGTGGGTTGGGACTGACTGACCTGCTGGACTCGAAGGGAGCATCAGGGCTATGAAGTTCATCTGGAAACCAGGTGCTGAATATGCACCCCAGGAGATGGTTCTGGAGGCAATAGGTTTCACATCTCCATTAATGACCTGGACAAATGGCCAGAGAACACACTCAGTAAGTTTGCAGATGGTGCTGTATCAAAGCAAGGGCAACTCCAGCGTGGGAGAGGGAGAGAAAATGTTGCGTCTGACTCCATTATCAGAAGACTAAAGAATTACTTTATTCTACTATGTTATATACATTGCATCTAAACTGAATCTGCCTTGCACTCACTCTTGCTCACAACTGCACAGAACTGCACTCATCATCGATTCTCTCACAACTGTCTCATGGACTCACACACACACTTGGCCCTGATAGGCCAAGGGAACAAATCATCCTCACTCTGGGTAAACAATCTCCATATTGCACTCCACTCTGGCACAACACAGGCACAGCAAGTGATAAGAATTGTGTTTCCTCTTTCTCTGACATTCAGAGAATGTGAATCTCAAAAATATTCTCGGGAAGAATTGTGCCTTGCTTTTCTCTATGAAGGGAAAGTGGCAACACTGCTGAACTGGGAGCAGTGCCCAACACAGCGGGCAGTTGTGCCACCTGTCAGAGGGACCTGGATGGGCTGGAGAAATGGACCAACAGAAGCCTCATGAGGACCAACAAAGGCAAATGCCCTGTGCAGCCCCTGGGGAGGAACAGCACGGGCTGGGGGTGATCTGCTGGAAAACAGAATTGCAGAAAAGGACCTAGGGTTTCTGGTGAACAAGTTGAAGATGAGCCAGCAATGGGCTCTGGCTGCAAAGACCAACACAACAGCTCCACATTCTGGGCTGCACTAGGAAATATGGTGGTATTTGAGGGTCCCAGGATGAGGGGAGAGATGAGAATCTTGACTCATCCATGTTTCAGAAGGCTGATTTATTACATTATGATATTATATCAAAATGCTATACTAAAAACTATACAAAAAAGAATAGAGAGAAAGGATCCATCAGAAGCCTGGAAAAGAAAGGAATGGAATGATAATAAAATCTTGTGACTGCTCACAGCCTTGACACAGGTGGCTGTCATTGGTCATCAAGTAAAAACAATTTCACATGCTGAGTAAACAATTCTCCAAATCACATTCCAAAGCAGCAAAACATAGAGAAGCTGAAGCTTCCCAGCTTCTCAGGAGAAAAGATCCTGGCAAAAGGATTTTTCATAAAATACATCTGTGACAAGGAAGAGCACTATCAGCCTGTCAAGGGAGGTCATCCTTTCCCAATTTCCCACCTTCTCAGAATCATGTAGAAGTGAAAGGTTATCTTTATGAATTTTTCTTCACCTTATTTTATTCTACAGCATATTTTTGTCTGATGAGAACCAGTGCTGTATCCATTGCAATATGTGCACTGCAAATTACAATATAATTTTTAAACCACAGTTACTTTTCCTAGGCTTATTTGTCTAATGCATAACTGTTATCTCATAGTATTGAATAGTTTTCTAGATTACCTGGAGCCAAAATGGTTCCTTTGATATTAAGTAATTATCTTGATTTTGTAATAAATCTTGAGCAACCCTATCCTCAAGCAGTAGAAGAAATTATTATCTTGGTACTCTATTTCTGTATCTATCAGATACAGAAATACCTGGGTGAGTAAAACTTAAGAACTTTCATTATTTCCCTTAGCACACTGTCCACATCCATGAACCTCTCAGTTCATTCCTTATATGGGAACTTCGTAAAATAAAAATTGAAAGTCTTATGTTTGAGTGTCCCCACCTCTGCCTCCATCTCCCTGTCTTCTGACTATGAAGCAGGCTTAGAATTTCCCTCTCTATCCCTGCTGGAGGCAGTACCTTTGGGAGACCCCCACGTGAGGGGTGAGTATGGGTATTTGCACAGACAGATGCATTCTCAGGGCCAGGCTGGCCAGACATGAGTCAGCTCCTTTCCAGAAGCTCTGTAGAGAGGGCAGCACAATAAATTATTCACCAATCCCAACTGGCACCACAGTGCAAGTCTGAAGGTGGCACTTGGACCTGTCCATGTCTGCTGGACACCTCAGAACCAGAGCTCCTGCCAAGCTGCTCGCTCCAGCCTCTGTAGTTAAGCCAGTCCCAGGTCTGTAACAGCAGCCACAGCTGTTTTGGAGATTTGAAAGGAGGAGCCAGGAATTCCCCATCACAGCCTGGATGCCAACTCCTACATAGCCCTGGGCAAGTCATTTAACTCCTCTGACTCAATTTCCCCATCTGCTAAATGGGGATAATAGCAGAGGAGTATTGTAAGGATTAATTAATTAGCTAATGTTTGTAAAGTGCTTTGAAGATCAAAAGCACAAAGTACTATTGTTGTTATCAAGGGTGTTGAATTAACTTTCCTCATTTTGGCACACAAACCCCAGCACTTGGTCTGTTGCCTCAGGGCATGTGCTGGCATTAAGAACATGATGATGATCATCTAATCATGAGCAGAGCTATCAGAGCACTCTTGGAGATGCTGGTAGTCACCAAAGCCCAGGCACCCCAGACAGATATGCCATGCCACCACACAGCAGCTGGACAGGGATGTCTCCAGGTCTTCAGTGGCTCAGGACAAGCATCAGCAAGGACTTCTCACTGCTCCTTCTGGGCATAGAAACATGTGCATGAGGAGTGAGGACTTTTCTCAAAGCTCATCAGGTTTCTGGGCTCTCCAGTCTTCTCACACCTCTCTGGTTGTTCTTTGAGTGTATTCTTAAGTGTTGGATTTCAGGTCAAACTCCCTCATTCAGCTCCACTGCCTTTGAGCTGGGTGGCATTCACAGAAGTGGAGCACATCCTACTTTCCTGGAATTAGGGAGAGATATCTGTGATTTTAACGTGATATAATTGGTGTTACATGTGCACACACACATTCTCTACCTGTCAAAACAGTAGGTGCATCCCCAGGTTCATGGACCATTGTGGCTCACAGGCTGCCCTGCACAAGTTTCAGACTGAAGCTGATGCAGCCTCTTCCACTGCCAGACCTCTGCACCTGCTGGCCCAGGATGTGTCCCTGGTGCTGGGGATAAGGCGCCTGAGATGTCTCTGTTAAACCATTTTCATGTCTTAGGATTTAACTTTTATATTTTTCAGATCCTGCACTGCTTTAGCATAAAACTCCATAGCCTTTCAGCTGCTGTTCTGCCATTTTATTCAGACAAAACATTTTCTCTCTGGGCCTGAAACTCAAGGGAGGGAAGGGGAGAAACCTGGAGTCAATTACTTCATTACCTGAAACTGTGAATGAAGGATTAACCCCTGATATGCAAATGGACCAAACTTATAGCTGTATTAAAAACTCATGACCATTGTCCATCTTGAGTGCAGCTCCTTGGAGGCTTTTGGCTGACCAAGGTGCTCAAGGCCTTCAATAAATACCCACTTATATTCTCTTAATTTGGTCTGGCCTCTGTTTTAGGTAGCCACTCCAAGGCATCAATTCCCAAGGAAAGTGCACTGCCTGAGCAGCTGAACTGCGAGAGCTATTCCTCCAGAAGAGGAAAAAAGCTATTCCTTAGTTTTTGAGGAGCTTGGTCCTCAGCTGTAATCTTTGCAGAGCCCCAGACTAGACTGAGAGATTGTGATAATTACACAAAGTGAACAGAAGGCAAATGTTGGTTGATAATGGAGAATTATTGTCAAAATGCCATTTTAATTTGATCATCAACAGAATGAACTAAGTGATTATTAACAGCTCAGAACTGCAAAATCCACAAATCATCCATTTACTAGAAAACAACCATTGAAATGACTGCAGTGACATTTTAATACCACCTTTTATTACTGCAGAAGAAATCATTCACAGCAAAACCTAATGGCCTCCTCAGTCAATATAAAGACAGCAATTATAAAGTAGAACATCTAAGATTTTTCTTAGATGCTTCTAGGCAAAAGAATGCACAATTACTGTGCATAACTTCTGTGAAAGCAGAAGTGAAAAACCTCTACATGTGTCCTTGCCTGCATTTGCTCTCTAATGGACTGTGTTCTGCTCCTTTTCCATAAACTTTACTGAGGGGATATTTTAAAAATGAGGTCGTTGAAACAAACTGCTATGCTGGTTCTCAGTATAGATGAAAAACAAGGGAGTTTAGGAGGAGATAAAAGGTGCTGAGTTCATCAAAGCTTTAATTCAGTTCATGATGTTCTTTGTACTAACCAGGCCCACTCAGTCTGGCGCAAAATTACTTGGGTTTGAAGTTTCCTAAAGACACTTGGATTGCTGGGATCAGTCGTAAAATACCATAAAACACCTGAATTGATATCTTTGCACCTTTTAATGTTTATAAAGAGTGCATTATAAAAATTAAAGATTGGAAGATTGTTATTAGATCAAATTACAACCTGATTATATGCTGGTAGAGGACTGCAATAAATGACTTACCCTTAATTTTGGGTGTTTTTAACTCATGAAAAAGGATAACATTTTGCTCAATCTGTCTACCAAACAGGCTGAAATAACAATATTAATTTCTGCATTTGAAAAATGATGTGAAATATCTCTGTTTAGAGAGGGAATATTTTCTGAGTACAGCTTTGGTATTTAATTTCAGGAAACTCCTGGGTACAAATGCAGAGCACTTAGATGAAATTTACCTCAGTTCAGCAGCTTGGTAGGTCCTTCTCCAGGGTCATAAGGGTGGTTGTATACTTTGTTCTCTCAATAAGTGGTCATGAAACAAAATACACAGCTCCTAAGAAAGCCCATATGCATTTCTTGGAAGTGTGAGATTTTGGGCATCTAATACTTGGGAATTGTAGCAGGAAATACTGCACCACAGGATCTGGCATGAAAGAGTGATGGAGAGCTGTGAGTGATCACAACCCCATCAAACCCTGGACTTGTACCTCCTGGTGTTTTATAGAGTCC
This sequence comes from Pyrgilauda ruficollis, assembly GCF_017590135.1. Taxonomy (NCBI): domain Eukaryota; kingdom Metazoa; phylum Chordata; class Aves; order Passeriformes; family Passeridae; genus Pyrgilauda; species Pyrgilauda ruficollis. The sequence goes on from NW_024510321.1 coordinate 6,179,262, forward strand.
TGGGAAAAAAGATCCTTCTCCTTACATGGAATCCATACAATAATTCATTACCACAGAAACATGGAGCCACAACATCATGGAATCATGGAAAGTTTGGGTTGGAAGGGACCTTGAAGACAGCTCTAAAGCCACATGTTAATTGGATAACTGTGATTTCAGGCTGTGCAGGGGTTTACGTGAGCCATCTGCACAAGGGTAACATTCATCCCCTAACAAATAACAAAAGATAGACTTAGGCAGGTGGCAAGATTTGGGGGGTTTGCCCTTCCTTCTGCAGAAGAGTTAATATAATTAATTTTCTCTTGTAGTTTCCTAGGCCCACTGCAGGCTGTGTGTAAAGACACCTGTCAAAACATCCAGACATGGCTCAGAGAAAGGTACAGGCAGCCCCAGAGAGTTCAGGGTGACACAGAGTCATAAAACAGCCAAGGTAAAGTCTTCTGTCAAAACAGAACTGAACTGTGGAAGGATGTATTTTGTCTGAATAGGGAATATGGGCAGGCATTATGGGCACGTAGCTGATGTGCACCTAGAAGAAGGATGAGTGTGTTTATAAATATTAATTGTTTCTTCTCACCATGCTAGGACCAGAAAGTTGTTTCTGCTTAGCAGCCCCTGGTGCTGAGTTCTGTCTAAACACAGGAGTAGGCAGTCCCTGTCCCAGAGATTATACTATCTAATTATAGTCAATATTTCTGCTGTCCCTGAGGGTTCACAATTTCAGAGTTCAGACCTCTAAAACCTTGAGGTTGGCACAAAAATAATGAAACTGGAAAAAAAAAAAAAAAAAAAACCAACCATGATAATAACGGAGTTTATTTTTATTTGCCTTCTGGTATCTAAGCCTTTGCAATTCACTTGAGTCATGTTTTCTCCACAGCCCTAATGAATGAAAATGTAGGTCTTGCCTACATGGGATTATTTTTTATTTTTTTTTTGTCATAATCTAACATGTAAATTTTAAAAGATACTGTCTGATCAGCGTAAATCTTTCTTCCAGCTGGTCACTCATACTGGCACCAAGCTTAGGCAAAGTTATAATTTAACTCACCTCCAAAAAGTAGCCCAAACACTACCTTGTAATGGAGTCTCTGTCCCAGGACAGTTGTACCAGTACAATTCTATATATACCTGCTGGCATGAAATACTGCTGGGAGCATCTTTTGGCAAAATAAGCTGCTCCTTAAACACCCCCGAAACCTCACATATCATGGAACACACATGACTCCAACAGCTAAGGCTAAATATTGAAGCAAAAGATTTGATGCAAGCCTCGGGAGAGAAAGAAATCTCAGATGTTGGCAGTGCTGTGCTGAAGGCAGAAAATGAGTAGGAAGGAGGACAGTGTGAACTGCGATTAAATCCAGCAAGGACAGAAGCCAAACTGTTCTGGGTCACTCACACTTAGCCTATTTATAATTTGAGTACAATACAGATCATGGATAATATTAAAATAAATAGCATGTGCCTTAATGACCTCCTATTCTTTTCCCTGTCATGTGAAGAATTCTTTAATTCTCTGCCTACTGACAACCTGGTGTTTAATTGCTTTTACACCCTTCTATGCACCCTGCCCTTAATGGCAACTCTGTTGAGCATAGTGATATACAAATTTAAATTTTTACACTTTCTGCCCAACTCTGTGTCAGTATATTTAATTCTGGCAATAGACAGAAATTAAAGTATCCTCAACTGGCAAAATGAAATATTGATATGAGCTAACAAAGATATTATAGCCACACATTTCTTGTTAAGCTCTAAATCAGAAGAATTTTTAATCCATCAGGTTTACACTTTACATTTGGCTTTAAAACCATGAAGGTTCTTCCCTTTCATGATACCCCATTCTTCAGTTGCGACTGTGTATAAAAGCTGGTTGTTTTTCTTTTTAGTCCTGTGCCAGCATAACCCAATTCACTGCAGTGGGGTGAGCCCAGAGACAGACCCTGCAAAAGTTCAGGGTATTTCAGAGACAGTCTAAGGTCCTGAGCATGGACCAAGAGATCACCAAAGATTTGCTGCTATTAACTGAACACAAAGAACCCACCTTTCCTTGTCACCTTGTGCTGTTGGGGATGGGTTTGGGTTTTTTCTGAATTTGCTCACATTATGTTCTTCTATCCTCAGTGTGGCTGCAGTGCTTTTCAGGGATTTTTACTCCAGTAACAGTGATTCTAGCCCTGGGAAGGTGACATACCCCATAAGGCTGACTAGAAAAGAGTAAAGCTTTGCAGCAAACCCAAGGTAATTTTCTAAGAAGGCAGATATTGTTAGATAGATGGGTAAATGAGATATGCATATATCTCAATATGTATATTTTATTTCATGTTTCTTGTTTAAACCTCACTCAAATCTCCAGGAATCACCTGAATCAGGCCAGAAATGCTGCAAACAGCTCTTTAATATTTCTTTTGATGACAAATACAGCAAGTGGAAGCTTGAGACATTTGGATACCCATTTGGATATGGGTCTTAAAGCAACAGGATATCAGAAGAAGATAAAGTGAAGGCTAAAATCCTCAGGTGTCCTCACCTTGTAATCAAGGTCTCTTCTACGTGTTGCTGCATATGAGAATTTCTTCCTTCACTCACCTGCCTGTATTATTTTGTCTTCCTGGTTTTTGTTGGTTTCTTTATTTATTTATTCATTTATTTAGACTTGTTTTTCAGATGGGTAAATTAGCTTCTTTCAAATATTGCAAAATAAAGTGATGTTTACCTGAGAAGAATACTTGGAATAATGTGTGAAGAATTGATGCTCATGTCAAGAAGTATGATAAAAATGTAAAAGTTTGGTGCCTATTTCCTAGCTGTCACCCAGAGATGACAGGTGAACACATGGATCCCAGCCAGCCCTTGTGAGTGACCTAACACTCTCCATCAATGCCTTCCCTGCAATACTACTCCCACATAGTGAGGATTTATTAATACTTTATTAACACTTGTACCAATATGCCTTCAGCATACTTTACTGTTGGGAATGAACCAGGGCTGCACTTGGAAGCACTGTCAGTCTTTAATATAAACATGATAAGAAAGGTAAAAAGCTGGAGCTTACTACTTGTATTCTGAATTTTTTCCCTTTATTTTCTGGGAGTCAAGCTGCAGGGTGGCTTAACTTTGCTCGTAATTTGGCTAGGCACGTGAAGAAGTGAAAAACAACAACATTCACTGTCTAATCATAAAAATTTTACTTTAATTTAATGTTCTGGTTTCACAAGACCTCCACTGCTATGACAGAATTTCATTATAATGGAAGTTGTCAATGTTGATACCTCTGGGGGGGGGGGAAAAAGGGGAAAAAAAAAGGTGGCAAAACACAGGTAAGCTAATAGAAATATTCAGTGAACTTTGAATTTTTCAGTGTTTCAATAGAAAATGAAATGGTTTGAAAAGAATAAAAGAATATTGAAAATGGGCCCTGTCAAAAGTCAACAACTGCACTGCAGGAGAAGCTATACCTGGTGTTCCTCGTGGGCTCCCCACATGAGAATTCCAAGGACCTAATAATTTGATATCTACAACAAGAAATTTTCAATGACATTAGCTAGAACTCAGTCTTGTAGTGATTCCACTGGCATCCTTGGGGCAAGACTAAAGCTGTGTTTACAAAAAATAATAACAATTCTGTCCTGCTTGATTATGAACATCAAAATTAGGAACCAATATTCCATGTTGCCCTGAGTTTTTAACTTGCTGAGCTCTGAAGTGCTTCATCTCCCTCCCAGAAGTCACACAGAGGATATATCTATTCTTGAAGGAGCACTGAGGCTCTCAAACTTGGCCTTTAAAAGTTTTAGGGTAGCTGTGCAGATATTTTCTTTTTCCTAGGCTCTCCATACACTTGCAGAAGGGAATTTCAGCCCATTTGCTTAACACTAGGCAACCCTTCTGCCTAACATCATTAAATCCAGAAGCCTCTGCCGGAGAGTGTGACACAGTAGGGGTGTGGATAACCACCTGTGGCTCTCAGGTGAGCTGTAGGAGGAACAGCTGCCCCTTCAAGACGCAGCAAAGCTGGAATGCACACACTGAGAGTGGCACCACTCTCTGTGCTGGACCCTGCATTCAAGGCTTGTAAATCCTCTTTACTCTTTTGTTAAGGTTCTCTACTGTTTAGTAATGCAGAGATAAAGGAAATTAAATCAGCACGCATGTTACTATCAAACAAATAAACAAAAAGGCCAGATTATGCCTCCTCACGTATCAGAATATTATTTCAGCATCAGAACCTCTTATCTTTTATCTGAATTATTCTTTCAGGAAGACAGAGCGGTTCTAAACTCAAACAGTCATTATTACATGCTTCAGATATTCTCATGCCTGCCTGCTTTGTGTACCTGAAGAGAACACTCTAATGCTAGATTGGTATCAAGATTTCCCATAAGATCTGCAAACTTCTGTGAAAAAACAGGGCAGCGGCTAAGGGACTTAATGAGAGGCACTAAACTCATTCTGTGCTCAGAGAAGGGGAGTCTGAGAGGATGTGCACATTACCAAATAATTCCACTTGCTATTCAAACTCATGGAGAAAAAAATGATCTTAGTGTTTGGAGAAAGGGGTTGAAAAAATATGAAAGCAAAATTGAGCACAGAAAGAGCAAAACGGAGGCTAGTTCACTACTGAAAATTACCTAAATCTGCTTTTAGAATAATGCTGGGGGGAGAAATCATAGGAAAAACTGGTGTAAAAAGACCTGTGCTGTAGAACAGAAAGAAGCAGTTGAACGCTACATGCAGCTCTCATTATCTGTGGGGGCTTTTGCAGAGATTTATATAATTTATTGTGCTGTACCAGGCACAAGTGAAAAGAAAGATCCAACAAAGGACATTGCACAGTGGTTGATGGGCAGGAAGAAAGTCCATCAGGACTGCACGGGGGCTCACATCAGCTCTGTCTGTGCACTGAAATGCAAATGTGCATCGTTGTTGTTGGCTCCGGTGGCAGGGCTGAAATTGGAGGAAGCAGATGCTGTAATCTGATGATGATGTTGTTCTTGCTGAGTCTGAAGAATCACTTCAAGAGCTAGTAATGAGAGTCACTGAAGCTAGTGTTGATTACAGACTACATCAGAATGTAAAAAGATAAAGGTGATAGCACTTCTGAAATGGCAGCCACAATATAAAGAAGGAGGTAGAGCAGTGAAGGAAATTCAGTTTCTAACAGATACTGGGTAAAAATGGAAAGTCCCTGCTCTTGGAGGAAGACACCTCAGTCTATATTCATGCATATGAACATTTGACTATTAAGAATCCCCAAAGGGGGTGCTGAACACAAGACCAAGTGAATCTGTGCACCTATTTGCTCTGCTCTAGGAAGGGAGAATATGAATGCAATAGAACAAAGCCAGTGGATTAGGAAATGTCTGAGGACTCGTAACCTCAGGCTCCTTCCAAAAGCCATCAAAATGGACTTTGGGGTTGGAATACTTTTAAATACTTTTCAAATATTTAATACTTTAAAATACTACAAGGTCTTTTTAAAAGAATACCTTCACAAGGGAGAAAAAAGAAGCAGCACAAGAAGGAAGTGAAGAGAAGGTCAGCTGGTGGTTTGAAATGGCTACACATGATTTAACTGAGATGGGGTCTCAGATGGGAGCAGGAACTGTTTACAAAAATGTAATTGCGCAGGTTTTACAACCAGAAAAGCCCTCATCTCAGAAACACAAATTTGTCAGAGATCCAGCTATAAAAAAAACATATTCCCAAGGATATCCACAACTTCCCTGGGCAACCTGTTCCAGTGTTTCACCATGTTCACAGCAAAGAATACCTTCCTAGTATCTAATCTAACTCTACTCTCTTTCAGTTTGAAGCCATTCCCTCTTGTGCTGTCACTCCAGGCTCTTGTAAGAAGTCTCTCTCCATCTTTCTTGCAGGCTTGCATTTCAGGTACTGGAAGGTCACAATTGGGTCACCCTGGAGCCTTCTTTTTTCCAGGCTGAACAATCCCAATTCTTTTAACCTTTCCTCTTAACCTTTTCCATTCCTTGTAGAAGTGCTCCATCCCTGTGATTGTCTTAGTGGCCATACTTTGGATTCTCTCCAGCAGGTCCTTGTCTCTCCTGTGCTGGGGACCCCAGAGCTGGATGCAGCAGTGCAGGTGGGGTCTCACCAGAGAGGAGCAGAGGGACAGAACCCTTCCCTTGCCCTGCTGCCCACACTGCTGGTGATGCAGCCCAGGATATGGTTATTATGAGTCCTGCAGTCCAACCCAATGGTGTTCCATCCCTGACCTTTTTTATTTTGTCACTTGGATTATCATTCCCAGCTAGGGCTGCACATGGGTGCTATTTCCAGCAAGAGTCAGTTCTCAGCTTCCTTAGCTGTGAAATATTAAGTCTCAGCACTGTAGTATTTAATCATATTGCATATTGGCCAATAGCCACATAATTTCCAGTTCATAAATGCACCATCATCCATCAGACATGAGTGCTGAGAGTGTGAAACAGCTTTTGTAAAATTAAAGGTATTTCTAAGTCCTCTCACTACAAGTAACTCTTGTTTTTATGTGACCACTCATGAAACAAAGGCTTGTCCATGGTTATCTACCCCAAGACAATTGAAAATGGTCACAAATGGTCTAATTTGCATTTTGCAACCAACTGAAACGGTGAAAGCTCTACAGCATGTATTTTAGAAGAGCTGATGGCCTGGTTTGTGTCCCTTTAAATGTCACTGCTGTGTCACACTACTTCTGACACATTATGTCATGTGTGGTGTGATTTCAGAGAGCAGGCAGCCTCTGAGCCAAGTATGCAGCAGATGTTGAAGAGACCAGGTGGCCATAAGAAATGGGTAATTTTAGATCTCTCCAAATAGTTCAGCAGCCAGCCTTCGTTTGTGCATCTCCAGTCCAAATCTCTGACAGCAAAGGCAGCAACTTTGATTTCCCAAAAAGCATCATCAAACACATTTGATTGTCTCTTGATCCTCAGGGTTTATCCTCTTGGGCTTATAGAAGGAGGGATGAGGGGCTGGCAGGGAGGGTAATAACAGCACAAGTACCTCTTTGCTATTTGTCAGACAAATGCCATCACAATTGCCAACCTGCTGTTCCAGTGAAGCTAATTCAGTTAACTCTGCCAACTTCCCACTCCCCATCCTCTCTTGTACAAGTAATTTTGATATTGCCTTTACTCACACCTTGCTGCAGCTCAGTCATTTCTTATTCTCAATCCTGATAGAGCTCAGGGCAAAAAAACTACTGTTAAAGCTGAAAATCTGACCACTTCACTCCCATCATTTTGTTTTAACAGCAATTCTTATCCATACTGATTTGCTGCTTAATGGAGTTCAGCTCATGTAACTGAGCCATCTAAAATTCAGGTGTTTGCTCTAAACAAGCTGTCCATGCTCCCTCTGTAGCCCACAGAAAGACAGAAATGCTCTTCTAAATGTTTGCCTAATCTATCCCATATGCCTGTTTTAGGAGAGGGAAAAATATATGTGTCTGCCCTCCACTGACTATAGAAGGAGCTTAGGTGATAAGCATAGATTTAAACTCTAATTTTCAGAAAGACAACAGGATAAATCCCACAGCATACTATCTTTCATATTAGTTTCCATGTCACACCCCCTGTCAGTTGCGAAAGTAGAGGACATGCAGAAACCACCTCATCTGTCGCTCCTACAAGTGAGGGGCCACTGAGGGTCACAGCCAAATAAGAGGGAACAATTCTGTATTTTAGGTAAAGGTCTTGGGATGCCTGCACCAATTCCCTCACCAAGTTTTCAGTGAGCAAGGAAGCAACTGCTCCTGGAGAATGTTGTCCTCCTTTCCTGCTCAGTAACTACACCCATGGCAGCCACAAAGGCCTCAGGAAGCTGATCAAGTTCTTGGTTCTGCAATGCTCAATAAATTTGAGTTGCACATTATGTTGATTTAAGTATCTTCCAGCCATCAAAGCTCCTAGATTTTCAAGAAATAGATTGTGCTGCATGAAGGTTTAGCTACATGTGTGTTATCAAGAGCAGAACACCTTTTCACCTATAAATTTCAGCAGATATAAGTTGCTCATATCCCTGCCTAACTCTATAGTTACAGAAATATCACTTTACTTTTTTTTGTGTCCTGGAGTCAAAGAGTTCATGTTAGGTAATAAATCCTGCATAACAGTAGCATAATCCAAGGAAGCAGTAACTGCAGTGATATAGAAAAAGGTACTATTTTTCTCAGTCATGATTTAGGTCACAGCTTCATCAGATTGGTTATTGCTATAGCAACCACAGCTTTTGCTTTTGTACAGAGACTTCTAACAGTATTCCACAAGGTAAAAGAAACATTTGGGAACACAGGAGATAAACCAAAGACATGGAGGCATGGAGCCCATCAAGGGAAAAAAAAACAAGAGCAATCTGCACTTTCCTTAAAGTCTGAACTAACGTCTCATTGTGAGAGGAAAAATGAAAGTAATGAAAATAAATATAAGTGTTTCATGGACCCTGGTAGAAATGAAATCATGGTAAGGCTATTAGAGCTCAGAACACAAAGGACTCTTTCCTCTGGCGCAGAAGGTCACAGATTTAGCTCCTGCAAAGGGAAAATCCAAGCATACTTCATTTACTGAGCTACTACACTAGAATAAGCACCTTTAATTATTTTAGTCTCTCTCACTCTCTCTCTCTCTCCACTTTCCAGACAATGACAAAGCCTTGTAAAGGTAGGAATTTTATTTATTACCTAGTCCTGTACAACACTTTATTTAACCAGCCTTGCCAACACAATGATTTCCTTAGGAAACTTTGTCCCTCACTACAAATTACATCCTATTAATTTCAAGAAGCGGTGACAGAAATTAACTTTCTGCCCCTTCTGCCACAAACCTGCTACGGGCCATTAAAGATATACCACTCTGACTTGTTAAATGTACTTTAAATCTGCTGATTTAAATTGCCCTCCATATAATGAAAAAGTTTTGGAGTTGCCTTTCAGTTGGTCTGTATGAAAAACAAGATAGGACCTAATAATGGCTAATGGTGAGCACTTACATAGCAGAGCACTTTTCATCTACAGAGTGCTTTTCAATATTAACTAATTAAATTTAACCCATTCCTGCAAGGGGGACCTTATGAATGCTTTATTGACTAGGAAAATGAGGGTAAAGGTTGGAATGATTTTACCCCCAAAGCCAGGTAAAATCAGTGACAGCCAAAGCTCTGCACTGCCTTACAAGATGTTCTCAGCATCTCAGGTTGATCCCTGACTGAGACAACAACTAATGACAGACCCCAGTATTTCCACTGGGCACTTACAGAACAGGACCATGCAAGTTTGTTGAAAATTTCTACTGAGAGGTTTTGGTTTTTGGACAATGAGGCCCCAGCCCTGCAAAGAAGTCTTTGGCTAATATTTATCCTGAAAATTCTGCGCTGAAGACTTCGTACTTGGCACACTGCTGCCTGTGGCATGCAGCCCCAGCAAGGGACAGAGAGCACACTGCCTCACAATGAATATCTATAGATGAGTCCCACTCCAAAAATTTTTGCACAAAAATTAATTTCTGCAAACACTGACTGAGGTTTGGGCTGAAATCATTTTTCTTCAGTATTCAATGTCATACACCACACTTTCACCCTTTTGGCCAGCTGACATTTGTTCAGCCTTCATAATATTTACCCACTCATGTTTCCTTTTTTTTTTTTTTTTTACTGTATTTGCTGAACTATATAGCTTTCTTTTTCCCTGTAGGTGCAACCATATGCATTAGATATTCTAAATGTACCCACAGCTCTAAAATCTTCCAGCTGTTCCCTCAACAAGATAAAAATTATAATAATTATATTAAAAGGTTTAAGTATTTTTCTAGCATAGTAATTCTAAAGAAGACCCTGAGAACTGTCCCAGTTTGTTTTCTAAAACTCTTGGAAACTACTATCTGACTCCAGTGGTCAGATATCACCCTGATTTAGACTGTCCTGAGAATTGCCATGAAATACAACTTCCATTGTACTTCCATTTAAATAAAGGTAGTCCAACCATTGCAGTCTCTATGACTCCATCCATCCCAGTACATAAAATGAGCCAGGACCCATCCTTTGCCCTGATGGGAAGTGGCAAGGCATGGCTTGTGGTTGTATGGGTACATTCCTCTTTTCCATCCTGCCCATAGGGAATGGCTCCTGGGCAGTGCTGTTGCCTGCATTGTGTCTGCTGATGGCATGGGGCAGCAAAGTGCCAGGGTAGCTGCTAGTAATTAAAGAGCATGGAGCACAGCAGGAAAGTGCTGAATGCCTGCCCTGCTCCTCCAGTGTGTGATGGTAGATATGGGCTATGGCTGCACCTCAGTAAATAAAGCAAACTGGACACTCACTCTCATCCCCACAGAATCTCCCCAGAGCCACCAGCAAGGGCTCCTGGTCCCCAGCTGTGCCCAGACATCAAACACCAGTGTGGATGGTCAGTACCTGGCCTGTGTGGCTCTTCAGCCCATGAGACAACGTGGTTGATCTCAAAGTAATGAGATCAAATTTTAACAAGTGTTTAAGCCAGGCTGAATGCATTTCAAGCAATAAGCACCTGTGTGTTGCCAAAATGGTTTTCAGGCTTCTTGGACAACTGTCTATGAGAGACAACACACAGGACACCACATCTTGAGGAGTCTTTGTGGTTGTCTATGACACAATTGGCTTCTAAAATTCAATAGCACCTGGGACAGGATGCTAGAATAGCTTGGCTTAGAAAAACAAAAATATTTTTTTTTTGACAGTTTGTAGCACTGCACTGGAGTTCTCATCAGGGTGGAAATCAGGTCTGAACTGTTGGGGTGGTCTCATAAATGCTTCTGAAATCAGCCTGCCCCTCATAACCTTGTATATCACTTTCCCTTCTCTTCCCCAGGCAAAAATCCATGACAGTAAAGACATTCCTCATAAAGCCTTCATTGTGACATGGTGCATCTCTTTCACCCCTTTCACTTACCTTAGAGGTGCTGGCTTCAACCTGGGATTTACCCCTGGTCCAAGAGGAGGTGGGTAGGAGGATTCAGGACAAGATCCTCCATTTCAGCTGAAATGGTTTGCCAGTGCTCTGCATTTGTCTTACAGCTGTCAACCCTTTTTGGTGCAAGTATTGGACTTTTGGTGGTACCTGTGGGTTGCCAGGTGGGATAGGGCTGTGTGAATGCTGGACAATTCAAGGAGGCAAGGGAAATTGAGAGATTACAGGCTGGGTAGCAGAGGTTTTTCCCTCTGTTTGTTAAGAAAGGTCTTCAAGCTGACTTTAACAACTGAAATCTGAGGCGGATATGATTCAAATCTATTTTGGGCTTGTTAAACTATTTTTAAAAATGCAAAAGCTTTTATTAGCTTAACATACTATTCCAATCCACACAAGTAAAATGAAGCGTGTCTTCGTAATTCTGTCAAGATTATGCACATTTCCCTCCTGACTCACGACCACACTGATCATAATGGCGTTAATTGATATTCATGTGCATGCCATATTTACTTCTGCAGAGTTCCCGTGTAATTGAGCAATAGTTAATGGGCACTTAGGACTCTATTCACAAGAGATTACAAATGTGTGTGTATTGGGGAGCTTTTCCCTGTGGAGTTTCCATGTGTCTGGATAGGTGCATAATCAGTGCGCCAGTCATCAGACAGAGCAGCTGACACTCGTGGCCCTGGTGAGGGCTGGAGCGAGACAAATTCTCAGCCCTTCCCAATTTGGACTGGGGGGAGGGATGGGGACTGCAGCAGGGGGAGATGATTGTGAATCAGGGCTGCTCAGCAGAGCCAGAGATGGCATCCATGAAGATTCGGAATGAATCATAGCTCCTCTTCAATAATCCAGAGCTATCTCCTTTCTCCCCTTAAGCAAACAAATCTCTCCTTGTTTTATTCATAGGCAGCCCTATAGTGTGTGTGAACCTTCCTCACCCTCACACCAGTGGGAGATGTGGCATCCCTCACATCACCCGAATGACCTGTATTCCCCTCAGTTTGTCCTTAGACACAGCCAGGCATTCACAGATATCTTTCCTGAAAAACATCAGAAACACCAGAAGCACTGGGACCCTGCAGTGCTCCACTGTGTGACCTTTCAGAAGTGGCAATAACACATTCAGAGAGCAGGCTGCACGGAGTGGAACCCCAAAGCACTTTACAAATTACAGAGAGAAGCATCGCGTTAACTCCCTCCTGGTAAGCTGCCATCCCTGCTCTGCTGTACAGCAGCTGCTTCACAGCCCACAGCAGCACCTCCAGCAGCTCTGGATGGGCAGCAGGACTCGGGACAACACCCACAGAATGGCAGGAGAAAATAAACCAGGCACGGTGTGACTCCTTGGGTTGGAAAATAAACCATGGTGGGACTCCTTGTGTTGAACAATGGTCCTGATATGTGCTTTCAGGGAAGGTTTCAAAGGAGGATGGGTGCAATTGGGTGGGGACCTCCCTAGGATTTTTGGGTTAATGGAATAAGGGAGAGGAATTAATAAAGATGAGTTTTCTAACGACACTTGCACATCAGTGTGTTTAGTGGAAAAAAATATGTTTTTTCCTTTTCATTCTATCTTCTTTTCCTCTGTTAATGAATAGAGTGCAGAGCTCATTCTACTCTGGTTGCTGGGATTAATAATATAAAACCCTTGGGCTGGTAAAAGGGGAATTTCTATTTAATTTTTTTTAATTTCACTTTACAATTTTGGTCACCAATTTTACTGATTTTATTGAGTGTTTCTGAACTGTTTCTCTATTGCACTGCTGCTCCTTAAACTTAACACCATTCTTCTGACCATGAGACCTGCTCTTTCCTGGTGAAAGCTGAAAAATTAAAAACAAAAGGACAGAGAAAAAGAAATATAAGAGCAAGTCTGCAAAAAGAAGAAAGACAAGCTGGAATTTCCACATCACTGCTTTGTGAAATGCACATCAACCAAAGCCGCATGGAATCCCATCAATGGCAATTCTGGAAGGGACACAGGGTAGTTTCTCAGGTCACAGTCCCTGTCATAATTTCATGAAGTTTGAAAGCTGCCATACTCTTGTGTTTTTATTCTCTTACAAAACTCATCTGGGTCACTCCTAGTCAAACATAGAAGCAGCACAACATCACGCATCGGTATGAGCTGGGCTTGTCTGAAAAAGTACTTATTCTTTGTTCCAAAACAGGGTTCAGCCTGGAGTCTCAAGGCTGTGTCTGGACACTGAGCCCTGTCAGAGGGCAGCTGGGCTGCCCACACTGGAACTGCCCTCAGCAAAGCTGTCCCACCTGGGGAGGGAGCTCAGAACTTCTGGGGATGGGACGAATTTCTGCATCTTTCAACAAAATCACCTTTCTCCTTGGTCAGGTAACAGTAAATTTGCTTCCCACCCTAGAAAATTATAGAAAAACTTTATCCTTAGGTTTCAGAATTGCATGGAATGGGTATGGAAGAAAGACCTACTGTGATGTGTGGGGAGAAGTGAAGGAGTATTTGCTATCAGGGTTAAAGTACAAGGGAGCCTAAACTATGCACTTCTTACATATAGATTTCAGTGACGTGGGTATGCAGTTATCACTTTGCATTCACGTGATGATCATCTTCAGGTGGAACAGTTCCAGCAATCAAGAATGAATATGGGAACTTTTCCTTGTGTTTCTCATGTTAGAAATAAGTCTGCTGTTGAACAGTAACAGCATTTCTTCCTAGCTCACGTAGTGTTTTCTTTATCACATCCATCATGATTTTAAGTGCAAGACCAATGGTTTACAGAACTTTTCCAGTCCAAGGTTCGATTAAAAGCAAAACCACTGACTTTACATATCAAAATTTCAGCTGGATGAGATATTGTTACAGCACAGAAGTGTTTAGGGTTCACCCAACAAAGCCTGACAATGTTGTTTGCTTCACACTGGGACAATCTTGGTTTCAGTGTAGGCTGTGCTCCAACATCTTTCTCTGCTTTCAGTTATTTCTACTTTCACTTCCATTTGAATGCTTCACTTCCATTTATCCTCTGAGGCAGAAAGCATGATTTTCTCTATCAATCATTTTGGAAAATTCTCTGCACAAGACTGAAATATTCACTGGGTTTTATGGCTTCAACAGGATGTCCAACCATTCATTTATTAATTAGATGAAATCCCTCACCAAAATATAAAATTTTCTCTGAAGGAACTACATTTTTCCTGGGATAGACAAATGGTGTGGTGCAATAACTCTAAAATGAAAAGTTTCACAATGACTAATCTGACTTCTTTGTCTTGATGACAGAAAGATTGTTTTGATTCTTATCTTGCTTTGGCATTATATTGAAATAACATTCAGTGCAATGTATATACAGTTATCAGATTTTAAATGTGTTAATCCCCTCTATGTGGTCAAAAATAATTTAATTCTTCCAATTGAAGCAAGTTTACAGAACAGTTTTCATTAAATATTTCGAATATGTGTATGGGACCCCACAACAAAAAGCAAATTTTAAAATCTTTTAACAAAAGCTAAATTGAAAATGTTGAAATTGCCCAGAAATGTAGAATTCTACTTGTTGCAAAACTTTAACTATATTTGCTAAATGCTTCTGTACAGAACCCAAACTCAGTCACTCAGTACAATGAGAGATGTGAAAAGGTTTTCCACATCAAAAGCCTCACTCAGATTGAAATCAGTCTGAACAGCAGCAACAAAAATGTCATTGCTTTTTAAGACTGAAAGAAGAAAAGTGTATAAATTATTTTTTTCCTTTTAAAAGAAAATATCTGTGGACATTTTTCTGCAAAGATTTCACATTTCCATGCCTCTATTGAGGCTTTAAAAATTGTCAGAAAAGATTGATTCATGGGAAAGTCTTGTGCATTTGTTCCAATCAATGACTGTAAAAGACTCTGGAAAAGGAAAAATTAAAGACTGAATATGTTCAATGGACACTCATTAAACTTTGGCAGCTGAATTTGTCAAAGCTCCTGCCTGCCTTGTTGAGCAATGAGCAGATGCCAACCCAAACCAAAACCCCTCTCAAAAACCAGCAACAAAACTTTGGATGCAAATCAGAATGTGGCCAATGTTTGATATTCTCAGTGGAAATGCTAAAAGGTCATCCCAACTTATTTTTGTCACCCCATGATCACAGTACCTCTCCATGCTGAATCACATCCTGGCCATCCCTCTACATCCAAGAATAGCAATGCCATGACAAAAGTGGATCTCACTGGAGATATCCTATGGTGTTGCTAATTGTGTGGGAAATACAAAAAAAATTAGGCTTCTGGTCCCTCTCTCCCTTGCACTTGTACAACCTTCAAAAAGGATTAGACAAGTTAGATGGTGCAATGAGCTCTTTTTTCCCTCTGTACTGCCACTCCCTAAACCAGAATTCTTGCATTTAATTCAGTACACTTCTGCAGAAGTTCCTTAGAGAGTGTTATGCTCATAACCTTCGAGAATAATGATAACATTTGTGATTCAGCTGCATCCTGAAGCTTTTGTGTAATTGTGTGCAGGGTTTAATGGAGCTGTTCCACAGCAGCCAACTCAGCTGCAGGGAGCTTCCACTTTACAGAGGCACTGGAGAGCATCATTCCAAAAAAACAGGGAAAAGGACACATGCCCATTGACTATATAGCCAGCAAGGTGTGTTTGCCTTCCTGCTCCACAGAAAGGCTAATATCAATTAATTGTTAATATCAATTTATTGCATCCTTAGAAAAAATAGAAGGAAGAAATTCTGGTTTGAGAGTACAAGCATGCCCTGGGCATTGACTACACCATGTAAAGTTGCTAAATTATCCTTCCTCAAGGGGAAGTTGTAAACTGGGAGCTTATGACTTGTGTGACTGCAGGGTTTTGCAACTTAGCAACCATATAAAGTCACCTAGGGTTGAATGGTGTGCATGGATAACCCCATCCTGGTTCAAATGTAATTACAAAGCTGAAGGACTTGAATGGGTTGTGTAAGTTACCATGAAGATAGCATCTAAAGCACTTTTTCTATAGTGCCACCTACCCATCCATAAATATTTATAGATATATATATAATGCAGCTAACAATAAAAAATGCATCTAATGCTCTTTTGTTGTGTGTCTATAAACATGTCCCTAAAAAGAGAGAAGATATGTGTATATATATGGTATCTTTGCATTTTGTTTTAAAACTTTTTGATAATGCATTTGAACAGTCCCTGGGAGTCTTTAGATTTCAGACAAGTGGACTGTGTGACAATAACAAACATCAAACTACTGTTATTTAATGAAGTTTCTTAAAAGTAATTCCAAAGCCATCATATTTCTAATTAAGTTTGAAAGTGATGCATAACAAAAGGACTCAGAGAAACTTTAATTTCATATTCCAAACTAGTTAGTCCTATTTGTTTGCTTTGAATCACTCATTTCAATAAGGTGAAAACTTGTGTTAATCCTCCATTCATCAGTTGCCTGGGTGCGTGTGAAATGAGTCATGTGGACAAAATAAACCACTGCTAGCCGCAATATTCTATTGTCCTTTAAGCTTCTTCAAGGGGCCTCTTCACAGGTACCAAAAAGCCACTCTAGACACTTCACATATTTTTGAAGATCCTCCCTTTTTTCACATTACTCACTCATTGAAGAGTAGCCGAAAACAGGCACAAAATGAAGGGAGCTGAAGTAGGCCAAACTCATTTTCTACACAGAGAGAGATAATTGGCACTGCAGTAATTTTGAGGAACTGAATTAAATGAATAAATTGTGACATGGGAAAAACTGAAAAGGACAACAGTTTCCTGGCTGGCACATAATGGTTACTTTGGACAGCATTTTTCTTGGAGACCAATTGATAAAACAGGACAAAAATGTTTTTCCCATTAATTGCTTTCAAACATTGTCCTGCTAAATGCCCAATTAAAAAGTAGAAGTGTGAGCTTCTTTTTGCTTATAATGACCACATATTGGGGGGAAAAAATCAGTAGCAACGTCTTAGCATTTTCTTTTGTGGATGTGGAATAAAAAGATCAATGGAAAAATGTTCTTAGCTTACCTTAAACTAAAACAGCCTCAAAGTCTGGAGACCAGCACGGGGATGAGGATGGGGTGGTGGGTGGTGGGACACATACAGTATCACTGCACTGTGCCAAAACTATCATTTACACCAAAAAACTTCATTTCATAAGTTAGTAAAACACAAAAACATAAATTCATATATTTCCAACTATTACTTTGAATAGTTTATAAATGAGGTATTTTTAGAGGACAAATAACTATTTCTAAATAACTAGTTATGAATAAAACAGTTTCCCAATGTTTTCCTTCATTTTTTTAAATTATTGGGAATTTAAATTATTATTTTAAAAATACTTGCTGTAAAGACATGGTTCTCTAACAATGAAATAAAATTCTAATGGGTCAAATGGATAAAAGGCAATGGAGTCAAACTTATCTTTGAGATAATGCCACTGAATTAAAATGGGTTAATTCATCATCTTCTTATTAACTACATTAGTTGAGCTCTAAGAGAGTTGTCACTGCAAGTCAGTACTATAAACATTCATTAATTTTTGCAATGGTATTTTTAACAGCAGATTTCTAGATGGGGCTAGCCTAAATCTACCAAAAAAACATTTTAAAAGGGACATCTTGATAACAAAGTAGCTTTTATCTGTCCATACATCTTACCTGTGCATCAGTAATGCCTATATGTTTCACAGAGCTTTACAATTTCCAGACCATCATGCACACTCATCACTATTCCTTACATGGAAAACATGATGAAATGATTTTACAGACAAAACACCTAACATGGCTAGTAATACACAGAGAATTAGTGATGTGTGAGGTTCTGTTGGGCTGAATTTAGTGATAAATCCTACTTCAGATGAAAAAAATCTGCAATTTTCTGGTTGCTGGGAACACTCTAGAACAGAAGATATGGGTGGTGCTGTGAAGGAAAGCATCAGTGCTGGGCAGGGACCTCATCTGGACCCTGCTTGTACAGACTCTTCCTGGAGTTGTCTCTGCACCACACCTCAGATAAGCCATTGATGGCATGCATCCAAATCCACCTATGCCCTTGGAAGGAAGCTTCAAGGAGAGGTAAAGTCAAAGGCCAGTCTCCTCCTGACAAAGGGAAATGAGGGGTGAGAAGCCAAATGCTAAGAGCTACATTTTATAAACTGATTGATAGCTTAAAGTCTCAAAGTCCAGCTAAGGGAAGGAGGGCAGGAGATACAGGTTCTCCTGGACACTGCACGAGGCTGCTGTATTCCCACCAGAGATGTCCTGTCCAAGCACAGCACCTGGATGGACATCCCATGTAGTCCATCCCTAATGCCAGTATGTCAAAGGTCCTTCAACGACCCTTTTATAACCATTTCTAGGCCAAAAGAGGGAAACTTTCTGAATATATCCTGATTATAGTGATCCCTACATGTTGGAATTTATGTTGTTGCATTTGTTTGGGTTTTTATTCTCATCAGTCTAAGTGAAATGTTCTGCCTTTGTCATAGAAAACAGACTGGTCCCTCTAGGGCAGTAGATTTCTCTTCATCCTCATTGCCTGAGGCACTGATTAAGTGAAGTGCTTAAGCACCTGTCTGATTGCAAGCACATGAACCATTGCACTGAGTCAGTGAAAGATAGTCAGGAGCAGAAAAAGACTTTGCTTCTGGAAGGCTGCTGTGCAGAGCTATCTATTAACAGGAACACAAGCCAGAAATTACAGTAGGGCACTTCTACACATTTTTTCACTATTTATGGGTATTTAAAGAGCTCTGTGAAATAGACCCTAATCACAAATTTTAAACTATTAGGTGAGTTTTACAGAATCATTCTCTTTTAAGACTTTGTGATTCAACCTCTGCCTCATAAAGTTCCATCTTTTAGTTTGAAAAGTGAGACATCATTCTTATGCACAAAAGGGAACATAATTATCTTTGGTAAATATTGTAAAAAGTCAACTGAAAGAAAGCTGGGTGAAAACTTTTTAAAATTTGCATACAATTTATTGCCTTGCTGTACCATATATCTTATTTGGAGCAGAGAGTGAGAAAAGTATCACAACAAAATGTCACAGAAATTCCATCCTGCAGCAGCCATCCTCACCCACAAATTAAATGGCTATTTCATTTTAAAAACACAATTTCTTAGAAAATATCTCATTAGAGCATTATATTACCTCAATCTTCAGAAGTTACTTAGGGGGCTGTCTGTGTTGGAGGGAAAACTTTGTTTTTCCTCCCCCCTTATGCTTGTGAATGAATGGCAAAAGCCTCTTTTGTTGCTGCCAGAGGATTTGGCACTGAAGTTGTTGTCCTAAATGGTTTGTGCAGAGACAGACTGGGTCCCCAGTGCTGTGCCTCTGTGTAGAGTCCTGTCCCACACACTTCTGCCTGCAGTGCAGGCTTGGGCAGTGTTGAGAACTATGACCACATCACGGCAAAGGACATTTCTGTGATTTTGGAAAGTGCTTGTCAAATCAGAAGGATTGGTCTAGGCCAAATCTGTGCTTACAATGAAAGCAGTGGAAGAATTGGTGAGCAGTTTCCCTGGAGTCCCCCCTCTGCCCCCTCTGCAAACCCTGTTCCCCCATGCCCTGCCCATCACACGCCTGCTCCACCTCTGGGTCCTGCAACTCTCTGCAGTCCCACCCAGCCCAGTGGGACTCTACTGCTTCAGGAGGGCTATGCAATAGAAACTCTGGGATTAACTGCTTTCCTAAGGCATCCTGATCCTAGAGGGAAGAAGTTCTGCTCCAGCATGACTGAAATGGATGAAGGCAGCTTCGTGGTGATATGACATCAAGGAATTCACTCAAGAACCCATTAAATAAAGCTATAAGTTTTATAAAAGCATTTCCATCCCCTGTGTTGCATGTACTATTTCACCTTCCTTTTACCTCCTATCCCACGCTGAACTGACAATTCACAATGTCTTTGGGTGGCTTCTGGACAAAGAAAATCCAGCAGCTGTCTGCTAGAGCTGCTGACAGAGTGGCCTGAGGGACACTCACATTGTGCCTCCCTCTGAGGGCACACCAAAAGAGGACAAGAAAAGCCCTTCAAACAACCAGTCCCTGGGAGTAGTGGCTGGAATGAATTTTAAGAGAGAAAGGAGATCTTCCCCTACCACATCTCACAGCAGCTCTCTAAAACTCCTTTTCCCAAAGGTCTTTCCTTTCTCTAGCGTAGTTTGAGATCACTGCTTGAGTCAGGTTTCCTGTTTACCACTTCTTTTAAGAATTAGCTGGTACACCACCTTTGGATCAATAGGGAAGATCTCATACATTTTGTTAGCCACTATCGATTTGTCCAAATATTACAAGATTGTGCTACTTAAGCACAAGATTGTGAGTTATTTTATACCGTGCAGAGAGCTGTAAGTTCATCTGTACTCTAACTTGATCTTCCTCTGCTTCTTACTCTGGTGGATTCTCAGAACTGCACTCGTTCTTTTTTTCCAGCATCTGCATGTCCTTCATTTTCTGTTGATTCCTTGGTACTATTTATATTCTTCTATCATCTTTAAAATGAGAACTTACTTTTTCCACTAGTTTCACTCTTCCAAGAAAGTTCTTACACTAAATATATAGTTAAGACATCATTTCCTTCATGTCAGTCCTTCAACAGGTGAGCCAGAGAAGTTGTGGATGCCCCAACCCTGGAAGTGTTCAAGGCCAGGCTGGGTGAGGCCCTGAGCAATCTAGTCTAGGAGGTGGCATCCCTGTCCATGGCAGAGGGATTGGAACCAGGGGATCTTTAAGGACCTTTCCAACCCAAAACATTCCATGATTCTATGATTCAAGCCTATTTAAAATGGTATAGTTCTGTAGACATCAGTGAAGCTACTCTGAGACATGTATTAGATTTGGTTCTAATATCCTTGTAGGGAATGTTGATACTTCTGCCAAAAAATCCAGGTTATTTTTACTGCTTGTGTATTTCTTGGGATGATCTGCATTAAAAAGTAATGTGCTTCTGTTTTTCAAACAGAAACATGATACTAATTTTAAATTTTTAAATATTGAGTCTCCAACAACTGCACTTTGCATGCTTTGCCCTCAACCACATATGGGCACCTTTTGAAAGCTGTAGATGTGCAGATATCTCTTTTAAGTAAAAATCTATTAAGGATAAAATGAGAAAAAGTCCAGTTACAAGTTATCATTAAAGTCTGTTGTATCATCAGATCCATTACACATTAATGATTCCTCTAAACAGAACAGAAGGAGGGTGAATTTACATGTACATTTTATATCAATAACACTCATAGTAGGTACTAAAATTATTGCATGTCCTTCACTGTATGCTGTGGAATGTTATAGCTTCTCTGGGAATATAAAACAGATAATTTGTGTTCCCCAAGCAATTTAAACAATATGATTTTTTTATGTCCCTGCTACTTTAAATGGAATTAGTGAAGGCAGTATGTTATCCTCAGTCACTATCCATCAGAAGTTATGTTAAAATTGATTAAAGTACTACTTATCCTAAGTACTGTTGACCTATTTTCTTTCAAACCTGTCACATACACATATAAGATTAAATGTACAGTTGGAATGCAAGGATACAGGATGAAAAGCTTGGAATTCAGAACAAAACATAGCAGCTGCGTGTTTCCAGAAGAATAACTCCCTGAATGTTCAGGAGATATTAATAGGATGAAATTTTAACGTGAGCCTGGACAGTGAAGGTTTTCTTAGGGACTCATATATCTAATTCCATCTTCCTTTTTTTCTATGCTTTTCTGTTTTCTGTCATCTTTCTTCATAGCTACAAGCCATACCTCTCCATTCACATTTTCCATGGATGCATGAAGAACCTCTGCTTCTCACATCCCTTTCACCAAGAGCCATGCTCTGGAGCAGGGTTCACAACCACAGTGGACTGCCAAAATGAAGGAACAACACAACCAGACTTGACCATAAATATTTTTTAATTTGTCCATTGACCCACCCATTAACACTTCATAGTCACAATCAGACACCTCGTAATTCCTGAATGGGAGAAGGCAAAAGCTGTCATTCCCCTTTTTCAGTACTGAGTCCTGAAATTGATCCAGAAGCATATTTACTAAAATCCTACTGTGGGCAACTAGCATTTTGGAAGGGGACACTCACAAAATCTAAAAAAAAAAAAAAAAGAAAATATATATATATATTTTTGTAATAAAAACACTACAAAAGGGGACTGAAATCTGACTGTTCTTACACATTTAGGGTGAAACACTTTGAAAAGATATTTTGATCTGTATCTTGGAAGTTTATGTTTATTTAACAAACATTTTGGTGAAACATGGTGGGCTGTTCTCTCTATATCTCAACTGCAAGAAGACAATCCTAAAAATGTGGCTATAGCTATCAGCAGTGTCTTCTAAATTGGGCTGAACATTTTTAATATTGCCTACAAAATTATTCCATATACATGCACTTAGATGTCTATATTTTCTTTCCACAGGCCAGGTTTAACATCCTGCAGATCCTACAATCCAAATGACTAGAATTAAGTATTTCCTAGTGAGACAGTAATGTAAAATCAAATATAATTACCCTTATAGTGTTAGGACACACACACACACATATATATATATGTAAATTTATTTTCCTTACTGTCTTCAACTGTCAATTCAATGAGACTTTGTTGGTTTGACAGGCTACCCAAGCTCTGCCAAACATGCAAGAAAGGCTGCCTGGGTACCTGGCAGACATGACATGTGCAGGTTTTTTAGAGTAGGTTGGACAAACATCTGTCAGGAATGACGCAGGTAGACGTGATCCTGCCTTAGGGCAGGGAGCTGGACTAAATTGCCTCTTGTGGTCCTTCTCAGCCTTTTATTTAATGATTTTACTGCCTTGGGCCAAGTTGACACATTGGGTCTGATCTTGAGCCTGGAATGTCCAAAAATTTTACATCAGTTACATGTGGGTACAAAACATCACACTTTTCTGTCCACCGCTGCTTTATTCCTCTGTCTTTATTTTATCTAAGCACTATACACAAGCTCACACACACTTCCTCAGGCTTCTTACTAAAGTATTTTTAAACTGCTCAAACTGAAAACATAATGAAAAAGTATGAATATTAGGGGTTGAAAATAACCTTTGTCATGCCACCCATTTTGCAGTCTGTACTTTGCCTTCTAGGGTTTGCTGTCAGGGAGAGAGCATTCAGGATTTTGATCTATTCTAAAATCCACAGTGCTTTGTATGTGTTGCAATGTTTGTGGGCATTCCTGGCTGGTCCTTACTGTTTGTTTTGCAGAGCCAGAGGTTCATATTCTGAGACATTGGGAGGCAGAGGACTGCAGCTGGGTGAAGGGAACAGATTCATCAAGGGGACTCAGTAAATGCTGCTTCTGCCCTCTTTTGGAAGAATTCATGCATCTCTAATATCTGAGTGTTTTAGGTGCTCAGCATGGGAGTAGAACCCCAGGTCTGATGCTATGGGAACACTTCTCCCATCTCCTCATGTTCCCCAGGGCTGTTATCACTGACTTCACTGCACCAGCTTTCACTGGTTTCAGTTTCTTAGGGACTTCAGCTACTGCTAACACAGAGCTGTCATGAAAGGTCACAGCTTCACACAGGGCTGTGCTGAAAGCAGAAACAAGAAAGGAAAAATAAAAAAGAAAAAGAAAAAGAAAAAGAAAAAGAAAAAGAAAAAGAAAAAGAAAAAGAAAAAGAAAAAGAAAAAGAAAAAGAGTAAAGTAAAATTAAATAGAAACATTTTTTACAAAAGCCAAAATATATTCCATTTATATCAGTTTGTGAATTAGCTGTTCATGAGCCTATCAGCAAGAAGGAAGATGTATCACAAATGTTTCTGATCAGTATTTTCTCTAACTGGTCTGCAGTCTTGCTAACCAGCACATGGTTATGAATATTTAGGTCTCAAATATATGGGCTCTCATTCTGGGACTGGATTACTCTGTTATCTCCCTTTTCTTCAACATTACTGTAAAAGGAAAAACCAGTCAAACTCAAAGACATTGCTCTACAATTAACTGCTTCAGATTAAAGTCATAAAAAGCCACCTTTACATCCTGTCCTGAAAGGAAATAAATATTTCCTTTTTGAGGAGCAAATAAATGTATATTCATTTGCACAAGAAATTGTTCTTTAAGTTTTGATCTGAAAGTATATAATTGTCATAGAGTTCGGGTATCTTTTACTTCAGTACTGACATTTTTTAATGTGTGTACCTATTTCTGCTCTTGAGTCTTTAAATATGCCCAGTTCATACCTGGTAAGTGTTAAAACAGAAATATGGCAGGACAAGAGGACTCTAAATGTAACATAGCTGCCAGTAGCAATAGTTTGATTTCTGTCTGTGTGGAACAATTACTGTATGTTATCCCTCTCAATTTTCCCTTTAGTTTGTTTTCTGATCACTGGAGAACTCACTTCTATTTTCTGGAATGATACTTGTCAGTGTTTGCTAAGTACTTTTTAAGAATAAATTAAAGCCTACAAGTTCTCCCTCACTTGCTCCCTGTAAGTATTCACCAGACATTCTCCAGGCTGAATTGGATAGGTAATCTAAGACATGTGGATTATTTCTGCTCCCCAGCAAGACAATTTCCATTCTTTAAAAAGAGGTAATTATCAAGAGACACTCTTTTCCACCACCTGTAAATATTAATTCCTGGCTTATAGCCATGAATTCTACAGAATACACAGTGATTTCATGATCATATGAGCAACCATCTGAAGATTCTCTACAACCCCAGATCGCAAGGAGAACAGGAGTGGAGTGATTATATTTATGTGCCTCCCCCCCACCTGCCATTTGTCAAAAAGCTCTGCTTTTTAAAGTGTGATAAAAAGATACACAGATGCTTATTTTTTGTATTCCTTCACATTCTAAAGAGCACACTGAAAAGGCACCTGCATAAAACAATATCACAAAGAATGGTCAATAAGGACTGAATATAATGTTAGTACAGGTGTTGTATTAACATCTTTGATCTTGAAAGCTCTGCTTCTTTTAAAAGCTTTAGGAAGAATGAATGTGTTTAAGTCAAAGAAAGAGCCTACGAGTATTGTTTTCTAAAGTAGACAGGAAGAAAAATCACTGACTTTACTCAAATACCTGCTACACTGCAGCAAGAATAAAGGCTGAAAAGAAGCTAAGGCTTTTTATGTATATATAGAAATATGAGTGGATTAATTCAGCTATCAATGGCTTTCCAACAGTAAGAAGTGTCATAGATTATTCATAACTTTCTGATGAGCTACTTCTAGGCAGTCTCAGATATGTAATTTCTAATATAAACCTGATCTAGATATCATTCTCTAAGTTCATATCTGTTAATTTTCTACTAGGTTTAATAGTAAGATAGCAAATATGATTGAAATGGTGACTGTATTCCTGAGATTGTAGTGAGATTTGCAGGGGATCTGTACATTTGCAGAGATATTGGAGTTCACTTAGAGTGTTCATGGAGGCTGTGCTATAGCCAGGAACTACATGTCCTCATTTCCTGGAAGAAGCAAGACAATACAGGCATGAAAATACTTGCCTGAGTTGTACCAAAAGTCATATGACGATTCAGGAGCACAAAGCCTCAAAGGTTAGAAGGCTACTGGATGATCCAGGCTGTGGGTGTGGGGGGAGGAGCCCCATTTTCTGTAAGCTGAGCCCTAGGTAAGTGCCTGAGCCAGGCAGCCAAAGACTCAGGGAAGTCCAGCTGCCTGTTGCCCCATTTTGAGGTGATAACCTGGTGTTTAGTGCATCATTTTTGCTGGTAACTCACCCATAAGACCACCCAGGGCACACATAGAGCACAGCACAGTACAGTGGGTTTATTCACTTGTATCCCACTCCTTTCCAAACCCTTACAGCCTTATTTATGAGAATAAAATATCAGGAGTTAAAGAGAGAAATAGTGCAGCTTGTTCACGGTTAGACCCAAGGGGCTCAACAATAACCTGTAGCTCACCATAGCTGGAGGTTCATTTGCAGATAGAAGTTACTGTGTCTCCCTTGAAAAAAGAGCTCAGTTTAATTCTCACATCTCTTGACAGGAGCCTTGCACAGAGAATAAAGGCAGAGGCCTTCTCCTGAGATATTTGATCCTTGATTTCTATAGCTGAGATCAGGACCAAACCCAAACCTCAGACCAGGGAGCTGAGAGGGCTTTTTATTCTCTTCAGTCAGACAAGACCAAAATGCAGAGAAGTTGAAAATGAAGGACAAATATAATGGCCAGCTTTTCTGACACTTTCCTGTAGTCAAAAGCTAGATAAGGACTTCATACATTAAGTTGCTACTTAAATGTGGGTATTTGTGCTTTCTTCGGAAAGCAAAAAAGAAACAACTAAATGACAACAGGTAAAGTCTAGCCCAAGTCAAGAATGATGGTCAGAGTTTCAGAAGAGAGGTGAAGTTTACTAGAAAAATAAAAATTGGTTTGATTCAATGCTGTAATGGAGCAGTGAAACACGCAGAATGCTCTGTGCTGAGATCTGCAGTAAAAGTGATGTTAATGGAAAATGCAACTATGCTGATAACCAGCTTTTCAGCTGAATTCAGCCACTACTGAAGAAATTTGAGTCTACAGAGAGAGGGAGAACATGAGGGTCGAGATGGCTACTATAGATCTGCTTTTAACAAGCCAACTGTACGCTGACAATTGCATTTAAATTTATGTATTGTTAGGATTTTCTTAGCATTTCTTCTAAAGGGTGAAGGTCCAGTTTCAGTAAAGCTTAGAACAAAGTTCTACATTTCTAACAGAGATGATAACCCAATAGAAAAGAAGGAAGGACTCTGTATCGCTGGCATTTGTTTCAGAAAAAAAAGCAGGTTGGAAAACAAGAAACCAATTAGGTAAGATTTGACATTAACTAGAACTTCCATCTAATTGTTTTTGTTGCCTTGTTTTTGTTGCCTTCAGAGCCAACATTTCAAACGTGCATTCCTCCCTGTAGTTCAAGGAACTCTGCTGTGAGTTTCCTTTAGAACAGATACTGCTTTTTAGGATCCCAAGAGTAACCCTGCTCCATTGTCACACTAATTCCCAACTATGAGTTCCTCAGCCTCAATAGCAGGAGAAGGGTTTTACAATACCAAATTTTCACAAAACAAAGTGGCTAAAAGCGACTGTAACTCCACATTCCCTGAGGTGCCTTGTGAAAACATTCAGAAGCTTAGCACCGTGCTTAGCTGGGGGTTTTATAAGTTTTGTCTACTCAGCCCATGTCTGCATTAAAAAAAACATTCAGCATCTTGGGATTACAAGAGCAACAATTAAAGTAAAGCCTAAAAGCTGACCTCTCTTCAAAACCTTGAGCTATTGCTGTGCAGAAAACTATTTTATACTTAGGTGCCAATCTTTGCATAAGCCTTAAGCTTCCCATAAGCAAACAAAGACTAAAGAAACATTCGTCTCCACCAAACAGCAGTGGCAAACATAAACATTGGGGGGTTTTGTGTATCTGGTGAAAAGACGGTTTGGGAACGGAACCATAATTCACTCTAATTGCCAGATCTGACTTCTGCTCTTTCAGAACAAAAAGATAAATTTGGAGCCTCACAATCTCTTTGGTCAACTCACCTACAACAGACATCAGACACTCTCATTTTCACATAGTCTCGTGATGAGTTTAACTTGAAAGTGTCCTTTAATGTCCTGGAAGGGAAAAGCAAACTGAAGAAATATCTCTGGCACCTCAATGCTAGGCCTCCTAAAGCAGATGGTATTACAGCTAAAGTTGAAAATAAAACCTGGGCATCAGCATTTCAAGTCACATATTCATTCATAAGAGATAGACCAACTTTTATTTGAAAGTTCACTATAAAGCAATCTCCAAATGCTTTACTGAAGTCACCTTCTACTAACAAGATGGAAAGCTCACAGAAAAATATTTTCACTGAAATATAATGATTAGGGATAGAGTCTGTTGAGTAGCATGTCAGAGTGGAGAGCAGCAAACTGGTCTGGTGAGTGGGGTACCTCTGTCCCTCACTGGGGAAAGATATTGGAAGGGGAAGGGTAAACTAGAACATGGTTTTAAGGTTGATACAACTGTGGTCATCCACACAATTTAGAGAGATCTGCAACCAATGGTAAAGTTGAATTTGACAAGAAGAATGTAAAACCAGAGTTTTTCAACACCTTTAAATAAGCCATTTTTCTTATTCATTTTGCAAAATGTTCTGGTTTTGATAACTGAAGAGTTAGACATTCACAGAGATTGAATTGGGCAGTGTTAACTCAGAGATGGAAGATCCCTTCATGGGTTACATTCTCTTCAGGACGTGGATCCACAGCCATTCTTATGCCCCACAGAATCACCCTGTGGATCCAGCTCCCTGAAACCACCGATGGCTGCATGTGGAGAGGCTGTATAATGCCATCCTGCAAAATAAAGGAGTTATGGAACCCACAGATAAAAAATCAAAGTAAAATTCGCTGCATGCCAGCATAGTTCTAACTTAACCTGACTAGAGAAGGAAGAGGCATAGATCAAATAAGACAGGTGGCCCAGCTATGACATTTATGCTTCATCTACTTCACACGGGAAAACACGAAATTGAGAAGAATGAATTAGACTTAGACCTGATTTCATTTTTCTACTGTGAGTGGTCCAGGATTATAAGGCACATTTACAGACAATAATCACTCCCCAATGGACTGTTTGAGGAAAGTCTGCTTTCCAAAGTCAGGGAAGAAGTCTAATTAGCATTTGGATAGCACTTTCAGGTAGAAAAGCATTTGTAGGAGCAGTACATCAATATTAAGTGAAACAAGCAAAATGTTTTGAAGGATCACTTTAAAAGTGTAGTGGTATCATATAATATTCCCATTCTTGTCACCCAGGTCCTGATCTGGTGGGAATTGTTCCTGCCATGGGCAGGAGGATTGAATCTAGATAATTTATAAAGTCTTTCCCACCCCAAGCCATTCTATGATTCTTTGGACACTTCATTCTAGGGAGTACTATTCAAAAAGACTGTCAAAAGGACTTTTATACAGCAAAATTATCATGTAGGAAATCTGGCAAAATGTCCCATCTTGTTTCAGTTTTCTGACACCTGCCCCCTGAATTTTTGTTGCAGGTCATATCAATATCAACAAATATCCAGTCATATAAATAAAACTGTGAACAAAGGAAGAAAATATATTTTAAGTAACAGTTTTCAGGTATGAAGTCACAGTGGCCAATAAAGTAACAACCCTCTAACACAGTTTATGTCCATGTACTTAGTGCATTTAGTCTGGACACAT
The DNA here is from genome assembly GCF_017590135.1 of Pyrgilauda ruficollis. NCBI lineage: Eukaryota > Metazoa > Chordata > Aves > Passeriformes > Passeridae > Pyrgilauda > Pyrgilauda ruficollis. Next base: position 6,208,385 of record NW_024510321.1, read on the forward strand.
GGTAGGGATTCTTCTGTGTATCACTTGTGTTAAATACCTGAGCTGGGAGATAAAGTGGACAACGGCCACCTGCAGGAATTTCCCTCAAGGCTGCAAGTTACTATATAAAAAACTCCTTAGCTGTCTTTTACAGCCAAGGAAAAGAAAACATCCCTAAAGGGAAATTAAGCCCTTACTTGAAGTAGACAAGGATCCTGAAAGTGAATATCACCTGCACTTCGCCTTCTGCCAATGAGGGAGCCAAATAATCCAGTTCAGATACCTAATTTGTGGGCAAATAAAGTGACACTGTTGAAATCAAGGGTTTTTTTGAACAATGCACACATACTGCCTCCAGACTGCAAGGAGTTGCTAGAAAAAGTATCACAAAAGTACTTTTTTTTCCCCTTCTTTAAGTCTTAGGTTCAGTTAGGGAAAATAGATTGTTTTTAATGATGGCAAGGTCTCACAGTTCTCATGAAAAAAATTTTTAAATTGAGGCTCTATCTTTCTTTCCATAATCTGTTCTCTCCATCTCATTAATGATTAAATACTTGTCTTTATCAGACCACCTTTGACACTGACTAAATGAATTCATAGCTTTCCTGATACTTCTAGTTTAAACCACCTCATACTGCTGTTCCAGCATGGCTTGATGTGACCATCTGCTGCATTCAAACTGATGGAGGACAAAGGAAGGGGCAAAGATGCTCCAGTGCCTGTGCTCGCTCCAGAAAAAACATCAATAAGAGATTTCTTCTTTCTCCTGAAGGATTTTGCCCTACTCCCTCTGTTCTTCTTCTATAAATAAAAGAAGATAGAGCAGAAAGTAAAGCAGAAATGTTCATCTGCTTCCTGGAGTCTAGGAGCAATGATAATATTTTCTGTTTATGAATTGAATTACTTGCAGTATTTCTGCTGTAAAATCTTCAGTATGAAAAACATAATGCTTTTTTTTTTTAATTTTAAAAAAAGGCTGTCTTTTCATTTTGTGCTAAAGCATATTGAAGTAGTCTGGCAAATCAAGCAAAGAGATAGCTAATGGGCCAACAGGATATCAACATTTTTCTCTGACAAGTGAACAAGTGTAAAGGTAGGCAGTAAATGTGAGAAAAGCTAGAGGAAGGAGGAGAAAACACTCAAATGAAGCAAGCAACAAAGGATGCAAATAAGGACATTTCCTCCCACTCTCCCTTTCAGCAAAGCAGCCTCTCGTTTTCAGTAGGAAATTACAAGAACTAGAAGAAATCCTTTGAAAAGAAAACAGGGTGTTCTTCTGCTGTTCTACAGCCCTCCAAAACTGACAAAGGTTGTAGCACCAAAAAAATACATTCCAGTGAACACATATGTAAGTGGACTGCAATTCCAGACACACTAAATTTAATTCCAGGAGGTAACATCCACAGACAAATTTGAAGTCCATTTAAAATTGACTAATGGCAAACAATGCATTTGGTACCTTCACAAAAATCTGCAAACCAAAATGAAATATCCAGACAAGGTGGGATGCACTCTGACATTAACTCTGTGAGTTACCACCTAAGCACATTCCCATGGTGTTCACAGCTGGAGTTCCCCAAGGTGGCACTGGCAAAGTGGTTGTTTGGAGGTTGCACAACACCCCAGCTCTAAAGCTCTGCTCTGAGTTGAGGTCTGTGAGCCTGAGCAGGAGATTGAGCTCGTACAACTTTGCTACACCTGGATACCACTCCTCAGCTACCCATCATGACCCAAACGTGCTTGTCATCACGCCTGCTCACAGGTACAGAACCACACACTGCGTGCCCCAGGATCTGCCAGGTGAAAACTCAGCTTCCCATGGCAAAGAAGAAAGGCAAGGCTTCCCACCCCACCTCAGCAGCTAAAGCCACCAGACCTGAAGTTGTGAAAATACCATTGTGACACTCAAGCCAAAGAGCAGCAAGCCCAGAAGATATGTTCAGCATACAACAGTGCAGGGTCTGGGCCATGGACCTCATCTGACCAAAGAACTTGTCTTCAGAACATCCACAGATGAACGTGTCAGGACGATAGAGGAATAAGGTGTTTCTGAAAATGCCAGACTTCAGTCTTTAAAGATTCACTCCAATGCTTTTGATGTACCCAGAAATCCAACAGGGAGTACATTCCTACCAAAAGACACGTTTAGCAGATCACCTGTAATATTTTTGGCTCAAATCCATACATCTACTTTATTAGCACTGAAATTCTAGAAACAAAATTATGTAATCAATCACCTTTAAGCTATTTCTCTACTGTTGTACTCAGGACACATTCTGAACTATGAAACATCAAACAGGATGTCATTTGGAAAACAAATGCCCATCTGTATACTTATCTATAAACAGCTATTTACAAACATCCCTTTTTTAGGACAGCCACAGTTTCTGGCTGCCTGACATTAGCATCTTCATGAAAAAGGTCAGAAACCTTCTTAGCCTCTGCTTCACCCTTCTGTCACTAAATTGCAAAATATCTTGACTCCAAACATGCCCCATATTTTATAGATTGCAGAGCTGCTTCAATACTGGTAAGCTTGGAGTCGAGACATAAAAATTGGTATCTGTCTACAGCCATCTCTGTCAATGTACCGTTAGAATGACATTCATGCCACATAATTTGAGGTATCAAAAATTAAGCATCTAGTTTAAGCCAGGCATTTTCTATAACAGAGAGTGAACCTCTTGAGGTGTGAAGCTCCAACTGTGCCTCATTCACTGATCACCAACTTAAAAATGAAGGAATATTTTCATCCTGACTTTTTTTTTTTTTTAATGTCATTGCTAAGGGAGCCCAACAGAAAAAAAAATGATAACACAACTTACTGTTGACTCTTAACTCAAATTTTGATGAGTTTGTTCATTTCTTCTCAATATTTATTTTACCAAATGGGTCTAGAAGCTGGAAACAAAACAAACAAATAAAAACAGGACCATCAGCTCCAGCTGTGTTTTCCTAACAATAAGACAGACACTGCTTTTGCCATCCATTTGGGTGTGCAGATGGCAGAATCTCAGACATCTCTGTAAAATTAACAGCAGAGACATTCAAAGGAAAAGATTTAGTTACGTGAACATCACAGGTCTGTGGGAATTCCAGAGACTGGACATTGGGAGTAGGAGATGAGGGGAATGTGGGGATACATTCAGAAAACAGGGTCTTAGTCTTGACAATAGTGCAGCTGTACAGTGTGTGGAATATTTCTTGCACAATGGCTCAGTTTTATTTTTTAATAAACAGTTAAAAGAGAATGAGTGTCTGTATGGAACAGGTAAGTAATTAAAATTCTTAACTATGCAGTCAAACACATACAGCAGTACATTGCCAACTACAGACAAAAGTAGGGCTGTACAAGTCTGAACATGCACCTATTTATTAAATCTTATTTAAAACACTGAACTAAGTGCAGTGTCTGATGAAATATTTAGGGTGTTTAAACGTGCCACAGCTGACAGAAAGCCTTTTTTTTTTTTTTCCTACTGGCACAAGATTATTTTGTTTTGCTTTTTCTCTCTTTTCTTTCAAAAAAAAAAGACAAGGTTTCAACAGCATCTAAGTACAAGGTAGGGTTTGCATGCCTCTAGTTTCAGCATGGGGCTTTCTAGAAGAAGTGCTGCTGATTAATTGAATAATTTGTTGTTTGCTGGATTTTAATCCATAGAATTTCTTTTGTATTTCTAAAGACACAAGCATTTGCATATAATATGACATTGTGCTGCCTAACATCACTGCATAGCTGTGCAAGTGGCCCAACATATAAATTAAACCCAGACAAACTAGTCTTTTGAAGTGGATGTCCTGATAGTGATTCTGACAAACTGCAAAAAAAGGGACACTGTATTATAAATTCTTTCAAATACAGAGGTCTTACATCCCCCATTCCTCCTTCAAGTAATAATAATTGTTAGTACCACTGCTGACAGTACAGAACCTGCACTTGGCCTGGCTCTGGCATAACAATCTCACCAGAACTATTTTGGTAAGTTTTCCACAACCTCCTTTGCAAAGTACATTATTTTCTTTGCATGGCACCCGGCAGAGGCACACACCTCCACACAGCCATCCTTTCATTACTGACCTATTATGCACACCAAGAAGTGAACAGGCCACCACAGAAATTGCTTTTTATTACCTTCACCTCTCAACAACCTTCTCTCTTGGCCAGCTTGGACTTGGTGAGCTCCACCAGAATGTCACTCCCTTTTTGACTTTGTGTGAAGCTCCAAGAACCCAAAGGTCATCATCACACAACAGATAGCAATCTGTTCTGCTTTGGTAAGTGCTATTTTTTTTACCTTGATCACCAACTATTTCAGGTCAGGGCTTCCTTTCAATAGCATTGGTTGTCTTGGTGCCTATTGGTGCAAAATAAATAACCCTGAGATTAATGAGAACTATTTGCATTCATGCACACAACCTTATATCTGCTCTTCCTTGCTGGCTTACAAATCTACTATAAATTCTTTTTGGTAAGGCTAATTACACATTGCATTTGAATTTAATAGTTCCAGTGACTCCACAACAATCACTCAAGTTCCCTCTTCTGTAGGTAAGACCTGCTCTGCCTATTTTGCAGGCTATTAAGCATGTGTGTAGTGCAAATTATCCAAGAAAGCAGAGAGCATTTCTAGGTCACTTTGAGTCCCTTTCCCTTTACTGAAATGTGAGTGGTCAGCTTGCTCACCCAAGCACATCTGAGCAGCACTTCCCAGCATAAGGAAAGGGTGGGGAGGGGGAAAAAACCTCCCTGGGTTCCCTTAGGTCATGCCACAGCCACTGCTGTTGGGAGATGGTCTTATTTTGAGGACACAAAAACAAACATGAGGAGAGGGCAAGTCAAGGAGGAGCAGTAGGATGGGGGTCAGGAAAGAGATGGGAATTTAAGGAATGGTGGAAAGCAAGACAAGGTAGAGAAAATTGGGAAAAATAAAAATGGGAAAAGAAAGTGGTAATGCCCATTCAAACAGCACTGACCCATAGCTTCTTCCCCCATGGCTGTCCTGGGTGGATGCAGAGGCAGGCATCCACAGGGGACACACAGGGAAACCCTTGGAAGATGGGGCTGAGCTGAAGGATCCCTCTCTGCTTTGAGTGCCATCCATGAGAGCTGCAGACTCCAAGACAAGCCAGCTGAAGGGCGCTGAGCTGGGGGCCCCGGGGCGCAGCAGGCACCCTGGCACATCGGGCACTGAACTGACACCCAGAGAAGGGGATCCCAGATCTCTCCTGGCACACAGAACCACCAGTGGGCATTGCTAGTCCAGGAAGTCCCATCCTTTGAATTTGCCTCCATCGCCCTTGTTTAGTCTGTGTTTTTAAGGTCTCAGTGAGCTTCTCAACAGCCTTGCTCCTATGCCTTCTGGATTAAATGGGAGGACCTGCTTTGACTGCAGCATGTGTTGGGGCAGATCTTAACAGAGCACTCCAAAGGCTTTCTCAATTACTTAGGAACAGCCTAAAAGACTGCAAAAAGTGAGCTTTTCTTTTTCTCTTTGGACACTTTAAATGTATCATCAATCTTATAGATGTCATCCTATGATGAGTAAGTGATTTATGAGTTATCTAGTTAATGTTGTCATCCTCCAGTTGCAGTTTTCTCATGACTGTTCATCCTTCAGATTAAAAAATATCTATTTATTCTTGGATTGTTTGAATGGTTTTGTTGGGTTATTTTGCTCCTTTGTGACTAGTCATAAAAGTCACACAATCTGTACGGTTTCAAATTCCCGATTGGACAAATGCAAAAGCCCCCACATCTTCAATTTTAAACCAGATTTTATAGTTTGATTTCCACAAAAATTTTGACAGGCAATGGTCCATTTTAGACAACAAATGAACTTATTTCCAAATGGCTTAATTATAACTAGTTGATGTAACAGCTGTTACCCAAAAAGTGCTAGATATATACCATATTTTTTTTGGTTTAGTAGCCTAATGAAAATTTCAGATCTTACAAATAAATTGCAGAAATGAGAAAATAAAATGACATTTCACTCTTCTGGGTTTTTCAAGCACAAGAGTACATTTAGATTGCCATGTGAAATATGAAATAGGCCAAAGATAACTCAGTTTTAACAAATATAATAATAGCATGCTGTTTCTTGTATTTGCTGTCTTCTCTCAGAAGTGGAAGCTTCAAACTCTCCTCTGCAAAGAGGTGGACTAGGAACACCTGCTTTATTGGATAAGTGAGTGCACATTACATTATAACACCATGACAGAGAAATTTCAAAAACAAGTTGACATTGAAATGGTCCCTAAATAAATACTTACTCTGCAGGAGGGTAAAAATTATTATCTAATGGGGGTTGACAAGACCTGAAGAGGAATCAGGTCTTGTGCAGGTCGGACCTTGGCAGCAGAGGGGCTACACAGCCACATCTCCTCCCGGCCATGAGGTGCCAAACAGGAATAACACATTGCACACAACGTGGGCCTTGATGCTGCTTCAAACTGAATTTGCCGTGGGCCTTTTGGCAAAGACACCAAGCTTTGTGTTGGAGGAGCTGCTTCTGTGCCACTCATCCGAGTGCTGGGGAAGGGAGAGGCTTTGCCTTGGAGGGCGTTTGCAGCTCCTGCCTTGCAGCCAGGGAGGAAATGCTTGGAGAGATGGGGGCAGAGGGAGGGAGTGAGCCTGGACCCAAGGAAAGAGGAGAAGGGATCGTGAAGATGCCACTGATCCCAAATTTACAGCAATGGTCACTGTACCTCAGCATATACAAAGACGATATCCTGCTTTCCTTCCAAAGTCTGGTATTTTCTGCCTTCTTGGCTGCTCTGCAATGAGCAGAGCAGATACTGATGCAAACGTAGCAGGAAGGAAAATGTATTGCAAACAAATTTGGAAGGAATAAGGGATGCCTTATTTGTGAAAGAGTATAAAATTGCTTAGACAATATGTCTGTAATTATTCATATTGTGGTAGTAAGGAGAGAAGCTACTCTGAGAACCATGCCATGGTAGGTGACACATGTGTATTTATTAAAAATCCTAACAGTCTTTCCTTTAAAAACCTCACAATTTTAGCATGGGATGAAAACAACAGGTGGATACAACGAAGAGGGAAATAAAGCAGTGGGGATAACAGTGTATTTATCTTCTTCAGCAGAATAAGTAGCAGCACACCAGCTGCTGGGCTATTGTCAGATGTTTTCCAGCCACCACAGAAAAAGTGAGTTTTGAGGAGGGGTTTGAAGGAGAATAGATTAGCAGCCTTATGGCATTATTATGAGGAGTTATGCATATGCATAAGGAGTAGCTCTGAGAAAGTGAGGAGGCTCTTGGACTAACAAGCGACGAAGAGAGGCATCATGGGGCTGCCACAATGTGGTGCATATTGAACCTGCTTTCATATGTAAACAGACAGCATGCTGCAGTCTCACAGGATCACTGCTGCCTTTTATTCAGCATCCCAGTGCTGCACACAGTGGTGGCTGCTATGCCAGTGATACATTAAATACAATCAGTGAGATAAATAAATATAATTTAAAAGGTCTCAGCATTTGAATGCTGAACACAGCTATAGTGTGCTGAAGAAAAAGGTAGAAAAGGATAATTATGGCATCCTAGGACTACTGGAAATAATGACAAATTTGCCACTAACATCGCTGGGAGATAGATTTCACTTTAAGCATTTTAGGAAGGATAGACCCTTTAAGCTTAAGGGCTTTAAGCAAGCCTGCAGTGTGACTTAGGAAAGGGTTTCTTTACTGATAGGTTATCTTACAGATACCTTTTGCAGCATTTCCACTTTTCTCTTGCACAGGAACATTCAAATCACAATGTTGACTTCTTGCAGGGAGGCTCATGCTTCTAAGTAATTTATTGACATAGCTGCCTCTTAGCATAGAAACTTAGGAAAACATTCTGGAACAACCTCCACAAGAATTAGGGGAAACTTTTTTCATTTTCCAGATAAAATGGATTTTTTTTTTCTGTCAGTCCTTCACATTAATAATATTAGGCAAATGAGGTGGCTTTTTGATGACAACATTTACTTTAGGACAGTGAATGTGCTTCCACATGAAACACATGGGCCATGTCAGTACACGTCCATGTACTGCACATAACCTTTCCATTTGAATTGTACATGTGTTAGGAACATATTCGCTGGGGCTGCACTAGATGCTGAACACTAATATTTGCACAGGAGGTTCTGTTCCTGCATTTATTCCTCAGTGGGCAGGCTCCTGCCCTCCTTTGAAGGCATTTATAGGCGTATGGTTCAAACAGAATGTGCTGCAGACTGAAATCACCTAGTGCAAAGTAAGAGATGGGGGTTATTTGCTCGGCTGCACGAGCCTGAGACCGGAGCGTATCGCCGCAGGACGCCGTGGGGACTGCGGTGTATTTTCATTAGGTACTTAGGATTTAAATGATTTGAAAACTGCATTTCAAGTAGAGGGAAAATTTGCTGAATGGCCTCTTCACCTGCCTTGGGAAATCTGTGAGCTTTCCAGTATTTCAGATATTTCCACGAGCAAATAGGCACTTCTAGAATATCTCTTATGATTTATCATCAGCAGGGCTCTGTGTGGAAGGCCACTGGAGTGCCTTGGCATTCTGCAAACACCAGAACAATTTAGAAATGTTATTTTGCCTCCTTATCAATAGATGGAATACATTACAAAGCCCAGCCCTGATAGAGAGCTCCTGCTCACACAAATAGTGGACCTAGCATTAAAATGAGACAAATTTTTAACTCTTTCCACTCCCCTGTCATGCACCACACCAAGTTACCTCAATGCTGCTATAGGCAGGGAAAAAAAACCAAAAAACATAAAAAGAGACATCCAACATGGTGCAGGCATCCACTGATCCCATAAAATATATGGTGCTGAGCAGCCCACTCAAGGGCTGTAGTAGCACCCCAGAGGGGTGGGCAGGACTCTGACCCTTGCCCACGAGAACACAGATGTGAAACCAGAGCTGCAAAGCCATCAGGGAACAACCTGCATCATTTTCTGGGAATATTCTATGGGCTTCTGTATCATTGCAGCTGATCTGAGCCTTGCTGTGTTTCCTAGCAGTTAAAACACTTTTTCAAGCAGTTTGATTTAGCTTTGTGGGCATCTTTCACTTTATTTTTACATCCAAAACAGCCTAGGCTGCATTTCTGTCTCTGATACAACTTCCAGAGTGGCTGATGTATTGAACAACAGGGTAAGCTATGAAAGACCAGGGGATTAGGCATTTTGCTTTATGGTTAGGAATGCTATTTAATTTCCCTTCAACACACATAGAGGCAAAGTCCTACAGAAGGATTGAGAAGGAAAACTGAATTTCAGTGTGGAGAAAAACAATACATTTTAATGCCTTGCACTGCTTTGTGTTTTGGGTTTTTTTTTTTTTTTCTTTTTAAGCACTGTTAGTGTCATGGGCAATGTCTCTGATGTGGCCTTATCAGTTTCTGTGTGTTAAAATAGAGGGTGGACTTTCAAAGGACAGGTAGGAATCCAGAGAGTGTTGGCTTTCTGTGGACATCTTACCTCTCCAAATAACCTTATAAAATAACCCCTTACAGGTGGAAAACCTGTTGGGCAGGCATGCACATTTTGCAGTCTCCCACACTCTGTTTTATCCCCTTTTTTAGCCAGTTCCAGCCTGGCTGGGACAGAGGCAGCCCAGTGTGAATGCTGCAGAACTCTGTGTCTGTGGTTGCAGGCAAGGGCACCACTTCCAGGCAATTGAAGAGCAAAGTGGAATAAGGGAAAACAACCTCCTTGAACCCGCTTTATGAAATCCATACCAGCTACAGCAGGTCTCAGTTTGCACAGAAAAGTCCTTTTGTTGCTCTTCTGCCATGACCTCTGTCTGTTTGCCTGCCTGTCCATCCAGAGACTGAAAGCACCAGCTCTTCCTGAAAGCCTAGAAAGTGCCTGTGACATTGTGGGCACTGCCACAAACAAACACGAGGAAAGACAAAGTTCTATAAGATGTTAATAGGAATGCCAAGTCAAATAGTCTTGCAAAAAGCAGGAGATCAGACTCAATTATTCAAAGAGTCTTTCCTGGACCTCGTTGTTTATCATTCCATGATAAGGGATATATTTATCTTTTAAATTCTTTCTAGTCAAACAGAAAACCTTTGCTTTCCCAGAGGAACGATTTCCCTCCATCCCACGTTGAACACCTCCCTCCTGCCCTCCCCTCTTCCCGATACACACAGCTCCTGGTGCGTGGAAACAGCAGTGGGACATGTCAAGTACATTTTTTCTCCTTAAAGCACATGTACCTGGGAGGTCACAATCTTTACAAAGTCAAAGTTTTGTGTGTTTGAGAGCTTTGCCCTACTACCATGTAATTGAAATCAAGCTTTTAAAAGCTCACGACAATGTGTTTGTTCTTTAACCTCACCCAGCAAAAAGAGAGGGCTTTGCTGAGAGAACCCATTGTTAAGCTCCTGCACTTAACTGATAAGGCACTGATACAACCAGTAGCAAAGAAAGAAACTAATAATAATAATAAAAAAAAGATTCACATGCCTTGCTTCCCCACTACATTAATGCCCTGCCCACATTAATTTCCCGAGTTCTTAAGAAATGAGGCGCAGCATCTTTAATCATATTAAAATATTGTTATGGAACTTATTTAATAACAGGGAGATATAATGAGTTCTGCCATCAAAAAATGGAGGGTTTCATGCATTTGAAGGTCTGCTCATTATCCATTCTTACATTTTAATGATAGATGTGTCTATTACTCAAAAAAGTAGAGGATCTATTCGGAAATGTTTGAGATTAAATGACTGGAACAATTCTTAAACCATCTTACATCATCTACCACGCATGTGGGGCACTTCTATAAAAACCTCTGAGCACAAGGGGATGGAACACAAAGATTGAAATGGGACAGAATTGTTTCTCTGGTCCCAAGGAGGTGAATGCAGGTTGTGTGAGTGTATACAGCAATCAAAGCAATCACATCCTTTCCCGTCCAGGAACTAGGAGCTCGTGAGTGAACTTTGCAAGTGTTTGGATTCCGATTTTTTTTTTATTATTCATGCCAAACACTATTCACAAAAGCATTTGTTTCCTCAGTAGGAGGTTTTCAGAAGCATGATCCAGCTTTACCAAGTCACACCTCTGTCGTGCCATTCAGTTTATAAATCCAGAGCTTTCCTTTGGCATGAAAACACCTTTCAAGGATTCAGTCATTTCCACCCTGACTGGCTTGTTGATCTGCAAGTTTTTTCTTTCCTTATACCACAGTGCCTCTGTCAAAAAGGAACAGGATTTCAATAAGTGGTTTCTCTTGGCCTCAGCCTTCGATAACACAGAAAGATGCCTGAGATCCAGCAGTGAAAACCCTGGAATGATGGTATCTTTAAAGACAAGAAGTTTCCAAGGACACTAATTGATTCAACCGGCAAACATTGCTAAATGGAAGATTGCTAGTAGCCAAAAGGTTTTTCCTGGGAAACCACCCAGAGATAGAACTTTGAGCTGATTTCATCAAAGGAGATTCTCAACTGTAAAAAATGATAACACCCCCATGGCAAGTAGTGCATCAAAATCAAATAAGGTTTGGAACAGTAGTAACTAGAAGGGAAATTTGTTGTGATATAGCAAATATCCATGTGCTGCATCTGAAAAGAAACACTGGGTGACAGTCCTTAATGGTGCAAATTTCCACCACAGTGTAAAGTCCTTCCAGAGTAGTGGCAAGTACTGCTCAGTATGTTTTTACTGAATGGTAAGCCAAGCCACTTGGAATACAACAAAAATCTATTAAAGTATGCATTCCTCTTAGCAGAGATAATTAATAAAAAAGAAAAAGAAAACCTAAAAAATGAAGTCATTCCCAGCAGCTTGGCCCATTATTACAACTGAAAGCTGCCCACGTCCCTATGTAATGGCTTCTTATGCTTTTGTTATGCTTTTACCTTCTCAGCCAGTGGGGAAGCATCCTCAGAGCCAGATCACTTGCTCTAAGGAATGCAGGACTGAGCAATGCTGGTTTATACAGGCAAAGAAGGATGCAAGGAGGCCTTTTTAATTCATTGCTTTTTTGGCTGCTTTATCACAGTGGCCTTACAAAGGCAGCACAAAATTATCTGGTTCCCAGGAGGCTGCCATCAAACTCCCCAGCACAGAAAACAGGTGGGCACAGTGAGCATTGATGCAGTTTTGAGCTGCAATCTCTTTTAGGCAGCAGTCACTTCACACCACCTGTCTCAGCATTGTCAGGGATTTTTAGTTGCATTGTGGCCTAATGGTAAATAATTCAGCAGAAATTGAGAATCACATACAAACACAGACAAAGCCAGAAAAGTAAAATAAAAAAGATCAGAGGGAAGATCCACTACTACATTTAAAAGGTCATTAGTAAAACCCTTTTTATAGGCTTTTCTGACCAGCTGAAGCTCTGTCCCTGGAGGTAAAAGCTGTCTGAAATGTCCCAGTGTGGGCAGAGCAAACAGAGCCATTCTAACGAGTGAGGAAAGGTTAGGCTCAGGGATGAGTATGAGTGAAAAATATTTGGCTAGACTCCTGGTACAAACTCCCACGCAACGCTTTGAAAATCTACCCCTCTGTGTCCTTAGCATTGGTTTTCAAAGTACAGCAGCCTAGAGACAGATGTGCCATTATTGTTTATGGTTCAAAGGCAGAGAACTCGTTTGGTGGGGAAATAAAATCCATACTAATAGAGCAAGTACCAAAAAATGTTCTAAGAGGGAATAAGCATGTTCTAAGGTGTTTTAACAAACTTCTGGCTCCTAGCCCAGAACTCAGTTGGAACAGTTGTATTCATCTCCAGGCCACCACTCTTTGAACTTATGGAAACCTATGGTTATATTTAGCTAGTTAAAAGATATATGACCAGCTCATTGTAACCCTTTTGTCAATGTCTCCCTATTACAACTTTTAATTTTATTGCTTTTTAACCACAGTTGCTTAATTCACGGGTTCAGCTAAGAGGGACGGAAGGCAGTTGATGGATTTTGTGACAATGGCACTCCTGGCTGCTGTTAGGGAACTCATCGTCTTAGGAGGAAAGCCAGTTTGCACCACTCTGCTCAATGGCTGATCCCAATGTGACATGTGCCCTGAACCAGCCCTCTCTGTGCTTATTAGTTCTGCTATTAATAGATCTGCTGTTAACAAGACAGTTTGCGGACAGAGCATCCCCTTAGACAGGCAGTGTACACAAGGCATCACTGAAGAAGCAATAGTAGCAAAAAAGGAATTTTTTCAGCAGCTCACACCTAAAACTTTTCAGTTATAATGAGTTTCATATTCTTTTAGTTATGTGGGGATCAATCAGGAGTATGTCAAATCTTAATGAAGAGAGAATAAAGCAGAGTATTCAGAATCTTCATAGAGCTGAAATTGCCTTCCTGTGTGATTGTAAAGATCATGTCTGCAGATAATGTGCCAAAAGGTCAAGCAATTAAAACCACTGAAGCTCCAGCCTACTAATAGGTCTGGTGAAAAGAAAAGTTTCAGTAAGTGAGAAGCTGTAAAAATATCATAGCTGCTCTGCAGGGTAGCCCAGCTTTCCAGCAACCCCAAAATAGCCCTACAGATAATGGGTAAACGTGGGGGCTTAGAGGGTAAGTGGCAATTTTTCTCAGTTTAGCCTCCAGTTTCCAATGCCAGCTCTGAACAGGTGATTCCAGCCAGACCACTTATGTTCTGTAGCCACCAACTGGAATGGCACCAGGAAAGATGAAATGAAGATGTGAGGTTGAATACACCACAGAATTGAGTGGCCTCACTATTTCCACCCCCTCTATTTTGAGTGCAAAATGTTGGCACTGCTGTACCAGACACAGGGTCAGCAAGTGCACAGGATCAGTGTGTCATGGTCCTTCCTTCCTTCCTTCCTTCCTTCCTTCCTTCCTTCCTTCCTTCCCCTCTCATCTCCCTCCTGCTGACTCCTGCTATAGAGCCCGCACCATCATCAATGCATACAAGTGATGAGATGGATGGGTTCCCTAAAGTCAGCTGGGGAAGCAGGGCAATTTTCAACCCTCACTGGGGTTTGCATGAATATGAACACAAAGGAGGCAGCAGGAATTCATATTTGGAGAAAGGAAAAGACAAAACTGCACCTTTCAGCAGCTGCCTGCACAGAGTTTTACCTAAAGGAGTCATGAAATTGCATCTTGTCTTTGCTAGACCTACAGAGCCCAGAGGTAGGATCTTGGTCTAGAGGGAATTTGTGCTGAAATTCTCTGAAATACTGCTCAGTGAGGACAAGCATCCACACATTGCCCGCCTTGAGAGCCAGCCCCTCAAAGCAGAGAAATGGTTATAAAAAGGAGCAGGAAGCAGTCCTTCAGCTCAGTGCCTGAGTAGCAAAGCAGTTGGGCCGTGGGGCTGTGTCTGAGTGCCAGCTTCATGTTAAACTTCACATTCCCTGTTTCACTCAAAACCAAGGGGGTCATCAGCTGTGGGTTCACTGCAACTGCAGCTGGATATGAGAGCTCCTGAGCTATGAATTCCTTGAGGAAGCTTGGAGCATCTAGATTTTGTTTTCCTTAGACTCTGGAGAAAGCTGGTGAGGTGTGTGAACAACCTCAACTCAGGTGGGAATACATACTGAAGAATATAGCAACACAAAATCATTTTGAAAGGATGTCAATACATTTACTGCTTTCTGTTATCATATGTTCAGTAAGTTAGGACAAAGCTTTCCAATAACTACTTGGAAATACTTTTGAGAATGTATTAAATGCTTGCTCACTATCAGTTTTCTGCTACTCTCTCTAAAGCAGGTATTAGCATCTATAAAAGGGATTTCACATGCAACAGCCTTGAGATTGAACCCCATGCACGACCCACAGTTCAGACTGTGCTCATCAGAAAGACAGTGCAGGGAGAAGTGGACAGTGCTCTCACTGTAAATATTTTGTGTCTCTCATACCCTCTGACTGTTGTTCACACTTACAAAAAATTAGATTCCAAAACTCATGACTGTTAATTAGTCTTTTCCTGCAATGCAATACTTGTCTTGTATGGCCAATGTATCTGTGGCAGGCAGGCAGCTGATACCTGTCCTTTGAACCTCAAATGTTTTTCTCAAATTCTCCTCCCATCCCTGTTCCCTTCTTGCTTCTCGAGTCCCAGCTCATCTTCCTGACCTCCCCTCTAAATGCTGAGACAAGGACAAAGCCTGGTGTTAACATCCAACAGCATGTTACAAGTTATCCCAAATTCAGCTTTTCTTTAGGTTATCATTAAAGAAAGTGACCAGCAAGACTTTTAAAGTTAACTTTTAAAGACTTTTTTAAAAGTTAACAGTATAACTTTCTAACTGTCTACTTATATGTTAATGTATCACCCTAGGAAACACATAAATATTTTAGTCCCTGTCTCATCCCAAAAACCTGTATTATTTTCAGAAGCTGTCAGCACTGTGCAACCACATTGGAAGACAGCCAGAATCTCCACATTCAGAGGTATACACATCCTAGAAAACTTTCCTTTTCTGGTGGATTCTTGAAATATTTCCATAAAAAGGTACCACATCATCTGAATGGGAGCAATGTTTCCCTCCTCACACATCAGGCTGACACTTACAAATAGTTCAGTTCCTCCTCTTTTTTACCCTCAACATGATGTAAGCAGTTGCCAAATCTCTTCCTCACCAAATATTTTGGAAAAATGCAAAAGGATATGAAGATCTGTGCAGTTGAATTTAAAAACAGAATATTCCTGTGAGTTCTAAGCTTCTATTTAACTGTCTGAGACTACAAGTGCAGCAGAGTTATCTTCTCCACTGTCATTCAGAATAAATCTGGCTATTTAACAACAGGTCCCTAATGGGGAGCTGTGATAGAATAGGTATTCAAAGTATATTGGAGTAATCACATCAACATCTTAAGTGAGGAAAAACCTTTGGTCTCATCTGAATTATGCACAGACCCTATGAAAGCAGAAACTTCTCCATGATTTTATAGCCTAAAAGCAATTTTAAAAATACATAACAAAGGGCTGCAACCACTCTATCCAAGTTAAACCAATGAAATTTGCTGCTACCACACACTGCTGAGCCCTAGGGAAAGCACCTCAAGAACCTGGGATTTGAGTCTGAGACAATGAAAAAGAGGTTTATTCATCAGAAGTCTGGAAGCACAGGGTGGGATTCAGCTGCCTGAACATATGTGTCTAGTGCCATTTTTGATGCCTTAGGGTGCCGCATCTGGCCCCCAGCTGCTGCTCCAGAAGGGAGCAGGTCTTTCATAGATCACATGTCAGATCTGCCATTCCTATGTGGATGTCTCAGGTGGCCTCAGGCACTGAAAATGGTGCTCTGTGCTTATATTTTGGCTCCTGAACTGCTCCCGTGCTGCCTGTAAGAGATTTCCGGTCCTCTGTTTTAAGTGTCTTTGTTTTTTTGTTGTTGTTCTCCAGCCTGCATTAAATCATGGAGATTAACTGTCTCACTCTGAGCATCTTTTCTTCCATGTGGGCTGCCCAGTCTATCTCAGGGCATAGCCCTGGCAGGAGAGATGCTTTGCCCTTTTCTGAGCCTGGGAGGAGCTGAGCTCCCGAGGGCTTTGGTGGGAGCTGGGGCAGTTCAGTGCATTCCTGCAGCCCTCTGCCTGCTCCAGACAGATGCAGGGGAATAATTCCCATGTGAGACACACACAGGCAGCACAGGACAACTCAGCACTCAATGCCATGGGGCTTTGGCAAGGGACAAAATTTTCTTTCCATCTGTGCCAGCTGCAGTTTGGGGATCTGCTGATGACAGAATTGGCTTTCCATTTGTAAAAGATGTTCCTTTCTCACCTTTGTTATCAGACCCTCAGGTCTTTGAAAGAAAAGTGATGATGACTAACCCTCTGAAGGCATTTCAGCCATCATCTCCATCTCCTGAAAATCTTATTTTCAGCTACAGGTACACACTGTGGTGACATGGCCACTATGGCAACCTGGGCAAGGGTGTCCCTTGTGCTCCTGGAAAGTTCAGCTGCACCTTTTCCAATGGAGAATTGAGTAGGCTGGGAACACCCAGGCAGTAAAAGGTCTTGGGAAGATCTTCATTACTTCATTCAGCCTATGTATGTAGCAGGAATTGTTCTTCAACAGGGACTTTATTACATTGGAATACAGTAAGTTATCGTGTCTGTGAAGCAGATATAAGTGGTGAAGGTGTTTGTTGTTATATAATAAATATTATGAGGAGCAGCTGAGGGAGCTGGGAGTGTTTAACCTGGAGAAAAGGAGGCTTGGGGATGACCTTATCACTCTCTCCAAGCACCTGAAAGGAGGCTGTAGCAAGATGGGGTTTGGTTTCCTCTTCAAAGTGACAAGTACAAGAGGAAATTACTTCATGTTGCACCAGGGAAGGTTTAGATTGGATGTTAGGAAGTATTTCTCCATTTAAAGGGTGGTCAGGCATTGGAACAAGTTGTCCAGGGCAGTGGTGGAATCATCACCCCTGGAGGTATTTAAAAGATGTGTAGATGTGGCACCAGGGACATGGTTTAGAGGTGGAGTTGGCAGTGCTGGGTAAGTAGTTGGACTCAATGATCTTAGAAGACATTTCCATCCTAAAAAATTCTACTATTCTATGATTCTACAACGCTGAGTAGCTTTTCATGGACTATTATTACTACAAATAGCTGTAGGATAGTGAGTGCCTACCGTTAATCACAGAAACACTCACATCAGTTTCTGCTGCAAATAGCACATCTTCAAAAGCCAGCCCTAACACATCTTCAAAAGCCAATCCTAACACATCAGTGAGTAAATCTTCATAAGCTGTTTCATTACAAGAACAGCTTTGTAGCACCACCTACAAGTGCCAGTGAAGGATCCTGATGCATTATTTTGCCAAGACTGAAACAGAGAAGTGTCCACAGGTGCTCATTTTGCCTTTTTGTACTTCATCAGTGTCGCGCAACTGTTGGCTCAGTCAGCAAATGTGTCAGGTCTTGGAATAACATCTACTTGTGTAGCTTAGGTATCCTGCCAAAAGGTAAGTGTTTTAAAGAGTAAAATCATAAAGTACTATGAACATAAAGCCTGTGATAGCAAAGGTGACTCTTCAGCATTATGCGCCACAGCAACATATTTTACCAAGGGCAGGAAGAGTCAGCTTTATCATCACCAGTGTCATCACTCTTAAATATTGCATCCTAGGCAGTTTAATTTTGAATTTAGACAGATGCTTTCCCAGGCTCTAATTTTTGCTCTTTTAATCTCTGGTAAAAACAGGGTTCTCAATTAACAGTTATGAGTTTCCCTCACATGGCACAGACCTGTGCAAAAAGCACACAGTACTCCCCAACCATGCCCTGGCCAGCACTGTGTGCACATTGCAGTGAAAGCATGAGCACAGGAACAGCTCACAGGAAAGGTGGGAAACCTGGAGAAATCCAAGCAAAGGACTGACAGCATGGTCAAGGGCCAAGAGAACATGACTCAGAGGGAGAGGCTAAAGGAGCTGGGTTTATTTAGTCTGGCAAAGAGGATAAGGGGCAGTACAACAGCAGTTGACATCTACTTGACAGAGTTACAGAAATGACAGAGCCAAACTCCTCTCAATGGTGCTAGACAACATGACAAGGAAAAATGGACACAGGCTAGAGCCTGGCATGTTCAAGTAGACATTATGGAAATTGTGCACTTGAAGGGAGGTGCAGCACAGGAACAGCTGCTTGGAGAGGTTATGAAAACTCTGTCCTCAGTGGCTTTAAGACTCTGTTAAAGCCATGGCTGAACTCATTCCCAGCTGGCAACAGTCCCACTTCTCATGGGAGGCTGGATGAAAGACCCCCAGAGTTTCCTCCCAGCCACCATTTCTGTTTCCTGTTTCAACTCCACCTTTACAACTCTGCAGGGAGTCATGCCTTAAAAGTGCAATTTGCACTTCGCATTTTGTCACACTCTAAGTGAGCCTCTGAGGTTTAGAATAAGGCCAGTGTTACTTCTTCCTTTAGGTGGGCTGTGCCCTGCATGACCCTCCATGAGCTGGGCATGTTCAGAGGATCTCTTCCAGAGGTGTGAGCTTTGCTGTGAGGTTGGGCTCATTACCATATATCAATAGGGTTTCTTGCTGGATGTCATTATTACCTCCAGAACACTTCTGATATTCCCAGGTGTGGAACTTTAGGTGGCTGCTGCTTTCAATCAGCTGAATCTTGGTCAGTAGAAGTGCAATGTTCTTGGGCTTCGGTTTTGGGATTTGAGCAACTGATTGAACATTGGTTTGTGTGAGTCAGAGCAGAGCACAAGAACAGAGTGCACCTGAAGTATTTAATACACAGTGTTATGCAACATACAAAGCATTGTAGGGTGATGTGAAATGTTTTTAGTAACAGCAGCACAGAAAGACACACTTCATTATTCATTATAACAAATCTCTATGAGTTTTCTTCAGGTCACATGAGACATAAGAATAACCATGCAGTATTAAATCAGTCTGGGCCAGTATCCTGTCTCTGATGGTAGTCAGTTGGTAAATATTGTATGGGTAGATCAAATACAGAGTTCTTCTCTGGCGTAATTCATCCTCCTAGTCATTCTGAGTTATGGACCCCTTGAAATGGCTTAATAGTCACCAGAGCAACTATTCTTTACAAAAGTATTAAATTCTCTTATAACTTATACTTTTGACTTCCACAGAAGTGGACCAAAATTTAATCATACTTCCTAAAAAAACCCCTTATATTTGTATACCTTAAGCTTGCTTCTTATGGTTTCACTGCATTCCTCCTAATTCTTGCATTATGAGAAATTGTAAAGTAGTCACAGAGGAGTGCTCTGATGACTACACCGAAGCACTCAAGATGAGTAATTTTGAGTAATCTGTCTTTTGATTACATGATATTAAAGCAGAAGGGAAACCAGACCCTGCAAATAATTTATATCATCTTGCTGGTAGCTTTGATTTTCTGAAGAAGATATTCCACAACTAGACACAGACTAACAGTGAAATTTCTCTCTGAGTGAAGCAACACCAGCTAACAAAGCACGTCTGTGCAACACATACACAGAAATCATTTCAGAGGGTAACCTTGGCACTGTAAGATAAAAGAGAGCAGAGTGAAGAGGAATGATGGGGAGGTTGGTGCATTACAAACAAATCTCCAGAATGCTTCATTTCGTTTCAGAGATGACACTTAAATCATGCTGTAAAGTCTTCCTGTGTCCTTTATTATAAGTAACACAATCATGTACTTGTAACATGTGTGGGAGGGTATACATACATATATATACGTATATATGTGTATATATATATATAAATGAGTATATGCACATATATATATATATGCATATAAATATATTAAAGCTCAAGTTTTTTCAAGCATCCCTTTCAATTCCACATCAGAATCTGACCAAAGAGAGGACACCACACTCTTGGAGAAATATTAATAAGTACCAAGTGTCATGTGAAACCTCTCTTCTGAGGTATCACTCTATTTTCACTATTTGTTTCCTGCACTAGCTGAAAGCACAGTGCATCCACATGACAATTAAAGGCTAGAATGATTCATGACTGCTGTTTAACAATAAATTACTGATGGATTTCTGAAGACCCCAATTGAATTCTCATTATAATCTCACAATATGCACTGCCATCTATGCCCTTCAACGTTTGACATAAATTATTTGAGGCAGTATGTATTTCATCTTCGTTGATACAAGAAATTGCAAGTGGCCTAATGGTTAGTGACAGAAGCTGACATATCAAAGGATTCAGAGAAACATAAACAAAAAATAAATCACCATCCCACTGCCCCTCCCCAATACTAAATTCCTCATTTTACAAAGACCATATAATCCTTTCTTTTTCAAACAAATACCACCATATCACTGTTATTCTAACATAAGCTAGCATAAAGCTTACAATAAGGACCTGTTTAATGTGCTTTTTAATAGCCCTGTTTGAAGGACTTCTTACTGACATCATATCACTGGGCGATCCAGAGGGGATTACACGTGTCAGCCCAATCAATTGCTGGTAATTGTATCACAAAAGACCTATCTGAGAGCTCACACAGGCACAGTAAACTGTGTTTCTATATTCTCCTACCCTGTTAAAAAAATTTAAAAAAAAAAAAGCTATTAAATTAATTGGCACTAAAAGCATGTAATAGTTATCTAATCTATTAATTTTTAGTTTAATATTAACTAGGGTGTCTCCTATGACAAGTATTTGACCTGTAGAGAAAGAATGGAGTAAGATCGCCCGTGCAGTCTTTCAAGTTAACAAAATAGTCGCTTGAAGGAAAGAGGTGAAGGCATTCTTTAGCCTCTGCCTCGTACTCTAAGATTTTATTTGTTTTCATCCAAGTATTGACTTTATGTGGGGCCAGCCCGGCTGTGCCTGACACAGCATGTTCCTCTGCAAACTTCAGACCCTTCAGCCCAGCCTGGGGGACAGCAGAGGCCACACTGCCACTCTGCAGAGCACAGAGGGAGCATTCAGAGCCCACATCTGCTGCTCAGTCACAGAGGGACACCAAGAGGTGACCATCCTGCTGGTCAGGATGCTGGGGACCATCAGCTCTAGGAGTGGACTCAGGAGCCCTCGTCCCCTGCAGTGCATTTATCCTTACACAGGGCCAAGAGCACACCCTGGGTGTCAGCATCCTCTTCCTGTCTCTGTCACTTGGTTTTTCTTGTCTAACCAGGGCTCAGGATAGAAAGCCACAACCCTGCTACAGGGCCTGGCTGCTCCAAGGTGCTGAGAGCTCACACTCTGCTGCAGTCATGAGGAGTTGGGTTTGACTCCTGCCAGTCTGCAGCACACCCATGGCACAGGTCAAAGCCAGTCTCAGAACCAGCACACCTTCTCTAATTTGTATTCATGTCACTGAGGTCCAATTCAGTCTCACTAATTCTGAGTAGTGCAGGATTTGACCTGACACAAGTCCAAAACCCCTTTAGCTGTCAATTAGTTCTAATTATGACAAAAAAATCTTTTGCCACCTTCTACTCCCCTTCAAGGAATGGCTTTAGGAAAGCATCAGGAAGAGCTAGATAAGTATCCAGAACACAAATTGTGATTTCACCCTCTTGAAAACTGCACTTAGGAGGCTGACATGATTTATTGATCTCAGTAAAAGCTGTGTTTCTGGCTGGCTGTCTGCAGCTCCAGGAGAGTGGCTGCCACAAGCTGCAAGTGCACCTGAGGCATTATCCAGCACGACCCCATCACCATCGTGATAACACAGCCTGGGCAGTTCCTGTGGTGCCACAAAGTTGGCAGAGAGCTGCAGGTGAAATGCAATAACACATAAGTGAAGAGTTTCAAGAAGATAAATTCATTCCCTAAGAATATTCAGTCACCAGCTAATTGCTCCTACTCCAAATAGTTATAAAAGACCATGTTTTATTTATATGCAGCCTACCTGCCAAGGCTTTCTAAATACCTAATACAAAACAAATAAGAAGCATTAAAGGGAACCAAAGTGATCTCACAGAGCAAAACTTTCCAAAGAGCCAACACTGCCCTAGCAGTGAAAATAGCACCCATTTTTCCTCTGATGTTCTGGGGAAGAGAAAGTCAACAAAGAGGGTTAGAAGTTACATCCTCTTTATAGACCATATTAAATGACCCTCTTGAAAATGATGCATTCTATGTGTGCAAAAACAGATCTTCCTCAGCATTGGCACCAACCAGGACTGGGTGGTCACTTGTGCTGAGTGCAACAACCAAGGATCTTCCCCCAGTGTTGCCCAGTCACTGTTATCACAAACCTATCTGCAGTGCTGAAAAATGAGAACAGAAAGGAAGTGTACGCATATGTCTTCTGAAAACCATCTTCCACTTCTATCCCAGAAAGGTCAGCAGTAAAAACAATACTGTAATTTTCAAGAGTTGGTTCATGTCTCTGAGTCCTCAAAGTGTGCAATGGCAGGGCAACCTTAGGTCATTAATCTGACACCCAAAAAAATGGTTTTTTGGTGACCCAATCATCTGCAAATCAGCAAAGATGCAAGACCTAGATTCGCACTGTTGTCTGTGCACCCCCAGTGTAAAAGCCTTATTCCTTTTCTCCATTGACTCAAAGGAAATGAGTCCACAGCCATGGGGAGCAGCTGATCTGAATTGTACATTTTTTGCTTGAGTTTTGGTGTGGTGTTGAGCATCAAGCCACTCTCAGACACCACAATCAGCAATTTCATGAAGAGCAATTTAATGAAACCATTTCAGTGTTGTGTTTGCAAGTCAGGTGTCCTTTTATTCACACCTTGTGAACGAGGCTTCAATTTCTCTTCCCCATGTTGTTTGTGTGTCCATAATTTAGCCACCAGCTGCAGACCAGTGTCATTTATTATAGCTGGATATACTAGAGACTGTCAAGATATAGATTTAATAGTGCAAAATTCCTGCCATTTTCCAACACCCAATGGTCACAACAATGAGATGCAAAGGCAGAGATTAGTGTTATGTCAAGAATCAATCAGAACTGCGTTTTTGATGTAAATATTTTTATTTACATTTTCTTTACAAGCACACAAGGGCTGCTAAGCATCTCTGCTCTGCTTAAAATAGTTTCATTTTAACTTCCTATGAAAAACAAAGCCAAGATCTCAGCAGCAGAACTTTCTTACATTCTTCTGTGTTGATTTGTTAGTGCTCTTGAGTGATAAAAATCATGATTTTCATAATAAGTGGAGTTAGCAAAGTATGCTTGGAATTTGAAAGAAGTGTTGAGCTCATGGTGTGCATCTCGTTCCAGTTAGGCAGCCTTTTGCAAGTCAAGGAAAGGATCAAATGCAAAGTACAAATTTTTCCTTGTCCTTCACAAGTGCCTGACAGCACTGATGCCTTTGAGACTGGGGCACATTCATTCCCTTGCAGAGCCAGTCCTGGCTGTGCCAGGGCACCGAGGCATCCTGGTACACTGACATTGGCAGTGACATTAGCTGAGGTAGCTAGAATTGCAAAAATGCAGAAAAGAAATCACTGTGTTTACTGTGGCAGGGTAGAAGGGCATGGAGGTTTTGCTTTTGCTGTTCTTTAGATGTCTGAGTGTTTCTGTGTGACAGTTTCCCCACAACGTGACAGGTCAGTGTGCTGCGTGTTTGGGCTGCAATGGAGCATTATTTTACACAGCACATGACACCAGAGGAGGACAGGGAATACTGTGGATGGTTCATCACAGGTTCAGGAGGTGCGTGCCCAATTCTTGTTCTTCTGTAAATCAATTTCTGTGATCCTGTGCAATTCCTTTATCTTTTCAAAGCTGGGCTTCACACTTGCACTAGTGCTTTCTGCTCCTCTCTCCTAGTCTTTGCATGTCTGGCTGAGCCAAACTGCAGTTGAATGTGAAAGTGAGCTTCAGATATATATGTTTTTTTCATGTACCTCATGCAAGGCATCCCTTCCTCTAGGCACTGCTGTAGTACAAATTATCACTAATAATAATAATATGTTCTTTGCAAAGAGACTTAATTCCATAATTATATGGCAATTATATAAGGAAAAGTGAGTAGTCTGGATAGATGTCATTGTGTCCTGGCTGGAAAGAATTTCTGAGACTGCAGAGCTTTTCTTTTCTGGCACAGGAGATGCTCAGGTAGGAATGACCCACAACCCACACCATATGAGGGCTGAAGTGGGAGAATTCATCTGGATTTGCTCTGAATTAGAGGTGTTTGCATTATACCTCTGCCTCTTGGGAATAAATTGAAGAACCAGGAGCATCAAGAACCATGTAGAGGTTCAGCAAATTGAGCGGGGAAGAGATTTTCACCCACCAGTCAAGAAGAAAAAAAAAATGCAGGCCAAGAAAGATCACCGGCATCTCTGGGTTTGTGTTCCCTGCAGAGAAGTTACCAGGCATCAGTAGACCATAATTCAGAAGCTGCAACAGTTTCCAGTGTGAAGAGAGGGAACACCAACAAATAATACTGAATTGAAACATAATCCTGTAAACAAGTAACCCCATGGTAGAATAAAATGATAAAATACAATAAAATAGATTTCTACCAGGCTTTTCACTATCTCAAATAAACTTTGACTATCTGCTGTGATACCTATTGTCACAAGACAGATGGTGTTGACACAGTATGCAATTACTGAGACAGGTTTTCTTGGCCAAGACAAATATTTTAATTGAAGAGAAAATAAATGCAATTTTCATTTCTTTTTGAGCTGCAGTTGTTTGAAATCCAGTGAGGGAAAAATAATTATCTCATTACTGTTATTGCCTGCTTCTTTTCCAAAGTGGCAAAAAGGCATTCAAAATCTGAAAAATCCAAGCAGCACCAATGTTCCCTCCTGTTTCCTGTATTCCTGGATTGCAGCAGTGATGACAGTCAGATATGGCATGAGAAGGGTGTGGAAAATGGAAACAGATCTTACCCAGCCCTGCCTTCGAACACAAGGAGCTTCACCTGCGCTCGAAGGGAACATCTAGGAAACCTGGCAGAGGAAGTTAACACATCTGGAGTGCTTTGGCTGGCATGAAAAATTTGAAAAATGCATAACCCTGTAGCAAAACTAGTGCATTGAAACAACCAACTTTCTTAAACTCTACTTTCTTAAATTCTATTATTTTCTGAGATTGTCTATAGACGTCTATTAAATATACTTCTTTATATCTTCTTTAATTGAATCCTCCAGGATTTTCTAGTCAAAGGAACAGATGTGGACCTGCAGCTCATAATCCACTTAGCTGCTCTGCTCTGATCCCAGAGAAAGCCTTTCAGAGTGTACTGAAAAAGCAACTCAGGGATGCTTTCCTCATGCAGACTCTAACGCAGACTCACAGAGATGTCCTAAGCCAAGCCACATAATCATATGCATCAGTTTATAGGTTTGTAGTGCTGCTGTGAGGCTGTTATGCTCTTGCTGCCCTCTGAGGCTGTGCTGGGGAGAGGCACATCGAGCTGTCCCTGCTGCAGGGATTCCTGGAGCGGCAGCATCCCGCCACGTCCCGTCTAGCAGCACCTGACAGGATTCCAGTTGGAGCTTGCACTCGTAGTCAAAGG
Source organism: Pyrgilauda ruficollis (assembly GCF_017590135.1). Lineage (NCBI taxonomy): Eukaryota > Metazoa > Chordata > Aves > Passeriformes > Passeridae > Pyrgilauda > Pyrgilauda ruficollis. The sequence goes on from NW_024510321.1 coordinate 6,234,271, forward strand.
CTTTCAAGTTTGATCCCTTCAAACCTCTGAAGTTCACCCGTACAATTACCTGTGCTGTTCAAAGCAACCCGGGGCTTAGATGGAAATAAAGAGCACGAAAGGATTTCCCAGGGTGCTCACGGAAACGTGGGGAAAGAAAAAGAAAAAAGAAAAAAAAAACGAAAAAAGGAGCTACATTAAACCTTGAAGTTCTTGCAGTGGTGGCAGTTCATTTGACATTAAAAGGCTAAATTGTGCTCTCAGGGGGTGCAGACAGCTGGAGCTGTGCAGAGCCATGACTCCTGACTGTTCCAGGGAAGGATGTCCTTCAGGACCCTGCTTACCTGGAGAGTGGGATTGCCCCAAAGAGCCCTTTGAGGACCTTTGGTGGCCAGCAGACACCCCTGTCCCAAAGTGTCTGTCACAATTTCATCTGGAGACAGCACCCCCATGGAATGCAGGCTCTCACAGACTGAGGCTCCAATCCTGTTTGTTATTAGAGACAGATTGGTATAAAATAGCTATTTATAGGACAAACCATACATTAAGCAGTATGCTATATAATAAGAAGCACTTTTTCCTTTAAAATTGTTAACAATGCACTGCAGATTTTAAATATTGCCTACACCTTATGTCCTTTCTAGCTTTATCTGTCCTGTTTCCAGCTTTGACCTTACTTCCTGCATTTTTCTCTCTTTTTTTTCTTGCTAATTAGAGATATTTGTATTTCTTAGGAGGTCATCTGATCTTGCTACTTATTTCCCACTTGGATCAAAACTCTTATAAAAAAAGTTTAAGCTTTTAAAACACATTTTACAAGATACCTATATATATAACTAACCTCTCAGGATCAGTCTTGACCTACATCTTTTTATTCTATCATAATAGGCTTATCTTTACCTGATGCTTAAAATATTCTTTTCACCTGAGTGATTCTGTCATTTACAATTTCTTTCTCTTTCTGCCTCTTAAAAAAACATTACAAGGAAAAGAAAAATCCTCTATTGGATACAGCCTGTTTGCACTGGGCACACATGTTTATGAAACAGATAAGACCTTTGTGTGTCAGGTAGGTGGTGGCACTAAAAGCTTTATATATCACGACATCAAAGCAGCCAGGAGATGAAAGAGCATATTTTTGCATCATAAACAATATTTACATATTGTGATATTCCAAGAATCTTTCATTTAAACAGGTGGAAAAACAGGGAAGCAAGCACACATGTAAAGCAAATTCTTACTTGTGGTTGATGATTAAATTTTATATGGCTTTGATATAACCACTGCAATTAAGTGCAGTGATGAGCAAGGACTTGTTTTGCTCTTTATAGGGTACACATTGTTTACTAATCCCTGGTTCATATGATAAATCCATCATCATCTGGGCACAGCTGCAGGTAAAATTTTAAAAGGACAATTTTTACCCTATGGAACAAATTTCAGACTTTTTAACCCTCCTGTGCACTCTCTATGTCTTCCTCCCCTCCCTTCTTGAAATGTGCTATTCTTAAAAAAAGGCAGCTTTTATATATTCAGACTTTTTGGATGATGGTGGCTATTTTTTAAGACAAATACTACTGTTAGTTGAGCACCAGATAGCACATATGCAACATGAACAGAGGCTGCAGGTTCATTTACCATTTCAGTCAAAGGTGGCTGTTAAAAACTGGAACATTCTCAATCACTGCAAATCAACACACTGCAATTTCCACTTTTCCTGATTTTGAGCATTCATCACCACTTGCTCTTCACCCTTGAAAAGAAGGGCAAAAAGACAAATTACTTTAATTAGGAATTAGTTATGAGAGAATGAGGTGTTCTAATTATATCTAGAACCTCTTAAATAGTTTCACTCAGGCTTATTTGATTTCTTAATTACTGAAAGAGAAAAGCTGCACACCAATTGCACCAGTTTTTGAAAACAGAAATGCTGTCTTTCATCTGATATTATGGATTAGTCTACAATGAACAGTAGTAAGGCAATAACACCTCCAAGACAGCACATGCATTAACACAGGGCATTTTTTTTTTCTTGAAACATTCTTCCATATCTCAAAATACATAATTTTATACACTATGGTGTGAAACCATAGATGTGACAGGCTGTAATGATTTATTTATGAGACATTATTCTTTGATGCAAGAATACATTAGGTTATAGATCCTATTTCCACAAATATAATGTGTCATGCACTACATCTGAGCTCCAGTAAGATATTGTAGGCTGTGAGGTTCACTTTGTATAAATAAAACTGTGTATAAATATATATTTTATGACTATATCAACAGCCAAAGTTGTGCAACAGTCTCTCTTTCATCAGATCCTTCAAAACATATGAAAATGTATATCAAATGTGAAAATGTATATCAAACTGGAAAGAGGGTCTAGGAGAGGGTGACAGAGACAGTATTTGATTATGAATGGTTTGAATACTGTTCTTTGTTGTGCATATTGAATGTATCTATTTTATCTATTTCAGGGCTTCTTAGATTATTTTTTAAATAACTATTGTGATTGTTATAAATATTATATAAATAATTTTTTTTCCAACTATATCTGTTCTTGTCTTAATAACATTACTACAACTGCACCAGAAAGCACAGCTGAAATTTTAAACCTCTCTGAAAGGGGCTTTCATTATTCTATTTTCTTTCATTCCTAAGTTCTCTTACTGATGGAAGAGTCCCCAAAAGTCCTGGTGTTGGTTGGACTCCTCTCCCAGCAAAAGCACCAGGCAGCTTTTACCACATCTGCTCTGGCCAGATTAGGACTTGATGGCCACTGCCTGTGAGATGGAGTGTGAGAGAGGCTGCATCTCCTTGCATCTCCTGTCTCCAGGAAAATTCCTGTTTGAGCAGTGGCTGCCTCTGGCAGATGGAAAATCTCATAGCAAAATGAGATTTTGCTATGAGATTTTGTGTGAGGGAACAAAAAAAGGTGCTGGGAAAAGGTCAGGCACATCACGCATCTTGCAGAAATTCTTCAAAATCTTTTGAAAACTTTTTTGGAAGGTGTGATGAATTCAGGATTCAGGATCAAGCCCACACTTACTTTTTAAAAAAATCTCTTAACAATTAATTTCTTTTTATGTATATACAATGCTTCAGGGCCTCCTTTGCTAGAGCAGCAGGATTCAAGGGGGGGTCACAATCAGCTGCTTACTTTCTTTACCACCAGTTGTGATGAGCAGTATGTGCAAATGGAGGCATATTTATTATCAAGCTTAACACAAAATGCTATTTATTCTTTTGACATATCTAGGGTCTAATAATTACAGCCATCGATTCCCAGTGGGCTAAGTTTATGCAGCAAATGTCTCGGCTTTAGAAAAACAAATAACCACAATAATAGAGGGGGAAGGGTTCCCAGTTCTTTGAGAAGCTCATGGAGTATAAAAAAGCTGGTGAAACCAAAGCCTACAGTTTGCACAGGACAAAGAACTGCAAGGCAACACAGTCAGGAGAGGATAAGGGATTTGTAGCAACCCTGAGAGGAAGACTGTCCTACAGGTAAAAACCTGGAGCTGATTATAAACAAGGGCCAGAGTAGCAGAAAAAGACAAATAAGTGTCAGGTGTGTGGCACATGTGTGTGTGCTGGGTCTGCAGGTGGGTGTAAGAGCTGAAAATGTATTGCTTTATTTCATTCCTTGAAAAAATATATTCTTAAAACTAAATTTTTTTCAGAAGAAATCTGATTTTTTTTTTTATGATTTATTAACATCATTTTTTCATTTGCCTTCAAAATGGCTTTTTTAAACATTAGGATATGGATAGGAAAATATCAGTAATAAAAAGAGCACTGAAATATGCCATTGATTTCAAATAAAATATGGCATTTATTCATTATTGACTCATAAACTTCTTACAATTTCTGTTCTTATTGCAGTTCAGACAAGAATACTTTCAAAATGTAAAATATTTTCCAGATACAGGAAAATTAATTCACCTCACAGCTTTAAAAGCCAAAAAGTGAGGCAATACCAATTTGCTGTCCCTGTTAAAAACTTCCTATAATAAACATCCATTGGAAAACCTCCTAGAAATGTGTACTGTCTCCAATCCCTGTGCAGTTTATGCTATCCATTAACTTAATTTTGAGGTCAGAGTCTCCCTGTTACTGTTTACCCAAAGACCTTGTGCCTAAAGCTTGTCTGCTTTCCCAATACATCAATCAGGATAGTAAAAATCTGTTTCTTCCTCCTATATATATCTTGCCCTACTCATATCTTTAAACTTTCATGACTTCATTAACAGCACTATATTAAAAATTATGAACCTTCGTGGAGCAGTTTAAATTAAAAATAATGGTAATAATTAATTGCAAACTTTTTCTGGGCAACTTTTTGGGCTCTTGAGGAAATGTCTTTATGTTTTGTTGTTCATTTGGATATGTTTGTGTGCACATAAAGTTTCCTCTAAAAGAGGGGCATCCAAACTTTCATGTTTATGATCTCTTCTCCTCCCACTCCATGGAGGAGAGAGATGGGGAACAGGAAGATATGGCTGTTGTATCTGATCCTTGTACATTTAGTGAAAAATGATCCTTCTGTGAACAAAGATGTTTCTTCCACCTCATGGAATGAGGATGATCCACTGCTTGCTCCAGTCTGCTTCTGCAGAAACTGCCTACATCACCGGTGCTCAAAGCTGGGTCTGTAATGGGCAGAGGGAGTTCCTCATTTAACTAAACAGAGGGACACAAATGTGTGTATCACAGATATTGTAAATATAATGTGCATTTAAGTCACCCCAGGCTGAGAGTATAGTCAGTGAGAACGTCACAGGCTGCACTTGTAGGAACCTTGGGTGTGATTCATGTCATCCCAAAGTAAATGTCTATAATGAGCCGGGCAAATTGCACCTTAAAAGCACTTATTGCTCTTCCTGGACTATAAAGGGAACCCAGGGTGATTAGCACAGCGGTAGGCTCTACTTTGTAGATGTTGAAAGATAAATGACACAAATCCCACCCTCTGCTGTACAAACATCTGAAGAATTTGCTGCAATGAAGGTGGTTTAGCTGTGGCCAGCTCTGTGTGAGGAGGTTCCTGGCTGCTCTCTGGATGCTGCTCAGCAGCAGTTTGGTTTGTAGAGCTCTCTCAGGGCACCTGTTGGTGCAGCCACAAGCAGCCTTCTGGTAGGAAGGGGCCCAAATCTCATATTTTTAGAGACTGTGGAAGGGATTTATTTCTTGGAACTAAGCAGGACCAAGTTAGGACATTTCATTTCCAGGCAGAGATCACAAGTACTTTTCTTCTTGAGAAATCCCAGACAATTTCTCAGGTGGAGGAACAAATAACTAACACCTTCAGGAACTCCAGAGGCTGATGACAGCAGTCTCAATCTTACTTTAAGAAACTACCTGAAGGAACTGACCAGGGATACATCCTGTAGTTGTAGTTGAGGAGCTGGGGCCTGTGTGGACACAGTGGGTCAATCTCACCAAATAAATAGCAAAAGAGAGAAACCTTCTCACTGAGTTCCCAGCTGCTGCCTTTCAAACATCTTTAGGTATTTTGCAATGACATTTTCCCTTTTCCTTTTAAGCCTATAGTCACAAGAGGCTCTGGGATCTATTTATTGACTCCTATTTTCATAAATTTATTTTTAATTTCTCCAAGAGTTTGTACCTGGACAATCTTCTCCCTAAACTACAGCCCTGCCAGTGACTCCCCATGGAGGCCCTGCAATGATGTCTCTTCATTTAGATGGGGCCCTGGACAAAGAGAGACACAAGGCCCTCTCTCTGGGAATGGCAGGCATTCCCTCTGGAGCACATCCCAGCTCTTGCCAGCACAATAGGTGAGAGATTTCCTCATAATAATTTTAATATCTTTCAAATGGCTGCATGGATGGATAGCAGTCCTGGAAGAATATACACTAGAGGGTAGTCAGGGAGCATGATTAGTATTGGGAACAAGTATTTTTCTTGGCAGAGGACGAGTGTGCCATTTGATAGATAGTGAAACACAGCAAGAATGCTGCTCAGTAGCAGATGCCAAACATTCTCTTGTGTGCACTGAAGAAAATTTGTTTGGTTTGGTTTGTTTTAGTTTGGTTTTGTTTTGCTTTAAAGCAGAGGGGAGGGGAGGGGGCTTCCCACTGTCTGCAAGAGCACACATGGCAGTGCCTGTCTCTGTGCTGTGACCACGGCACCTGGAACCCTTTTCCACCTGTGATGCTGCTTCTCCCAGCCCTGTTTATCAAGGTTAATAAACCATTTGAAAGCAGTGACCTGGCTCTGATTTTGTTCTGTGTCTCCTTGAGAGGTACAAACCTCCATTATCCTCATCTTTCACACGTAAACATGCACAGCATCTTGTTTCCAGATTGGCATCTTTCAGATGGAAACATTTGCAAAGAAAAAGGGAGGGTATTTCTGAGCAGTCTATGCTCTCCTTTAAATTAAAACAAGTGTCTGTGTTGACAAGGTTTTGATTTGTTATGTTTTAATCCATCACCATATACATTGGAATAAAATATTCAGATATTTAAACAGGAGATAAAATACATTTGTTATTTAATTTCTAAATAGTGTCTGGTGGGCATCCAGAGCAATGAGCTTTTGATAAATATTTTATAAGGATTTTTAGTGGATGTGTAGCATCTGCTTCACACTACAGACCCAGACAACTTCTTATCCAAGGTGTTGATGACTTTTAACCTAAGGCATCTCAGAGCACAATTTGACATGATGCTTGCAAATGCTCCTTTGAAGTAATTGCAGCTTTTGCCAAGATTGGCTCTAGCCAATGGATTGGCTCTGGCATTATAAAATATACTAGATCTGCAATAATGTATTATTGCTATATATTTACTGGCAGTATCCAATGCACTTCTATTAAACTAGCCCAGGCTGGGGAGGATGGCTCCTTGAAATACTGTGGAAAAATATTAAGGAACCACGTTACTTCCAAAACCATCACTGGGACTTTGCTATTGTACTAGCTTGCTGACAGTATTATATTTCTTCAAAGAGGATGAAAAAAAAGCAGCTCTTGGCCCAGGAGAGGGATTGACTGAATGCCTACTCCAGTGCAGCACAGCTGCTCTGAATCATCCAGGTGAAGCACTTCACTCCTGTCCTGAGCTGGCTTTCTCAGATGTGGCCTTCTCCTTCTGAGGGGATGGATAGCTTTCCTCTGAAACAGAGATTAGTGGACAAATCTGGAAAGCTAAACAAATCCTTCCTTTTGAACTAAGCCCAAGAGAAACATCTGTATGAAAGAAGAGCCATCACAAAGCTTTTCCCCCAATTCATGCTCTTCTAAAGTTTGGAAACAACACTTAATTCTTCATTCTTTTCTTCAGGCTTGTGAAAGTAGAAGTGTTTTCTCCTCCTCACAATTTTACACGTTCAATCATGCTACCTGCTATACTTGCAACACATCCTTCCACATCTTTTCATGAAATCTCCTCCCACCTCTCTGCAAAAAAGCATTCTCAGCAGTGTTTCCCCTTCTTTTCCTCCAAGGTCACTGCTCTCCCAAGAATTTGCATTACCTGTGACCTGCTGTGGCATTCTTCATTTTCTTCCCATATAAGTCTGCGTGTTCCTCAAGGATACCTCCCTTGCCACACATTTCATCACAGGAGAAGGAAGACGAAGCCCAACTGAAATTAATGGCAAAATTCCCATCAGCTTCAACGGAGCCAGGATTTTGCTCAAAGTATTCAAATGAGGCCTCAGTTTGGATGTCTGTGATGCAGATATTTCTGTGTGCAAGGGCAAATCACATCTGCTGTCTGCATTTAAAGCACATTGAACAGCTAATATTTTCAGTGCTGTATTTCTAAAATAACACATTTTGTCTGACAACAATGTCAATTTTTTTTATATTAGGAAATTTAAATTAGGAAACAAGCTAATTTATATAAGGGGTTTGGTTTTTTTCTCTTCAGCTGACATTTATATATATATATATATATTTTTGCAGATATCTTATCTACATGATGCTGTTTCCTTGAGTGCCTCAAACAATAAATTGAAACATGCCTCATGGTAACACGGTTGGGTATTTTTCTCTCACCCACGTACATACCTACAAAGGTTTAAAATACAACTCTTGAAAAGATTCAAGATTGAAGGGGAAAAATAATCTTATTATGCAACAATTTATTGTCCTGCCAAATGTGGGTGCCTTGGAAGCTTGAACAATCCGCCAACACACCTGTGTACATTGGCATTAAGTTAAATCAATAACAAAAAACAGGCCTGAAGCCAATTACCTGTCACATGGAGATTCATTTTAAGTGGAGATTTTACAAGCATAACTTGAATCATATCTAAGCTATAAGATAGTTCACATAAGAGATTTACAAAGATGTTTGAATTTAGAGTAATGCTTACCAAAAAGCCATGTATAAAAATGTTATTAAAAAGCACTCAATAGCCATAATAACAATTGATTTTCCTTCACTACAGAGCAATTTGCAGTAATATAGATATGAGGAAAAAATGCATTTTCTTTTCATTACTGTTTCTTGTGATCAACTTCTTATATCAGATACGTCAGAAAAATGTCACTCTCTGTTTCCAATGTTTCATTGCCTTGATGCACATTCATCACACACTAAACATTTATGGCTTTGTTATGATTTTTCAATTAGTTCTTTCAGCTCAGTCACTGTAGGTTTTGAGCTGTTCTCTGCCATCCCATATGCTAAATGCTAATGGCTTAAGGTATATTCATTTATTAGCATGAATCATGGTGGATTTAAAAAGCAATGGTTTTCACATTAAAGATGTTACTCATAAAAGCCATAACTGATATTTCACTGTGCACCCATTTTCCTGGAATCCTGAAGGCTGGTATTAAATATGATGAATCAACAGCTCCTTTTGACAAACTGCTGTTTCTCCACAAGGTCACTGCACGTTGTCAGAGCAGAACTGGCTTGTGAATTTCAGGACATGCTGGGACTTGAAGCTTGGAAAGGAGGACATGATATTCTCTCCCCTGAAACACTCTCCCAGCTATCCTCCCACTCTTCCAATGTTAGCTAGTTTGATAAAACTGCTATCTAACTCTTGTGGAAATTTATCTTACAATGAAAACACTTTTCCCCTAATATTGTAGGAGTTTGGGGCTGACAGAGTACCCATTAGATGTTGGTATTACTGCTTGCAAAGATGGGAAATCTTATTTTGCAGTAGGTTTAGGCGCCATTTTACTTTTGTGAACTGGTAAAATTTTACTTTGCTTCACTAGGAATTTGGTCAAGTTAAATTTAGATTAGATATAAGGAAGAAGTTCTTCACTGTGAGGGTGGTGAGGCACCGGAACAGGTTACCTGGGAAGTTGTGGATGCCCCATCCCTCGAAGTGTTCAAGGCCATATTGGTTGGGGCTTAGAGCAGCCTGGTCAGGTGTCCCTGACCATGGCAGGAGAGTTGGAAAAAGATGATCTTTACAGTCTCTTCCAATCCAAACCATTCTATGATTTTATGATTCTCTAAGAAAAATAATGATAAGGCAATGTTGAAGATACCTTTAACAGGATCCCACTGCAGCAGTTGCTGTTTCTACTGAACTAAAAGATTATTTTACCTTCTTCCATGCATCATTTATCATTGGCATAGAAGTAAGGATAAAAGCACCCAGAGAAAATGGAAATGTCAATCAGAAAGCCTCTGTACACTGGTGCTCTCACTTCCATTTTACAAGTATCATGAAAAAAGAGATTCTAATTTTAGAGATGCTAAAAAAAACTAATTAATTTTTTTTGCAGGTGGTGATAAGAATTTACTCCCAAGAATTAAAATGGTTTTAGGAAAATGCACCTTATTTAGACATGGAATAGAAATATGTAAAAGAGAAGTTACATTGTTTAAAGCTATAAAAATTAGGAAAGTTTTACCCCAGTATTTTGATTGATGTAAAAATAAGAGTTAGAATTTGTGGATGAAGGGGTGGAGAAGGAAAGAGGAAAAAAAGAAAATATATGAGGAAGAAATGGCCAGCCAGGACATGCATGGTCAGCGGACAAGGGACAACAAGAGGATGTGCTGAAAAGAAAGATAAATCCTGGAAAGGCCTCTGGGATATACAGGACCAAATTCCACACAGCTTCACCATTTTAACACTGAAAATATTGCCCCAGAGTTAAACAAACTGGCCATGGGCAAAAGGCAATTCATGGCTGGGGTGAACAAGAGCAGCTCCAAGACATCATGGACGAGTGAGGAGAGTGAAGTTTTGGATGAAAATTGGGGGGAAAGAATGAGAAGAGAAGGTAGAAACTACAGAGGAATGAAAGTAGGAAAAGTGGGGAAAAACAGCAAAATAAAATATTAAGGGCCAGAGCAGTGGAGTGGAGGAGGATTAAAAATGCTCTATTATAAAATTTCACTTTTGTTCCAATGAGCAATTATTAAGTCTTATTTTTACTTTTTTGTGTATTTTATCTTATTTTCTTGTAAGTGTAGATATCCTCAGTAACTATAGATTATCATAAAACGTGACATTCAGGAGAACATTTCTGACTGTTTGCAAAAAACTCTTTTCCCTGCCAAACCTGACTTTGTGCACTCTTTGCTTTTTTTTACTAGAAAGGCTATGTTGTCTAAGACTGTCTGTAACTTTGGGGATCTTCCCCTCAAAGTTTTTTATTCTTTAATCCTAATTTCAAGATAAAAGAAAACAAAAATATCTAGATACTTTCTCCCATACTGACTGAGTCTTCATAAACATTTAGAATAGTGTATTTAATAAATATATATATAATTTGAAGCTTGAAGTCACTGCTAATGAATAAATACATAGTTTAATATTTTTGTGCTAATATACCCCAACTTCAACTCCAATAGAGCACTTACCTGAGTTACTTTTTCTATTTCAGATCTTAAGAGATCTAAGACGTGGTTCTGCTTTGCTGCCAGCCAAAGCATAAACCTAGAACACACAATAAAACTTTTTTTCCAAAAGTTAAAGATTAAATAAAGATAAATATTTTAAAACTGATTATTGTCCAAGGGAAGGAAAAAAATATAAGAAAACCCTTACAGCTTCCTTTCAGAGCTTTAACACTGGAAATAATTAAAGAGCCCACACCTCACTACCAGGTACATTCTTTGAAGCCTCCATTTATTGAATGCAATAAATACTTAGGAGTTATCAGTGTCTGTCGTAACCTGGCAGTATTCTCAGAGAGAGGATTACTAATTAATTAATGGGGAACTACTGATTCAAAACTACTTCAGAGAGTGTCCCAGTAACAGTGTTGATAAAGCTGCAAGCCAAGTAGAGGGCAGGAATTTATCCTTGAGACCCAGCTCAAAGATGGCACCGAAATGCCAACGGCTCCTTCCAGCCTGCTCCGAGTTGAAAGGGCTGGGAGCTTCCGCCTCTGGAAAAAAAACCAACAGATAAAGATGCTTTAGTTCAAATATGCCAAGTGCATATGTAACCTCCCCCAAGCTAGAAAGATTTCCTCATTGTTAAACCAGACCTTGACCTCAGATATACCATAACACACCCCAGTCAGGCACAAAATGGGTTTCAACTCTTAACCTAGAGATGGCTGCTGGGCAAATGCATCCCAAATCATGGTCATCATAATGCTCGTGGACCAGTCCACAACTCTATTTGAAATCCAAATATTCCAGTTGCTTTCTGGAAAAGTTATCAAAACAATCTTCTTAGCCTTTTGTTTGATGCTTAAAAAGCATGTGGGATTTGAAGTGTGTTATCAGCTGCAATTGAAGACACTTGCAAGTATCAAAAGCTCTGTGTCTGATTCCTTCTGTAAGAAGCAGGTGGTGTGGCAAAAATTTTGAGTGCAAAAACTGCATGTTGACAAACACAACTCTGCACTATAAGAGAGTCTAAAAGAGGCAGAATATTTACAATGCTGTGTTTAAAAACTTGGAGCTGTTTTCCAAGTTTGTCATCCCTCAAAGCATTATATATTTTAATAATATGTATTTGTGTGTTTGTATTTATATTTGTGTGTGTATTGCACTGCAGTAGAAAAACACCTGGTTTTTTTTAAGTGAAACTGGTATCTTTCATTATTCTCAGGCAGCTATGCTGGGGCACATTATCCAGTGTAAAATAGATATCACTAAGGCATGTAGCATCCAGCAGTCAGTGGTGAAACAACAGACACTTTCATATAAAATGCCATGGAGCAAAGTTATTGCATGCTTCAATATTCTTGTTTGAGGCCACTTCTGACTTTTATGATCACCCTAATTCAAACTGAAGTAATAGAGAATGTGTCAATACAACTTTCCCTTTAAGTATTGCTAAGGAGCATGCAGGAGCCCACATGTTTGCTTAACTGGCCCTGCAACCAACACTGCTAACAATAAAACCAGAAGTTCAAACTCAGTTCCTTGCTTTCAAGTATGCCCTTCAAACAGCAAATACCAGTTTATCACCCCCCTAAAACAGGGTGCATGTTAACCAGGGGTAAATCCAACCTATCTACACCAAGGTGCTTAGCACACAGGATACCAACCATTTCACCGAATTTTTTAACACATAATTTCTACCAGCAGTAACAGCTACTCGTGGCATTTACGTGTGTGCATGTGTGAATGTGTCTCAGAGACACAGAACCTCCCCCACCCTGTGTTTTCAAGGACCATAATATACTGCCTGCTTCCTAGTCCTGCAAATACCCTTGAAGTGGAATAATATTTAACAAAGGGCAATGCTGCGGGAAAACTGCCAAGGAAAGGAAGGGTGGGGGAAGTCAGTCAAAGCATTCTGATGAATATTTTTGTACCTCCAAAGACACAACTATTATACAAACATTGACCTATTTGTCAAGCAATCACAGTTTACTATTGCTTAAAGGTCATAGAAGTTTCCAAGATTATTAAATAATGTATGGAGCCAAGGACCAAGGATATTATTTAAACAGTGGAGGTAACTTTTGTTAGTGAAGGACAATATGATGACAATGTCTCTTTATTTTCCCTTGAAATTTTGTAGAGTTTGCAGTGTATTATAGTAATGGCCCATTTCAGCTGAAAGAGGGAACTCTGCTGCGGAAATGGGGCTCAACACTACAATAAAATATTACCTTGATTTTTTGTGTCCTTTTGTCAGTACATGATTTTTATTTTTTTACAGGCATTTCTGTGATGTTGGGGGTGTAGCAGGTTGTCCTATACATAAATGAATGCAATGATCTGTCTGTCTTTATGTTGAGGATTATGAGTCAGTGCAAAAACTGCTTTGCAACAATTCAGAGTATGTGTTGTGCACACACTGACAGGAATCAGTAGAAGTTTGTAAAACCCATTGTCTATTTAGGCTCCTGTTAAGAGAATCTTGCTCTAATAGATACTGCACCTACTGCTTCCTGGTAACTGCAGTTCCTTTAGCTCTCAGTAGGTCTTCCAGATCACCTCTTCACTGACCTCCAGGGGTGTCCAGCTCTAGCTATTCCCCAGACCCAGGGATTCAAGGAGAATTACAGCTGTCCACATACAGTCCAGCATGGTTTTACTCCTCTGACTCACAGTAAGTTTCTGCTAAGTGGCAGTCATTATCCTGTTATCATTATTCTGGAACAGAGCCACAGCTCAGGGGTAAATGTCTTCAGCGAAATCATATTCCAAATAGTTCATTACCAAATTATTGTTGTTCCCAGCCCAGAAACACCTCCAAGTGTATTGTCCCACTAGATGTGCCTTGTTACACTGTGATTGATACTCCACAACAGCCTTCAAAGCAGGTAATCACCCAGCCTCCACCAGTACCTCCCAGCACCATAAAATAAAATCCAGCAAGGCTCCCACATCCTGGGTTCTTCACCAGTTGTAAAACAGAAATCAATGTGGTCCCCAAGAGGCGGATATTTGGAGAACAATGCCTTCCCTAAATAATCCTCTGTCCTTCCTAAATAATCCTCTGCCTCTCCACACCACAGAAAACTGGCTAATCAGGGCCATCTTCAAGAATAAGATCAGGCAGTAGCAGAGTTAGTCCTTCTCACAGGAGGTGCCCCACCTGAAGCAGAGGACTGTGTCCCACAAGCATCAAGCTACAGGCTTTGGATCCTTTTAGACTGAGAACAAGAAGGACATGTTTCCCCACCTCACTAAGCAGCCACAAGGTTGTTCTGAGACCTCCAATGGGCTGGACCTGGGAACTTCACCAGAAACCACAAGAAAGATAACTTAAAAGGGTTTTTTTTTTCCCCATCAGTGAAATAATCAATAGTTCTCTTTACATCTCAAATATGCAGCAATGCAAAATTGAATATTGTGGAAGTGAATAAGTGCTCACATAATTTCTGATTTAAGATGAATACCAAGAGCAGAGCCATGAATTGGGATGGATTCTAGCACCCACTGCAATATTTCTGCTTGATGTTGCTTGGCTCCTGTTAGTTCATCTTTATGACCATTTATTTTTGGAAGAGTCACCACTAATGTTCTGCACAATTACAAAAGTGTCAGGGTCTTCATGACAGATTCAAGAAGAGAAAGTAAAAAAAGGAACTTCAGAGAACTAATGAGAATTAGAAAAATTCTAGTGACATTCCTCTGCAAACTATGACTGTGAGTCCAGTCTGTTTCTAAAATGCCTATAGGCCACTTAAAATAAGATTAATGAAAAGATGATCTCTTTCACATGAAAGACAGACACCCACCAAGAAGTGTTTTGTCACGTAACGGGGCAATTGAATTTATCATCAAAACCAAAAACTTATGTTACAAAAAACACCAACAAAAAGGCAGTGTCTTTGGACAATAATTTCACATTACACAGGTAACTGGATCATGACTCTGTCATTCCAAGAGACACGATTTCAGTCATTATCTCAAGTGATCTGTGGAGCACGTAGGTACCTAATGAAATTGGTGAAAGTTTAGGCAGAACCATAACCTCACATCTGACCTTAGGGCTGAAGCAAGATGCTTCAGGAGCAGGAGAAGAAAGATTTCATTATTAATGTGGCTGACAGATAAAGAATTATGCCTGGTAAATCCTAAATAATGTATGGAGAGTCACTTTGCTGCTGAAAATTTAGTGGCATTTGAAAGGGCGTGCAGTAGCTTTATTATTCCTTATCCCAGTATAACACAAGAGGCGTATTCATTTGTATACCCTGCAGACTCCTCAAATGAACCATTGCCCAGGGCACTGTCTGCCAGACCCACCCTTGCCTTCCCTATGATCTAGGGGAGAAAAGCATGAAATGAAAGCCAGGAAGTTCATCTATTTGGAAGCACCCTGATGGCAGTGCAGTGGGCATGTCTATTCTGGCAGCACCATCCCCGCACCCGCTCCCGTTGCAGGCAGCGCCAGGAGGAGATTCCACATCAGGTCATGAAGGCAGGAGATCCAAATTCACAGGCTCTAGCACCCAAATCCTCCCAGTCAGCCTCCAGCAGCAGCACGTGGTACTGGCCCCATGCAGAACTAAGCTCCAGTGGGTCCTACAGCTGCGCGTGGTACCTAAAGCTCAGTGCTGCCAGCTCTCCTCACTGACTCATCTCAGCACAGACAGGAACATCCAGGAATGTAAACCGATGCAGGGGAATTTAATAAACCCTGAACCTACATGAAAATAAGACTAGGCTTCCCTCATTCTTTCTTATCCTTAGTGTTCAATAAAAAATATTAAAAAAGAGTTTAAAAACCCAAGCAATCTGTAGAGTATAAATCATGACTTGATAAATGTAGGTCCTTAGAAGCCAGTTGTGTAAATACAGATACACCTGCAGGCCCTGATAACCAGATTAGCAGCAACAGCTGCCAGACCACGCATCAACAACCAAGAGATATTGTTGTGTCCTGGCCAAAGAAGTTTCCAGATTGACTCTCAGGTGCTTCCCGTACATCACTGTTAGTGAGAACAATGCATCATGAAAGTAGACGATCTCCATTGATCTTGAAAACTTAACATTTTTCTCCTTGGATGTAGACAATGAGGCTTGACACTAACATTAGTTCACAGCACCTCCGCTGTACAAAGGGATTGCACTTTGTCTGCTGGCAGCTGGGAAGGATTTCTGTGAAAACAAAAAGAAAAGGGTGTCTGGATTTGGTATGACATCATATTAAAAAGCACATTCTTACTGGATAAAAACCCAGATCAATTGATTCTTAGGTGTCCTGCCACACCTGTTCTTATTGATGATTAGAAACTAAAATTAACGTTTCTTCTTGGCAATACTCCACTTGAATCACACAACAAAATCTGATGAGCCTTAACACTCCTAGTAATACAAGCCAGACCCAAAAGTACTCAAAGAAGGCACAGACCTGGGAGGGGCTTGGGGAAAGGTAGCAGTTTCTGTTTGGGAAATAAGCTCTGTGGCCCTAAAAAGCTTGGAAAACAAGTCTAATGTTACTGACTACAATTCAGCACTATTCAGCTTGATGTTCTTTCTAGAAAATGCCACAAAATCTGGTTTCTTCTTCACTGTTGGGGCTGTGGATCAGCAGGGTCTGACAGAGTCCCATTCCTCCTCACTGGTGCCAGTCCCAGCAGGGTCTGTTAGCAGCCCCCAACACACCAAGGCATGGAGCAGGGCCAAGGATCATCCAAGGCATCCATCCGGGAGCAGAAGGGCACGGGGTCAGAGAAAGAGTTGGAGATTTCAGTCCTATGGCCTTGTTGGGAAAAGGTCTGACAGCCCCAGGCTGAGCTGAGATGGAGCTTCTGGGCCATGGGCAGGGGTGGGTGGAGGCTGGGCTGGACCAGCAAAGGCTCCTAACAGCTTCCTTTATGGGAAAATACTTGAAAAACCTTATAACCTGATATGCCTCATACGTGTCATAATTCTCCCCCAAAAGACCCAGGCATAAACTACTCATCTGTGAACTAATCTTCCATGATGGATGAGAGGACATAGACCAAAAAATGCGTCTCAGATCAGCTCTAGTGAGCCAGGTGACTGCTTTCTTGGCAAGAACATCTATTTCAACCTAAAACAAGGCCAAAATAATGCAAGCGAAAATGATGATGCGGTAGGGAAAACAGAGTGAGCATCTGTTCCAAACAAAATAACTGAAAGAATCCAGGACTGTTGGATGCTGAATGTCTGTTGTCTTTGCCTACAAATTCTGGAGCTGATGCACAAATATGGGCTCTCCTCTTTGGGTGAACTTGTGTGAGGCTGATTCAATCAAGTGTCACTGCATTGTAGATACAGTTGGAAAATAATAATTAATATTAATCAGAGAAATTGCTTTATTATAAGATGCATTATGACATGTTGTAAAGACATGTAAAAATAATTTAAAAATACTTAAAAGCTGATGCTAGCTTGTTGTGGCCTGTTGTGAAGCATTTATAAATTGGAGTACTTACAATAGTTCATGCATGTCTCTGCATGTTGAAGCAGCACATCAGAGAATTTATTTATCAGAGAAAAAAAAGCCAAACTCTGCTAAGCCATTTTCATGCTTATAAAGGTTACTGTCATTTACAATTTTGCCAAATTTTATAAGGCACAATACCAGATTGTCACATGGGAGAGGCTTGCAGATTCAAGTCCTTATTCTTCCCTCTAGCGAGTGCTGGAACCAGCACATTTGGGACACAGAGGTTACGTCAAAACCTTCCAACCCTTTGAAGGATAATTACCATACCTGCATAATCACATGGTCTACCTTCTCTGCATTCATGTTAAGGAGAGGACATTAATCTAGCAAACACCCAGCGGCTGACAATTTATACATATAAATATATCTCCAACAGTTCTCTAAGATGCAGTATTCCACCTAACAGCTGCACAAAACTCCTTGACACACTCCCAATCCCTGAGTGGAAGGAGCTGCACAATGATTTTCCAACCTGCCATACTAGGAAAGAATGTTCTGCTGCAGGATATGGTGTTGTTGATTGTCACTTTCTGTTGTTTCATTAGACAATCTAGACCACAAGTTTATTGTAGGTTATATAAGAATTACAAAAGGTAGCCAATAAATAATACCCTAATCTCATGACTTATGCTCCAGAACGTTTGAAAGTACTTGTAAATATTGTCTAGAGGTCATCAAAAACAGATGATTGGTTCAAGGGGAGGGTGTGCAAGGACATTTATGATCCATGCAAGACTCTCCTCAGCAAACAAGCCACAAAGACAACAGTGGATGTAGGATTACCTGCAGGTCTTGGTGTAGTAGACTTAGCAGAGCTGGCTCTCTCTTCACTGTCTGTATCCAGAGACTGTAGTGCCATGCATCAGCAAGGTTCCCCTCTTTGGTCTCTGTAAAAAGGCAGGGAAATGATCCAACCCAGTGGCACACACCATGGCCTTTTCCTGATAGCTGTCCCTCCTTTGTCAGTCCATGTTCTCAAAATTGGAAACATACAGAAATGTCAACAATACAAAAAAATTATGGATTTCCCAAAAACCACAGTGAGCCCTGTGCTCTCTTTCTGTCCAGGACAGAGTGGACATGAAGACAGGGCCTCTCACGTGTGACCTCTGCTGTCTGTGCCCTTGGCTCCTTCCATCTGGATTACCAAGGTCTGCTCTGCTGCAGCCCTTAGGAGCCTGCACCTGCTTTCAGTCTCTTTCTGCATGTAATTCCAAATATAATCTTTTCTCTCTGAACTCCTCACTTGCCCTGTGAATTAGATCTTTCATAGTGCTGTGCTGCCAGGCTGCTGAGCCCTGGACGCTGAAAGGAGGAGTTGACAGGAAGAGCACTCCTGGGTACTACTCCAAGCATGTCCATATTCCCCAGAAAATGGAGGGACAAGAGAAGTGTTTTGATGGAGAATTTAGGGAAATTAGGGTGTAGAAACACATAAATACAAGAAACAATTCTTGGTTTGCAACTAAAATCAATAGCCATATATCCTGGATTTAGATCAATGTATGTTCCCATGTTTCAGACCTATTGACAAAGCCAGGGTTGTTGTAGTACTGTGTTTTCTTAACCTGTGTCCAGAAGAGCTAAGATTTCATTTAAAAGCCATTGTCAAACAGATTGTATAAATGCAAAATAGCCCTAATAAATTTTATTACTTACTGTAAAAACAGTAACATAAACAAAGCACCTTAAGCAAGTCCTTTTACCTACAAAAAATGTATCAGAACTTTTTTCCTCCAAGATCTAATGAGATAAAGATTTCATTTTCAAAACAGAAGAAAATCAGTCTTTTACCTGGGGGAGATCTGACTATAAGTCAGCAACATATTTGTTGTGTTTTTTGTTTGCTAATTTTGTTTATTTGTATTTTTGTTCTATAAAGTTGCAAATTTGCCCCAGTAATAAACAAATGGAGCACATTAGTTTTAGTACCTACTTAAAAGTAAAGCTCAACTACACACTTAAATATCAAAAGATCAATTGTTGCATTTCTAAAGCAATTACATTTTCTTTAATCTTTCATACTGCATAAATATTTTTGAAAACAGTAAGATGCATATATTCATGCAAAATTTAAGGAGCCATAGATCCTATTGTCAGCCTCTTCATTTCTTACAAATATGACACCTAAATAAGTTCTAAATTCAGAACCAGCCTACACAATCCTTGAAACAGCATTTCATGGGGGGAAGGAGAGCTTTGGACTAGTGCTGTGATGAAAGCATGAAGTCACACAAGATCTTTGAGATTCAGCTTGATATCTGCAAAATGGGAGATTAATCCCTTCCAACTGCTGAGCATATTTCTGATGCAAGAGACCACTGAAACCAAGAAGAATTCCCACTGTGCTTAGCAGGACTTGAGCCCCTGCTGTTTAAGTAGGACAAGAAGTGGAATTTCCCTGGCAATAATTCTGCTGCAACTGCAGAGGAACTGTGCTTAGCAGGACTTGAGCCCCTGCTGTTTAAGTAGCAATAATTCTGCTGCCACTGCAGAGGTGGTGGGGTGAAGGATCTCAGTGTGAGTCTGGTCCAAAGGTGAATCTGTGGCCACTCTCTGGGGTTCATGGCGCAAGCACACATTGGATTGTCACTGCTGGGAGTCTGCCATGCCTGAGCCCAAGCACCAAGCTCTGCCTGCATTTCACCCTGGAAGGGTCCATAAGGGTCCGTAAACTTGCTGGTTTCCTCTTTTTATGAACGGGTCAATTACAACATGCAACATTACACTTTGTGCATTTGAGTGGCTGCTTTAACCTTCCCTGTGAAGAGCAGAACACCCAACCACCCCTGCTGAGAAGGCAGCAATGAGGGATTGTATTGGTTTTCTGGTGGGACCCATCTTTTGTGCCCACAGATCCAGGAACATTGTGGTTCATCACTGAGACTGCACTTACATGACTTGTTGAGACTCTTTATTAGTCAGAGTGCAGCTACTCCCTGCAGCTCCAGCCCCAAGCTACCCTGAATCCTACTGACCTGAATCTTGGGAAGAGCCATGGTGAAGTGGTCAGCAACATCTGTTCAAACAGGTTTATAACACTCTTAGATACGTCAGATTCCTATCCAGTGTGCCCAGTTCATTTTTGCTGAGGTGCTCTAAGTTCTTTCACCAGCTTCTTTTATCATTACTGAGATAAATTCTGCTTAAGAGAAAGTAGTTCTTCAGCTCTGGGAGAAGAGTGTTGTCTTCCTAGCTGGGAAATGCTGTCTATCTAATCTCTCATGGAACCAGAAGCAGGGTGGTAAATGCACAATCCTCTGCAACAGCACAGGAGGGACTCGTGCTTGGGACAGCAGTGAAGTACAGGCTGAGCTTACTCAAAGTCCAGATTTCCCCATAATTCCTGTGTTACTGTTAATATTCCAGATCTCCTCAAAGTCAAAACATCAGAACATCTTTCTTCTAGCAACAAAACCCAATAGCCCAGTGAGGGGAATTCACCCATTGGAGAAATCTGAACCTGAGGTCTTTAGCTGAGAATATGCTCCTCTTTCATTTTAATTTACACATGTTGTAATTGGAAGGGAATTATTGGTAAAGAAAAAGGAATAAAGGCAAATTCTGTATTCTGCTGACTGAAGGAAAGAATGGCATGAAGGGAGCAGAATTTCCCTGAACTACAGCTGGTAATGGAAGAAAAGATGTTTCCTTCTAGATAATATTTAGGGGGGAAAAAATTACTTTTTAACTTTCAGAAGACTATAATATTTTGAAGTGCATATAAACAAAAAACATTTGGTTTTTGATCTCCAGGTTTTAGACAAAGGCTGCTAAGAGGAGGGAGTGATGGAGTGAGGGAGATGGGAGAAAGGTGTTTTAATGTTCCAGACTTCCTTGTTCTTAGCCTAATGGGTGAAAGTAGAGGACATATCAGCAGAAAACAAATCAGCAACTGTAAGATAATATTGTATGGGGATGAATTATCCCCTCAGGATACTACGCAGCAAAGAACATTTTTTTTTTATTCTTGCTGGAGATGTGTTAAAGCAGAGGTCCAAACCTTATCAAACAAAAGAAGAATGGTTTTGGAGGAGGTCTCTGCTATTTCACTTTCTGTCTTTATCTGACCCAATCAGGAATCCATGCTTTACAAAATCAGTGTCTATATTCAGCTTTGATTTCAGAGTTCCAGACCAACTCCTCCATCCATCCCTGTGTCCATCAGACGGGTGTTTCTCTAAAATGTGCTACACAGCTACACTGCAATCTCAGCTTTCCCCCAGTACTGTACCTCAGGCTGTAAATCACATCCACTATCAAACTCTCTATAAAAAGGGTTTTCAACCCAGAATGTGAACAGTTCTGCTGCTTTACTGAAAAGCAAGGATAAAATTAACATTTGGAAGTTGTCCACAACATGCTTGCAATGTTGCAAGAGGTCTTCTCCTGCCCATGGCCTTGCTCTGCATGAGCCCCCTCCAGACCCACACCCCTCGTGCTCCCTTGAAGCTCCCTCTCCAAAGGAGAGGAGCCAGCATCACACAGTGGGGCTGGAAGGAGCCCTATGACATCACCTGCACTATCTCCCTTCCCCAAGGTATCAAAAGAAGTAATTTAAGGGCACTCTGATAGATCAGAGATAGCCACCCAATTTGTTTGGAGAAAGTATATGAAAGTTTTCCTACTCCAGAAGACCAAAGAGCCAGGCTAAACATTTCAGGGTGATACTCCTCTTATTTCCTGGCACTTAATCTTTTGATTCAAACTCAAAAATACAAGACCCCTTTTTTACATAACTTTTTTTTGTCTCAAGTTTATTGGGGAATTGTGTAAGAAGAGAGCGGTATTGAAACATTTCAAACTTACAGAAACCATCTGTGCAAGACTGAACTTAAGTGAAGATGAAAAATCAAAAGAGGGCAGTTGTGTTCTTGTTTATCCCAATCTCACCCACCCACATGGTAGCAAAATAGGCACCATGCCGAAACTTTGTGGCAAGAGGCTATTGTGTGGGCTTAGAATAATTTAAGAATTGATTGTCAGCCTGTTTCTTGGCTTCCAGCTATGAAATAATGCTCTGACTAGAGTGTGGTACACTGAAGGACTCATTACAGGCTTTAAAGCTGTCTCATTTTCAATTATGAATATTAAAAAGAAATGCTTTGAATCACTCCTGTGTTATAATTAATACTCTAGTTTTTGGGTTGGTTTGTTGGTTTTTTGAGGTCTGTTTTAAAGATGCTTTCATAGCTTATTCCTGAGTTAATTCCCAAAAACCAAACACTGTTCCTGTTTATATCAGTGGGGAAATTCCCAGTGAAAAAACTAATCAGACCCAAGTTAATGAAAACAACACCCCCATGTAAAACAAAGCTCTAGCCTTAATCTTCTAGCATTGCCTACTTGTGTACATCCAAGACAAAATTTTATAGCCGGCATGTTCCAACCTTAAAAAAAAAAAAAATCCTGATTATTTATTTATGCCCTTTTTGTTTAAGAAGTTAAATCCCCAAAGCATCTCAATTTAGATCAAAAGCAAGCTACCAAACTTCACCTGGCACACCTGTGCTGTGTGATTTCTTAATTACCTGCCTAACATTCTCAGAGCTACGAGGCAGGGATGCAGGACTCGTTTAGCACACAGTCAGATCTCTGAAATGCACCTCGTGTAGCAGAGGCTTTCCAGAACGCCCCAGGTGGTAACTAAATGATCCTGCATCCCCACAGACACTTGCCTTTCAGCAAATTGCTTTCTCACAGGTTTCAGAAGTCAGGGACCTAAGGTAGGGTAAGAAACATGGGGGGAAATGAGGGATTTATGAGCTTCTTGAGGAAGGATTTCCCCTATCCAGCAAAAGACACGAAGTGGTTTTATGTCATTAGATTGGAGCTGCCTGCCACTAAGACCAAAGATCAGAACTAGGCCTGTTACAGGTTTTTATTACTGATGCTTGATATTCAGCTAGCTAAGGACCAGGGCAGAGTGAGGCCACCTATGTCTGATGCCAGGGAAGCCTCCAGCTGGAAACCCTGGACATGGAGAGCATTAAATCTGAAGAGACATGGCCAAAGCAGGAGAATGTAGCAGGACAAGGACAAGAATGATTTCAGGACACACCAAGCTTTTTCTGAGACAGCTCTACTTGGCTACAGGATGCTTCTGCATAAAAAGACCCTCTCTCATGTCAGATGTGACTGCCACTTTGCTCTAATGCTGACTGGTTGTTGGCATGCCCCTGGTCTAGAGAAGGAACTTGCACATTTTGGCACAGAGGAGCTCAAATCAGCCATAATGTTCATTTTGCACAGGGACTAATAATCAGGTACATGAAG
The DNA here is from genome assembly GCF_017590135.1 of Pyrgilauda ruficollis. Taxonomy (NCBI): domain Eukaryota; kingdom Metazoa; phylum Chordata; class Aves; order Passeriformes; family Passeridae; genus Pyrgilauda; species Pyrgilauda ruficollis. The sequence goes on from NW_024510321.1 coordinate 6,257,824, forward strand.
GAGATGTTCAGTCATGCATTCAACCTCTCTAAAACTGAGCACTTGCAGTGGTATGACCTCAGAGTGCATGTCCTGTGTGAATATTTTTGTACTTTAATAGGGGATTCACTATAATTTCTCATTTACAGTGGCTTGGACAGTAATTAGGTATCAAACATTACAGTTTCTTTGGTCATTTCAATAGTGTAATTTTATTAATTAGCCAAAGCACTGACTCTGTTACCCTGAATATAATTTAAACTGCCAAGAGCTGCTGGCATTTCTTTTGATACAGTGAAAATATACAGCTCTGGAAGGAAGATAAAGGTAAGTATTAACATTTATAGCTTATACATCTCCATAACACACAGAAGACCCAGAACCATCAGGATTCTTTACATGTGGGAGATGAGGCAGATGAACAACATCCAAGTTAAATAGATGCAATAAGTGTGACAGCAGCCTTTCCTCTATAAGCAGGACATCCATTGTGGCTCAACATTAATGGAGACATAAAGAAAACATTAAATTTTATTACAAAAACGTTTGTCTTCTTATGGAAGATTTCAGGGGGAAAAAATTTTAGTTATCTCCTTCAAAACTGCATTTTTGGTTAAGAAGCATTTTCATTGCCAACAAAATTACCAAAAAATGCAAAGTCACAGCTGGAATCAGAGATACACTGAGAAGATTCTGTGCAGGACTTTTTTCAAGCAAAAGAAATCTCTAGTGGTAACACTCTCCTTATATGATGCAGGAACACATGAGCCAGTAAATTTTATTTTGCAAAATCCTCCAGCATTAAAATTTCAAATAATTTTAATAAAATTATAATTGGTAATAAAATCAAGGAAGGGTTCAGACACATGAAGTTTTGGTTAATCAGAAAACTTCTTAAAATTCTACATTTAATTTTAGAACTTCAATATACTCTTGAAGACCCAACCAACAAGACTTATCATTGTGCTTTGAAATGACATTTTTCAAAAATTCTGTGAGAAGTGCTAGGGCATGGAGATGTGTTTTAAAAGCAAGGCACTTCCCATCTTCCTACGTGCAATAAAAAATAACCAGAGTTATCAAAGAGAAATCTATCTGCTGAAAGTTAATGAGGAACATCTGTTGGTCTACTGGGAGAAACAGTGGAAAAATGGGTGGGAAATTCCAACTTTAACTATGCTGCCACTCCCACAATATTGAAGTCAACAGAAAAAAAACTGTCAGCAAAAGGTCAAAGTCATTAGTAGACATTTTTTCATCTACAGAGAGATAGATAAGACACCCATAATTTCAGAGAAATTATTTAGGATTTTCCAAAGTTCTCACGTTAATTTATTATTTAAAGCAGCCTATCCTTTGGAGCAATGTTTTAAAGAGTTGTGAGACTACCACATACCCTGGACTGTAAGTGAGCAAAGGGCTCAGATTCACAAAGTACTTTAAACTTTCACTTTAAAAAGCCTCTTAACATCAGCCAAGTCAAAATAATTGGCAGTGCCCCATAGGTTCATGATCCTAAGCCAGTTGCAAGGCACATTATCTCAGGTAACTCTCTTTCAGAGTGGGAAAAATCCTTATATTTGCCACTGGCTAAGGCCATACACATGAGCCATTGTTGCTGATTAACTGATGAGAAGTTTGTAAGATTACCAGAATTTGACTGTGACTATGGATCCTCGGATCATTCAGGATCTAAGGCAAATAAATGAATGGTAATGCAAAATGCTCCCAGCATGCAGAGAATCACGAGGTGGGTTTATGTGAAGTTCTTCAAATACATTTGGTGTGTTTGTCCTGAAAGACACCTTAGAGTGTTTTAATGAGTGAGGATGAGAAATGCTGACATGCTGTGTTTTGTATTTTAATAACTTTGTTCAATTGAAAAGCTTTTTTTATCCACACCTTATACAAAATTTATCTCTTCCAACCTGTAAACCAGGTTTCCATCTCAAATTTAAGTAGTATTGACTATAGTGTGATTGAGACTAAAAAAAGGAGAAAAATCCATTACTAGGCTTATGGGTCTTTTTCTTGCCAAGCTACTTATTCAGGAAACAAAGAGCATCAGCAGATACTATTTACAGGCATGACAATAGATTTTCCTAGCTCTGTTGATGATGACTGTTGAAGTTTGCATCTGTAAAGATTAGTCTAGGTTTAAAACTCCTCTCAAAAATGTTTAAGGGATTCAAATAAATAAATTCAGGGGTTTTTTAAGCAGACAAACCATTCTCAATCATGAGCATTTTTGCATAAATATCATTTGCCATCCTTGGCTGATTCCTTACCTGTTAGATATAATGGCTATTCCACAGTTCCCACCATCCCATTTTTCTGTTGATTTAGATTATTATAAAGCTGCATAAATGTGAAACTGAATTATTGTGGAATCAATAGAATATGTTGAGTTGGAGGGGACCCATCAGGATCACTGAGTCCAGCTCCTGGCCCTGAGCAGGACACCCCAAGAATGACACCATGTGCCTGAACTCAGGCTTCTTGAGCTGGGACAGGTTTGATGCTGTGACCACTTCCCTGAGGAGTGTAATTAGCCCCAGTGCAGAGGGGTTTCATAGGCACTGCTGGAAACACCAACTATTATTGAGATTACTCAGTTATTCCCATTTTAGGGTCCCAGTGCTGATGACTTGGCTGAACACTGACGCGTCCGGCGCTTGTCTCAACTTGAAAATTCTTCTTCATAAAACTTCAGCCAAAAGGCTTCACCTACTGCCAATAACAAGACCAGGGAAAAATACCTGCTTTGTCCATGTTAAAACCATGTGGTAACCCCCTTTTTTCAAACCTTAATGCTTCAGAAAACATACTTGAATTTTGGCATTCCGATGTGGATTATCCCTGAAATACATCCTTTAGTACCTCTGTACATATCTGCAAAAACTACACCAAGGAATTATTGCAACCTTTAGAAAAACACAGGTCACACAAGAACCGTGGACTTCTGAGACCTCAGTCATTCCCTGAAGGTCATTCCCATCCACAACATTGGTACTTTGGGTTGGAGATAAAGAGAGCTGACACTGTCTTGCTGCTTTGAGTAACTACAAGCTATTTCCACCCATTTTAGGGCACACTGAAGGACAGGGTTACCCATGATTTCAACCTCCTTGGTGAAGACTATGGAAATAGGTCTCTGATTCAGAAGTGGGGGAGGAACAAGGAGAAGACAGAGGCAAATGAAGAAACTAAATTGCATAACTGGCCAGAAATCTAAGGGCAGGCTGATGTTTCAGAAGACAGACATGGAGAGGCCAGAGCTTAATGCCAGTAGTGTGTGAGGGAGCATGCTGTGAGAGCCAGTGAGGAAGGGAACCTTGAATTATGGCTGAGCAACACCATTAAAACTAGAAGATCTGAGGGACTAAAGATGACAGAGCAAGAAGGCTGGGACTTCCCCAGCAATAGGGAAATCTGAAGGAAACTGTGTGGCTGGGCAAAGTAGGAGTAGTTAAATACTGCTGTCTCAGTCCTGTTTGGCACAATGAAAGTGGAAAATCTAGAAAAATAGCATGTCAAACTTCCCTCCTGAACTTGGAGTAGAAAACACAATTTAGGGGCTTTGCACATTCCCTGCTGCCCTGAAATACCTGCAAGATCCACTAACAACTGTCCAGCCTGCCCTACGGGTAACAAGCCTCCCAGTGCTTTCAGCAGGGCACTGGTGTCTGGTGATTATTAATGTTGCTACTCTATTAACTGAAGTAGCAGAGCTTTCAGTGGCCAACACAGACCCAGCCCTGCTGCCTCTCCTAGGACTCACTGTGACCCTGCATAATGAAATGCCTATTTTGTCAGTCTACTTTTTTCCTCCCCCGCTTCAAGTATGTGAAATTACGCACCTCAAACTGTGTGAAAAGAATCTTGCAGTTGCAATCAGATGTGAGGAAGTGCCAGAATCAAATTGCCTCTCCAGCCCTGATTCAATCCCTTTTTTGCATAGGCATTATCTTTAATAGCATGATCATATACTTCTCCCTCCTGCTGGGCACAAGATGGACGGCGCTGATGATGGATGGGAGGATGTAACAAAGGCAGACTGCTGCCCATGGGGTATGGATGTCTCATAATAGCACAAAAAGAAAAGAGGATTCAGGTGCAGTGACAATGCAGTGCAGTGCAGCTGTTCTCCAGGAATGACCTGGACTGCAGGTATCCCATCAGGAAGGTAACAGGAGGTGCTCACAGCTCACAGCTTCTCCCACTAAATCTGCTCCTAGGGCTTCAGCAGAAGAGGGAGGATGGTTTCACTGCTGTCCTTGAGAGCTGGTTGTATTTCTGCTGCTCATCTCCTATGCAAAGCAAGGCAAGCAATTTCGACCGGCTCCTTCTCTCACTGTTATTAATTGCACAGTTTCGCTTGCTGGGTCCCTGGCTGGATTCTGTGGGGTCTCTGAGCTGCAGAAGTGCTGAGAACTCACAGCCAGCTACCACATAAAATATGGCTCCATGCTGGGCAAAGCCAAGCTCTGACTAGCAGAAACTGGGCACTAAAACCCAGCAAATATTGTTGGCCTGCCATGTGCCTCACCTCAGTCAAGGTAAGGCCATATCTCATCTGTTGGACTGCTGCAGAAAAAAGTCCATTCTTCTTTGTAAAACTCCCAGACAGCAGAGAGCTGAAAGCTACAGGAAAGCCTCAAGAAAAATAATTATGCTGAATTCAGTACAGGAACTGGTTGGAGGGAGCAAGAGAACACTTGACATCATACGATGAATGCCAAAAAGAAAATTAAATACCACTTGCTTATTAATAGAACATGGCCAAGTCTGTGTACTGGAAGAGGAAGAGAAGTAATGGGACCAACATACAGATCTATAATTAAGAACTGAGATTGCAAAGGTAACCTTAATTCTGCTATTCTTTGACTTCTATGGCTTGATTTCACAAATTAGATTATACACTTTTGATGAAGGTTGTTGTTGGCTTTTAACTCTGTGTGTTTTATCTACAATAACAGTTTAAATGATTTAATGTTTTAAAGTTACTGAAGTTTATAATTTGAATTATGATACCAAAAAAAATATACAAATTCTTTGAATCCAGCCCTCAGCTACAATTGTAGCTATAATTTTTGTTTTATTATTTGTCCTAATAGCAGAGCTTGCATTGTCATATGGGACACTTGAGGAACAGGATTTAAGTGAAGCCAGAGATCAAGTTTTGATAAAATAACATCATTTGTATTTAGGAATAATGTGTAAAACTCATAAAAAAAGTTTTATTTGATTAAGAAAACCATTAGCTACAATAATTAGACATAATTAGAACTTCGCATCCTAATCTAGTTTTTAAAAATTTAGTAGATTAACAGATTTATTGCTTTTCCTATTTTCTATTTTTACAGCAAAAATCTGTATTAGTACGTTCCTTGCAACTACTTTTGGCATCTAGCTTGTTAGTACACGACTTTAACTGTTGATCCTATTGAAAGAAGTACTTTTTCAGGATTTTTTTGTCACATCATTAATATCTTCATTCAAAGATCATACATCTTTACTTCAAATAAACCATTCAACCATACAGTAAACATCTTGTTGACCTCACTTACAAACAGGCATTGACAGCTAGTAAAAGACTGAATGATTGCACAGCACCTGCCCTAACCTTCAAGAACATTTACTTGTACTTCATGTGCTATCACTTGTGGCAATCAGGAGAGGTGTCTGAGGACTGCCAGAAACCAAAAGTCACTCCAGTCTTCAAAAAGGGCAAGAAGGACCCAGGGAACTGCTGGCCAGTCAGCCCCAGTCCCTGACAGGGTGGTGGAGCACCTCGTTCTGGGAGCCATCACTGGACACGGCGATTGGGCAGCACGGATTCTAAAGGTAAATCATGCCTGACCAACTTGATTGCTTTCCACGATGAAATGACCACCTGGATGGACAGGGGAAGAGCAGTGGGTGTTTGCCTCAGCTTCAGCAAGGCTCTGACAGTCTCTCAAAACGTCCTCATTCACAAACTCAGGAAGCATGGACAGGATGAGTGGACAGTGGGGTGGATTGAGGACTGGATGAATGGCAGCTCCCAGTGGCACAAGGTGCAGTTGGAGGTCTCTCACTGGTGGAGTCCCCAAGGTTCAATACTGGCTCCATACAAGTGTTGTGTAACTTGTTCAATAACTGGGGTGAAGGGGCAGATGCCTCCTCAGCACGTTTTCTGGTGACACAAACCCGGAACATTACGGGTTCAATACTGGCTCCAGTGTTGTGTAACTTGTTCAATAACTGGGGTGAAGAGGCAGATGCCTCCTCAGCACATTTTCTGGTGACAAAAACCGAGAACATTACACCTGTGTCACAAGGTGGGAATAATCCTGAGCCAGGCACGGTGTCACCCCCCTTCTTCTTCCTCACCAGCCCATTGTGCCAGCGAGGGGAGAGCCACCTGCTGGCTCAGGCCCTGGCCTGGGGACATCGGGGACATCCTGGGATGTCAACAGCAGGACAGCCTGGGCTGGCCACAGGCACTCTCTGCCTCGCCTGGCAGAGTAGTCCCTGCAGGTGACTGCCCCTGGCACAGCAGTTGTTGGTGGTGTGGCTGCTGTAGTTCAGGTAGCCTGAGCCCACTGTGCTCAGCAGCTTTAGCATGTCCAGACTGTCCTCTGGTGCTACATCTGTCCCTAGGGTGGGGAGGACAGAGACAAAAAAATTATTTTAAGTTCTTTCTTCCTTTCCTATACACAGAGTGTTAATGCATTAGCTTAGCAGAAGTGGTTTCCTGCAGACCTGTTAGATGTCATCACCCTCCACTACTCAGATTTGTTTTGGCTTTTAAGCATTTTTCTAATTCTTTTTACAAGGAAACAAAATCTGATCCTTCATAAAACGTCAGCTGTTAGGATGAAGCTGCATCTGCACTAAGAGGAAATTAATAGCAAATGTTTATCCAGGCTACTGGTGGGTGTGTGGTGGTTTCCCTGCCTGTAGCCAGTTCAGGATTTCAGTTTTTATGGCCTGTGCCTGTTAAAACTTGGCTCTTCAGATGACATATACATATGTATATTCCTTTAGCCAACTACAGTTACTAGGATTAAAGATGTACCTTAATCCTCTTTGACCGTGGCCAGATCTTCTCTGAAGAAATGGTGGTGACAGCTGTTACCAGCTCTGCAGCTGCTTGTGCCTACTTTGCTCATCATTATCACCTTCTGAACAGTTCTGCAAGGCATAATGAGGAAAGGCATCTTTCATCATTTTAAACTGCACATCAGGAGCGCTTCAGACTTCTCCAAAACTCTTCAGAGCAAGAGTTTGGGTAGATGAAGTCCATTCCTGACATCTCATAACAGACTATCACAATAAAAGCAAGTCACACAAACCCATCCACTACTTCTTTAAACTGTAGATGTGGGTTTGTCAACCTGAATTAAGGCTTTAGTCTTAGTGAAGTCAGTACTGCTTTGGGGTTAAAATTTAAATGGTTTGCTAAAATTGAAATGTTTGCAGAAGATAACTGTTGGAGGGAGGGATTAGATAATTCCGTATGTTTTAAAAGCACAAGGATTCATTCAGGACCCTATTTTGGGCATGGATAATGGCAATGAAAGGCAGCGAACATAACAGAGAAATGAAATTTTAATCAGTTTTGTGTATGATGTAAAACACTGTTATCTCCACTGTCTACTTCCCAACAAGCTACTTCTTCTTTCTAAGCTGAGATACTTGAATCATTAGCTAACACTCCTTTCTGCCACAATTTTTCACCTCCATTAAAATGTCTAGCAACAAAATACCTTGAAAGGATCCACAGCAGAGAACAGGCAGCTCCAGCAGGGTATTTGTATCCTTTGAATAAGGCAATCAAACTTCCATCCCCCTCTATTCTCTCTTACTTCTGCTCAATTGGCATGGTTGAAATATTAGAGCCAGTCTCATCAAAACAATCTGAAAGGAAAGTCAGGATCCTTTCAAAGCCCAGATATATTACTGGAAGCACAGAGAGCTCATCTTTACAAAAATTATTAGACATCAAGTTTGCTTCCTGCAAAAAGGTTAAAGGGCCTACATCCAATTAATACCATGTATCTACTTCAGTCCAAGACATAATTTAGTTGTGACTATACTTTATTGTACCCCAGTCAGTTCTAGACTATAACTACTGTGGTTGTGTTTTTATTTTATCCTAAGTATGTCTTTGGTCTAAGTGTGATTATCTTTGGGTTTATTTTGGAGCTTCTTAAACAAACTCTGTAAAAGCACTGCTTGTATTGCCACATATATGAATGTTTGTGGATTTTATTGTTGAGTGAGGTGTGTATTTAGAAACAGGAACAAAATCAAATTTTTTTTTACTGATTTAAGAATAAATTTGAAAGGAGAACTGCCTTGAGTAAGAGTTTATCACCCCTTTTAAAAATTAATTTTCTCTTTTGTAGCAAGCAATATAGTGGTTGTAACTACAGCTTCCACCAGTCCTTGGCTGCATCTAAATACAGGACAGGCTTCTCTTGGTGGGAGTTTTACCATTAGCTTCGTTAGGAGTAAGGACAGACCTGTATAAAGAGCTGGAGTATAACACCTCACCTCAAAAAAAAAAAAAAAAAAAAAAAAAAAAAAGGATTAGTGCAGAGAAGTTGCAAGGCAGTTTGATCTTTGGCACTGGCAATCAGCCTTTAGGACTGTAAAACACCCTCAGAGTCACAATTCTCCATTTCCATGTCTCTCCATTCCCGGGGGGCTCAGCAGTGCCATGGCCCATGCCAGCAGCAGACAAGAACCCCTCTGAACCCTGTCTGAGGGACCAAATATTGACCAAATATTGACTAAATATTGACCAGGATGCAAGAGCTCGGCTGCTCCCAGCCCTCACTGGCCCCTTCCCCCAGTGGGAAGGAATGAGTGGTGCTAAGCTGGACCCTGAATCAGGACAGGGTCTGTGAAGAGGACTGAGTGTCTTGGCTTTGTCTCACCTCCTCATCCAAAGGGACTCACACAAAGGAGTTTATGTCCCCAAACCTCAGTTTCCACCCTACACAATTCCCACAGCTTTGTCCTGAATCCTTTTCTTTCCAGAGAAACATTTACAGACTGCAAACCACAGGACTGAGTCTTGGAACATCCAGTCTCAACAAACACTCAATTCCACCAACAAACCTGGTGACTTTTGACAAATCTTCAGAAAACAGGTGAAAGTCTAAATCTGTCTCTAGCTGTTGCCAGTGGCAGCTGCATTTCCAGACAATAGGGTTATTGCTTATTCTGTGTCCCCCTGGGCAGAGGGGAGGCCTGGCACAGCCCTGCTCTCACCTGTGACCTTCAGGGCCAGCTTTCCAAGGAGAGAGGACATTTAGGTGAATGCAGGAAGCTGAGGTGTTTTTCCTTTCCTAAAGCACAGTGATTGTTTATGTCTATCTCTATATTGCTTGTATCTATCTATAAAATCCTATGCCCTTCTCCAGGCCAGCTAGGGGAGAGGAAAAACCACAATTCCAGAAGCAAGCCCTTGACACATTTCATTCTTCCTGTGTAGCTCCACAGGCCACACTGGAGCTCAATGCAATGGCACAGCTCCATTGTGCATTCCAATATTCTGGATCTTTTTATTTATTCTCTCTGACATCTCCATAACATAATGGGGTTTGTAAAACCTACACACACTGAAAAAATACAGTATTTACAATTCATTCCTTTGACAGTTCCCCAGCTCCAACACTAAAAAAAGAGATATAAAAAGCTGGTGTTCATGAACCATGGCATGGAAAATATTGTGTGGAAAAGGATATGTGTTAATCTCTAAATAAGGTGCCATAGGGATGAATATTTTTATAACCCAAGAAAATGTTAAAGTAAGTTTAAACTTTACCACAAAGTTCACCTTGCCTATTTACTGTGCAAGGTGATATATCACTTCTATGTGAGCCATAAAGATAAATTGTGTTTTAAGGCAGGACTATGACAATTACAATGTGGATAGAATGGTCCCTTCCCCTTGAAGCATTCCCTTTTTTCTTATCATTCCACATATAATCTAGAAATGGGAGTATTGAAAGCAATACAGTCTTGTAAGAGGTTGAGGCTGAAGGAAATAGAGCTCTTTTACTCTCCCACATTATACATGTCCTGCTTGTATTTGAGCAAATTGTTTAACAGTTCCCATTGCTCCCTGGAGACAGTACGTAAATAATTATAAATCTTATTAATACCTCTACGAAAGTAGACTTTGATTACCCCAAATTAGCCGTGTCATTCCTGGGATTTATTATTATATTCATGTATTATATGTAATGTAATGCAGCTATGGTTAAGAAAGAAAAAAAAAAACAAATCAAACTGGAATTTTTGGCATGGCGCTTTTCAGTCTCCACGGTCAGAAATGGTGGCTGATGGTGTCTTGGTGGGTTTTGGAGACTTTCATTTGCGGAAAGGGAGATACGTTAAATCTTTGGGGCGGAAAAATAGGTAAATCTATTCAAATATAAGTTTTATCCATTCTTCTATTTTTCCAGGGTTTTTTATGCAGTTCAGGTGGGAGTGGAGCGGGGCAGGCAGCGGCGGCCGCAGGAATTAAAGGCGCAGCGCCATCTGCTGCGAGCGCCGGGGCGCCGCTCCCGAAAAATAAATAACCCCAAAACCAAATAACCCCAGAAATAAATAACCCTTCCATCTCCACAGCCATCTGCAGCACCCGGCTCCACCCCTCCTCCCGGGATAAATCACCCCAGGTACCCCTGTCAGGCAGGCAAGAGTCAGCATCTCCCCTCGCAAGCAGCGGCCGCGGTGCCGGGGATGCCGGCCGGAGCGCGAGGGGAAGGAGCCAGGATCGCATCCAGCATCCTTGATTTGTATCGCTGCCCAGGAAAGAGGCAGGAGCACGGGTCTCGCCGTTCAACAGCAGTGCAGCAGCTGGGAAAATTTATTATTGCTGCCAGAAACCCTAAGGAATAGGGAGTGTCCAGTGAAATTAAGACACGGCAAAATCAAAACTGGTACGAGGGAAAGAATTTTTCACCTATTCTGCCTGCAGAAGTGACTGTGAAAGAACATACCCCAGGCTGACAATTTAGCAAAGTTCATTAAATTTTCAGATAATTCTGGGGTCAGAAATTTTCAGAACAACCATTTTTACTGACAAATATGGAAAGGTCTAATAATCCCAAGCTTTCAAGTTTAAAACATTCTCTGCTGTGTAGAAAATAGGATGTGCTGAAATGTTGGATAAAGTAGATTATCCTACATCTGTGAGGAACCATCCCTCTCCTTAATACCACCTAATCCTTCCTGGAGCAGCAGCAAGATCCTGTGATTTTGGAGCAATTTTCTTGCTGTTACAAGAGAGAGGGCCAGCTTTCCATTCTGCCACAGATTTCCCATGTGATCCTGGGCAAGACACTTGGGGTTAAATGTTAAATGTTAAATGTCAGTTAAATGTTCTTGCTGATCTGGTGTAGCGCACTGCCACAAAGGACACCTCCTTCTCCTTTCCCTCCCAACACATTGTGTCAGAAATTCTCACTTTCTGATGAGCAGTTGCATTTCACCAAACTAGAAGAAATCTCCAGGAATCCAGAGTGCAGAAGAAACCTGACCTTTCCAGAAGAAATGAACTTGCATATTCAAGCTACAATTTAATGACACAGGAGGAGCCACCCTGACAGTTCATTGCCACCAAAACAGAGAAGTTCCTTCTCTTCCTCAGCCAGTCCCTCATCCTCCCTCACTGCTGTTATTAATTTGGCTCCACTTCTGGTGTCACTGACCTCTTTGAGCCAGCTCAACTCATGGCAGAAAATGGACTCCACAAGAAAAAAAAAAAAAAAAAAAAAAAAAAAAAAAAAACCTTCTGCTGGGTTACTGAGTTTTAACTGGTTTATAGCAAAATCCAACTGTCCCCAGGCTGGTGTCAAAGCAGTGAGAGTTTGCATCGGGGAAAGGGAAGGAAGGAAGGACAAAGAAAGGGCAGTAGGGAAAAAATTAGTAAAGATAGAAGGTGTTGGGAAATTGCCTCTTCTTTTGGTCAGTTCATCAGCTCTGTTCAGTTGCCCACAAAACCAAGCCCAAGTTGTCATCTCACAGTTAACAATCATCAAATGGCCACACTCCATGAAAACAGGAGCATAAAAATCACTGATATCAGTTTCCTGATTCCTTCTCTCCTCTACTTTTGACTTGTCTCATTTGCTTTCTAATTATACTTTATTAAGTTTAAATATATCAGAAAAGTGTTCTGGAAAATGCAATTATTTTCCTCTCAGTAGGGTTTTTTATGAGTATTAATAAGGTAAATGTAACCAAATTCACTTATAACTGAATGATTAAGCCTTGTTAATGTGTTGACACATAACCAAATTCAGATTTATTCTAATGATCTGCTGATGGAGCCTACATCTCCATCTTGATCAGACAGACATGCAGCTGAGTTGAGTCTACAGAATATATTGTAATGAACTGTTAAAAATGAGTATAAGTGAATAAATGTTTCCTCACCTTTCTCCCGAGCAATATTAAATAGATATTTGGAAGGAGAAGGAGACATGGACAAAAGTGTAAGGAAAAAAGTCTCTCTAGCAACTTTCCTACGTTATGGAAGCTACCTAATATATACCCACCTGTGCCTCTTAACCCCAGATATAATTTATATTTCTATTTATACTGTGACTGCCTTTGTCCTACTGTTCCATCAGGATTATTGCCCACTCTGACAAGGCTGTGGGGCAAACTCTAAGGAGGAAACACCAGTGGCAAAACTCCTGCTGACTTCAGTGAAATCAAGATGTCAGCCTGGACACTTGGATGCCCAAGCTCCTGCAGCTCCCCTGGGGGTAAGGTTCTACTGAATAAATAATTGGTCATGGGTCGGGCAGAAAGGTAATCTTGTTTTACACAAACAACACAAATTCTCAGGTCTCAAAACTGAGCTTCCCCTACTCTAGAGCTTAATTTTTTACTTCTCATTTAGTGGATCTCAACATTTTTCATGAATAATGATGTATTCCTGCCCATTTTAATTTTTAAAAATAAATTTTAAACCACAATAAAACTCCAAAATAAAGGGGGTAACATTATGAGTTACCTGCTGTTTTAGCCAGTATGTCCTACACATTGGCTACCCCACTGAAATGTAAAGTACAGCCATGGGCAAAGTCTTCACATGCAGTGACAAGTCTCAAGATGGACAAAAAAGACTGACTGGAGAAGACTGGCAGGTTTCAGGGTGTTAACGTGTAGTTCTCTGATGGTTATGTGGACTTTGGGGTCTTTGAAATAACATAAGAAATCTCAAAGAAAGTTTCTTTGGTGTTTTTTGTCTACTTCCTCTCCCAGTTTGAACCAGCATCAGCAGCTGAAGACCAGATCCTGGAGTTTTGGGGAAAAACGTTAGGCTGGGTTTTATTATGAGTAATAATATTTACAGTACAATAGAGCCTGGAGGCCAACAATACTGAGATCCATTGTAGTAAATTAAAACCACTTGTCTCCAAGTAATTAAATAATTAAATAATTAAATCACATTTAGATCATCTGAAAAAATCCTTATTTTTATCTACACATGACACAACTAAAACTCCTCCAGTACTGGGGCAAGTGAGAGGGAAACATTTTCTGCAGACAACTCCACGGTTGCCCCCGGGCCTTTGCCACTGTCACGTGGCTCCCTCGTGGCAACCCACTCATCCTCCCAGTCCCTTAGAAAAACACTTTCCTGGCCAAGCCAGTCATACTGATACAAACCCGGGGTGTTGGCCAGACCAGAGATAGGGAAATTTTGCTAAACAGGTGTGGCTCATTATTAGGCACTTCATGCTTTCTATTTTTACCTTAATCTCTTTGCTCTTCCCTCAGGGCTTGTGTAGTCTAGAAAAGATTTATTTTGAAACTTATTAGCTCAAGCATTTGAGCTAATATATTTAAAATCCCTGGTTTCTGATCCTGACTCAAAGGGTGGCTACTTTAATCTTCCCAAGAAAGATGCAGGACTCCCCTTTTCACCACTTGCTCCTTTCAGAGGACCATGGTGTCCTAACACTTCCCTGGACTCCTCCACCTAATTAAGCCACTTCAGCTCATATAACAGAAAAAAAACCTTGTGCTGCTTATTCCAGGGCTTAAACAGGTGTTAATTAAAACATTTTAGCTAGCACATTTTAAAAATACACCTTTTATCCTAGGGCTCAGATATGGGAGCAAGTTCCTGCAAGGCAGCTGAGCCCCACTGCTGCGCAGGCGCCGACGGTGCCTCCAACCTCTGCCTTCCTCTCTGGCCCTAATCTCTGCAATCTCCACACACACACCATCCACCAACCAGCAGCTAGACTGTATTTGCTAAGGAAAGCAGTTACTTAAATGTCCCCCAATAAATTCTCAATCCCATTTCAATGAACACATGTAAAACTCGCTGTAATGCTCCCTGTGTAGCCCCTGTACTGCTCTAACACCGCGTAGCCCCAGTTTGAAGAATTAGTTATTTGCCATTAAGAGAATAACGGCACATCTGCCACCTTGATCACTGTGTTTGTATTATTATCAACTTCTGTCTGAGTGCCAAGTAATTTAATCAAACTTGAGAGAAGAAATAATAGCATTTCAGTTGAACAATGGCGTGGCCCTTTGAAAAGGCAGAGATTTGCTCTAGGGTACATTAAAAGGAGAGAAGGTCTATAAACAAAGGGTAACACTGTGAAAAATTTATCTGTCAAATCTAGCGACTTTTTTTTTTCCCCCACCTTGAAAAAAATTCTCCAGCAGATTGCAACTGCTATAAATGTACCAGCCTTCAGCAGATACGCTGTGTAACACATTGCTTACTTAGAAATTGCTCACAGTTTGTTCACTTGAGCATTTACAGTCTCTTTTTCATGCTCTGTGATCGGTTCATAGTATATTACTTTGTTTCTCTGCTCTAACTGGACAGTCCAAAGGAAAATGCAGAGTTGTCTGGGATAAAGAAAAAGTAAAAAATAATCATAAGAATAAAGAAATATAAGGAAAGAAAAGTAAGCAAGCAAGCTGAGGACATGTTAAAATGTCTGAAATCTTTCCTTGTCATTTTGAGTGTCAGGAAAATCATTGTATCTCATTTTGCTCCCAGATTGTTTAAACTATTGATGGAGGAAGAAAAGGCATAAGTCATATTTACTGACTGCCTGGAAAACTGTTCAGCCGGTGTAAATTCTTTGCATGTGAGTGCATGTCCATGTGCTGTGTTGTTTGCAAAGGGTGCAGTCCCTTATCCTTGGCCCTTTTGTTTGAGCAAATGCTTAAGTGCCAAGCCTTTGGCCAGAGACATCTGGAAACTGCTGCCTGTCCTCCTCGCAGCACACTTCTGTAGCTAAAGCTGGTTGTCTTTCTTTCTTGTCTGGTGCTCTCAGAGGACAGGCATGGCTAAACCAAAGTGGCTTCCTTTTTTTTTTTTTTTTTTTTTTTTTGCCTCCTAGGCCCCCTCTCTCTCTGTAATTCTCCACTGCCAGCTGTGTGATACAGAACTCGAGCTCCCAGAAAATATTACCACAAGTTGTAGTTCCATGCAAGCAGAGGATGACAGTGTATTGATAATAATGGAGAGAGCACAGCTGATAATCAATAAAGAGTAAGCACTAACATCCAGGCAGGAATCTGTCTGTTCACAGCAGACTTTCCTCTGAAAGAGAATGGAAACCCCAAATAGCTCTAACAATGAATTTGTAGAAGCAATATTTGCCAGAAAAATTTCAGCCCCCACAGGATATCATGGCTGCCCTGAGCAAGTGACCAAGCAGTAATCAACTTGCACATCCCTATTTTTTCCCCCTGCTCCTTTGATGGTGTGGGATATGATTTATGGGGGTAAGAAAGCCAAATCCTGATGTGAAAATGGTTTCAGATCATCTGATGAGAGCAATATGAAGGTTAGAGTTGATATGACTGTTTACAAGAATGTTGTTATTACCATGCTATAAAACAGAAAGGAATGTGACCAGACTAGCACAGAACATCAAAAGAATTGTAGAGTCATTTTAATGAGTTACTAGAAACCAAGTCAGGTTCTGCTGTTTTGAGGCTATATGGTTCTATTCTGTGCAGTGGATTTAAGTCACTTAGCAACCTTAGCACAACTTGCAGCATGTTGAGGCATGCTCCCAGCTGGGGTTTAATGCTCCCAGCATCCCCAGGTGGACAGCCTGTCCTGTCCCTTTTTATATGTAGCAAAAGACAATCAGAGCCAAGAGCTCTGCTGCTCTGCTGCCTCTGACCTTGGGTGGACAGTGACAGCTGAGCAAGAAAGGTGAAAAGTGGGATTTGTGGATGTTTGTTCAGACCAACAGTTTTTAAAATTCACTGTGTACGTGTGAAAACAGCAGCACAATCAGGGCAGGAAAATCAGGCATATGTGGATTTCATATGGATCACACATGAAGCTACAAGGAAAGGGAGGCCAAGGAGGCCATGTATAACCCATCTTTAAGGAGAAATTTAAAGACGTTTTCAAAGTTAATGCCAGTACATCTAACAGTTATCATTGCCTTAGAAAAAGCTCTGTCGTATTTAAATCATGTTCTTTGCCAGTATTTTCTGACTCATTTTGTTTCCTAGGGGTAATTATTCTCATACCAAAATGTCACCTACATACCTACAAGCACACAGTGCACCTCAGAAGCTCCAGAGTTCTTTTATTTAATGTAAAATATTCACAATGGCATTTAATTCAAAATGCACAAGTTCAGAGAAGTCTTGGACTGGACCATGAGACAGGCTATGGAGTCCTTTAAAGTACACATATTGCTCTATAAAGGGTCCATGACAAGGGAGCTGGAACTAA
This sequence comes from Pyrgilauda ruficollis, assembly GCF_017590135.1. NCBI lineage: Eukaryota > Metazoa > Chordata > Aves > Passeriformes > Passeridae > Pyrgilauda > Pyrgilauda ruficollis. The sequence goes on from NW_024510321.1 coordinate 6,274,556, forward strand.
ATGATCTTCAAGGTCCCTTCAAACCAAACTACTCTATGTTTGTGGGGTTCTCTGATACTGAAATGTGATATCAGTGAGATATTTATTAGCCCTTGCTATAAAATAGAACATTTTGTTTCACTGAAGATAATGTTCTGTTACATTCATGCACACTGTATGAATCTTAGATTGCAAAATTACTCTTTGGAAATGTAAGACTACTCTATTCTTACACAGCTATTATGTCCTTTTTGACCTCCAGGCAGCATCCAGATTTGCATCCATCATGTGCTGTTAAATTATCTGGAGAGATTTCAGTACCTGTGGGGTTGAAGTTGATGGGCTTCTGAAGGAGGTCACCACCCTCCCTGGGATACAGAGCTTCACCAGCCCCTGAGGGATCCCTCCAGGAGAAGGATTTGTGTGATTTGTTGAGAATTTGCATGAGCTAACACAGACTCACCTGCTGGGTGTTCTACAGGGGATGTGAAAATCTCCTGCTCCAAGGGAACCTGAGATCTCACAAGCCACCTACTCCTTCCACTTAGGCTGTCATGCCCCAAACAAAATTTGTGGCAATTCTACTTGTCCAGGTTGCTTCACTGGAAGTATAAAACATTAAGGAAGTGAAGTCAAACAGTGAAAGAAGGGGTGGTTGTGTTACCATCGCTGCCTTTTGCCACCTACTTATGCCAACATTTTAATTCCCCAGTGGAATTTCAAGAGAGTCTCATTCCCATCCTCTGGCCTTTTTAAAAGGAGAAAATGAAGGTGTTAGTCATCAAAAAAAAAGGGCCACATTTGTGAATGTGCAGTTTCTCCTCCCCCTGGTTCTTGCAGACATAAGAACTTACCCACTCTTCTCTTTGAAGGCAGCTAGCTGAGTTGTTGCTCAGATAAGCACACATCTGCCCTCCTGAGGTGCTACAGCAAGAGAAAATACCAGTTAAGGTGTGTCTGAAACAAAATTTTTTAAAAATTTAAAAGATTCTTTAAAATTTTTAATTTTTTTTAAATTTAAAAATTAAACTATTTCCTGATGCTCCTTTAACCTTTCTATTCTGCATTGTGCCACCAGCTATTTTCTAGCTGCTAATGTTGGGTGGGATGGGCTGTGATGGGGAGCAGGGGTGCCCAGACAGATCACCAAGTGGAGACTTGCTGGTACTGAGACACCCCAGTCTGGCTCTTGTTTATGAATCTTTTGCATTTGCTCTGGGATTTAAATTTATCAACAACATCTTGTGGAGATTGTCACTGTTTTTTTCCATTTAAAAGCATCTGAAACAATTCAAAAGTCTCCAGTCAGCTCTCTGGGATAGACCATCCATGAACACCTCAAAAATACATAACAAACACAGCACATCAGCTGCCTAAGCAGTTTATCAAATGGATACAGCTTTGTGTTTGCTGTGCTGTAGGATATATGTGCTACATCATTATACACCTGGGTTACACGGCTTAGAGCAAATTAAATTTTATATTGTCATAGATAAATACTCAGGTTATTAATAGTCATATTTAGGACCATGGCATTATCAGAAATGTCACACAGACATTTCAAATTTCCAGTCTTCTGCTTTTAAATAAGTATGTGTTTGGTCAGTGCCTGCTTTGGGTGTTCTTTTCATTAACACACCAAATATAACAGAAATGAAAATATTCCTTGCACTCCCTTGAATTCATCCCCAAAATCAACTCAAACTCAAAATTATATCCAGGTTTCTTTTATTATGGTTTTCCAACTGTACACAAGAAATTAATCGTTCTGACTGTGAAAATCTGTCCTGGGAAGCTGCTGGAAAAGCAATTCTCCCTGACATTTGCAGCTGCCACCACTGGGAAAAGTTCCCACACTGATTTTGACCTTCTGAAGTCCAGAAGCAAAAATCTCATCTCTCTCTCAGCTTGATGTTATACCATGCAAGTGTTCACAGTCCTCCCCTTGTCTTGCTGCCTGAGAAATATCAGCTGACTGGTTTTAAAAAATCATAATTTAAATAAATTTTGTACACATCAAGTGTATAATTTTAAATATTATATAAAGATTCATTTATACATTAATCAAGACAAGGATTTAAGTAGTTCTGGCGAATGTTGCATGCCTTAGTGCATATATAACTTTGTTCAGGAGGGTCTTCACACAAACTGTCACCACGTTGGACATCCAAGACCCAGAGCAAAGGATCCACAATTTCAGGTGTCCATAAATCCTTGCTGCAATGGCAACAGATGAGACAGCACAGCAGCAGATATTTTGGGTGGGATGTGGGATCACAGTTTTCCAGAAGCTGTTAGCACAAAGCTCAGGAGAGACCTGTAAGTCCATTAAGAGTGAATTTCAAGTCCTACAGATTCTTTGACATGAACATCCACATGGCAGAGTCCATTAGCAACGAGCAACAAGCACATGAAATCTCTCCTGAGAAGTCTGCTACAATAAATTCAGATTAAATTTCTCCTAACTGTCCATAGGAGGCACCATAAAATCCTAGACATTATCTAATTTGAAGGTTGATTATACCTGATCTGTTCCTCCCAGATAGCTGTGAGCAATACCCACTGGAGTACCTGGGCTGACAAATGTCCTGTGCCTGGAAGCAGAGCCCAGCATGCCCGTCATGCAAGGAGCCACATGATGAGGCTCCTGGAGAGTTTATCAGGTCACTCAGACCTACACCACATCTCCTGTTTGAGCCCCAGTCCCAAAGATCCAGCTTTGACCCATTCCATGCCTGAGTCTTGGGGATGGTGGAACAAAATGATGCCTGGAGCCCAAAATGAGAGAGAAGCAGTGGGACTCCTGGGCAATGCAGGAGGCAGCTGGAATTCCAGGACAGGCTGGCCTGCAACACACAACAAAAGACCAAACCAGCTCCAGGTTTGTGGAAGCTGCAAAGGTTGGCAAAAGGCCTCTCCATGCCTGAAACCAGCTCTTCTGCTGGTTCCCTGGGGTTTGCAGCGAAGGTTCCAGATGGATAAAGAAATCTGAGGCAAAGAAACTCACATATCTTTTTTTTTTTAAATTTACTACAGATATTTTGCTCAGCTCTGCGTGAAACCACCTGCCCCACACAACCACAAATATTGAATCAGGAGAGCAATTTTTCTACCACCCACATAAGATAAGGAATCAGGAGACACAAAACCTCATTATATCCAAACAAAAAACTTACAAGTAAAAACAAAAGTGTTAAGAAGTAGCTGAAAAAGTAGCTGAAGAAATTAACCTATTGTGCAATCAAATACAAATTGAATTCCAGGGTGTATTTTGTTATTTAACACATCTGCTAAGTGAAATCCATGTTCAAGTTACATTTTGAAAATCATAAAATCACCTTCACCATCACAACTATCACCTCAGTGTAATTCTAGCAGTTATTTTAGCAAAGCTTGGGAGGTGGGAGGTGGAGGTGCAGATGCCCATGGCTCTACATGCTTTTCAGGTATAATTCAGTGTGCCTCAAAAGCAAATCTCAGGGATGGACGTCTCAGGGCGAACATGGAGAGAGCAGAGTTTTGCACAATCTGCAGGGTTGCAAACCACAGTGCTTTCCTGGGGGTTTTGCAGCAGTACTCTAATATTAAATTAATTACTGCACCAACCAAGGACAGCACCCTCTGCTTGTGCTTTGGCTGATACCTTCAGACTGGCACTGAGATGCTGTGGGACCATTTCTGCACTTCCCAGCAAAGCAGATTTCAGGGAAAGAAAGAGTTGGCACCAGGGAAAAGTTGAGTGTGGCAGTCTTTTGACATCTCATACTTTTCCTATGCTTATCCTGTAACCATCAAAACCTCTGAGAGTGCACTGAAATACTTCTTGACTTGACAGAAGACCAAACAACTGCTTTCCTAGCTGCAAAACATTTCCATAATATTCCAATGCCCCTTTCTTGGGGAGAATAAATGTGTCCCCAGATGCCTATTTATTGCTTAGACCCCAGTGTCATCAACTGAGTATGCTGACAATCAAGTCTCTTGCTCAGTAGTTCTTGCTCAAAAACAAAATTTTGGCGCATCCTTCAAACCCGTCCCTTTTTATCTCAAATGAACGAAAACTTTCGCTTATTTTTATGCAGAATCGTAGAAAACAAGTCTAGCCATGACTTTTAAAACCAACTAATGCACACAGCTCACCTGCTTTCCCAAGCAAAGCTGGAATCAGACACACTGAGCTGCTACTGAAAGCCGCTGCAGCCAGTAGAGCCAGTCCTGTGCTCAGAAAAGTCTGCCCCAGAGGAACATGAATTCTTCCTCTTGCCCTTTCCAATTTGTAGTTCACTCCCCTTTTGCTGTAAATTATGGCCTTAAATTGCTGAATCATGCAAAATGTCATGGGAAGGCACCATTTATTTGGAGCATGGGCTCTGTAAGAGTTTGACAGGGAAGCATCACAATGCCATTCCCAGGATTAATAACACGAGATGCTGAAATCCAGGGGGCAGTCAGAGGGGAACTTCAGCTGAGCTGCTGGCCTTTGGATAATCCTCCCCAGGGAATCTTGAAAGGCAGCAGAGAGCTCTGCATCATGCTGTAAGCTTGGGCCCATGATGAAAGGTGCTCTAAAAAAGTCAACTGCAAGGTCAATGTGCTTTACACCCACGTGTTGAAAAATAAGTAAGCATCAGTGTCCAATTTAGTTGTCATCACAGAGCGGGACTCCAAGGCAAAGGAATGCTCTAAGCTTGTAAGGACCACACTTCTCTCCTTCCCTTTGATGTGAGCCAAGGTAATGGAGATTCTGCCAAGGTGTGACTAATTCCTTGTAACTATATTGCATAATTTTCATATAGTTTTGGAAAAAAAAAAAAAAAAAACAAAAAACAAAAAGGCAGCCTTTAAGAATAGGAGGGAAAGAGAAACTCACCCCTGACACATTCCACAGAACACAACCAGCAGTACAAAGAAGGTTTTATTAACAGATGGTGAAAGCTCAATTTAAAAAGTACTGTGGGCATTAAAGGAGATTGTTTTATGTCTTTGACATGAATACTCAGGCTAGATGAACTATCAGGGGTTTGGTTTAAGTGAGATTAATGCTTAGTATTTGGAACCCATCCAAACTGATTAGATCTGATTGAGTAAGAGAGCATAACTTTCTATATCACTTTCAAAGTGATATGATTAGACTGTATGTGTGTTATCTGAAAGTGTAAATATAAACAGAAGGGAAGGGAAGGGAAAAATACCCTTCCCAAGTTTTAAATGCAAAAAAATAATAATGATCCAACTGTATATAAACACTTACAATTTAGTTGACTATTAGAAGAGTTAGATAAGAAAAAGTGTGTTCATGACATACAGAAAGTGTTACAGGAATAACAAGCCTGTGGTCTGCCCTGCTGAGAGACTCATTTATCTCCTTTGAAGTCAGTTGAAGGGTATAAGTTTGGGTGAGGAGAACTTGACTCCAAATAATTTTCATCTAGGAAGGTCAGGGAAACGTGGCATTTTTCATCTTGTTCATAGATTTACAGCCACTGGTCCTAAACAGGAACAGTTTGTAAACATTATTTCAAAGTACACTTTTTACATCATAAAGAATTTACTGCTTTATATATTATATACTGATATATATAGATAGATATAGATATAGATAATGTATTCAACTGTTTTGCCAAGCATACATTTATCTATAAACCAGAGGGAGACTCAGCTCCAAACACAGGTGCCTGTATGATGGTGCTTAGCTGTAAACTTTGTGCTCCAGACACCCATGAGCTGAGCTCTTCTGGGTGCTAGCTGGTCAGTCAAGTTCACTTTCTGACAGGTCCATCTAATTGCTTATATGCAGATAAAAAAGGACCATATCCTAGAAAATACTCACTCTGACACAAAATTTAGGCAGACAATCTCTTGATTTTCCTCTTTCATGTGGGCACTGCAGCCACAGGCTCTGTGCCCTGTGCCAGTCCTGTGGGGGCTGCGGGGTCTCTGCAGGGCTCCAGGCTCTGCTCCTTGAGAGAGCTGAGCTCTGGCTGTGTTCCCTGGCAGAGCTGGGTGACCAGGTAAGGTGGGTAAGGGGGCATTGAGAAAGACCCCTGCTGAAATGCTGAAACCACTTCTACAGTCCACACCCAGACAGCTGGAGAAGGTTCAGAGCAGGCCCACAAAAATAATTTAAGGCATCAATTAGGAAGCCCAGAGGGCTTCACTTTGCAAAGAAGAAGTTAAGAAATTAATCAGAGTCTACAAATCTATAGCCTTAGAATGAGATTTTTTTCAGAAGACAATAACATAATATAAATGCACAATGTCTAATATAAAAGCAATGTAATATCTACCCGTACTATCTGGGTCTTAAGTTTAGGTAGTTGATAAGAAACACTTCTGAGGTTGGCACAGACAGGAGCTCTGCCTTATTGGTCATGCCTAACCAGAGTCACCAGGTAGAAATCAAGTGGCCAGAGTCTCTGTGGCAGCCCAGAGAAGAGGGACTTTTGCCTTCCTCCTGGAATGTTACACCTGCCCCAAACTGATGGCTCATGCTGGCACAAGGGACAAATAACAAAGCCAGACAATGCCTCTACTGTTGTCACCAGCAGAGCTAACACATTGTCCTTCCTTGCACCTCCATCTTCCCTGATTTCCAGTTTACTCCCTGTTGGAAATACTGTTTTTCCTTTCATCTGTATACATGGATAAATCTTCCAGTCCTGCCCTTCCTGCTGGAATGAAGAGAAAGTTGCTACTGGATTACTGAAGTTTCACAGCTTTTCACTAATCAGCTAAAACACAAAAACAGTGTATGTATATACAAATATGTGTGTATCAATGTATGTTTTTAAAGTAATGTATTAGTAGTATTAAATAAAACATTCTTTTAAGCTTCTCTGAAACCAAACATATATGGTAGCTTATTCTCTGAGTTTAATTCACATTTGCTCTGAGTGAACAACAGGAATGCATTAAACTGCATTAAACTTCTCTGTCCAACCACGTTTCACAAAAGCTTTCCTGGGCCTTGATATCATGAGAACTGCATGTGAAGATGTGGCAGAAAGTTTGGAATGGGCACATCACCCATGGTACACTGTGGAAGGCATCCAAAACCTTTGGGAATTCCCAGAGGAAAATTTATCTCAAATCTCATCTAAGAAAATAAGTAAATTCCCATGTAACATATATAAATGGGTGAGGAAAGAGAAGGAAAAAAAAAAAGTAAGAAAACATCATTTTACCAAGTTTTTCATCTCAGTTATAACTTGGCAAATTGTGCTGAATTTTTTTTCCACTAAAGCCACTACTCATTCCCTCAGGCCAGGGGACAGCAATTTCCTTCACAAGGCCAGTCCTGCCACCAGGGCTTGTTGGCTTGGGGTGAATCATTTCACAGCAGAAGCAGCCAGGCTGCTGGGACCCCAGCCAGAAACCCAGAAACAACATTTTTCAAGAAGCAACAGCTTTCATCTTTAGCAGCACTCAGAAAAGCTCCAGCAATAGTCAAGGTCAGGGCATTACCTTCCACTCAGTCTTTGGTCAATTAATTCGCTACACTAAAATAAGAGAACAAACAAATAAGCAAACAAAAAAGGCTGTTTGTGCACTGTTTGGCCTGTGCTATGGATTTTTCATGGGACAGCTCTGAATTCGAACATGCTGAGATCCATAAGCAAAAAGACAGAACAGGAGTCCAAGTCCAGGCTCTATGGTCAGAAACTGATGTATCTCCCACCTCCACAGCGTACCAAGCACTTATTATCTAGAAGGAACAGCACAAATTGAATGGAGAGAGAAACAGAAACCCAGATCTGGTGCAGAGGCATTCCTGGATATCTCAGATAAGTTGGAGACCTGGTGAGGATTGAAGGCAGTACAATGAATCACGAGTTTTATGCAAGTCAAAGAGGTCTCCATTTGACAGCACTCTTTAATAGGCAAGAGGCAGTTGAGGAATGCAATGTAGTCCCATGGTTTCTTAATGAAAAAAAGAATAACAAATGCTGAAAACGCTGCCAAACAACAAAGCTTACATTTTATACACGCTCATCAATTTAACCCTAAAACCTTAAAAGCCTCAGGGTGATCCCAACGCCTTTAATACCAAAGGCCCTAACTATGCCACAGATCAAGCACCAAGCCCAAGCCTGCTTTGTCTAGAAAGATGAAAGCACACTCAAACAGGTGAAGGCTTCTTTGGAATCATCACCTGCAATTAAGCAAAGGAAAACTAAGAGGAGAAGAGGTAAGCTGAACTTGCTTTAAAAAGACACCACGGGAGCAGGTGGATGCTTGCTAAGGATAGCTGTGGTGTCTGCTGTCATTCTTTCACCAAATGATGTGCATTCATTGGGATTTCCTGCACATTAACAACAGATCACTTGGTGGGAAAGTTGGGTAGGTGCTGCAAAAGCAAAAAAAAAAAAAAAAAAAAAAAAAAAAAAAATCCCTTTTCTTTTTTTTTTCCCCCTGTATATCATTCTGGGAAGACTGTTGTTGCCAAGCTGCTGTGGATAGCAATATCAGGTCTGTCTGAATAAAGGAATGCCACAGAACATTTCATTTTGGCATGTGGATAATAATTCTTCATTCTTTTTTACCTTAAATAATTTGTGAATAATTAAACATTTAGTTTATAAAAGAGTGTGTAAAAATGTAATGTTTTCCTTCAAAATCCATCTTCTAAAGTATTATTCTCAATTATTATTTTTGGAATATGGGAAGCTTTTAGCTATTGCTGCCAAGACAAAAATCTTGAAATTTAAGTAAATTTCAACAAGGCTCTAGGTTTTTTTACTACTGTTGTATAAATACTCCAAGACACAATAAAATAAGAATTACACATAACAAAGGAGAAAGGAAAGAGGAAGACTGACACACCAGTATGCAGATCTCTGTGGCTGTAATATTCTTCATGTTCTGCATTTGGAAGGTACTTTACACAGTCCCTGAGGACAGATAAGGATAAACTGATAATACTATTAATGCTATTAACAATGGCATTAATTAGGTTCACAATGAGCATTGTAAAATCCATGATAACATTTTTTGTGTTGTTAATTGTTTTAAAGCTTTGCAGAATGATATTATCCATGTAACTGAATTAATTCCATGTATATATGTACGGTCTACCTAAAATTCCAGGAAACCCTGGCTCCTCTTCTAAAAGTGCCAAAAACTGCTATTCCCATCACATCTACTTGACACACACCCTCCCCAAAATCCATAACATTAGCATATAAGACTGAACAGTGAGAAAATTCTTCTTTTCAACTCGTCATTTGCAAAAACTTCATTGTTCACCAAGATTAAAATCTCCCTTAGCTCCCTTTGCCTCCATATCTGTGCCCAAGAGAAGCTCAGGAAAAGTTTGGGCAAAGTGAGAATCTGAGCAGCATGCCATGAAATTCACCATCTCTTCCCTTCCAGGGAAAGTCTAACTACAGCCAAGGTCCCCCCACTGAACACCAGCCAGCCCACCTGGATTATTGGATGGGGTTGCAATGATAATTCAGGCAGTCTGTGCTTATTCACAGCCCAAGAGCTCTGCTCCCAGTCAGGCTCTGGTAGAGCAGCAGGTACAGAAAAATGTCCCATACCCAGGGTTCAGCCTGAAATGGAAGTGTTCCAAAAAATTATCAGCAGCAGAAAGGAGAGAGTAATGCTGGCCTAAAACTTTTATGTGCAGTTTTTTCTTCCTCATGTGGGTTTGAGGAGGGTAGAAGAAGACAAGAGGAAGAGATGTGTTTAAATTACTGGCCATAAGGAACAATTCTGATCTGTGCAGCAACAGCACAAAACAAACAACCTGAATAAAACTTTCAGATAGGGATTATATAAAGAGAAAATCAATATGGTCAAAAAACATAAATAGACAATTAATGGAGAGGGCTTTTATGGAGTGCTCAGCTGCAAACTCACAGGAGTGGGTAAAATATGATAGGGCTTTATAATCTCTTTCTCTCCTTTGTATTTTTCAGGTCACCCTGGCTTACAAAAATCAAGTTGTATTTCTTCTGCTTTGCTTCCTGTAAAATCAATAACAACAATCAATTAAAACTTGTTTTGTGCCAGCAGGCTATTGTTTGTGATAATAATGCAGGGAGCTGAAAGAAGATTGCTTTATTTCCTTGACCTCCTTGGTACACAGATAAATACAGTGTCTGTTCCATCTACAAACTGAAACCACAACCCTGTCCCTTTTTAAATTATGTGAAAGAAGATTAGATACTCTCACACACTGTAAATAGTTTGAAGTATCTGTTTTTGGTATCACTGTAACTGGCTGGAAGATAACATCTAATTTATGCCTGATTCAGCAAAAATTCCCAGTATCAGGCTCAGCCCAGGTTTTATTTTGATTTGAATCCTCTGTGATCCCACTGACTTTGGTCAGTTTTCATCAAACGAAAGACATGAAGAGTCAAGGAAAAGACCTGGCAGTGAGAAATCTTTCACAATTCATATCAGCACCAAGCTGTGTCCATGCCACAGCACCCAGGATCTCTGCTATGTCCTTCTGGTACCATGCACTGCTATTCAGTGCTATACACACACAACCAGATGTATATAGACAGATATAGGTGTATTACATATAAGATGTACAAAGAGGCAGAGAGTGATCTGGCAGTGAACTTCTCTTACATCTCAAGTCAGTACAAAATCTAGTCCTGATTTTTTTCATTTGCTTTCCCAAAAGCCCTGAACACCAGTCCATCCACCCAAAGCCCAGACCCAGGGCAAATGCTGGAGCAGCCCTTTCCTCAACAGTTGGTATTTTAAACATACATGGAAAGCAGGCAAAAAACTGCAGAAAGAGCAAAAAAAGAGGATGAGGTTAACAGCAAGATCGACTCCAGGCCAGCTCTGTACACAGCTTGTCTGGGGGTGGGGTTGCATCAGATCTTAAAACAAAGTTAGAAGGGTTTGTCAACTGGAGATGGGCAAGTTATGCAACTATTTGAACATGAGCATGCCTGCCTGCTCAGAAAGGAGATTAGGGACTTGAATACTCTTTTATACCTGCTAAATAATTAGTATCAAGTAACCACGTCCACTCTGCACTTTTCCTCTAAACAGCAAAATGCGAATGAACTGTTTGTTAATGTAGACACAAAGGCTGGGATTTTTAAAGGGCTCTGAGCAGTGTTAGGCATGCAGCACCCAAAAACCTTGCCCTGAGATTTGGCTATGTGGTACCAAAGTGGAGCCTCACAGGCTTATGGTAATTCTATGCACTTGCCAGAGGCCTTGCACCTATCCTGACCCAGGAGGATTCTCCAACACTGGCCCTTGCAGCCTGGTGAAAACACATGGCCCAGCCCTTGCCAGCTCCTGATACCTCTTGTATAATGCCTTGCTGTTTTTCTTTTTGGTTTTGAGTGGTTTTTCCAAATAAAGTCACATCAGACCTTACTGATAATATTAGGGTAAAGAACAACCCCTGTGCTCTACCAAGTTCTGATGCACAAAGGGTTCAGCTTAGGACTGGAAAAACTGGGAGAAGATACACGTACCCTCAAAATGCCTTTTCCATATTTTTTACTTTTTTAGCACCAATAACACCTATTATTTCTTGTTCCACTGCCATGGCATCCCTGAGCTATTCAGTACTAGGACAGATTCTAGAACACATCACAGTGTCCAAACACAGATGTGATCCAAAACACTCTCACTGCCTTTACCTGCATCACCACTCCATCTCTCCTCCTACCACTTGCACAGAGTTATAATTCAGCACAAGTGAATTTCCAGGCACTGGTTTCCATTCTCAATTTTCCTAAAAAATATTTTAGCAAGTGTTGCTTTAGTTGATCTCCTGAGCACAGCAAAATTCTTCAGATCCCAGATTCACCCTCTTTGCTTTCCCACTTCAGACTGCCTTAAGCTGATGCTAGGAGAAAAACCAATCCTTTCTGTCATGTGACGGCAATTTTCTATTTATTGATTTTACATTGCACAATCCCTTTACTTTTATAAACTTTGAAAATGTCACAAGAAAAATAATGAATAATCAACACCTCCATAAGGCCACTGCAATCAGCTGGCCTCTAACAGAGGCTGAGAACTCACCATGATCCATAGATGTAACAAACTGCAGAAAATGGACTGTTTATCACCATTTCCAGACACACTCTTAAACAGCCTGATTTTATTATACTTCCAGTGTTCATATGGTGAATCAAAGTGCTTTCAAAGAAACGAGAGTTACCCAATTAACCAGAATGAGACAGCAGGAAAAAAACACTGTAGATAGGAAAACAGCCTTGCTTCCTGCTCCAGATCCATTTAAAAAGCCTAGGTGAGCACATATTTTTCCCTGCTGCTTTTAAACCCCAAATGTAGGAAACTAGGGTTGGTATAATTTTTTGGAGCCAAAACCATCCTTCTTTCAAAATTCCTTGGTGTTATATTTAAGAATCAACCTTGCCTTTCTATAAGGTTATTTTATATAGTTGCTGTAATTTCCAGGGTCTCCCTGTGTGACCTTCCCCTGAGAGAGCAGAGGCAGGGATAACCTGGAAGGAAAGTTTTTGAAACTTGGAAGTGGTAAACTTCAGCAGAAAGTGGTGGGCAAATGCTAAGGTGGCTCCTGGATAGTGTGCTCCAGAGCTGGAATTTACCCAGCTGAGATCAGCAGAGCACAGACCAGGCTGCCTGCCACCTTTAGGGGAGAGCTTTTTACAAAGACAAAAAAAAAAAAAAAGGCATTTTTCCCAATCTTTTCAGGCATCACAGACCTTGAAGAACTAGAAATCCAAAATCACTATACTCAACATAATCATTCTTAAAATCCCCTTGACTACTTCATCTACCCTTTTTATCTCCCTAATTCCTCCTTTTCTTTCAATTTTGCTTTCAGTTTGTAAAGTTCTGATGGAAATACTTTCTGCACAGATGAATAACAAATATCCTCATCCCCACTTCACTCATATGTTCTCCTGGCAGAAGTCCCAGGCTGGGAATATTAAGCTGTCAAGCAGGTAACAGTGTTTGGCTTAGGACTCAGGGTCCTTGCAAGAACTTGTGCTGGTTGTATTTGAAACATTAACAGAAGAATCAGTGGGATAAAACTTCCCATAACTGAAACCCCAGATCACTCTCAAAAATCCTTCAGAGGCAGGGACAGGACAGTGAGAGTGGAGGATGGGATTTTTTCACAAGGTTTTTCTTTCTTCCTTTCCATGTCTTTAACTGCAGTGTGCAAATATCTTGCTAAACTCTTTCTTTGCTCACATTTTCTAAGCTTTTACATGGCCTTCAAGCTTTGCTTGTGTTAGGGTTATTGTATAACTCTATTTCACTGAATTTTATTAATGATAATCACATTTCTAAATCATCCCTATGATATTTTTGAAAGTAAACTTGCTCTGCAGAAATGAACAATTTTAGTTCTGAGAACTTGAGTGTGTTTATGTCTGTCAATATTTATTCCAGAAACATTTCCAAATAAGTGTCTCTTCCTTGGAGTGAAAAATACAGTCCCACCACCCACAGCTTCTGCAATCACAGCTCACCAGTCTCTCTCCATCTGATCTCAAAACAGGCATGGGGTGCTCTCAGTCTAACTGTGCTGATAATAGCAGAGTTACCAAAATAATACATGACTTGGGATGCTTTGTGTTTGTTTGCACAGCTCATCTCCCGAAAACTGTGAAGGATAGACTCCAGCATGTATAACATTCACCTGCTGTTTTAGGACATTCATTGGTATTATTTCTCAGCACTTTGGAGGATATGCTTGCTTCCCTTGAAGACTTTTCAGTTGTGAGCCCAGCATGTGATGCATTTTTCCTTCCTCTACCATTTCTTAAAGATGCTCCACTTGCCCTTTTTTCAGCTTAAAAATTTGTGCTCCTGTGGCTTGGCCTTTTCTTCTTTTACTGTACTCCAGTGTATGAAGTAAACAACATTTACCCAGTTCCTCATGACCACTAAAGCTGCTGAAAGGTTTCAATCTTATCGGAAAGAGCAGCAGAGTTTCTGCCAGGCCAGGTTCAAAAATGCCTTCATGAAAGTGAGCAATCACCCTGAGGACAGGTACTTGAATGAATCTTCAGCTCTCACTGCGAGAAAGGATTCAACACAATTATAGTGGTGGAAAACCCAAAACAGGAGGTATTTTAAATGCCCCACTGAAGAAAAAGCTCCAGTTTTGCTCGAGTGAGCTGAGAGATGGGACTGTTCAATGTACAAGATAAAAAAATAATATAAATTAGATCTTATAAATTCTGCTCTTGATGGAACGACTTCTTTCCCATCACTGGCTCCTCATTAGCCCAACTAATGTGATTGGCACAGTCTTTTCTGGAATATTGTGGAGCTGTATTCTCCAAGCATAGTCAGACAATGAGAACTAAAATACCCTTTTCTTTATCCACCCCAGAGGTTTTATACACTGTCTTGTTGCAGTAGAGCAGGATTTATAACTTTACTGAGAGAAACAGTATTTTTAACAAGTCAAAGGCATGATGTATTTATAAATTATACAGGTCCAAAATAATACATGCATGTGTCTTTTTTGTGTTAAGATTTCTCTCTCTCTTTTTCTTTTTGGTCTATCATATAGATATATCATATAGAACTGACACAGTCTATAGAGAAATCGACAATTTACATAAGTCCTGAAGAAATACCCAATCTACACTTGGCACATTCACAGACTGACAGTGGCATTAAACCTGATCCCATTCATATGTAAGTCTTGAAGTCTGAATTTAAGAATTCCCACTATGAGTTCCCTTTTAGGGAAGAGTTCATTCGTTATTTACTCTTGTCAGAGGCTTTTCCAAATACAAGCATAGGAAAGTCTGAATTATCTCAACCTTTCTCCATCATGTCAACATATGCGAGTGCCCATATTTTTCAGAACTTTCGCCTATGAATTGCACATTTCAGTGCTGCCCAGAAACCTGGGACATTAATCCTGGGTCAGAATTGCCAATCCTACGCCAATCCTTTGTATGAGAAAGATTGGCATCCCATGAAGTAAAAGCATTAAAAAAAGGATGCAGCATTGCAGGACCGGTGGCTGGGCTCCACACTCAGTTTTCACACTTTCAACACAGATATGGTGTCCCAAATAGTCCTCTGCTTAGGTTTTGTGAAAGAAAATGGAATCACACCTCTAAGTTTACTGTTGCTTCTTTATATACATTTCTTTTTTATAACACTCATAATTTTGTGGTATTTTTCCCTTGTCTTATCATCCATTACTTTGATGCATTACCTTAGAATTTGTTTTATTTGCAATCTTGTTAATCCTGTTTCATCATTTCTTTCCTACAGCTCACCGTTTTCCTCCCTGGACAAGGCTTGAAATTTCCAAACACACACACACACACTTTAAGGCAGCAAAAGCAGTGGCAGATTTCTCCTTGATTACTTGCCTGAATGGTGTCAGCAAAGAAAAAACAGATGTCAGAGGCACAGCTTTTAAAGGGCAAACAGGCCAAATTAAAGGAAAATGAAAAGATGTTAGGTAAATTCACTCATTCTTCAAACAAACTCATATTCCCTACCTAAGTTTGTTTTTTTTTTTTTTTAAATTGCCATTCCTCCAACTAAAAATATTCCAGAGTGTTTATGGTCTGCCAGATGATTGGAGTGTAATAAACATAATTTTGCAAGCCTGTAAAATATCCTGACATTGCCTTAAAGAAACCACAATAAACTCTCTGGTCAGATTGCTTTATTTCCATTTCTATGCCTTATTAAACCAGTATGCAGAAGATGTAGCATCAAAACAAGAAAAGGTAATCTGTTGCAACGCTAGAAATAACTGAAAATAGCTTAAAAATCCCTTCTGTTGTAGGCGACAGTCCATTAAAACCCAGTGTATACCCCTTTAAGCCTTGCTACAAGCCAGATCCTTATCTCAGATGCAGGCAGAGCGCCCATTTACTTCAATAGGAGCCGCACTTGCATATTCTGAAGCAGAATTTGGTCTGCTGTGTTCATTAAGGGCTTCTGAACTCAAGATGTACTTTGACGTTCCAGAAGAGGCCTGAAGTACAGATAAGCTCCTGTCGATTCCCAGGGGAGCTCCCTCTGTAGCTGTTTCAGGGCAAGTCCCAACACCGAGCCTGCTGGTGTTCCCCTGCAGCGTGACATGCACCTACAGAATAATGAAGACATTGAACTCCCTGACTGACAGAGCCTTACAGAAATGATGCACGGTAAAGAACAATTATTGCAACATCGTGGCAAACCCCATCTTGAGTTGAAATTCCCTTTTCATCTGCGGGCTGAGGAGCACGCCAGGATTATAAATGAATTAGAAATGGCTATTTCAGGTACTCAAACGTGCACGATGTCCTAGGAAGTTAAGTGCTACAGCTTCAGGCTCAAGTGGCCCAGCAGTGAGCACACGCTCCTGGCAGCTGCCCAGATGTTCAGGCCGTGGCTGGAACTCTGGCAAGAGCTGCCTGCACCCCTCACTCAACTCCACCCACCCAAGGATGGTCTCTGTCATCAGGTAGATCACAGACCTGACTGCCAGCTCCTCTCCAGCTCAGGGCCAGCTCACAGCCTTTTTGTGGCTCATGGAGCTATTTGGCCTCAGGGACCTCATCAGCCACCTCTCCTCTTCTCCTCCCAAGGCTGCCTTAGATGACCCTCCTGAGATGAGAAGGGTTTAATCCCTAAGAGAGCACTTCCATAGAAACTAAAATACTGTCGAGGTTCAGGAACAAATAAAAGGATGGAGCAATTTTCCATGTTTGTCAACTTTGGTACAATTTGCACTATTCCAATCAGCGCTGCTCTTATTCTCTAAAAAGAAGTGGGTTTTTGTCTCAGCAGAAATACTAAACTTGTTCTCATGCCCTAATTTATGAAGGTTTTGCATTATCTATCTTACATCTTTATCTGGGTTATCACATTACCTCTCTTCCTCTCTTCACCCTGTTGCCCTGGATAAGGCAGATTGTTTTTGTACTTGGGAATTCTGCAGGTTACGGATCTCGGGCACCAGTACCAGCGCAGTGCAAGCTGGCCTCAGGACTGCCCTGGCAGACTGCAGCGCTGCAGACAAGGGAGTGCCACTGTTCCCCCCAGCATGGACACTTCAGCTGGAGTCCTTGGAGCACAACGCCTGACCCCCAGCTCCTGAGGAGCTGGCACATGGGCATCTTCCCCAGCCTTCATCCAAGGAGAGGGACCTTCACAAGAAGAAGAAGGTGGCAGCAGGAACTGGGGAGTTTTGGAGCATGTCTAGGAACTTTCTGATTTAAATCCACTGTTTTTAGGGGAAGAGCTGTGGGCCTGGGTCTTTCCTCCCATCCCTCTGTGCCTCGGGGAGGAGCAGAGCCAGTGGATGGAGGGTCCCACGTGTCCTTGCACTCTGGGCCAGCAGAGTCACTGCTCCCACCTAATACATTGCCTCCAACTGCACTAGACCAAAACCCACGCATTTAAAAGAGACAACAAACTCACTATTCCTAGTGCTCAGAAGCAGAGCAAGCAGATCACATCTCCCTGTCCATCCTCTGCTGCTCCCCACTCTGCTCTGAAGACACTGCAATGTCAGTGACCCTGTTCATGCAGCACAAGAGCCTACTCCAGTCCTCAGCTGTGTGGGTAAACCAGCACAGCTCTCCAGGTTAAAACAGCAAACATTTATTCTAGCTACAGTGAGTCCCATCTCCAGGACATTATGCATCTATCTAGGAATTTGTTTCATCCTTGTGCCAGAGATTCAACCTCTGCAGAGGGCAAAACAGCAGCAGTAGGATTTTTTCCAATGCTAGGCCCATGGCACCTTTTCTTGGAGGGCCTGACACAAGGAAAATTGGTCTTGTGTTCCCTCCATGGTTTGTAATCCTGAGGATCAGCTGTGCAGGGCTCAAATGATCTCACTAAGACTAAACAAGAAGTTTATGGTGGAGGCAAGAGGGAGACATGGCTCCTGTCTTTTAGACTTAAGATTGCTCTTTTTCTACAATCCTGTGCTCCACAAATCCTGCTGCTCTTTGGCTGGAGCAAGGAAATAGCTATTTAGATTTTTACACCATAGTCCAGGCAGAGGCAATGAAACCTGAGAGCAGAATAATGTTTTAGCTGCCATTCAACAATGGATTCATTAAAACAAAACGACCCTGCAGATTTGGATTATAAATAAAGCAATTAACAATGACAAAAATTTGCAACCTATTAAAACTATTTTGGGAGCCAGGCCCTCAGTGGTATCTCAGAAGGTCATACCAGCTGCTATCAGCCCAGCCTATGGCTCCTTGGCTCTGGTCAGTGTCAAATTCATCCCCCAGTGCCTACCCCAAAGCAGCCCTTGAGTCAATCCATGTACTTCCAGCTTCCAATTAATTTGGCAGCTGGCTGACACCACACCCTCCTTCCCTGGCCACAGTCATTATGCTGGGCTCAGGGGAAAGAGGGGCTGCAGATGCTGTTGCGCTCTTATTTTTGGCAGTGACTTGTGCAGGGAATTGCTCCCATCCCGGGGCTGAGGAGGTTTCATCCAGCCCTGGGAAAGGTCAGGAGATGAAACCCTGACACATGCAGACCTGGCAGCCATCTCTGTCCCACCCTCCAAAACCAAAGTCCAAGGGAATTCACTGGTATTCCACAGCTCTGTTGCCTCTTTGCACCTCGGTCTTGGGTTTTGTGGGCTGACATTTCCCCGGAACTGTTTGGAGTGGGGTGGGAGCAGCTCCTAGCAGGTGACTCAGAAAGTCTACAATCACCCAGGTGCACCCAAACAGGAAATTTCTCTCAGGCAGTGATAGCAATCAGAGCCAGGCCTGGGATTTTGCCCCAAAATGTTTTTAAGTGATTTAAAGCCAGGATTTTATATAGTGATGCCTTAACTGGGGCTCTGGCCATCACCTGCCGTTCTGTTGCTGGGTATCATAGGTTCATTGCTGTTTATTTATTTTGTCCCCCTACAACCTTTTGTCAAAATCTCACTCCTCCCAAGAGCTTTGGATACTCTGGGTGCTCCACATATCACTTTAACTATGAAGTTACAGCTTATTATTCCTTCAAAACTCTGCTATGTACTCCTAAGTGCTAGGAGTACTATATATACTATATAGTATATATACTCAAAAATATAACTGGTTGAATCATTTGCTCCACCTCTAATCCACTATTAAGGATTCTCTAGAAAATATTAACATGCCAGTCACTTTTGTTTCAATGTATTTTCAGTGGATGACAGTAATTCTCTGAGGCTGGAAGTAATGATGGAATGGCAATGTACTCCTTCCACTAAGTAGAGGCAAGTCAGCTCATAATAAAATGTAGTGTAATAGTTAGATAATAGAGATACTTCAGCACATGCTTTTGTTTTTAGAAGTTTTGGATTTCTAGATAGCTCTGTGATGCCCAAAAGTTCCTTACGTTTTAATCGCAATACAAAAGTCTGTCTACTTACCTTAATTATTCATATTGAGGTTTTCAAGGTTCTTTGTGTTCCCATCCTATGAACACATCCAACATCAAAGTTGGGAGGGTTTTTTTTTTTAGCTTGTGTTCTGAATGTATTACAGTTGGCACCACACCATAAAACACTTTGGCAGCCAAGCAAATAGCTTTACACGAAACCCAGCATAATCGTGGGTTTCTGAAATATGCTTCCTGTACACGTCTGGAATTCCCCTAATTAGCAGAGTATTTTCTAATCTGCCCAAAAAGTATCATGCCAAAACCATGATGCATTTTCTTAGCTGTCCACCCAGGACAGACAATCATTTCACTTCATCAGTTTTGGAAAACCACCTGTAACATGAAGTGAAATTAATCACTCGCTATCTCTGAATTCACAATTTTTTTGTCCCATTGACTTCATATAGAGATTGGTTGTCCAAAGGTCTTGCACAGGATAACCCAAAGCAATCACAATTATTAAATCAGTCTGTAAAGTCATTCTTAGGTTGATGCAGAACTGCTTTGACAGCCAATACTACAAGTCCCAGCATGCATCTTCACAGCTCATGACAGGAGGTGGGGTTTTGTTTGTTTTTGGGTTGTTTTGTGGTGGTTTTTTTTTTAATTGCATTTTGGGAAATGTAGTTCTGACCACTACATACGTCCCATTGACAAGACCCTTAATGTGGGATGGTTTGCCAATGCAGTCCTCTGCTGGCAAATGTGTGATAAATTCCTTTGTAAAAACTTTTGTTAAAAAAAAAAAAATACACTTTTCCTTTCTTAGTATCCCTGAAAATTCCTATGTTGGACACATCTCCATTATTGATACCAGAGAAGATTTCAGCTTTAATATTAGATTATTTATATATTATTATTCAACTTAACTAATGAAGATTATTCTGTACTTCACTATCCACTGTGGACCTAAGTTCTCAGGCAGAAGTACTGCATCTTAAAAGCTTTCTGTGGTTTTCAGCACAGAAACTGGAAGAAAAAACCCCAAACCACATGCCTTTGGTGGCCAATCATGCAGAATAAACAGCAGCAATGATAAACTCTGATTTCAATGTAAGTGCATTCCATAGGCTGGAATGTATTCAAATAAATCTTGCCATAAAATAAACAAATGTTGAAGGTCAAAAACTATGTGCAGATAACTCGCAAACAGCAAACGAGACTGAAGACTACAAAAACGTGTTCATTACAAATAAACCACCTCCTTTATTGATTTGATACAGATCTTTAAATAAAACAGTTCATAAGTCTTTAAAAAAAGAAAAACAATCTGTGAAAATGAAAAGTTTAAAAAATTTTCTGTTGTTGTGGTCAATTCTACCAGGGCTCGAGAATATAATACATTGTACAAAAACAAATTTACCTTCCTACAGTAATTTCCAGATTTTAAATCTGTGGACTAGGTTTCGAATGTGTTGACCTAGAGCATTTACTGAGATGATGCATAATCCAGTTGATTTTAGCACTGATTTATGGTCTCACTTATGAAGTTCTACATCAATCTAGAAATTAATATTTCAGCCTAAACACCATTTCACATTCTCCACAATATAACTTGTCACTGTTAATCTCCATCCTTGATGTTAAACATCTCCTTGCTACCAAACTCTGAGTACAGCATGGACTTAATTTTCTGTGCTGCTGGAAAAAAATGATTGAAGACTGAATTGATCGAAAATCTTGATTTATCTTGTCTACAATTTTCAGTAGTGTGCAGTGATTTATATACCAGAGAAATGTCTTTGATAAGCTCTCCATAATCTAAAAAGGCTAAACATTATGGGCATTAAAATTTCAGCACAAATGTTATCTCTGCAGTAAGCACAACAGTGACGTCTTATGCCCATCAATTCGTGTATTAACTGAAGTTCTGACAGTTCTCAGCAGAGATTTACCTCCAGAGCTTTGAGGTTTGAGCAATCAATATATAACCTACTTTGATGCATTCCACACACCAAACTACATTAAAATAACATTAGGCCTTGCTTTAAGCTGGCAACAGCCAGGAAATGCACAGTTAAAAGGCAAAAACTCGACTTTTAACCGATCCTTACGTAATTTCAGATCCTGTAAGCAACACGTGATTTTGTGCCACAGTAACCAGCTAGAGCTGATTTCAGTGCCCCAGTTTTCTAGGCTGTGTTTAACTGTGTTAAACTATCTTCAGCAACTCTTTTATAAAGCGTAAAGGAACATTATCTGTGTCCTCTTGAACCACAGAGACCTCCAACAGTTTTGCATTTTCCTCTTTCCCTCACACAAGGTTCTGGGAACCCTCGCCCTCCTCCTGATGCAGGTTCCTGAGCAGCCCAGCTCAGGAAGGACTCTGGATACTTTTCCTTACAGCCACCAAAGACTGAGAGTCAGTCATTTAAGTGTCCTAATAAATAGAGATGCAAGCCTTGAAATTATCAGAGTGCATTGGAATGTCAGCATTAAAGAACATTTGATTAGACATTCAAGGACTATGCCACTTTTAGCAAATACTTTCTAATTCTATTTGAAATATGAAGTGGTTTTCTTTGTAAAAAACTATTCCAGTGTAAGTTCCACCAATTCCACAGAATGGGCTGAAAACCTTCATTTTGTCCCAAGAGACAATTACCTGTGTCAGTTATTCTTTCACAGAAATCACTCAGAGCTTTGGATTTACCTCCTTCACATCAGGTGAACAAATAACCTGCTCTGTCATGACTTTAGTATTCTTCATAACTTTTCTGTTTCAGATCTACAACCTGCTTAAACAGGAAAGGCCAAACTTACTGTGAGGGAAGAAACACACCAAGAGAACATTACTGACAGAGGTAGCACCTCTCCCAAGCACCAAGATGCTTCCCAAGCAGGACTCGTTACTCAGCCCAAAAGAACCTTTTGGACAAGACTGAGGAAGTGTTCAGCAGAACAGTTATATTTATATCACCTGAACAGAGGGAAAGGAAGATAAAAGTAGAAAATAAGACCACAGGAGACTCTAATCTCTGACATGTTTGGAGTCAATGATCTTTTCCAACCTAAATGATTCCATGTTTCTAATTAATGAAAATGAGTTCGCTCAGAAAATCTGGGTTTGTCTGTTGTGAAACTCTCTGTGGTGTCAAGTGTGTTTTCAACAGGTTGGAACTGTCAGCTGAGATCTGCTAGAAGGCAGCCAATGCCAACATGAGGCTACTTAAGAGCACTAGAAATAAGATTAACTCAGGAGGCAAAAAGCAAAGATTATCATCTCTTCAGGTCTCAAAACCAACAAGGAAACAGTATTGTAGAAACAATGAAGAAATCAAATTTGTAAGGCCAGTATACTCCATAAATGCTTCTATATTGCTCCCTTAATGTCAGATGAATAAAGTATTCTTTTTATTCCATTCCTTTTTTACTTATTCTACTTAGATATCAATGAGGCCAGATGAATTCTATGTAATTTGGTGAGAATGCAGCCCACACTCTTAAAGCTGCAAACCAAACATACAGTGCATGTTCACACAGCAAAAATTTTCACTACTGCATGGAGTAAGTGCATACATGGTCATAAATAATAAAACCTTGAATTTCTACAACAACAGGAAGAGATAACTTAGATAATGGATAAAATTGGAATACAACAGTTAGATAAGCTGAAATAGTAGTAGGAACTTTTTTGAAGGTTGCAAATTCAGGTTTATGTTCTTCTTACTATAACGTGTACTTTCTACTTTCATACTCCACCTGTACTGACATTTGGGGAAGATAAATGGGATGATGGGTGGTTTTGGCCTGGGATTCTTTTGCTTGTGTAACTCAGACCTAATTGCAGGTCTGCACTGCAGTCCTGAAACTCTTTTGTATGGAGCATGCATAATCAGCAGACTTGGATGATTCTACTAATACCACAGTTAACTGCCTTGAGCAAACACACTATTATAATTTTGCACCAATTTGAAAATATCCATTTAAATGTTAAATGAAGAGGAACTAATCAATAAAAACATGCATAAAGTCTCTGGGGAAGTACACTGGAAAAGACAACAATAATCTGCCATTAACATGCAAATAAAGACACAGCAGGAAACAATGAGTATTGACTACACTGTAATACTTTCAGAAGAATGTTTTATCAAAATCTGGGCCAAATTTAACTTTGAATAAAACCATTGTAAACACAGAGCATCTGATTTTGACATAGTGGAGAAAGGAAGAGAAATTCCAAATTCTAGAGGCATGAGCAAGCTACTGGCACTGCTGACAGGCCAGGTTGACCTTGTGTGGCATTTGGGGTAAGGTGCCATACAAATATTTTTAACTAGATTGCCTAAAGTGCTTATCATCTGAGACAGCATGAAAACCAAGTATGGAGTGAAAGGAAGTAATATAATGCACAATCAAAGGCTTGAGCTGACAAGACTGGCCAGTGTACCTAATTATTTTTTATGCTAACATAAACACTGCTATGCATCTATAACCTTCTACTTAAAGCTTGTGAGCTAGCTCCCTGAAAGGTGCACATCAGAAATAGATATTTAAAAAGAGATTAAGTCACAAAGAACAGAGAGATACAGACCAGGATTCTTTGTATCAGAGAAGAGAAAATAAAAATATGGACACATAGGGAAATGGACTTGGCTGGCTTCAAAAGAAACTGAAGAAATCATAGGCAAGAATAGGCAGACTGGTACTGACAGAGGTGTGAAAAGGTTGAATGAAAATCCTGCTTATTTTTCTGAAGCAGGAAAGAATGAGCTTTTTGAAGAATAAAAAAGCTGGAAAGATAAGCAAGGAATATTTTTACAGCAGCTGCAACAAAGAAACAGGATGCACAAGAAAAAAGCAAACCCCTCATAATAAGTAGAAAAGCAAATAGAAAAGCTCGCAGTAATCAAGACGCAGGAATAAAAGGGGTTTATTTTGAGAACTAGGTTGCTAGATGATTTTATAACAGTTTATCCTCAAATGCACAATTCATGAACCCTCTGTGCCACTGGATAACACTTGGGTTCCCTCTTACACAATTCCTCTGCAACTCAGCTGCTACTGTGCTACTGCCACCAAAGTGAAACGAAAAGCTCATTCAGGAGTCACTCTCTATTAATCAATAGTCTTTTGCTCTGTGAAAATAGTAGCCTGGACCTGTCAGATATTCCTGGAGAGCAAACATTTTTAATTTAAAACTATGAGCATTTTTTCTGTGCTTTGTAGAGCATCAGCTCTTGCTGGCAGTGACAGAGTATTCCCACTGTAAATCATGCTGTCATTGGAAAAGTGGAAAAAAAAACTGAAGTGTTCTTCTCTGTGCTATCTCAAACATTGCTGCCTGCAGATTGTCATTTGCAGGCTGGCAAGATCTTAATCCTTTGCTCCTTTTGCTGTGCTCCTTATCTGCCTCAAGAGCCTTTGCTGTGCCAAGGAGGCAGCTGCAGCTCAGTCCTTATGCACTGACTGTCCTTTCCTACAGTTCAGAACTTGCTCAGAGGAAGGTAAAATTGAAGTGAATGCCTGGAAATGGAATGTTCTAGCACTGCTAGGTCACTGCTAGGGGTTGATTTGTCATGTTGGAACAGACCAATCATCCCCAGAATAGGCTGAATGTTCATTTATCCAAGATGCTCCACCTGAAATGAGGTGAACAACCTTTTGGAGAAAGGGCATGAATTCAGTCACCTGCCTGTCTTCTTCTCCCCACCTGCAAGGGCACACAAAGATGGCAAGTTAAACCAGCAGCATTTCTTTTCCAGAACTTCTATGCCATCCTTCAGTGACAACTTATTTACTTTAAGCACCAACAGCTATCCTTAGGATTATGCTCCCAAATATGACAAAGAGTAAAGTGAGTAGTGTTAAAGAAAAAACACAGAGATTCCTAAATAATCCATCCAGGGTAATTCTTGCCTGACTTTGGAACTATTTGGCTTTTCTTTCTGTAGTCAGGTAATCCTGCTAGCAGATCTGGACATTGGTTAGTGACCTGCCTGCTGTAGCTTACTAACAAAAAAACAGAGAAAATAGGTTGCCCCTGCATGAGAATGTAAAGCAAGTGAAGACTCCTTCTTTACATATTTCTTTATAAAATCTGGCATAGATTCCCTTACATGCTCTTAAACAAAACCTCTCTAGCTAAACAGTATTTTGGCACTGTCACCTCATTTATCTACTTGAACCTTGCTTTAGATGCTCAGCCCACCTTACACACCTGATCTCAGTGAAACCTTTAAATTTAGCCTGAGGATAAAATATTGAATACTGTTCCTATTTATGCAATTCTGTGACCAAACTAAGAAGGGAAAAAAAAAAAAATCACCTGATGAATCAGAGGAGAGGAGCACTGGCATTGGCCCATGCCCTGATCTCACTCCCAGCCAAGCTGCTGCCTGATTAATGAGCTGTGATATCATAGTCTGTGAGCAGGCACACAGAAGTGGCAAGGAGGAGAATAGCAACAGACACCACCAGGCTGCTTCTGTCTAAATCTAGGAGGAGGAAAAAGTAAAAATAGAGGCTGTAGTACTAATTTCTTTAAAGGAAAAAGGAAATTCCTCATTTATCAAGGCTCCTGGACTTGGGGAGATTTGTTGTTGGGTTTTTTTTTCCAAAATAGATATATAAAACTAGCCCTTTCCCCAAAGTGCAGAAGATTTTTATGAAAGTGCTTTGAAATATTAGTGGTTACTGGAAAAACAAAGGGTATTTTTTAACCTGAAGAAGTCATTAAAAGCTGACAGCTTTTAAAATTGCTTTGTGTCTTGCTTACAAACTGGCAAAAAGAATAGCCACAGTTTCTTGGAAAAACATGCTTCACAGCTATTGAAAGCAAAAATTGATGTGTCAGGGGAGAAGGATATTTCAAGGTCAGAGCTGGTCAGAGGAGACTAATTTCTGTCTTTTATGATGAATTTCCTAATAATTTTTAAACATGGCATGCAGTACATATTGCTAAATTGTCACCTAGCCCTACTGGCCCTTGGAGTTTACAAGAGACAGGAAGACAATACATAGATATTTTCCAGTTCAGTTATTGGACTGGGATTCACTGCTGCATTTATCCCTGGGTCTTCCCACAGATTTCCTAGGGCTGCTCTCAGCCACTTGGGAAACAAGGCTTTTGGACACTGATGACAGCTGGAAAATTTGCACCAAATATCTGGAAAAGGAGAGTTTGGAGGCTGAATTTGGGGAAGCAGTGCCCTGGGCATGCACCTCCCTCTGTCTCTCATTAAACTAGAAGTGAGGAATAGGAATATTGACAGGGGGACATCCACATATCCCTGGTATCAGGCCCTGAGTAGGGATTAAGAGGAGGACTGAGGACAGGGCTGGTGCAAAGCAATCCCTTCCCAAAAACATACTCTCAAACATCTGACAACCCATGAGCTAGGGGCTTCCTCCAGGTGTCTTGCACCACAGTCATTTTGGTGATTTCTCACTAGAAAGGGACCAAACCCTCCTAAAACAGACAAATTCAAGCTGGAGAGGATCCCCTTGTGCAGCAGGGAAGAGCAACAGTGCTCTTACCTCAGGTTTTATTTCCTAGGATTTTCATTTTAGTGAATGCAGTCACCTAGAATCAGTGACGACCTTAAAATCTCGCAAACTACATCCAGTGATGCCAGTGAAGAAGACACAGACTTCCATGGAACTTCCAGATTTCCATGTGGAAAAGAAAGAAAAAATTTAGTTTGAGGGCCATCAATGTAATTCATGTTACAAAAACAATGCGTTTATATTCCATACACAAATTTAATATAAGCATAATAAAGCTACGTATAAGTCTAACAGACAGGTAATATCTTTCCTTAAAACTAACCAGCTTCCACGGATTGATTTTTACCATAGAGATTCCAGTTTATAGCACCATTTTTCTAAGTGATTCTCTGCACTAGAGTATAATTTAGATGATGGATCCCTCTCAATTACTGTCCATTAGAAGACAGGAAAACATTAAGTTCAAGTGAGTATTAGAAGAATTATGGGTTACCCTTTAAGTGAAGAGATTGTAAGTGAAAATTAATTTTTAACATGTTCATTTCTGATGTTGTGTAGCATGTTTTTGAAGAAAAAAATTTCCCAATAAAATAATTGTTTTTCAAGTAAAAGCATCTTTCATTAAAGAATAAAAACACAGTGCAGCATAGTAAAACTCAAACATCAAATATTGCAGAGTATTTCACATGACTTCCCTAACTGATTTTAAAGGGACCCTGCACCATAAGGTAGAGGATGGCTGGAATATGCTGCAGATGTTCTGAGCATGCTCTGAGCATGTTCTGAGATGGTAAAGGGCTGTGAGAAAGCACAAGGGATGTCCAGCACAAGAAACATACTGGTGTGACACATGCACATTTTTGTGTAAGTCAAAGTAGAAGCTGAAGGCTCTTACCTCAAAATATCAGAGATAAATAGTAAAACTTCAAACCAACTCACAAAACTTGAAATTAAACTCTTCCCTAGGCAAATTCCACATTTTTCACATGGACATGCCATGTGTTTGCAGCAATTCACTTTAGTTACCTATTTATCAAAGTTGCTTACTAAGTTCAGAAAACCATCTTGAAAAATAGGACTCTTTTCATATAACCTTGATACTGAGACTAATTTAGAGACATAACATGACCATCCTGATTTTAGAAGGTATTTCTCTGATCTACTATTTCAAAATAAAATTAAACCAACTTCAGGATTCTTTCAGACTGGTTTTTGGTTTTTTTCCTGTTTTTTTTTTCACTGACAGTATATCCTAATATGAAACACCATGTGTTTACCCTTTGAAAATTACTGGTATGAATTCCTCAATATTATTAGAAAACAAAATCTTTCTCCCTCTGTAGAGACCCATGTGGAAACAAGACAAGATGAACATTTTGCATGACAAAAAGAACAATTTCTCTGCAGCTGCTGCCACGACCCTCAGGCTACACTAGAGTCATGGCCCACTTCCTTTCCCTATAGGGATCTTGTGGTTAATGTATCCATTTAGTTTACAGCCCAAGTATAAATCCTATTTTATGCCAACTTACTGATCATTTCATAGCATGCTTTCTATCTGTGTGTCCTGCACATTCCCATACAATAAAATTTCTGCATTTAAGCCCTTTCTGACACTACACGAAATCCAAGGGATTTGTGTGGTGAAATCCTTGTCCTCATTGTGTGATTATCAAAACTGCTAGGAACAGGAAGACACCGTAGGTCCATTTCTTTGCTCAGTGTCTCTGGAGATGTGACCTTGTTTGCCTATGGAGCAACCTTGTAAATTAAAAATTCAATAGTTAACACTCAACATCTTGCAGAACTAAGACAATACAAAATGTTCCTAAGAATGCAACGGATGACTAAATACCATTTATGTCTAAATTCCTTCACAGATGTCCATGCATACTCAGTCACCAATATTGTCTATGATTTGAATTCTCTTGGCATCTGCCATGGGAAGACTTTGACCAGGATTAGTTAAGCCTCTCCCACAGCACATCTGTGAGGATGGCAGAGCTCTCAGGGACTAGCACTGCATATAAAAGCATGTTACAGAAAAGGGAAAAGTCCTCACTCAGGGTGGAATATTGGCCTTTCCAAGGTCAAAAGATGTTCTGATTTCAACTTAAATAGAAACAGGAATTGAGCTCATCTGCTTTCTTTTTTATTTTTTTCTTTTAACCTATGAAACCAAGGGACCTTTATATCCCTCATCTCCTTTTGGCTGTACTCCAGCTCCTACACATGCAACAGGGATTGATAACAATAAAATATGCTGGCATTGAAAATCTGCCCATTATTAATAAGGCAGATGACTCATTAGTCCTTCAATATGTTGTTAACTCAGAATAAAGCCAGCCTTTTATTGCTATGGGGGTTTTGTTTGTTTACTTCAGAGCTCTGTTGCTCTTGCCAATGGTTTAGATCCATAAGAAAGTGAGATCATTACAAGTAATGCCTCAGTGACACTGGTTTGACCCCTGTCCATTCCAGACAGTGACAGCTTTTCCATTCTCCTGAATTGGAGTACGATCAACGCCACCGTAAATCACTGGAAACTCCCACACCCTCCTGTTGCTGTTTTACAACATCAGATTAGGACTCCTCCATGACTGTGCAATCCTTTAAAGTTTTAATGTACACATATGATAAATGTAAGTTTCTTTCATGTCTTCACACAAAAGGTAGCAAATGCAAAGTCTAAAATGCTGCCACACAGGAGTCCAGGCTGGACACTTAGCAGTTACAAAGCCTTGTATTCCCCTCCTCCATGAATCCCAATGTTCATTTAATGTATATTTTGAGTGAATTAAAAACTGGGGCATAAAGAGGGCAAAAAGTATGACCAGGATGGTGATGGTAAAGCCACAGGGCCCAAGTATTCATCAGTAGTGGACCATGAAATAATGACATTCTATCAAATTAGAACTGAAATAAGTTCTCAGATCTTGTGGTTGAAGCAGTTTCTTAGGATGTTTTGTTAGACTGACTTCTGTTCACCAAGTCAATTCATCAGTGAATTTTTTATATTGCCATGCTCTTTGATTTTAGGATTGTCCAAGACCAAAGACATCATGAAATTTTGAATCCCAGAATATGTTTTCACTCTTCAACAGGAAGAAGATGCAAACATACCAAGATTTCCATTTAATAGCCTAAAGCTGAACAGAGCAGGTACTTCTCTGGGACGTAGGAATTGTGCCTTCCTGAAGGTAAAACTGGTGAGAAAAAGGCAGTCTGTCTCTGCTTTATGATGGACTGATACTGCTTGTCATAGAAAAGCTTTGTCATTAAGTTAAAAATGGATGAGAGGAAACTTGCCAGGCTGTATCTGAAATGAAGCAGCTGAATATCATAAACTGTGCCTCTAAAACTTCTCTTCCTTATATGTCAGAAACCTAAGAATTTCTTCCTTTTACCAAATTTCAGGAAACATGTCATCTCATTAATGCCGCTCTTTCTCAGAATCTTTTAAATATGCATTTTTCATCAAAATTCTAATTCTTGATAAACTGAAAGCAAGATCTGATGACAAAGAGGTTATAATTAATCTAGCAAGAGCAGTCAAAGAAATCCATGTAATTGAAAGCGAATGTATGAATGAGGAGACTAATGCTACAGAACTTCCAAAGACTTTTCTGTGGAATTAATACTACAGAGACCCATAAAAGATTAATCAAGATAAGCAATCGATAACTTCTCAAGTGCTAATAAGCACTGCCATGTTCCATGATATGTTGAGCAGTTTATCATGTTTAACCATATGAAGATTTATAGAAAATCCATTGTTAAAACCAAAGGATGAGGTAATGCACCACTTAGTAAATGAAGTGCAATTAAAATTTATGCTTGATATTACACATTCAACAGATCTGTAAAAATCATTTTGATTTCCTCTTTTTAAAGGAACAAAATTAAGGTACTAGTTGTACCTTTCAGTCAGGAGTCCTGGGAGAACAGTGAAGACAGCAATGGCATTCTTCAAGTTAATATCTGCTTTCAAGTGAAAGGTGATGAAATAGCCTTAAAAAATTGTTAAGCTCTCTTCTCACTTCATTTTACTCAGGCATCAAACTTTGCTTGAAAATTTTGAAAGTTAAATAGAATGCCTATTAGGAGCATAAAGGTCTCTGCTATCCATCAATCTGATAGATTTGCAGGTCAGATGAGTGAATTACTTAATGGCTAATTAATAGTCCATAAACTACAGGTCTTGACCTTGGGGTCACCGTGACAGAACTCCACACTACAGCATATTATTAATTAAAACCATCAAATTATGTATTTAGTAATCAATAATTTAACATTATTAAGATCTCTCAAATGTATTGACATGATTTGTTATTTATTTACATGTCATTGGGCAGCAATATATTCTGACAAGCACACCACAAGCATTCCTAGTGAGCTTTGAACAGAGTTATTAGAAGAAGATGTATACTTTTCGTTTATAGGTACCTATTGTTTGTCTCCTTTTGGTTTTGTTTGGGGCAATACTTTGTAAGTGAGAATCTCCTCCAAAGCTTAGCAAAAAATTTAATTTAATTTAGAAATCTTTATTAAGTCATAAACGTGTCATAGGAAAAAAAGTTAAGATCCTGCCTGGTTCCTTCATAAATTGCTAATTCTTAAAAGCCTCATACTAAAACCAGTGACACTATGTACATCACTTTGCCTTTGCAGTGTCCTGGACCATATATTTAAGCTTATACCTAGATGATCAACTATGTACAGATATATACACACATACCAAACCATTGCTATGTTCCAATTACAGTCATTCCTAAAGCATAGATGATTCCTGTTTTCTTGTGGCGTGTAGATAATGATACAGGAGAGAAAATAAACAAACTAACCACTACCCCAAGAAGTACAAAATGACAATTTGAGTTTGAGCAAGCAAGAATCAGATTTTCAAAACAGATTACTGTCACCTGGCAGGACAGAGGACAGTCACTTCACTGGTACAGGCTGGAAACAGAAAGAAAGAATGAGCTGAGGTGCTCCATGAACAGATAAAAAACCTAGGATAAGAAGGAATTGTATCCAAGGCTGTGGAAACACATGAGACTGGTTAGTGATTAGTGCTCATCCTGTCTCATAAGATAAACTCTCATTTCATTGCTGCTGCCCACCAGAAGCACATTCATGTGTCCAGATGTGCTTGATTTGGACTACACTCAGAGGTACCTGTTCCTCTTCCCTGAGATGGAAACTGAATGTCTTAACTTCTGGTGTGCTAAATCACGCCTAAATCAAATGCCTTAAATAAACAGCATGGGTTCCATCCCTCCACGGACAATAAATTACCCAGACAAATGTATCACTATAAATTATATCAGTATGATAGATACATATAATTGAGGGTGTATAGTTCCTAATTAATTAACTGGCATATTCATCTGCAATTAGCAAATAAGCTCTCAAATCTTGGCATGGGTACTGTAAATTGACTAAGGCATGGATGCATAATTACCATGAAGCATGTTCTTTTTCATGATAGTTTCTTCAGGAAAACATATTTACTCCAACCTATATTCACAAATTGCTCTGGCTCACCCAAAATTACATTTTTTCAAAACAAGTATAGTGTTTAGAAGGCAATGAAAGGATTATTAAGGTTGTATTAAAGACATGCTTTGCTGGGACATCACTTTTATTAACGTTAGCTGGTTGGTTTTAACCAGCTTTGCATCAGAGTGGTACAAATCATTTTGTACCACCTACAACTGAAGGTATAACACTCACATCGGGACAAAAAATGTTCCAGAAATATTTACAGCCAAGGGAAGTTTGCTTGTGAAGCAGGACCATCTTCTTCTATTATATAAGTAGGATGAGTGAAATATTTTACAGTGCATACTTGTGTGACCATATCAGTAGACACTGACTGAGTCAGCATTGGGTCTCCTAACAACAGCTGACTAGCAAAAAAAGAAAAAAAAAGAAAAAAAGAAAAAAAACTCCTGCTAAAAGCTGTTCAATTCTTCTATTGATAGGCACAGAATTGGCTAAACTGCCTCTGAAGCAGACTTCTCAAGTCAAACTTGCTATTTTTTGAAGTATTCATTCCTAGCAGAACTTTCCTATGCAGCCACCACCGTTGAAGCAAGGAACCATTTAAAGTTTTGGTGCCTGAACACAATGCCAACACTTCCACTCTGAGCTTCAATTATTGCTGTTTATCTGCAAGTCTTGCATGACTGAGGGAGCCCACGGCACACCACCTTGCCAAAATCACACTCAAGTACCATGCAACCAGTGGCACTAAAAGGACACCCAGTGCCATTTACCTGTCATGCTGGAGGTGTGACCTGCAGAGCAAGCACTGCATCCAGAGCAAGGAGCATTGCCTATGGAAACCACGTTCCTTCCTGGCATCTCCAGGGCACAGAACTCACAGCGTTTATACTGAATGTCTTAATGTATTATTATTATTATTATATTAAACATCTCAGGCACTTTCACTTACCTTTCAGAATTAAAGATTAATCAATTCCATGACTGTGGACATCTAAACAAAATGTATTGATTCCATTCATTTTTAAAAGCAAGACACTCTGTTGTCTTTCAATATGTCATATTTTAAGGTAATCTTATTGATCATATTTTGAGAACTCTTGATATTCCATTGGAGTTTAAGATACAGAGTAAGCATAAGATTTTCATTATGTTGATGTGCCCATGGAAACCACACTCTTTTGTGTTGACATGCTTTTGTTTGCTTTGGGATCCATTCACTTCTCTTACTGTAAGCAGATGCTCAACCTGAGAATCATTGTCCATTTTAGCATTCCTGCTGTTTTCCCGGGGACCACACATACACATTGAAAATACTCCTACATGAAGACATGATCCTAAAAACTGGGAGCAGACTTGCATGAGTTTCACAGCACACACAGTCTTATACTACAGCCTTCCATCTTTATAGCAGTTAAATTCCCCAGTGCAAGACCAGAACCTTTGTTTTCCTCTTTGGTACTTAATGCTGACCTAGTTGGCTAACAGAGGATAAATTCCATGGAGCACCAACAGCTTATGGATTCCAGATATGACACTGAGGGTCTCATAACACAGAAAGGTTAAGCAAGAAGGGGCACTGATCACATCTACATAATCAAATCAGCAGTCTGGAGGCATCAAGCAGTGAATCAACCATCATTGGTTTGATTTTTCAGGATTTACAGCTCTAAATGCTCTTGGAATGTTTATAAAGCAGCAAGCAGAAAGTGGCTCTGTTCACAAACACCAGACACACTCCTACATGGTTCCATTTTTTTGGATGTGCATTTCTGGATGTGTGCACTGAAGTTGAGACATAGTCCTGTTGGTGTCCACAGAAGTCCAAATGCTACACACACACAGAGAAAGCATGCTGGAAACATGTTATTCTTGTAGGAGTTCACTGAAACAGGAATACACTGGAAAAGAAGAAGGGATGTAATTTCTGGATGCCACTTGGAACAGCCAGCTTCACAAGAGGATCTCAAAGAAGATGGCAAATACCATAAAACACTCATCTGTGCATGCATTCCATGTGTTACTCTTCAGCATTACCACTGGAGCCTCTTCCATAAGTAATAAATATGCTATGTAAATAAAAACACAAATAAATTCTAGTGCTCCAGGCAAAAAAGAGCTTATATTATAATATCGTAAATTATGAAGACTGTAATTGCTACAGCCAATAACTTTTCAAAACAGAACAGTGCTGATAAATATGTGTGATAAGGCTGAGTAAGGCTTACTTAGTTTCAGAGTGGAGTAAATCAGTTGATTTAAGTCAATGTAATTATAGAAGGCAGGCAATACAGTAAGGTCTTCAAAAAGTCATCAGCTTTTTCACAACACTTTTTTTAATCCTGAGGAAAAAAATGTAAATGAAAACTGTGAAAGAGGCAAAAAAAAAATTATTTATGTGAGTTAGAGTCAAAGAATCACAGAATATGCTGAGTTGGAAGAGACCCCTCAGGATCATTGAGCCCAACTCCTGGCTGTGTGCAGGATACCCCAAGAATCTCAAAAGATACCAAACACCAATGCTTCTTTAAGCATCTTTACTCTTTAGCTACTTTTAAGACATCAATACATTCTTTTCAGAAGAAATCACAGTCAGTGATTTCATATTTATAAAATACAGAGAAGAATAGAAATTATGGGCTTTACACTAGATCACTTCCTGAAATGTGGTGATTTAAAAGACTAATTGAACAAATCTACCACAAACACACACACTTTGTAAAATAAAACAAAAAATGCAGCCCTGTCTGCCTAGCTATGAGGGTTTCTCAAAATGCATGCTGGTTCAAAATAGAGTTGAGGCAAAATCAGGGTTTTTTTTCCAAAATCCCAGAGTGTTGATGAAACTTATTTCTGTTTTAATGGAGGATGCAAATTGATTCAATCCATTTGTTAAAACAGGATGAAATGTGCAGACTAACACCCATTTTTCTCAAGAAGCAAGAATTTCTCTCTTGTTCTAAACACTAATCTTTCTATTCCTGTATCTGTGTTCCACCAGTAGCAACTGCTTGGTGCAATAAATGTCTTTTATAAATCTTTAGGAGAGGTAGAACTGATAAAAAACAGTGACATTTCTCAGGCTGCATTCTGAAGCTTTTAATTTGATTTTTCTCTCAGACAATTTCCTCCACTCTAATTACCTCTCTCAGTCTCTTAGGTGATCTCCTCTGCCATACCCTGAAAATTTGTCTCCCTACGTTCTACAGACCTTGTCGTTTCTAAATTCTAATCCTAAAATGTCTATATTTTTATTATATCATTAATTCTCAAGATCACTTCATAGTGCACCCAGTAGGTAAAAACTCTCTCTGGTGAAGACCATTTAGTTCACAGAAAATATGACCCAACATGAATAATATCATATTTATTTTCCTTATTACTTGTTTGATAACACCAGCCTTTTTATTGATGAAATCCCCATCGTTTTCCCTTGCAGAACCTGAAGTTTCTCCACTTTCTACATCTCCATTTGTGTCTTCTGTTGTCATCCTCATTGCTATGACTCAATTTCCTATTTTCCATAGCACATCCTCACTCTCCCTTCCAGCTCAGCTGCACTTGAAACTCAGCTCTCTGTAGCCCCTTTCTCTCAGTATATCTCCTCCAATCTCCCACATCCATGTTTCTTCTTTCTTTCAAAGCTTTCTTTCAAAGCCACATCTCTACTTTCATCTCCTCCTACACTCCTTAGCTCTGGCAAATCCATCCCCTTCACCACCTTTCATGTATATTCCTTACTTTGCGCCACCCAATTTGTTTGGAACAAACTCAATTATTTATCAAATTCCCTCACTCTCCTTCTTCATCTGTGGAATAAAAACTTCACCTTTACTAGACATATAAGCCCCTCGGGTTGGCATGAGTGCATAAATTCATGGACATCACATCTTATAACATGCAATTGATGTTTGGGAAAGTATCCATGGCTGATGTGGCCTTAAAGAAGGTAAATCACAAAGACTTGTTTCAAGAAATCTTGATCTTCATAATAAAGCCATATCTAAGAAGTAATTAATCCTACCTCTGAGCACTTAAATGGAGTCCCTCATAATCCCTGCAACATTTAAAACCAGATACATTTAAAATTTTCTTCCATAGATAATCCTTTATCAGAGCCAATCATTGTACCCACTCATATTTGTAAAGATGGACATCTAATTCTCCCCAGAAATTTACTCTTGGAGATCAAAAAAAAAATGCTTCTGGTGTGCCAAACTCATTGAACACACAATACTTGCTAGATTTCTTTAGCTTTCTACAAGCATCATGCTATATGGTAATACCAAAGGTTGTCCTAAGGGTTTGATACTGGTTCAGATCTCAGGGCTTTGATTGCCATCCAGATTAAAAGCATTTTGTAAGTATGCCAAATTAATAAAAATGCCTCCTTGATACATTTCACCTGGCCTTGCACTACCTGTCTATACCCATCTACACCAGAAGAACAATGTAATTTCAATTCTGAGATTCCAGAGAGAGTTCAAAAGATCTTTCACTCCACTTAAGAAGACTTATCTCTAGTACATAAACTCCATAAAATTAGGGTAAGAAACAGCCCCTCTGCTGTAACCTAAGCCTGTCTATGCAAGCAGTGTTTTGTTTTCTACTAATCCTAATTGTAATCACATTGTAGGTTCAATCTCTCTGCAAAATATGGGTCCAAATTGGCTTTTCCTACTGTTATGCTTTAGCATTTCATGATTACTCAGCCCAGACTAAACTGTGGATTTCGCACAGGAGAACTTATATTTTTTTTAATTAAATCAATAATGTATTCTAGAAGGTAACTACTTGAATCTTTGTCTCTTAAGACACATCCCAGTATTTATTCTAAGAAAGGAAAAACAGCATATGAAAATGTAAATACATCAAAACACATTAGAATGCTCTAACTACAAAGGGAAACAAAGAAGACTGCAAGTTAAGGAATAATAGGGTAACACCACTCAATCCTAAAACAGATCTGCAGAGGAAATAAGTCTAAAGCCAATGTGGTTTATTGGTTTATTTTAAAGGCGGGGAAGGAGAATTATGGGAATGAAACAGTTTTCAAAGGCACAGAAAATTCCACACCATAAAATCAGTCAAGATAAAAAGGTTAGCTGAATCTGGATGTGCCATAAAATATCTAAAATGTCTTCAGTTCATGAGTGGATTAAATATCTGTATCACTAGTGTAGACCAAGATTAGCAAAGCCATAACGCCGTAATTCTACAATGGCCTCATCCCTGAAAGTCCACATAATTAATTGAAGCAACAGTGAAGCATTGCCAGAACTGACACAAAATCTCTTCCAAAAACAAAAGTTCTGATCTTATAGGGTACATCATCTGTATCTCAAACACATTCTTGAGATATCATAGGTAGACATCATCATGCCATCCAGTCAAATTCTTTCTCCTTTTCCAGGTGTAGCTTATAAATGGAATCACCTGAGTTGTGGCCCTGTAATTTCCACAGAAAATCTTATCTAGAATCAAGTAACTTTGTTCTATTCAGCAAAAATCCTCTCTAAAATATATAGCCAAAGATAATACTAGCAACCTTGAGTGCTGGTAGTCTGGTATAAATCTTAGCCCATATAATGGAGAAAGAGTGGCATGTCAGGATACTGCTCACAATTGCAGATACAAATCTACTTCAACTTCCATCTTATTCTAAACACTCATTACCATACAAAATTGCAAATGTTATGTAGCTCCATGTGCACAGCAGATAATCTCCTAATAATATTATTAATGTGTTGATATTAATAATATTGGCTTATGGTCAGAAACACCTGGTTGCAAAAATCACATGCTTTCCTTCTGATGGCAGGAGATAAAAGTCTACTTTTGAACAGAGAGCATGACAACTTGAATGGAATGCTGATCTCCTTTCGTAGAGTGCCAAACTTATCTACCATCAGCTCCAGAGTTTCACTAAATATCAGCCAGTCCCACTTCTAAGAGCACCTCTACCTCTTCTTGGAGAATTTGCTCTGGTTATGTTGCAGTCAACAGAAACCTATTAATTCTATTTTCACATGCATAGATTTTTCTAAGTCGTAGCAAATCAATAATATTCAACTAATTTTGCTCATTCAGTAGGCTTTGGAGTCACCCTATATTTTACTTACTTTTAGGCAAATTCACTGGTACCAGAGATCTAAAATAGGCTTATATCCTAAATAATTTCTGTTGTAAATGATGTATAATGACATCTCAGGAAGCTGACACTTAGATTGAAGATGTCTCTGTCTACTCATCAATTTAAAAAGTGGGAGAACACAGGTTACTGAAGAAAGAGTTGCAGAAGACAAGGAGACAATACAGACTCCAGACAGTGATAAACATGTTTGTGTTGTATAGAATCATCTGTTGGCTGCTCCTAAATTGTCCTCTACAGCATGGTTTAGTGTCAACAGCAAGAGATATTTCTTCCATAACTCACAAACTACGCTTCATATAGTTTTAATTCCTTCATTTCTAATGAGTTCATTAAAAAAAAAATCCCTTAAACCCATATCAAAGCTATACATGGAGGAACACAATATATCAGCATTATGTGCTCATGTTTCACCAGCCCTACAAACCAGAGATCAGCACAGCTGAGTCTAATGTTCCCAACTTCTCCTCTATTGACTGTCAGGGCTTGGCTCAGCTGCCCAGACACAAGGATCTAATGCCATTGGAGATCCTTCAGAGATGCTGCAGCATCAGATGTGACACAGGAATGGCACCTGAAGGAGAGCCAGAACATCCTATGGTATCCCAAAAGACACCAGGTTTCTATGGCTGGGCAGCTGAATGCCCCCCTGTGATTTCAGCAGTATGATGACTAGAAGAAAACTCTTGGGACACAGTGTGAGCTGGCATCATCTACTGCATTACACTCTTTTATAGACTGAGCACACTCCACTCTTATTTCCTCACAGTTTCTGATGGGAGGTGGCTCCAGAACTTTACCAGCTCTTTCTGATACAAATATTGTCCATGTTGCCAGCCTTGCTCACAGATGGCTAAGCCCATTTGCTTTAATGCCAACATCTTCCAGCTCCACCAGCACCTGTATATTTCCTTCTCCACAGAGAAAACATATCCACTTACACTGCTGTGTTTGCTAGGCTAAACAACCCTAGGCTTTAACAGTGCTTTTTGGGATGACATTAATAGTCTTTATCATTACTGGAAACACTGGGTCTGAGACTTTCCATTTGCCTTTTCTGCAGTCACTTGGGTGAATCACAACCGTCCTGTTGTTAGCTACCAGACTCCAGACTTTCTACCCTTTTTGTCATTTTGTGTGGGTGAGCTTCCAGACACAGCAATTTCTTTTTGTTAACTGCTTTCATGTCATGATGTTTTATGTATTTTTTTTCCTCTTCCTGTCTTATATACCCAACTAAGATACCTATATCACAATCCAGTATATCCTTTCTTTTATAAGACATGAGCTTTCACCTTCACTCTTAATCACTGGAAGCTCTCAATTTTTTGGCATAACTGAGGAGGTTCGTTATTAGTTCAAAATTTACATCCTGGGCCAAAAAGGAAACAGGATTTCTTTCTGCTGAGAGGATATGAGAAAGAGAAAAGCAGGGAAAAGCACATGAAAAATCTTATTAACTTCAGAAAGACAACCTAATTCTTGTATCTAGAGAAAGATACTGTGAATGCATGTTGATTGGGCAAGAAAGAATGCCTAAAGCAATGATGAGACTCAAAATTGGGGTTACCAACATAGCACCTTGCATGTGCTACTGCTGAGATGCTCTGCACAAGGCAGTTCCAGACTCTCCTCAGTGGTATCCAAGAATACAAGGAATTCAAGCAAGGAATTATATTTATACATAAGAAAAAGCTTTTAACTTGTAAAGGTGACTGAACACTGCTATAGGTTGCCCAGAGAGGGTGTGGGGTCTCCATTCCTGGATGAATTCAAAACCCAACTTGACATGGCCCTGGGTAACTTGCTGTGGCTGACCCTGCTTTGAGCAGGAGAGGCTGGAATAGACAAACCCTAGAGGTGCCTTCCAACCCCAACCTCAATCATTCTCTGATCCTCTATAATTGGGAAAGTAAGTTGAAAGCTACACAGGACTAAATTCTTGGCCAAATTTTGCTACACAATAGAAATCTCATGACCAGAGTTCCTTGAAGTAGTGAAATCCCTACTTCTCAAAAGCCTGCATCTTTCACTTCCCCATTCTGAAAAATCTATCTTTGGAAGGATCAAACCCATCTTGTTTCTTAAGTGCCCTTTTATTCATATGTCACAGACTCTGAAATGCAGATCTCAGAGACTACTACATGTAACTGCAGCATGGACACATGCAACTCGCTCCTGAGCTGGGATTAGCTCTCACTGTCAGCTTGGAGGTGACCCTTCCTCAGTGAATCCCCACTGCTTTCCAGGGCTGCAGAACCCATCCAGTATGGCCACTCTAAGCAGTGTTTGATCAAAGTCACCTTTCCTCCACAGGAAGCATTTCATTTCCTTCCTTTGCACAGGGCCCAGTCCAAAACCCACTAGAGAAGAGTCCAGATAAATCAAATGGCCACTTAAGTCTCTCACTCCTTTCAATCAAGCAAGGAACAAGTCACATCTATAGGAAAGAACCAATCCTCTAGTTTCACATGAGGCCTCTAGTCCAAAATGGGTCTGTAGGCTCCACCTGTGCTAAATGGGGCAGAGCAGGACTTCACAAGAGGATCCAATTCTCTAGGACAGGGCGCACAAGTCGCCACCTGAAGAAGCATCCCCTTCCCCCTTCACTCCTAAACAAGACACCTAAACAAGAATTTCAGGGAGCAAGTCAGAGTGCCGAACCCCGTGGCATTCCTTCCACACCACCCTTGTCCATCTCGACATTCACACAACCACTATTCCGCCTCTCCTCAGCCAAATGCAAGTCCATTTGAATTTGCTTCCACTGTGTCTCCCGACTTAGTAAATCAAATCCATTGTAAGGCACAAAAGCAAAGGCTTTCTTCAAATCCAAATAAATTATGTTCAATGTTTCAGGATTGCCTCCCAATCTGCTGGTGTCTATAATGCATTTAAATGAAACGTATGCATATGAATGGTGATTGCTCCTTATTGAAACGCACATCTCTAAACACCCTGTAATCTTGTTTCTTACCAGTGTCTCCCAGAAATTATTCCAGCATAAAAGGCTTTCTTCTTCATCCTCACACCAGCTTTAAAGCCATAAAACACAAACTGTTACTCAAGCTTTTATATTGTCATTGTATTTATTATTTATTCGCTTTCCTCACACACACATTTATAAGTGTTTTGCAAATATATAAAGGAAAATTCTCGTGACTGGAATTTGGACAAAGACTAGGAAAACAAGCAATATATGATAGACAGAAAAGAAAGTCTCTAATATTCTTGTCAAAAATTGGTAAATATTTAGAGACCTCATCTGATGGTTATTGCCAAGAGTAAGAGTCTTTTTCTTTCTGCAGTAATTTTTTTGCAGCCTGAATTCCTTTCCCATCAGTCAGTCCCCCAGAACCATCTGATCTCTTAAATGAGCAAAGTAAATGAGTTCTCTTTTCTCTGCCTGTGTCCTATGTGTTCAGATTCCGTGTCCTGAATGACTCAGGCATTAAAATCTGGAGACATTGTCTCAAAAAAATATATAAAGGCTTCCTGAGAAGATTTCTAACATACCTGGGGATATATTTTTACTGAGTCTCAAGTGCTGTCAAATTTCATTTCTTCCAATCTGCCTACTAAGCAGTAAATTTCCCAATGAAAATTACTTTAAAAACCTAAACTTCATTTCCCAGATGACCGAGGTACTTCAGATTCAAATCACATTGAAAACCTCCTACCTGCCTAAATCCCTTTTGAAAACTGATTGCTTCACAGCCCTTTCCCAAAGAAACTTACACTCTCCCTGCTAATTTACAGATCTGACTATTTATTTTCTTCCAAGTGACAAGGTGACATTTTTTCAGAAAACAGAGATTTCATCTACCAGGAAAATAAAATAATTTTCTAGAATGACAACATGTAAAATACACTAGTTGCAGTATGATTCGTGTGTGAACGGGTGATGAAAGAAATGCATTTCTTCCTGCCAAAACTAACAGCTGTATTATTAAAAATATTGATAGGACGCTGCAAAAAATCCAGTCAGATTACTATTGTGAAAAAGTACCTCATCTGCTGCTTCTTTTTAATACAGTAGCAAATATACTGCCTGGTTTGGCTTCATGCCAAGATTAATTTTAAATTGGACCTCATGAAATATTTATGAGGTCCAATTTAATGGGATTGCTTTCTCTGGCATTAAGCCTGTGTGGATAGCATCTTAAACACTGATGTTTTTAACAGAACCTCAAGACACACACACCAAAAAAATCCTTGGGTATTAATAGGCTTATTAATAAATTGTTTAAGGCTGTGACAGTCTATGTTAGAAGTATTTTGACAGGCCCTTTGTAGTGATTCCTTACCTGCTTTTCTCTGAGCCCTCACTTTGCACTCTGTCAAACAAATGCTGCTTAGCATTTAGCTAAATGGTAAATCATCATTAGTTAGAAACAAGCTGAAGTAAGCCTGGGTAAAGAGCTAATCACCCTTAGGTAGGCTTCCTGGGGAACTGACAATGCTCAGAAAGCTACAGACACCACTCAGCTCCTCTGTGGCTTTCTTGACTCACTGAGACACCATTTACCTTTGGTTTCTAATTACATTTAATAGTTCAATAAAAACACTATATTGAGACACACATACTTACAAAAACCCTCAGTGTTTCGTACAAAGAAAACATACTGAATAATTGATAAATCATTTTCCTTTCCTTTTTCAATTAAGAGCATGGGCCTAATCTCTAGAGCAAATTATTTCAACTGCATTTGAACCCATTTCTAAATAGCTGCTTCACTGCTTCTCCTCAGGGTTCACAGTGGACCTTCAGCAATCAAAGACCACGAATGGAGTGTGGTGGTAAAGCCAGTGCAGACCACAGCCAAATTTGCCCTCAGCCTGCTACTACTAGGCAGCACCATGGATGTGTGACCCCTGTAAAATGTGAAAATAATACTGCTGAAATCAAATGACCCCCTAAGTCTATGGATCAGCTCTGCAGGCTGCAACATGAGTCCTTGAGTACAGAACCAAGTGGGTGACAGAGCACAGAACCTCTCTCTTTCCTACAGAGAGCTTTGGGAGGCCTGACCAAGCAGGGGCTTGTCTGCAGTGGAGGGCAGTTGTGTTCTGCACCACAAAACAGAAAATATATTTCTGTTTTTCCCAGCACAACCCTTTTAGAAGGGCCACAGACAGCTCACATGTCTTGGGAAAAAACAACTAACACGAGACAGTCAGAAAAAAGATGGTCCATCTGGCCTGCTTGGTTTAACAAACCTTTCCAAAAAAGTAAAGGCTGCCCTCCAGAAAGGTAGAAAGTACCAGGTAAGCAGGAGTGAGTAACACACAATTCAAAAATTAGAGCGTGGGGAGAAATCACATCAAATTATGTGTTTGGATAGAGGTCAGTAGCTAAAAGATACATCTTTCCATAGGATGCCCTCTGATTTTAGGACAACAAGTGACAGTCACAGAGGAGGATATGATATTGTAAAACATGCCTCAGTTCCTTTGTACTGGAGCTAGATAAATTCCCATTTAAATCCCATATCCATACCACCAATACTGCACTCAAGCAGAAATTTGGCTTCACCGTTTGCCTTCCCAGGACCCAACATGCTCAAGAGTGAGAGCCCTTTAACAAAAATAGAGCCATGCTACCAGGAGTTTGGAACTAAATATAAAAAGATAATGATCTAAATAATGAAACTACAAGGGAGTTTTAGGAAGGCAGATTGTAATTAGCCAACTGGAATTTAGCCAGGACACCACAGCTAACACCTCTGTGACCTTCAATCAACACTCTTTTAATATGCATGAAGTTGAGTTTCTTTATCATTAATAAACTGAATGAAAATCCAATTGGAGCAAATACTCTCTTGGTTGATTTTCATCATTACAGAGCTG
Source organism: Pyrgilauda ruficollis (assembly GCF_017590135.1). Lineage (NCBI taxonomy): Eukaryota > Metazoa > Chordata > Aves > Passeriformes > Passeridae > Pyrgilauda > Pyrgilauda ruficollis. The sequence continues at coordinate 6,318,840 of NW_024510321.1, forward strand.
CCGGGATGACGAAATTCTTGGGGGGAATATTGGTGAATAGCCAGTTTTAAATGCATAGCAAGCTAGCATTCTGCCCCCTCTCCAATACTTCTGATACTTGACAGCTGTTGGATGTGCACAGAAAATATTTTCACACTCATATCTGAGGTGAATAAACAACATACTTCTGATGTCTTCCTGGCAGAAACCCAACCACCCAAATTCCCACTGAAGCCAGTGGGATGGAAGGAGAATCTGTGGAAGGATACCTTGAATTCCCTTTCACACTCCTGTGAGGCCACCTTAGGACTTGGTATATTTTCTGCACCCTCCCACTTTATTAAGGCATAAAAGTGCCAGGTCAGAACAGCACAAAACCTGCTCATTTTGTTGTTCCCACACAGATCAACACCCCCAGCATTAAAGAAAAGCTAATCACAGAAAAGCCACGATTCAGAGGCAGACATTTCAAATGAAGGAATCCCACCCCACACAAAGCAGCTCTATGGAATAAAAACTTTGAAGCAGCTACCCCTGTTTAGGAGTGTTGATAGCAAGATTAATTATACTTGTGTTGAGAGGCAGAAGCTGCCACAATGATGTGTCACCAGCACTTACCTAGCAAGGATGTATTCATCACAAGTGACAAGACTGCAGAGAAGTGAAATTCTTGTTTAATATGTGTCTGTATGCTAATGCAGTTTGAAAACAAAGTTCTCAAAAGCTGGATGAGAAGAAAAAGGAGAAGAAAAAAGAAAAGGAAGAAGAAAAAAATGCTTTAGCCAAAGTAAATGACAGGAAGAAGTAAAGCAATTTAATTTTTTTACTCATTTTACAGACCTTTTGAGATTTAATCTGCACAGCCATTAGGGATTTAAAGAGGACTGATGTTTAACTTGTTTGCCCATTTGACTTAAGACAAATCCATCTGACAACAACAAAGCACTTTCTTTGTCTTCACCACCACTTAATTTAAAGGGGACATGTTTACTAACAGCTTAATCTGTTTAATACAAATAGTCTTTTACATTCTTTAATCTTGTCCAAAAAAATAAGAAAAAAACCAAAACAAACCTTCAGAAACCATTTGGTCCCTTCCAAAGCCCAAAGCCGGACGTTGTGGAACGTGATATCAATAAAATATCTTAGCTGTACAAACACACTAAACAATTTAAATCTTCTTTATAAAAGCAGGAAAAATATGTTATTTTAAAAGTGTCTGTTGAACACTATACCCTTTTTTTGGGAAAAAATGCTGTTGATCTGCAGGAATTTTATGGCAAATGCACATGTTTATTTCACAGAGCTGCATGCACAAAACTTTAGTTAGCATTCATGAGGATTAATGTCAAAGAGCATAATCACTACAACATCTCTCAATGTCACACTGTTTCTAAAAACTACTCAGGAGAGTTCAATGGTCTTCTTTCAATGCACATATAGGCTTGATCTGCACATGGAATGTCTCTAGCATATTCTCTGCCATCACCACTGGTGTCACTTGGTTGTTTAATGCTAATAAAGATGGAAAATATCTTATTCTGTAAAAGTGTTAACCACCTGCTGGTCAGGTTTATTCTTTTCTGATTGCATTTTCTCATCTTTGCTGTTGATGTTAATCACAATCCAGTGGGGGGAAAAAAAAAAAAAGGGTAATGAGAATCTACAGATTCCAATAGTGTCAGTTCTGGAACTGTGTGCTGTACCACCTCAAATAAACAATTCAGCCCCAAGCCAGCATAACATGTGGGCATATATTTAAAAAAATTCATCATAAAGATGCACTTTATTGTCTCATTGCATTGAAGCCTTGCATTTCCTCTGCATTTCAATTTCTCCATCTGTAAAATGCACTAAGAACAATTCCAGCAAAAAGGTATTGCAAATACAAAGTAATATTCTTGTCACTTTGCCTGAGAACTTTGCTAAGGTAATGTCAAACTGTAAGGTGCCAAAGACTGAATTTTGTAGTTTGCATTTAAAATTATTAGTCCACAGGGTTCAGAGCCTTGCAGAACACTGTAGATGGACCGTGTTACTGCCAGATCTCTTTGTATTTCAAAAATTCTAGCAGCATCCGTCTTTCCTCTTCTATAAATATGAAGGAGAAAATATAAATTTGTAAAATGCAATCAGGGTTTAACATTTTTTTAAAAAGGCAGTATAAAAATTGTGTACTGTTTTACTTAATGCATCAGTGCTGCTTCAGGAATTAGACAGATATTAAAATAAAGCCTTTTATCTTCAGATTCAAAAAGAAATGTAATGTAAAAACACCTCTGTCAAAATACTCATAGTGACTACATTCATGAGTAAATGCAGGCACACAAAAGCTAAGTGATTATTAGTCCTGGTTAAACAAGGAGCTCACGGAAGAAATGGGAACAAGCCAATAGTAAGCATTTACACAGGCCTTTTCACACAAGAATTTAAAACATTTTAAAAAGAAAACAACAACAACAAAAAAAGCAGCACTTGATTCCTGAATCTCTGTCTTCTTCTGTATCTACCACACATCGATCTTCTCCAGAAAATGTTGGGTTTAACATTTCCTTTGTTACACGTATTTTCACTCTGCCTCTGTATCAGGTTGCTGAGTAAACTGCAATTTTATATGGACATGCATGCTTTTGAAATCAGACAAATATTTGAATTTCACTGTGAAGGCTTCTATAAAATCCAATTACGCCCTGTTCTGTAAAAACAATCTCTGATAGCAATAATAAAAACCGTATTAAAATAATTGTATTTTCATGTTAATGGCAGAATAAGGAGCTGCTAAAAGGTAGTCTTTATCAGCCTAACAATTATGCTATATTTTAAAAAGACCATGGCCACAGAACAGGTTAGATTTTCAGAGGTTTATCTGAAAATTTCTCCTTAAATTATTGTTTAAGATTTTACATGGCTTTAGGGGAAGGATGTCTTTTTATTTCATGTTTTTATAGCACTGTATCCTATCTGTTTTACTTAATCAAAAGTCAAAATCCTAGAAATAACAAAAAAAAAATCCTGGCAATATTTTCATTAATTTTGTGCTCATTGATTGATGGACACCTCTAGCTTGGTCTCAGAAGTCTTACCATTTTAACCAGAGGCACAACATCTTTAAAAAACAAACCAAAATCTGCTGCCTCAGGGCATTTGTGAGAGCAGGACTGAGGGATGTACTTGGCTATAGGTGTAAAATGTGCATCCCAGCTTTACAGACCTCTTTTGAAAGCCTCACTGGGCTGTTTTTGAAAGCATGAAGATACTCACTGAGAGGCTGTCTTTCTCTTCAGCTGCAAAAGTATACACAGGGGGCAATTAAATTGCAATTAACTTCTAACCACCTTGTCTCTCAACAAAGTGATTCTCTCCTGTGGGAAAGGAGAAAGTAAACGGGATTTGGAGGTGTGGTGTACTTCCCTCCCTGCTTTCCCAGAGCTGATGAATGCCTGCTCCAGCTGGAAAAATATAAACAGCTCCACTGAATCACAGAAGTTTGGACATCTTGCTTGGTTACTTGATGCCAGATATCTGATAATGCAGATACTCACTAATCCCCCACATACATGGCATTTTTGGAGTAAAACAGAGTATGAATAGTCTGTTGGTGAAGACAGGGACTTTAATTAACCTTACTTTGTGGGGATTTACAGTTTTAGACTATGCAAGTGGTGGCATTTAAATTTTCTGCCTTATCTCTTATCACACTTTCATGCATATAGACAGCAAAAAAAGTCTTGGGTGTCCTCCTTTTTCAGAGGAAGGCCAAAAAAGTTCCTTGGATGCAAACTTAGTTAAGGAAAATAGACATAATAATAGACATAATAAAATAAAGAAAAAAATGAAGTTAAACATGAAGAATTCTACAGTATTTAACTATCCTAAAGGCATGAGAGCAAGCAGGCATTTTCCAAACACGACCTCTGCCAAAGCCAGTGCAGTGCTGGATGTCAAACTGAGAAATGGGACATGTTTTATTGGGTTTTAATTGAGAATAATCACTTCAGCTGTGCAGGCAAAAGAATATGCCAGAAGCAAGTGCAGGTGAAAGAAAACAGCTTTTTGCTACAAATTTTTGGTGCAAGAATCTTCTGTGCCTGCACTCCCACTGTAATGTCTCACCATTACCCAAAATCAGTCGAAACTGGACAGGTTTCTGCATGGCAGGGGATGTCACCATAAGGAAAATCCCCTTACAGCCAGGGTCCCCAAATCTGTGATCATTCTGCTGTGTGATGCTTCAGTTTCATCTGAAATGATACAACATGCAAGACAACCAGTAAATCCATTGTGGGAATGAAAAATTCTGCTTCTTTGAGAACACCCCATCTTCTTCAGCCTTTTTATGGGTGGAAGTTTTATGGGAGCATTTTTCCTTGCCTTTGGACTTTATATTATTTCTTTATTTAGTATTGAGAGTGAATATGGACAATTTATGGATCAAAGACTTTCAATTTTGCTCTAATGTGTCCATGTAAGAAAAATTAACCAACCCAACCCTGACATGTAAAAAGGATTAGGCATTTGGTGGGATTGTCTGGGTTGGAATTTGAAAATTTCCACTTTCAGTGCATACATTCTTGTGTCTAAATCCATTTCACATTCAAAATATCCATACAAAATGTGTCTCACACATTGTTCTTATTTTTAAGACGCTTTTCATTATTTTCAAAATTGTTGTCAGTGTAGTCAGAAATCATAAGTATCAAGAGTTAGGGTAAAGATTATTCATTTATTCATGTCCTTTGCATCAAGAGCCAGGTATCCCCTATGAGGCAAATGCTGTATGCTCAATTTACAGCAGCTGGCCTGAGCACCACAGCAGAACCAGGCAATGTAAGAACAAAGTCTCTCCATTGAAAACCGAAGGAAAGTCAAAAATGCAGCTTGTTATTACAGCAAATAAAAGACAAAGTGCTTACGACATTTTCTTGTACACTTCTCTTTTTGCTAAAGGAGTCTGTCAGGACATAGGAGGGTATTTGCAAGTGCACTGAACAAAGACCATAAAAATGGATAACAAAGAAAATAAATTTTGAACGCATCAGGGCTCACAGTCAGACATTCACCATGAAGCTGGGTGTGCAAGACCAAAACAGTCCCAAGGATACTGAGACCTTTCAGCTCCTGATTCTGTCTCTCAGGGAATGTTTGGTTGAAGGTGTTGTGTGCAGGAGAACATTTTAGTTAATTGTGCTCACTGAAACTATCTGTTGAAGGCAGAGAGAACTCCACTTTCACATGTCTATCAAAGAATGTGATGCCAAGGCATCCAGAATAAGGTATGGAATCCTTTTACAATTTTATAAGTAATTAAACATTGATTTATGGTAAGTTTTGTTCAATTGCAATAAGAGCTGAGAAGGTATTGCAGAAAAGGTAAATTATTCACATGAGTTCCTGCTTTTATTATAAAAATGCAGAAGAGGACCTATAGAATCTAGACATGCAGAATCTTATTTCATTATCTCCTCATCTTTTATTCATGTGAGGATCTAATCTTATTTTGATGCAACTCTGGAAATCTGGCACAGGAAAAAAATCCATTCAACCATTTTTGTTGCCATTTGTACCCTTCCTCCTCTGTTTCACAGCTCAATTTCTCCAACCAACCTTCACCTCTCATGATGCACCAGCATGGTTCCATCTTACCTCACCCTGGAAAATTCATGGCTCAGGGAAGATTAACTGGAGAGTTTTTCTCATGGAGGAAACTGGGAGGAAGAAATGCAAAGATTGCAATCACTAAAGCCTGCATAAGCATCAATTTACTTTTTAAAATTGCAGTTCCTTGTAGCAGAGAGAATTTTAATAGGTTGTATTAGTGACAAAAAATGAGTATTTGATGAAATGCTAAAGTGAAATGCAAACACCTATAATCCAAAAGGCATTTCTTTTATCAAATGTGTACAGGATAAAAACTGTCAGTAGATAACATTAGTAGCTAATGTTTAATTAATGTCTGATTAAGCCAGGTCATGGTACTCAAAGTTTAAGGTCAAATAATGTTATAAATTATCAGAGGTGACGAAGACAAAGATATAGATTAAAAGACAAAAATGGTAGGATGTGAGGTACAAGAATGCTGAAAAGAGGCACAAGATATTAGGAATATGAAAATGCACCACTGGCCTTGATTCTCATTTGCATTATGGAGTCTTTATGCCTCTCTGTTTGTTTAATGTGGCTTTGAATGAAAGAAAATTAAAAATCCATAACCCCACTGGACTTACTAGCATGACTTCATCTGCTTAGTGCTGATGAGAATTTAAATCTTATTCTTCAATAAAATTAAATTATTTAACACTAGAACTGGTTAAATGCAGAAAAGGAAAAAAAAGAAAAAGAAAAAAAAAAGGTAGCATTCATATTCCAAAATCTATTCAGACTAATAGATTTCTAATTTTTTATTCTTCATTAATGCATATTTACCTGAACTCATTTCCAGTTTGCATGAATAGAGAATGTTTCAAAGAGTCTTTCTTGATGTGAACACCCTGGGATGTGCATGAACATTTCAACGTAGTCTTTTCAGAGAGCAAAACCATCATCAGGTAACCAATCCCAAAGTACCAATATATACTACAAATATAATCAATTCCTTGTTGGACAAGTTCAGGTCAGGTTTTAGTTTGAGCTGCTTCAAATTGGAGTGATTTCAAATTTCTCACAGAGAATTGCATTGGTTCTGCCACAGGAATGGGTGTGTTTCAAAACAGCTTTTAAAAACCTAAACCCAAGTAAAAGAATAACCCAGTCACTTAATTGGAAATATCAGGTGCAGACAAACCAGACTCATATCTTGCAGCAATAAATCTGAATACCAAATGTGTTAATATCTAAGTCAGAGAGCAGAAATTCCTTACACACATTACCCTAAGCAAGCCTCTCTCAGAAAGGAGGGAAATGGAAAACTGTTTTCATCCCAGCTTCCTCATATGAATCTCACTGTCAACAGAGTATCAACTGCTAATGAAAGGTTCCTTCAGACTGCCTTGTACTTTACTCTGAATCAAAGTATCATGACTGCTTTCACCTGCTGCTGCCAGGATAATCATCTGAAAGTTGATCAAACATATCTGAGCCTGTACAAGGGCAAGAAGGGATGGAGACGGATGCTGTCAGGTAGGAAGATGTCTTCACGGGCTGTTTGCTCAGCACTTGTCACCTCTGGATCACAGAACCTCTGTGTGCACCTTTCTTTTTTATTATGACAACATTGCAGTCCAGCAGCTTTCATTCCTGAAAGCTTGATGAAAATACGCGATGATTTTTTGAAATATGAGAAGAAGCTGCCTATCTTTGGAAAGATGTTTTCTTTGATGCTGGTGTAAAAATGCATGGAATGCATCTAAACTCAATTAAGGAATATTTGTAGTATCACTTAACCTCTTGCAAATGCTTCCTGGCCAATTGTAAAGAGAGCTGACATTTTCTTTGAACAGAAAAAAAAAAAAAAGGATCAGGGAGATACATATTAAAACTTACTTCTTGTGGGAATTTGGTCTGGGAAGTTTCTTCCCAGAACAGAAAAGTTTTAGGGCTGCCAATAAAATGCAATATTATGTAATATCATGTCATTTCTTAAAGGTTGGATGTATAAAATATTCCAAAAAGTCTATCTAAAGATGCTGAGTATGTTGCAAAGACATCAAAAATGTTTTGTATTTCATTAAAGAATGTAGCTACCATGAAACACTGCACCCTAGTCCTTCTACTGCACAGATTTTTACCACTTCCTAATGACAACATAAAAAAGCATTTTCCCACCCACGGAGTCTTAGATTTTGATGCTCAAGAAAAATTGATATGTTATTCAGAGGTGGCTTCCAGTTCATCCAATTCACTTAAGAGTTTCATTACAGCAGATAAACAGGAACATACTGGCAAAGATCTGATAAAGAGCAGACTGTGTTAGTAGGATATACCTGTAGCATCCCCAAGTCTGAAGGAATACAGATCTTTTCTTCTAAGGTGGCCATTCCAATCTAAAGTAAGTCACAAGATGCTGTCAAGTGCTGTTACTATCTTACTATTCAAGTATTTTACATGCCTCGAGTTATTAACAAAAAAAAAAAAAAAAAAAAAAAAAATCAAAAAAAAAAAACAGCTTCTGTACTCCCAACTCTTCATACCAACATCTGTAGGAAACACTCTGGTGGTCATTCCTCAGCTCCTGAGGCTTTCAAGGACTCTCAAGCATCAGAAAGCATCAAATAAGTGGAGATTAGACTGTGTGAATCAAGGTTCTCCATGTCCAGACCCATACTGTGTCTCTCCAGGGCTTTTTTAACATAAAGCCTTGGAGGAAGAGGGAAGGGAGAGCGCAGTGCAGCACACAGCATTTTCCTCCTCAGCTCCTTCAGCTGACACTGACACCTCCAGGAAAGTCATTCCCAACGGGTCTACAAGCATAAATAAAAATTAAGAGAAACGGAATTGGTTTGGGGTTTTAGACAAAGTAAGAACAAGGAAAAGTGAGCATAAATGCACTGCATACTTTTGGACAAAATCTCAGCTGTGTTCTTTCACGTACGTGGATGATACTACCATGACATCAACAGGCTCTTTAAAGAAGGATAGTGAGCAAATAAAAATGGAAAATAAGAAAATTCTTGGACTGCTCCAAAAATGCTTCCTAAGAGGGTGTGTATTTACTCTGCCAGCAGTAGGATAAGGCTGAAGGTGACAGATGAGGAATTAAGCAGCCACCTGATAACATCAGCATTATGAAATACTATTCACAATGACAAGGTGTCAGCTGTCCTTGATGACCATTCAAGAATAGTGATGGAATTGCTAATGTACCATGAAAATTTTCTCCACCACACTTCTGCACACTAGAGAAACATGAATGGAGTAACCAAAATGAGTGGAGTTTATTCTGGCAAAGTGATGGAGCTTGCTGCTCAAAATAATGTGCATTGCTACAGTATCTCCACACAGTCACTGCCATGCCCCAAGCCACCCAAAACCTGTCCTGAATGAAGTTTGCTCAGATACTCTTCATGCCAAATACCCAAGTATTTGCCAGACTTCCTGGAAGGGATTTACAGCCCATACTCCCAGGACAATATCATTAGTACTGGCCATTATCTACTTTTTGCACAAAAGGTAGAAGCTGTTGACCAAAGGCTATTGTCCCATGAGATAAATGACTTCCTGGAATTCCCTGGATAAAGGCACTGAGAGATAATGCAATATATAATGACTTCAAGTGGTCTTTAGACCAGGACTAAGCTTCCATAAGCAGGAGAAACTGGAATTTCCTATACTGTTTACTGAATGGGGCATATTTTAGTAGCTCCCAGTCAGTCTGCCTTTAGCATCAAAGAAACAACAGATCAGTGAAATCTGAAAACCACATTTTGAGTCCTGCTTCTTATAGGGCTTTATTGCAAATAAGGACCAATAACATTTGCATATGTCTCCTGTTTCCTCCTGACTGAACATGGCAAGGTAACTAATGAACACCATATGGTTTATGAGAAACACAAGTTTTCCAATTTGATTTCTCCAAAATATTTTTCCAAATTGTTTTGTTTCATTTGCAAAGTGTTTCTTCATAAAGATCTATCAGAAGGGAAATGCTCACTTTTGCACTGTTCCAATTCTCACTGTTGGTGCTCTGCCCTCTGAACACCCCAGGCTTTTGATTTTCTTGTGTTATCTAAGTGACTCAGACTGGGAAGATTTGCCCTCCTTCAGGTTTTTGGATCATCATGAAGAAAATATTCTGGGTCACTTTGGTGATTAAGCCTGAATCCAAATGCATTGATACCTGATAAATACTTCACATGTCTAATTTAGATATTGTATCCTGCCCTGGGAAAAGGATATTACACTGCATTTAGCATGTAATGAAGGACCAAAGACTCCTTCCACATGGAGCTTTAATTATAAATCATATTTCTGTTGGAGATCAATAGAATTCTCTGCTTTCTCCTTTCATTCTTTAGGTTCCTTCTCCTATGTAAGTATTTCCTTCTGTAATGCCCCCTTTTTCACCCCTCTTGGAAGGAATGTTCAAATGCTTTCAACATATAAAAATAATGAAAATCCTTGAAAATAGGAGATCTTTACTGCTGGGGCTGAAGAAGAAACAAAATCAATGGGATGCAATCAGAAATAATTGAGACAGAATAGAAAAGAGTGTGGATTTGATAAACATCTATACTAAACATACTTGCATGTAATTTGCCTGAGATTTAAAGCCTTTTGATAGCCTAATCTAAAAGTTGAACATCCCAGGAACTGGGAAGAGCTGGTGATTGAACAGGGAGGATATCAAAGAGAGGAGGTCCTTGCATATGGAGAAGTGTAGGCAGTGAAGTGATTGGCAGGTCACCACAAGAATCAATACAGGGACAGATTCACTCAAACTGGATCTAACATAAAATAAGAGCATGGCAGAAGAGCTTAGCAGTAATTAAAATAAAAATAGAGCCATATTAACTTTGGCACCAATACTTTTACAAGTGATCTGAACAAACTAGGAAAGCATTTAGCTTCCTTATTGTAACCAGCATAATAGCAGGTTACAGAGACTTTTACAGCAGTAAAAACTAATAAAACAAAACACATTATGCGCTGGAAAACTTGGCAAGAAAGCTCCTCCTGATGGAGAAGTACAGTTTCATCTGTTTGGTCTCTCCTGGCTGCTTAGGTCTCAGAGCTCACCAACATTCCCTTTAAGAGAGTCAGAGCGGTAGAAAAAACACATACACATCCTAATATTTACATACAAAGAAAAATCTCCAGCTACACTTAACCTTCTCAGTGGGCATAAGAAAAACTTTTTCTGCATCTGTTTTGTTCTAGTACAGACCTCTACTTAAAATACTCTTTCAATGACAGAATTAACAAATTAACAGCAAGTCAAATATTTTCCTCTAGCACTAGGTTTAAGAGTATTATATCACTTCTTAAGAGTATTATATCACTTCTTAAATAGCCACCTAAATATAAAAAAAAATACTTTTTTTACTTAAGAGACATGCCACAGTAAAAATATCCTTAACAATAAAATCCTTATTCCTTAGCAGTTAAAGAGCAAGACCACCTTTTAGAGATCAGTAAGGAAGAATTACATTAATTATCTACAAGAAAATTCTACCACTGGAAGTGCTAAGAGCACAGCTGTGAATATGGGCAGTAAGCAAAATTTCCAGGTAAATACATTTGGAAGTGAAGCACACTGGTTAGTTACAGTGTCAAACAAGAACAAAAAGCAAAATGGGCAGTCTTCAATTTAGAAATTCAATCTTTGTTTCTATTATTGCAACCATTTTCAGGGAACTCATCATCTTACACCTATTCTAGCAATAGCCTCAAACAATCCAGGCATCACATTTGGATTTCAAAGCACTATTTAAAATAAAATTAAAAAAAAAATAAATAAATAAAAATGCTTTTGATGATGCCAGAGGAAACAGAATTAATATGTGCAAGAACTGGAGTTAATAAAAATAGGTATTTCTAAGGTGGTTAGGAGGCACTACAAAAACAATGAACAAAGCTTCCTCACCAGCAGAAGGCCATGGTTTATGGCAGAGGAGATATTATTTACAGAGGGCAGTGCTCTTAGACAAGGCTGTCTCAGACTTCCCACTAAAATACCATCTTTACAGGAGTTCACATCTTCCCCAAACTGTAATGATTTGGGCTGAGAGACTTGAAAATTACTAAGGCTGAAATTTTTGGGAAATGTTGACCTAGGAGTATTCTGCTCTTTCTCAGGGCTGGAAGGATGAATGCATTACTTTCCCTATTCCCTCCTTCCCCCACCTTTTACATTTTAAGTAAAAAATACCTTTTACAGCTGCTTGGTGGAGATGCTACTGCTCCCTCCATGACTCAGATCAGGATCTGGAAACATGGCACAGCAGTTGCCATAGCATCAATATTCTGTTGTTCTTGTGAAAATGTCCACAAATTCAGCCAAGTGATGAGTTTCTGCACATCAGCCCACACAGACTGAGCGGAAAATTTGACTGTAGAGAAAATAAGAAGCACATCTGGACCCATTGAATCCTGTTGGGGCAGAGTGTGTCTGTGCCTCATCCTCCTGAATCACAGGTCCATCCCCTTGCAGGGTTTGGTGAGCCTTTCTGTCTGTGTGCACCCACCAGCAATGAAAGCTGTACATTTTTTCCTTCTTCCACCTTTTATTTCCTCTGTCTGCTATTCCCCCTCTCCTCAGTCATGGTTAGAAAGGAACACTGCAAATTATCCCAGTAGAATGAGAATGAGAAAAGTTTAAGCATGATTGGATAAATTGAAAGCTGTACATTTTTTCCTTCTTCCACCTTTTATTTCCTCTGTCTGCTATTCCCCCTCTCCTCAGTCATGGTTAGAAAGGAACACTGCAAATTATCCCAGTAGAATGAGAATCAGGCAGAAAAGTTTAAGCATGATTGGATAAGGAAGTTCAATTACAAAGTTCAGAGTGGAAACTGGGCCACGTAATGATGAACAAAAAATGGCAGCAGATTGTCCAGTGCATCCAAGGATTTTGTCTTTACCAGTGTCTCAAGCAATCAACATGTGCAGTTTTACAACCACCTTCCCAACAAATTTGAAGTCTCACTTCCTTCTACAGGACAGCGTTATGAAAAATAAGGCTGGGAAAAACCCAGCAGTCTGGAATCTCTCCATAACATTGCTCCAGCACCTCAGTAGTTTTGGACCTTTAATCTACATTAAGGCATTTGATTCCATGCACCAAGAGGCCAGCAGGCTGGGAGCCCACCAGAGCTGGAAATGAGAATGCCATCTTTAGGACCCTCTCTCACTTACAGCAGGAATTGAAAGATGGGCAGTGCACGAAGAAGGTTAAAAATGAGGTCATTAAATAAAAGAATATAATCCTCAAGTGTTGCAGTCAGGTCAGTTTTGGCCACAACCCATACAACGCTGAAAAGATCGCCCCGAACTTTTCACTGCTGAACTCTGGCCTAACTTTCTGAAAATCCAGATTGCCTGAAATCACAGGTCTGATTTATGAAAGAGCTGGGAATCCAGAACTGCAGAAGTTGGCCACAAACCTGCTTTCCCTACAAGAAGTGTATTCTGAAATGCAAGAGGTTTAAGGCATCTCGAATTCATAAAATTGATCACTTTTACCTTGCATTTCAACATTTTTTCTCTCCCTGTGCATTAAATAGCAAAAAACCATGTAAACAGTGATTAACCAAAGGATTAATAAACTACCCTCTTATGGTAGCACTATATAGAAAGAGACTTGAGGAAGTTGAGAATCATACATTCAATGCTGGACAGAATGGTGTGCACCAAATAACTCAGTGGCATTCACTGAGCAATTCAGATAAAAAGAAACATTTCATAAAGCTCCTATTCAGTCATCTCTTTTGTGTATGTTAAAGGCACAGACATCTCATAGAAAAAAGTAGCTATGCAATCATGTAATTTAATATCCCTGTCAGGATGATGGTGAATGATTGAAAAAATAACCAGAATGAAGATTGTCTATGTATTTTCTGTTTTCTCTACACTTGACTTTACAACCTTAACACTCTTGTAACAAAGCATATGATATACTGACTTAGCAAAAGCCATTTCCCCACTTTGGGGCACTTCCATATCAGAGATTTGTAAACACTGGGGTTTTTTGTATTGAAGTCCTACTAACATTTAGAAAAATCAGGAACTTTTAAAAGTCACAAAATATTATATTCAAAAATATTAGTTTATTATGCATTTCTAGTAATTTGGAATGCTGAACCTGACTTTCAAAAACACATGCAAATGCTATCATTTATCAAGCAAAGGTGTAAGACCATGTTCAGTGACCCATTTAGGAGGGTATGGGGGTAGAGGCCAGGAATCTGAAAATATCCACTTTAAAATGTCTCCCTTCTTTACCTTGGATCAATTAGGGAAATGGTTTGCCATTAAACTATGGCTCTCCCACACACCATTTAAATACACACTTGACTCCCATTGAAATGGTCAGTTCAACTTAAATTAGATTGAACTGTGCATAAACAAAAGGCTGCTGGAGAGCACAAAACTCCCATAGCACCCTCTGCTGATAAAGAGGGAATGGGATTAACATTCATACAGAGCAATTCCACAGAACAGGCAAAGTAACAGAGGAAAGTGAAAATGGGTTTTCACTGCAGTTCAGAATTTAAGCTGCTGCTTTATAAAGGGACCCTTTCAAGACATTACACTCAAAGGTCCAATCCTGCAGTCCTTACTCTGGCAAAATTCCAGCTGAAGTCAATGGGAATATTGCCTGTGTAAGGACTATTCAAAATTAGTCAAACTGTCTGAATATCATTCAATCAGCTCTAATCACTGCATTGAGAATAAAGGCCGTAATTTTAGCAGTTTTTGTCACTTTAAATTCTTCAACAAATACTTGCATTATTCTCTGTAAATCATCTTGCCAAGCAGTATTTGTCAAATAATTGGACAATTTTTTTCCATCAACCATTGAATAAATTATGAATAACAAGCACTGATTTAACCATGTGACTCCCATCAGTCAATTCTTAAGTTTCCTGTGAAGGGCTTAACTGGAGGTTTTATTGGTGGCTTAAACATTAGAGAAAATCTCATTCAACAAGAACTACTCAGCAACCTTTCCATCAGTATTGACAACACTAAACCTGAATGGCAATTTACTTTTTTAATTGTATGGACTGCCATAAAAGTTAGCATATTTTTGACAGAATGTCTGATTTTACTTATTCTTCCAAATTCAAAGTATAATTTTAGAAAAAAAAAATGCAAAACTCTACTTTGGAGAGATTATGTATGTAAAGAGATTTAATAATATTTGTCAAATTAAGAGATATACTTGGAATAAATATTTATTTTCTCTTGTGCACATAAGCCTCACACAGGCACAATAGCTACATCACATTAGCAACAGCATTCGTGCCTCCTATTCAACAAATATTAAGCTGGTTCTTTCACCTCTGAGATGAATTCTAATTAAAAATATGAGGTTTATCAGGAAATTTTACTCTCTGTTAATAAAAAATTAAACTAGAAAATACATACACATGTAAACAGGCATTTCATGGGCATTTAAAATAAAAAAAATAGGGACGGAAATTAATTTTAAATGAGAAATAGTGGAGCATCAACATGCACAAATAGCCCAGTGACCGGTATCTAAAATATTAAGTGACTTCTGGTTTAGAAGAAGAAATATTCCCTTTAAAGATCTATTGTTGTGCAATACAGTGTTAGGAGAAAACCTTGGGTTTATTTGAAGTTGGATGGAACTGTAATCACTATGACTTGGAACAAATAATTTTGGATATTAATGATGTCATCTGAAATTGTTCTTCAGTAACACCTATCCCAAAATTGTAGAAGGTATTACTGTTCCACGCAGTGGCTTGCCCTACAGAACCAACAGGGGTTGGTTCTCCCTCTCCCCCATGTAAATGGAACTATTTGCATGGGGTTTTTTGCTTCATTAAATTACTCTCATTAACTTTGTGTTTCCCTCTCATTAATTCACCTTTTATTTCAGGTAGTATCAGGAAGTGCAATTAGCTGCATCAAGCACATCTTCACTACACAAATTATTTAGCTGGTAACTGTGTTTATAATTAAGTGGTTTAACACCACTTTATTACATATTTTCAGTTGCTCACAACCTTGCCAAACTTGAGTTGTTTTCCATGCCAGGTTTCTGTCTTGGGAAGAAACTTTTCTGGAAAATTTCTGTGGAAAACCTTCTACGTGAGTGGAAAAACTGTTTTGTCTGCATTCAAGACACACACTCCTTTCTCAGATATTGCTGGTGTGGTAATTGCAGAAAAAGAGATAAAACTGGGGCACAAGGGAGTCTTGTTGGAGTTGGCAGATATAAAGCCTCTGTCTTTGGATAATATGTTCCATCTTCCCAGAGCTCTGAAAATGGAACCACTTTGACCATATTTTACCCCCAGAAGTTGACCAGCCTCCATTCTTGTCCTAGAAGCCTACACAGAATATTTTCTGCACCAGTGTAGGAAATCATAAGCACCTAGGTCAGAAAAGCTGTGGCTTTTACACAGCCTGAGATCTGTGGATCCACATCTTGGTGGAACACCCTGGGCAGTTTATCCACATCACCAAGCCTGCCTTGAGCTCAGTGTGGGCCATCCACACAAGTATCAACTTGGTTTTCCAGAAAGATTTTCTGGCTCCCACGACACCTGTGTGATGCAGAGTTAGAGGCAGAAGGCGAGTCCCCCACCTTGAAGGTAATTTGGGCAGATGGCAGAGGAGCAGAAATGCCCTGACAGCTCTATGGGCTTTTGAACTGCCTACTGCATTCCCAGTGCTCCCTTTTTGCTCTGTGGTGCCTACGTAGCAGAGTTAAAAAACCCTCCCTGGTGCCAGAACTGGAACTGGGAAAAGGTAGGAGAAAGGACTAGACTGGAACAGACTCGGATATGACAGAAGAAATCTGCATCCTACAGCAAAAATTAGAAAGCAACTTTGCATTGACTGTAAAAACTGACCCTAACCAGCACTCAAAAAACCCCACACCTCTAAATACACACCCTGTAGCCTTTGCACAGCCTTGCTTTCATAATTATGTCAGTCTACTGCTCTAGGTCTCTGCTATAATCACCCTGGTTTTTATATTAAAAACATATTGGGGTAGGTTCTCTGCTGGTGCAAACTGGCAACGTGCCCTGATTCTCATGGAAATGTGCCAATTTTCATCAGCTGCAAATCTGGACCATTCTTGCTAATTTACTTGTAAAGAAGCTCCCCACATGCCTCTAATCATTTCCATTTTCCCCCTTGACCCTTCCTGTGTTTGAGGTTGGGTTTTTATCCTAGAAACATGGTGAGAAAATGCTTTATTTTGTTTCATCAGCAAATTGGGATGTTGTTAGTCACCACTTCTAGCCTCTCCTCCAAAATCAGATTCACAATAGGGTGCAGCACAGAAAGGTCTGTGACACCTCCATGGTTTGGGAAGGTGCAGGAATGGACACACACAGTGCAGCTCAGGGAGTTAGACCTGCACGTGCTCTGTCCCTGTGGCAGTTTAAACACGTCTACAATGATCCTTGGATATCCCACTGATGTATTTTTCTAAGGAAATCTTTTATTTTCTGTCATCAACTTAGTTTTCCCCCTCATTTGCTTTATTTTTATCTCCCCTTAACTATTAAGTTTTTATTTTTGTGCTGAGCTGTGCTACTAGCTTCTCTGGAAAATCTTTGTCTAGTGTTTTTTGTGGAACTCATGTCTTTTTGATAAAACTATATATGTACTTGTAAACTTTTCCATTAATTTGTTAATCTTTGAAATATACTATAACAAGATACACTGCTGCAACAATCAAGGTTATTTTTCCTTAGAATTGTACTCCATCCAGGCTCTTTGTAGATTTGGGTCTTTTATCTTTAATGACTTTATCAATTAAGTTTCCTGACACCAAAAAAGTTCACCGTTGTAATTCCTGGAAGCATTCTCAGAACCACTTATCCCAACAGGGTTTTGTATGAAGCTGGCTACCTCCAGTGTTCCTCTATTGTATCACATTTTCCTGATTAATTACCTAAGTTTTAATAGGAATTCAGTTAGCAATTCTTTAGCTCCTTCAGATTCCTTGGACGAATGCCACAAGTTCTGACTTTCACTGTCATTTAATTCCATGGGTTGTTGCAAACCCTGTATATACATCACTGCTTTTGGCAACACTTGCTCTTTGTAAATAGCAAATTCTAAGGCAAGTGGTTCCTTATGATCTGCTCTGCTGAAGTTCTAAGCCACCAAAACACTTTGTTTCTGCGTAAGCCCTTTGTCTTTTCAGTTTGTTCCCCCTGTGCCTTCGTGACTCCTCATGTATTTTCAGCACATTATCACTAGAAACATTCTTCAAATTTCCTCTGAAGTATTTGAGTTTAATTACACTTGTATTACAAGCAAATGGCTCCGAAATAATAATAAACCCCTATTTTTTAACAATACACACCAATGTTGTCATCTTTACTCTTATTTGCCTTAAAACCCCATCAGAGAAGAAAACAGTCTTTGCTTTGTGCTCTTTACTGTCACTCATAACCTATTCAAGGCAGGATTTAGCCCATGTATTTTCTCCTGGTCCTATTAACTTTTCACTTTTCTTGTCTAAAAAAACCTATGGGATTTATAGAGCAGCCTCCCACTTCCACATCCCAATCTCTTTCCTACACAGTACAGAGAAATGAATTATTGTACCTCATTGATTTTTTAACTCAGCACCATATTTCACAAGAGATAAATTATACCTACATTATCCTGATGCCAGACATTAAGCCCTACTCAGAGTTTCCTTTAAGCTCCTTATACCAGTATTTGCAAGTTTTATTATTCACAGAAATGTTCCTCTTTAGAGGTGTTTTTCCTCCTTGTTGCATCACAGATGCAGTTGTTTATCATGTCTTCTGTTCTTGGGTGTATTTTGCAGAGATGAGAAGTCTGAGAAGCTTTTAAGAAATGGAACATTTTAATCTGCAAATACAAGAGGAGACAAGTGAAATTATAGGAAAACACCCTTTCTTGTAAAGACTTTTTGGTGCATACACTTTTGCTCTATGAAGAAAGGTGTAACGCTAAGCAAGAATAAGAAATATTTTTGCTTTATATAAGCTCATGAAACAAAGAACAGAATACTGTATTTTTCAAATATCTTAATTTTATTAAGTTGAAAATTTGTGTCATGCACAGGGTGCAAAAAAGACAGGAAAATATTCTAGGCCTAGGCAAATGTCTCAAGTGGTCTGACAAACCCAATCTATTCAGATTAACAACAGAAATTGAGGGATGACTTGATGACATCGTTAATGTATCTTTTCAAGGAGAAAATAATACCAGTTAATAAAGAGCTCTTCAGCCTAGATGAGAGAGGCATAAAAAGAGCAAATGGTGAGAAGCTGATGCCAGACAAATTCAAATGAGATATAATAAAGAGTAACAGTCATGATGATTAATCACTTGAACAAACAACCTCCTCCACATTATGAAATTTTTAGATGAAAACTGGATGTCTTTCTGAAATACATATTTAAACAAACGGTTTAAGTTCTAAACAACTGCATAAAATTCCTTGCACAATCTCAGGAGGCCAAAGTGGGTGATCAAACAGTGCCTCAAACCTGAAAGTTTTAATATGTGGCATCTTCCAGAACCACACAATCATTCATAACTATTGCTGGCTTTTTATCATTTTCTCTTTTTTGAATTTTCCTAAAATGCTAGGGCTGTGGAACAGTGAAACAGTTTTCTAGCCCTCAGTCTTGTTACACAAAAGGTTAATTTCCCTTCAGACATATCAGGTAAAAAGCAGGTGAAAGTTGTATTAAAAAAACCACTCCTGTTTCAAATAGCATTTAACATAAAGAGAGAGAGGAGGAAGAGGGAGAAAAAGACACAAACACCAGCTCTGGAAGTATTAAAAGCATGCTCTGAAAACCTCTGTGATGACAGTTTGAAGAAAGCAGCTTTTATGTGCTACTGAGCCCATCTCCACAATGTCTTTTAAATGCAACTGTTTACCTAGAAAATATCAGCAAGGGCCAGAATCTGGACTAGATGAGGCACCTTTTGATTGCAGACACTGAACTGAATCCTTAACTAATAAATTGTTCCACACCTTTGTCTGAAACAAGAAAAGCAAAGGTCTTCATTTTCTCACAAGAATGCACAAGCCCTCTCAAAAGCAGTATGGTTTTCTACATCTAAGTCTCAGTATTTGTTGACTTAAAGAGTTTGTATGAATGACAATGCACATCACTGGTTTGTTACTTCTGTCATCTGTGCTACTGAGTGTACCTTGGCTCAGATCAAAGTTGAAAGCTTCTTAAAAGATACACAAACCACAATGTGACAAATAGCATGCTTTGTTTGACACAGCAAACAAGAAATTACTTTCATCAATCCAGGGAAAGAATCCTGTGTTTTCAGTGCTCATTCTGAAGGCTGCAGTGATGGAACCAGAGCTTTACTTCATCCCCAAGGAATGAGGACCTCTCCAAAGACAAACAGAAAGGAAGAAACAATTTCAGTGCATTAAATGCTGACAATGGTATGAATTTGAGGCTTGTGCTCTACGGAACACATTTGCAGAAAATTCCCCCTTTACACAATTCAACAGATATCCGACAAAGTGAAAAATGTCTCTATTAAGCAAATATTCATCTGACTGGAAATTAGATATTAGAACATTCTCTGCACTTCATAAACAGATCCAAAACTAAACATTCCTACATCTCCCACATTACACAACCTCCTGCCACACACGGTTAACGCACAGGCAGCAGAAATATTGCAAACAAGGTGTTTCGTTCTTTTAATAGCAACATTACCTAAGCAATTGCCAATGCATTCTTATAAAATATTTTAACATTTTCAAAAATATAAAGCATATTAGATCTATAAATCCTCACTAAATGTGCACTATTGGAGTAAAAAATATTTTCACTAAGACATATGCTCAATAAAAATCAATGGTAGTAGGTGAAATCACATTTTGGTTGGAATCTAATTTGATCAAATATTTTATATATACAAATTTAAGCTTAAATTAAGCTTTTTCTTCCTGAGGAGGAAGTAATATTTACTTAACAGAGCAGATTTTTAATTCAACTACGAACAAGTGACAACTTTTTCACTGGCTTGTAAGGGCTTTAAATGAGACCTAATAACATGTCTACTACCCTTACAAACTAAAATTGCTCAGCTTTCCTACTGAGTTGGAAGCACATGCCTGAAAGTTAACAGAAATTCACAGAAAATGCAAACAATAAGAAAATAACACAACAATGACAAACACATAGTACGCCTGTGTACAAACAGATATTTAATACATGTGAACAAAGAGCAAATGAGGCAAAACATTTCCAAACTCCTGAGAAGAAAGGGCAGACACTGTATTTTTGTAATTAAGGATGTCTGACTCAGATCTCTTAAAACAGCCTTTAACAGGGCAACTACAAAGGTCTGTGACATGGTGTTCCTTGCTGAGTCAAAGGCAGGGCTCACATGTGCAGATTTGCCAAAACCTGCCCTCCTCAGCCAGCAGAAGTATTTCAAGCTGGAATTCCTCCTTAATGCGTTCAGACTCGGCTCTCATTGTTTATGACAGCAGTGCACTTGGTTCTCAGAAGAAATACTGGCTTGGAGCCTTCCAGGAGCATAAATGTCCTGATTTCCAGTGGGAGAAAAAAATCTGTAAGTTCACACAGGCAAATGTTTACCCATCCTACTCAATGCCTACACCCTGGAGCCTGGCTGGGAGGCAGGGACAGCCCAGAATCCCTGGGAGCATCCCTGGACCATCCTACCTAACAAAAGCCTTTAAGGGATAAGCTCAGGGCAGGTAGAGCCTCACCACGCTCACTGCTCTCCACACAGGCTTTACTTATTGTGCCAATACATCCTTTTAGAAAGCACCATTCAGTCTGAACCAACCTGCACAACAGCACTGCTTTCCTTTCACTTACATTCATATTTTTATCACGCTTTTTTAACACAACTAAGTGTAAAAACACATTACGGGCAGCAATTTCATGATGTAAAGACACTATATCAGTGAAGCCCATTGCAGCTGCTGTACTAAAAAGTTTGCTTCAAACCTTTGTCCCAGCATTGCTGTTTCTGTATCAGATTTATTCAGCCCACACAATTTAATAGCTCTTCCTGAAAAGTTGCTCTCCTGACATTGATGACAGCAGGCCACCTGCCTCTGCTAATTAGCAGTACCATGCCCAGTTGCAACTCCACAAGAAGAAAATAGATTGGCTCTTTGGCTGATGCATTTCATTCTAGAAGACCAGAAGCTGTTGAATCTGTGTCTTACTACTCCAAAAAGTTTTTAAAATTTACTGTAATGCACAGTACCTCAGATGAGTGCAGCTAACCTGTGGTAAAAATCCTCATTTTTCCTAAGTCTTCTTAAAAAGGATTCTGTAAAAGTCAGTCATTCGAGACAGATCTGAGATTTCAGCACTATTTAAACATACAATTAACATTTAAAAATTATACACATGGATAAAACCAGGTATCATTAGTCACTTATTAGTCACCTTCCAAACAGGCAGCGTGTTCATTATGTTAATGTCCTTGGAGTGTTTAAAGCAACCTTTTGCATTTGAAGTGGAGGCTCTTGGTAAAAGGTGGCACTTAATAAGAAATGGCAATTACTAAGGCAGGTTACTCTCCAGAAGACTGCAATATGAATTTTAATTTCTTCCTGGCCATGTATCAGCTAAGGCTAACACAGGCATTTTAGTTTAGAAGCAGTAGGAAGTACAGTAAAAGTGAAAACCAAAATAAGAGAGGACACTAATCTTCTCTGAGTTTCAATTAAGGCCCAGCACCTCTGGATTAAAGGCTTATTTTAATAAAAAGCCTTAATTAAGCATACATGTGTATAGGATCACCTTAATGAGGTATGACAGAAATAGAAGAGTAGGCAAGCATTATTTGAAAAGAAGCTTATTAGCAACTTTAGGAAAGTCAGTCATAGATTCTAAAAAAATTGAATGTAATACTGAAAAGACACAAGAATGCTGAATCATGTTCAGGCATAACACTGAAACTGAAATAGGCACAAGAGAGGTAATTTTCAGTATCTTTATATCCATAATGATACGTCAGTGATTTTTCTACACATCAGTGAGTTGGGTTTTGAAAATATTTCAGCATTTACCCTTTCATTTAAATTTTATACAGCACAAAATCAAGCTTTCTACTTTTTTTTCCTAATTAAAATTTATTACTGAAAATCTTTAAAAGTTTATACTGTAAAATATCCCTTCATCATATTTGGTGTCAGGATAACGTGCAAGTTCGCTTTAAAAACCGCTATTTTAGCTTTTTATCCCTGCCTTCGGAAACAATCAGTGATTTAATGTCATTTTAAAGATAGCCACTTCAGCTGCTTTTTACATCTTCCCCTACCGTACAGAGAGGTATTCTCATTTGCAGATTTGACTTTAAAGTAATTACTTGTAATTACAGAGAAGTGCATCCAGTGGATTAATCACTCCATTTATATGCTGCTCAAAGGATTACTCTCAGGACAGCCTAACTGCTTTTGCTCAGAAAATGTCACATCCACAGGAAAACAAATCTCTCAAGTCAGCAGCAGCTGAGAAGGACTCTGACAAGTATTTAAACCCAAAAAATCAAAGAAATTGCACACCTGGATTTGAGGCACCATCTGTGCCTGTCCTCCTCGTGAAAAATAAAGGGCCACCAAGTGAGAATAACCAGGAAAATGACCAGAGGAAGCCCACACTCCTTCCAGAAGGACTTCCACACAATTCTGCATCTGAAAGAAACACATCAGTGCTAATCAAAGACATGGGCAGTGCTTCTGGCTCAGGAAGCCACATTTTAAAATGTGGGAAGTCCCTGAAGCAGCTGATGCTGCACTAAACACATCCTTACCACACCCCTGAGCCATTTTCTTTCTTGCCTCAGACAAAAATAGGATACTAGGGGACAAAGATATTTGCTTTATCCATATGGATACTGTTCATCTGTCCTCTTTACAAAGATTTCTTTTTATTCAGTGGTGATTCTATTACAGAGTTGCCAAAGACAGAGGTCACCCAAAATGGCAGTGAGGAAGCTGGTGAGGGCTCTGGAGAACAAGTCGTGTGAGGAGCAGCTGAGGGAGCTGGGGATGGAGAGCCTGGAGAAGAGGAGGCTCGGGGGACCTTGCTGCTCTCCACAAGTACCTGAAAGGAGGTTGTAGCCAGGTGAGGGTCAGTCTCTCCTTCCAGGTAACAAGCAGTATGGATGAGAGAAAACAGCCTCAAGGTGGGTCAAGGGAGGTTTAGACTGGAAATTAGGAGAAATGTCTTTACTGAAAGGGTTGTCAAGCGCTGGAAAAGGCTTCCCAGGGAAGTAGTGGAATCACCATCCCTGGAAGTGTTTTGAAACATGTGTAGATGTGGCATTTAGAGACACAGTTTAGTGGTGGATTGCTGGGTTAATGGCTGGACTTTTCAAGTTGTTTCAAACCTAAACCATTCTATAAACCTATGATAATCACAGGGCCTGCCTTACTACCTGCCAGGTTAAAAATACATTACATTAAAATACATTAAAAATTGACAAACACAGCAAAAAAATCTTCAAATGCACATGGAGGGACAAAACTAGTGCTCACTAACCCCCACCCATGTTACCACACAGACATAGAGCTAAAGGGGAAAATGCTGCCAAGGGACAGTGGGATGAAGGAAGTGGTAGGGAAAACCAGAGGGAATCATTCCCATGGGCTTCCTATGGATAGTGGCTGGTATCAAGCCAGGAGAGGCTCTACTCCACTCTCTGAAGGGAGCAACATCTCCCACTGCCACCCTTTCATCAGAGCCTGTGCAGGGCTGTGGGGCTGGGGCTGTGCGGGGGAAAATGGACAAGAGGTTAAAAAGGATCATCATGGCTGGAAAAGACCTGTTGGACCAATGAATCCAACCATTAACCCATTAACACTGCCACAAGTGCCCAATCTACAGCTTGTCCCCAAGTGCCACATCTACAGCTTCCCTGCAGCACAGGCACAGCCCCTCTGGTCATCCTGTCTTGAGCTGTGAGAGGAGAAGAGCAGGGCTGGTGTGGAGCAACCACACACTGAAACATCCAGATCTTCAGTCCCAAGTGTAGGAGGGACATGGGCCCGGAGGAGTGAGTCCAGAGGATGCCACAGAGATGATCAGGAGGCTGGAGCTGTTCAGCCTAGAGAAGGGAAGGCTCCAGGGACACCTGAGAGGAGCTTCAAGTGCCTTGAGGGATAGCGGGACTGGGAACAGAGTGATAGGAGAAGGAGGAATGGCTTTAAAAGGGTAGATTTTGTTTAGACATTAGGAAAAAATTCTTCCCTGGGAGGGTGGTGAGACACTGGCACAGGTTGCCCAGAGAAGCTGTGGCTGCCCCATCCCTGGAAATGTCCAAGGACAGGTTAGATGGGGCTCTGAGCCCCCTGGGATAGTGGAAAGTGTCCCCAGCCACAGCAGGGGAGGTAGAACAAGGTGATCTTCAAGGCCCCCTCCAAACCAAACCTTGCTGTGGGTGTGAATCAGAGCAGCCCTGTAAGCAGTGGCTCCTGTTTGTCACAGCTGAGGAATGTCACTTCATCCCCTGCAGTCCCAGGTCGCGTCCCCCGTCGCGTCCCCGTGCTGTACCAGTGGGGATGTTGGGACCACAGAGGAGCAGCTTCAGCCCGAGGGGCTGCCAGCATCATCCCTGCCCTGTGTGTCACAGGCTTCCCTCTCCACAACCAGCCAGTCTTGCAGAACAGTTCTGGGTTTGCTGCTGCAGCCAATCTTTTCATCAGCTCAGCCTGAAATCTGTGCTTCCTGCCATTTGTTTGGAGTCCACTCCCTGCACACTGCAGGCAGCCCACTGAGGGCGAGATGAGGTTGGCAGGAGGGAAACAGACTTGGTGATTTATGGATCCAAAGTTAACTTCTGTGCCTGCAACAGATGTTAAGCTCTTTCCCAAGGGATCCTGAGGAGAAAACAGAAATTGTATGTTTCTTAGCTGCTATTGATGAGACTCCTTCTCCTGAGAAATATTATTGAAGTCCTTGAAAATATCTGCTTGTAAAGGAACACCATTCTTGTCAAATCAGCTAAAGATTAGCAATGGAACATCATTATTTTACAGGGTACTATTTCACATCGCCTAAAATAAAGCACAAGCATGGGGAGAAATGGAGGAACAGGTAGATAAGCCCATTCCCTGTATAAAAATAATAGATTCTTGTTTATATTCAGTGCTCTGGAAGGCAAAATTAGCCTTTGGGATTGTTTTTAATTATATGAAATTAAAATGTGTTTGGGCATGCCAAACTTTTATGGTTCATAATGAGTTTATTGAACATAATAATTATGATCTCAGTAATTAAAACTTTAAAATTACTGTTATTTTATTTAATATAAATGATAAATCAAAGATTTCATTTGACTTTTTATAAGTTAAAACCAGGATGTGTCTGAAACATCAATCTTAAATTTCATATTACAGTAATTGCATGTTAGGCTTCAGCTACTGGAGTTGTATGTATAAAAGCATTTAACAATTCAAAATATTGGCTAAGTGCAGAGTTTCATTTAATTTACTATAATATGTATTGTTTTAAATAATTTATAACAATAATTATTCAAGATTGGTTGGGGTTTTTTTGCTTTTTAGGGCTGCTCTTTCAAACAAGAGACAAGAGCAGTTTCTGCAGTTGCTCTGCAGGATCATATAATGCACAATCATCAGCTGCAGGATGTTTTAACATATTCTTCTAAGTCAAGGACAAGGAATACCAAGAACTTTTACAAATCCCATGAATAAAAGAAATAATCAGGAAAAATAGTAGATAGTAGACTAAGAGAAAAAGCACAAAAAGCAAAGAAGATGCAAAAAAGGAGAATCTTCCTGACCCCAGTGCTCCACAGCTGACATTAGGTAAACTATTCTGATTTGTAATTTTTGTTTTTATTTAAAATAAACTAAAATGTGGAAGCTAAGCTTTTTGTTCAGAAGATGATTAAGTGCTAAACAGCATGGTATCCTGTTTTAAAACTTATCAAAATTCAGCAGTTGAAGCCATTAGGTAAAAAATGGGATTGCCATCAGTGGCTTAAATGTGTCTTTTCATGTCTGAAATGCATTTAAAACATTATTCTTGTGACAATGAATGTAAAAAGGTGAAACTAGGGCATCTTGATGAAGACATATTCTTCATTAGAAGGAATAAGTACTTTTAATGTCTATTGAATGTCATAACTTTCTTTACATTTTATTTTTAAGAAAACAGTGATTTTCTTACTGTATTTACTTGGGGACAGGTTCTAGCATTATGCTTTTTTTTAAGTGTATTGGAAATGGTCTGGTTTATTCCTTATTCTGTAAAAAGACATTTAATAATGCTGCATGAAATGTATTCTTTGTTAATATATACCCAGCTTTGCTCAAAGTTAAAAAGGTTTGTTTATACAATGGTCCTGGGGCTAAACCAGGGAAGAATTAACACCTGTAGCTAAATACCTTTTTCAAATTTAGAAGCAAACATGCAGCAAGATAAAAGTCACAGATGTGAGGGCTTGGAATGATGCCTGGTGAGAAAATTCACTTTAAAATCGTGTTATAATAATAGAGTTGTGGAGCAGCGACAGACGATATTGCTTAGAAAAACAAAGCCAGGGAGCATCTTAACAGACCAGGAGATCAAATGTCCTTCTTGCCTCTCTGTATTTCCTTTTTCTAAAGATTTCAACACTATTTTTGCCATGAACATCTTCTTGCGCCCATCCTTTCTGTTGCCTTGATTGGGCACTACTCAAAGAACCTTCTGGCTCCAAAATTTGCAGTTTTGAGTACAGTAAACTTTCATTATCGTTAATAGCTGGTTTATTTATTCTTTTTCATGCAAACTCCCTTTGGCCTCCCTGAAGATCAGGTTGGTTTTGCCACAGGAACTGTCCCAGTAGTCCCAGCTCCAGAGGGAACCCATTAAAGCAGGGATGCTCCATCCGAGCACATCTGCCTTTGGAATCAGCTGAAGATTCAGAGGGAAACTTCAGATAGTGCACAACAAGGGAGTGTAAGCAGTGACAGGACAAAGGTAATAAGATGAGGTAATTAGCACTATGTTTTCATGGTTATAGTTCTAAAGAGGGCAGGGTTTTTTCCTTTGGTTCATTCTGAAGAGAGGATAGCAGGGGGGAAAACAGAAAAGAGGTATTGGGGTTAAAATGAACATCAATAATGAGTGATTATGGAAGCTAAAGGCTGAGGTGAAAAAATGCAGCCCAGGTGTGAGCATGTTTTCTGCTGTTATTAGAAAGACTAAGTATTTTCTCTTTAAATCACAGCACTGACTGAATCTTTCCACACAAATATTGGTGAAAGGGATTCAAAAGGCTGTGCTGAAATACTTTTTGAAATTTCAGTTGTTCCTGGGTTTTACTTTGTAGTATTTTCACCAATATTCTCATATTATTTCAAAATTCATCTCTCAAACTTTCTATTCCTTAATAAGGATTGTGTGGTTTAAATATTAAAACTGCAAAAAAAAAAACTTTGAAAAGGTAATTTAATGAAACATTTTCTTCTTGAGTTTATGGCTAATCAAACCAAGTTTCAGAGGTGTGTCATTCATTTTTTTCCATAGGGGTTTGATCCCTAAAATCCAGCAGTAACAGTTTAAAGGTTAATGTATGTAGACACTTCGGTGGGTTTATTTTAGGATAAATAACTTGGCTGTAACTGGGTGTGTCAGTAAATGGGTTGTGCTTTTAAACTTGATGCATAAGGATGAAAATTCTTGGATGTCTTGAGCTGTGATAAATGTGGGTTTGCATTGCTTGTATTTTCTCAAAGTGCTGCTTTGAGAACATCTCCACAGAGCCTTTTGCTTTGACCACACATCCCTCCTTGTGTGTCCTGCTGCCAGTTTTCCCTCAGAAACTCTGCTGTAGAAAAGTTTTCCTTCAAAACAGCTGTACAACCTGTCTCTCACAAGTGTCCCATCTGGTTTGTATTATTTAGAAGTTCAGCTTTGCTGCCAATCTCTTCTTGTTTGGCAGTCCAAATAATCCATTTGTGAGGGCTTTGAATAAGAATTTTCTCTTACCCTGGGGGTATACAGAAGGCTTTCCACAAAGCCATCTCATTTTCTTCCATAAAACAGTCTCTGACCACAGTGCTTGGAAAGAAATCAAGATCAGGCATTTTTTAGGTTGTGACAGTGTCCTTCATGCTGTCACTGCTTTGCTTTCTTGTTCACTGCCCCTGTACCCAGATTTTCTCATCACTTGATAGATCGGGCCACCAAAATGGGATAACAAAAGTAACCAGGTGGGGTCTAGGTGAACCAAACCACATGCAGGGAAATCACTCCCCACACTGTTCCAAAAGCATAAACTGACCCAGTTGAAACCTCAAAGCTGTTGCTCTAAAACATGGATTCAAATTGATTTATGTTTGAAGGATGTCATGACCTCACAAGGAAGTGGGTTAGGCAGATAGTTCAGCTAAAGGGAAGACAGTATTCCTGATAGATCCTTTAGTACCTCTCAAAAGTTCTTTTAAAAGATCAAAGGCAGTTTGTGCAAATTTTAGATGATTAACGATATACATCTGTAGATGGATGAGCTCAGAAGGAGAATTTTAGCCTCAAAAATTAACAAATCCTGCCCTAGAATAATGAGATACTTGAGCAAGGGGATCACCAAAACCCCATGACTTGCTAGGATTCCTTTTTTCTTCATGAGAAATGTGTTTGGATGCACAGACTGCCTGATGGGGTTTTGAAAGCTTACACAGAACAAATATGTGCTGCATAGTACTGTCAGATTTATGCAGATTCTGGTATGAATGAAGGAGTTTACCCTTTCCTTGCCATCTAGGATTGGAATTCTCATCAGCTTGCATCGTAATTATTGCAATTATTATAATTATTTTATGCCACTCTTCCTTTCTTGTTTTGTCAAACACCATTAAAGCCTCACTGTGGACTCAAGTTACACAAGTTACTCACCATGGACTCAAGTTACTGCCTTGTTACACAAACCTTGGACATTTCTCTATGGATTCTGGTCAATCAACACAAGCAGCTTCTTCTGGTCCTCAAAGATGATAAATTTCTGTATTCTGCTAGCACTTGGTTTGTACTGCTGAGGCACTGACACCGGACTTTATCTGGCACTGGTGGGGGCAGGCAGGAACATTGTAAGTATTTCACATGTGAGGAATTTCACTGATTCCTTCTTTAAGAAAGCAGAGATTTCACATCTACGTGCAGCAGGCACCTCACATTTATTGCTGGAGATGGACAAGCTCAGCTGTAGCAGTGTCAGTGTCATTGGCCTCTCGTGACCATCTCTTTTTCTCTTCATGCTCTTTATTCCTCTTTGTTATGTCACAGCCTCATTAAACTTCAGAATTTTGCAGCAGCAGCCATGGTTCTTTATTATTCTACTTGATTAATTTTTATTTTTAAGAATGCATAAATGCAATGCTGAGGAAAACATCACAATTCTGAGATTTTATTTATACTGATTATTTGAAATTATGTGTTGTTATATTCTTTAGTTAATGCCCTTTTAAAGGCTCTGAGAAGTATCAAATTCAAATTACTCAGCAAATAAAAATATGCATTAAAAAATCCTGTATGTAAAAGAGGTTCTGATAATTAGTGAATAGCTAATCCATTAATGGTTTAGGTTGGAAGGGATCTTAAAGATCATCCAGTTCCAACTCCCAGAAATGGACAGGGACACCTTCCACTACCCCACATTGCCCAGAGCCCCATCCAACCTTGCCTTGAACACTTCCAGGGATGGAGCAGCCACAGCTTCTCTGGGCAGCCTGTGCCAGTGTCTCACCACCCTACCAGGGAAGAGTTTCTTCCCAATATCTAGTCCAAACCTACCCTCTCAGAATCTGAAGCCATTCCTCCCTTGTCCTATCTCCCCCTACCCTTGTCAGAAGCCCCTCCCCAGCTCTCTTGTGACCCCTTCAGCTACTTAATAGTAAGAAATGTGTTGCCTGATGATGCTTTGTCTCATGATAGATTTATATAAAGTATCTGTATAAAGAATTTCCAAGCAAATGCATTATTAATGAATTACATATGAAGAAAATCCATTGTCTGTAAAGGCCAATGGGGTTTATTCAGAGATTTGTTGTTATTGTTGCTCAGAAATCAGGAGTAGTTGAGCACCCTACCTTGTCATTTCCTGCTGAAGAATGGGTAAAAAGAGAGGTCCACAGAGCATGGAAAATCCATACAGTGTTGTCCAATATTCAGGAAGCAATTTCCAATTGGTACAGGGTACAAATATAACTGAATAATTGTGTGGATTCACAACTGTATTTACTTACTTTATTGCCCTGAGGTACTGCTGAAAATCATCAGCTGGAGGAAGAAATGAAGGAAAGATTCTACTTTTAGGCACCATTTAGCTTTTAGTAAGTGGACCAACTCAGTGGCCAACTCTGATATTATTTTGAACGTGACATGGTAGAGGAAGATTGGTAGTATTTGTGCACTTCTGATGTTATGGCAGCAGAGAAGCCTTTGTATCTGTTCTTGCAAAGCACGTATAGGCTAATTTCTGCTTCAAATAAACTCCTGTTAGATATGACTCTGGCCTTCATTCATCAGGGAAACATTTGCTGTTTGTACAATTCAAGATATTTTCGTCTCCTGGAAAGCTTCATTAATTTCAGATGAGTACAACAGTTATTTCTACTTGGGAAACAAAGCAGGTGTACACCCAATGCCAGACAGTCACTTCCTCAGGTTATTTGATGAAATGCCTGCATTTTACCTTGATGGCTTCCTCAATGCCCACCTGTAGCATGGGCATAAATGCATCCTGCTTTATTACATTCTCCAATCTATCATCTTGAAAATATGAAGCAAAAGAGACAAATGAGTGACGGAAGAGAGAGCTCCTTCAGAGAGGTGATGATGGTAATTAGAGGAATTATCCCAATTGTTTAAAAGTTCCTTTCCACAGTGCATTTTAGGGTAGTTTTTCTGCCTCTTCCCCTTTTAAATTTTTTTAGAAGACTTTTCACAGCCAAGTGTGTGTTGTGAATCAAAGTCTTTGAATACCCTTAGATACAGGGCTGTTGCTTCTTTTTACATCAACATTACCTGGAGGTGAACGACTGCCCACAGACAGGTGGGAGAGGTCTGGAAAGATCTGCCAATTTCTGGCAATCCTGAAAGTCTGAAACTTCACAAGAAGGAGCAAAAGACAGCACTCATTAAAAAGTTACTTCAGATTTGGCACAAAAAGGCAAATGCCTCTGGAATTCCTTTTCTCCTCGGTGTTTCCTTAGCTTTTCTCCCTGAAGGGAAAAAGCCACTGTATCTGAAAGCTCTCCCTCCAGCTGGCTGCTGGCCATTAATCCTCCTGTGCTCGCCAGCTCGAGCGCTCACTGCTTCTTCTGGGCTTCTCTCCTTCCCCAGTTTCCCCTTCCTCTAAGAGCCAACTGCTTTTTTTTGGTCCAACTCTGTATCTTTTGTCAGGACAGAGATCATCAGCATTCGGTGGGAATCTAGGTGAGATAAAGGTGAAGTTTTCTTGTAGCCTGTCAACTTACTTTCTCTTTTGTTTTATTGTATGTGAGAAACGCTGCTGTAGCCTGTCAACTTACTTTCTCTTTTGTTTTATTGTATGTGAGAAACGATACAATTGTTTGTAATTTGATGTGCATCACCTCTTGAAACATAATGTCTCTGAGGGAAAAGGGAGAAAATCAGATTTCATTTTAAATGTTTTGTTTAGAATTTTTTCCTCCAGCCAGTAGCAGTTGCCATTTCTTGCTTTCTGCCACCCCATGTGTTGTTAACACAAAATTCACCATTTCACAAAGTAATTTTGTTTTCACTCAAAAGAGTGCAGCAATCACAGAAGGAAACTGATGACCTTTCAGAATTTTTCTTGTCAGCATTTTTTTCCTTTTCAGCTGTTAGAATGCTTTAAAGTCAGGTTTGGTTCTGGGGTTGTTTTCTTTCCTTTGAAAAAACAGGTGCTGCATTCATGTTCCCATGTAGTCCATTAAGGGAGTACATTTTTATATAACTATTCAAGCACATAATACATGAGTCTTTTAATTAAACTACCTAAGTGAATATCTTAATGAATTAAATGTAATTATCGTGAAAAGTAATTTTGATTCTAGATTTTTATGGTAAGAAATATAATTTAAAGCTATTTTATGATGAAGCACTTTATTCTTTTTTATAACCTTTTTTTAAAGCATATGGGAAAACATAGTTTGTAACTGAGCTGAACAGGAGTACACTAAACTGGAACAATTTAACCCATAAAATTTCATGTGAATATGTGGAGACTTAAAAAATTCCCTTAACACTTTACTTTTAAAAACTTGCATGTTGTAGAGTGTTCATGGATTGATTGATTAAGTGTTTTTACATTCTGTAATTTATCCTCTTTTATCTGTACCAACAAGATCAAATATATTGTAAATAATTGTAATTATAATTATTTTCAGTGATGCCTGAAAACCTTTGAAAAATTTACAGGTAAAAAGTTGTCCTATGTATAGAAAAGAGCAGTATCAGACCGGAGTAATACATGATGGGGCATGCTTAGTTAAATTGAATTAATTAGGTAAGCCTTACTTCTGCTACAGGTGTGTCACCAGACAATATTTATTTCTTAATAATGTTCCAAATGCATTATACTTTTAGTAAGACACTAGAAAGAATGCATGCACTAGAAAAGTTAAAGTTTAAAAAATGTAATAAATCATTGTTTCATATAAATAACTGCATTATAAGAATTCAAGTTTCCTCTTCTTGAGCAGAATTGTGTCTTAGAGAATTTAAGCTTCCTGAAGGGATATACGGTTAGAAAAAAGTCTAAAGACTTAAGGGAAGCAGTGCCTCCTAAGGACAGAAAATTAAGAAAGCAACTATTTGATAAAACGTTTTGCTGTATTTGCTTCCTTGGTCTTTTTCCTTGGGGTGATTCAGCTTCCTTAAACCAGAACTCCTGAATATCAGCTCCCTCCCTTTTCACTCATTCCTTCTCAGTCACACGAAACAGGCAGCACTGGAGCCACCCAGTTGGTTTGTCAGTCAGTTCATTCCATCCTCTTTAGAATCCATGCAAAATCCTTCCCTGCAGCAGAGAAAAAGAATATGAAGGTGACTGAAGAACGCTGGTGTTCCACTCAAAAGTGCTCAAGCCCTTAAGTTTGGAATAAATTAACCTGTCAGTGGTTTGTGACTGTCCTCAAGAAGCATGACTGGAACAGACAATCCCTGGATTTTCCTGCTGTGTGAAAGTCTGGGGAAGCAGATGTAGGCTTCTTTCCAAGAAGGCTGCCAGTTTCCCATGGGCACAGGATACCATGCAAAGCCATGAAACAAGGTCTCAGCAACAGGAGGCTGGAGAAGGCTCCTAAATGTGCTGAAAGCTGCAGCTGAACATCATTGGTCGAAATTTCTCTCACTAAACTTTAGATGGCTACAGCAGCAACCCTCCAAGATACCTGCCCTGGGCTTTGGGGTCCCTGCCTTTGGCACCTGACTGCCCACACTCCAAAAGCCATAGGGAGATCTTCATCCAGCAGTGTCCACAGAGAGGACTCAGCAGTAGGAACTTCCTCTCACATTAAACACTTCAGGATTTTACAGGGAACAAAATGGGCACTGCTTTTCCACCTTCTATTAAGAATAAATTTAAGAAGTCTTCTCATAATGATTAGTCAGGTTTGAATAAATTCAGTGCAAGTCGTGATTAAAGGACCTGCACTTATTTTTCTTAGTGGCTTTCAAGTGGGAATTGTAGATGAGTTTTCCTGCTGTTCAATCTTATACTTTAAAATTAAGTTTATAATTGGTTAATTAAAACATTAAAGTTTTCACAAGGAGCCATCCATTTCCAGACACTAAAAAGCTCTTCTAAAATAGAATTTGCTTCTCAAAATTGAACTGTGCTTTTAAAATGTCACTCCCTAAACATTAGCATAATCAAATGGCATCACAATAGCAAAAAAAAAAAAAAAAAAAAAAAAAAAAATTTTTTTTTTTTTAATAACCCTGCCATCTTTGGAAGAATCACAAAGGTAAAATGTCAAGTCTCATATGCTTAAATAAATATCACAAAATAGAAAACAAGGTCTGAAATATTAGTACTAGGAAAGACACATATTGCTTGTTTCAGGGTGCTACAGTAGCCCTTATTACACCTGGCATTAAAATTTTTAATAATCTAGATCAAAGGAGATAAGAAAGGTCACTGAAACCAAAGTAGGCTACTTTTTAGCACTCCTACACACAGAGAGCAGGGTGTTGCTTCAGCATGTTAGGTAGTGAATTTCTTTGATCCTACCTATAAATGTCACTCTGTATGTCATTTAATTGTGGTGTAGCCTTTTATTGGTGCAATTAAATCTTTTCTAATGCATTACATTATCTCCTGCTCGGCTAAAAATCCTGCCATTGTTTAGGAAGCGAGGTAAGTCATTGTGAAATGATGCAGTTGACTTTAGTTTCTTGCTCCCCCCTCCACATGATTTCTCCCAACGATTTTAATTTAAATCTCACCAAACAGTATAATGGTCCTGGAATTTGTTTAGTCGTTTGACTTCCTTTATCACACAGAGATGGTAAACATTCTGTTGCTAACCTGAAGTGGCTCCAAGCAGCAAAACTAGGAGGATATTAAACCAGTAAAAGCTTATCAACTGATTCATTGATATGCTGTAAATTCCAGCCTTTTCATTTTACTTTTGAGGGTTGCCATAAGTCAACACATTAGTAAGCAATTTGCTGACATTGGATCACTTAAAAAGGCTTCCCCACGGACAAAGTTCACCTCGGTGCTTTGTTTCATGGTTTCATTTTATCATAGTCCTGTGCTGCTGTACAGATGACTGATGCAGCTTTGCATACCGATGGGGGATTGCAGAGTCACTTTATGCCACTCTGTCCAAGCTTTAGGAAGTCTCAGACGTAAAATGGACAGGATATGGTGTTTTCAGAAATAAATTCAATTGCTCTGTGTCAGTTATTCTAGGATTTAAGAAAAGTTATTCGGTATTACAAATTAAAATTTCATTTTTACATCCTAGAACATGACAATAACAATTATTTAAAATGCTGATTTCCTTTCCATTCACATTGATAGTTCATGCTGATTTACCAGTTAGCGAAAATTCTCGGCTAAATTTCAGTTACATTTCTTTTTCTTCGCAAAAAGAAAGACCTTAGACTTTATTTACTGATTGATGGATATAAGTTGGGTCAGATCATACTAGAGAAAATCCAGGAGCAGCTCAAAGATAGTATCTTAGCAGCAGAGGAACTTCATAGATCCCTGTCTCATGCAGGAAAAGAATTTTCCTCATTTTGGGGGGGTTTTTTTTGGATTTTTTTTTTTTTGTTTGGTTTTGTTTTTGTTTTTAGGGGGTTTTTTGTTTGGTTTTTTTTTTTTTTTTCTTACAGTTCCAGCTCAAGGATGCTCACTTGCTTACAACACCAGGTCAGGTCTAGTCAAGTCTGATACCACTATAAATGAAGACCAAGCATAACTCAGGGCCAGAAGGGCTTTCAAATGGATCAACCTTTATCTGATGATGAACAGAAACCCCAAATTATGTAAGAGTTAGGTGTAATCTTACCTTGCTCTTGCTGAAACCAGATTTTAATATGAAATCAGTAAGAGCAGTTAAAATTGCAATGCAGAGATTCAGTTCTAGAACCCAGCTAGCAAAAGTCTGGTACAATTTACCAGGGTTGCTATTGATTAAACACATAGTCACATTAAAATATTAAAGATATAAGCAGAGTTTCACGAGCCATTCAGAGAGCACATGGTGTCACCAGTCGGGATTGTTTGGAGACCACAAAGTGTAAATATTGGAGGAGGCCTGTGGTGGGACTGTTGTTTGTTTGTTTTTTGTTTTCCACATACCTCTGAAGGTCAGCGTGAACGAGACTGGGATGTTTCTTTCCTGACACTGAGCAGTTGAGAGGAGAAGCACCAGGTTCCCCACCTGCTCTGTGCTACACAGAATTCTCTCACAGAGTACAGGCTGCTTCTCTCACAGAATATGCAGAATTCTCTCACAGAGTACAGGCTGCTGCTTTTCCATCGCTTTGGGATTTAAATACATCCACAATACAAAGACTCTCAGGGAACTTCTTTCTTTTATGCTACATGGCTAAATCAGCATTTACTAACAAGGAAACGTGTCTGATTTCTACTGACAGACGGATACATCCTTTCAACATCCTGTTATGTGAGGGATCATCTGGGAACACAGTAAGTCATAACAGTTCTCAGTTAGCAGTGAATCAGCCCACAGAATAAAAAAATTTATGAGGTCATGTTAGCAGAAAATTTAGGAAATTCAAAGTCTACATAAATTCTTAGTGAGGTTTCCACATAATTTCTGATAGGTTTTTGTGATATTTGAGCTCTCAATTTCTTTGGGTCCAGAAAAGTTCATTTTAAATAATCTCACATATGCTATGAAGGGCCACTTTCACAGCTGGAAGGGAGCAGATGTGCTGGTAGAGAAAAGTTAGAAAAGAAAAAAAAAATTGAAATGAAACAATAGGAAAGTGTTCAGGTGCCATGAGACTGTCTGACCTTGAGCTCAACCCTTTTGCCACCTCACCTCCCACTGCCCAACCCACACTCCCTGAAAAAATGGCTCCTTCTTTTCCTAGCAGGTTTTCTCTCACAGGAAATGCATGGAGAAAAAGGCTCACGTTGCCTGGTCATGATACAGATGTCAAATGTCCCTTAAAACTGCACACATTATGGGCAGACACACGGACAAGTCTAAGACTTGTGTGAATCCCTGCAGAGCTTTCAGACACAGGGGTACATTAGGAGGTAGTGGCCACAGTGAGCTGGGATTGCACTCAAGATGATTAAATTCAAGAAAAGCAATCCTTTTATGTATTTATTTTGTTGAGCCCCTGTGGGAGCATCTTCAGATATGAAGATGAGATTGTCCAGACCTATATGTAATATGCAGAAACTGCAATATCCAGAAACATACTCAAGGCAATAAAAAGGCACAAAAATCTAGACTGAGGACAACACCTGAGATGCCTCTTCTCCCCCTGTCTGTCAAAAAAAAAAAAAAAAAAAAAAAAGAAAAAAGCACTGAAGACATGATGTAGTGCCAGAGCTCAAGCTTGGAGGTTTCTGTGTCCACTTGAGTTCTGCATTTCCAAAAATACATAAGCATCCCCACAGACAGCAAAAAGGATGACAAGAGGCCTCCATAAAACCATTGAGGGAATTAGGGGTCACTCTCATATAGAAAATAGAGGGAAATGTAATCTTTCAGGTGTGGAAAAGAAAGGGAAATGTAAGCTTTCAGGTGTGGAAAAAGCTGGTGCAAGCAGAAAGACTTGTTTTACTACGGATGTTTGAGAACAAAATTAAAGCTTAAAGCATGGCAAGGGCCCTTCACATTTGACATTTATGAAATCTTGGACAATCAAACACTGGAATATACTGCGAGACAGCACAGCAATCCCATCACAGATAGCCCCTGCCAGGCTGGTTAAATACCAGGGACAATGCAGCTGTGTTTGATCCTGTGCAGCTGGATGGATCAAACATCTCCAGGTCCCTTCCAGAACGTGATCCTTGAACTTTAAAAACAGCCTAAACTCTCCTGTGAAATGGAATTTAAAGTCTGAAGCTGTTTAAGTTACAGACAGTTTAGGAAGCACGGTGGTCAGGGGTTTAACATGTAAAAATTGCCCTTCAGTCAAACTATTAAGGAATTGCAAATTACTTACAAATTACATAATGAGCATACTTTGCTATAAACAATCCCCACTGGCCTAAAGCAGAGAGTTCCAATTAATTGCACACCTGTCTTAAACACAGGGCTGTGATGCCTCAGTGTAGAGGAATCTCCATCACATTCCCTACCTCAGCTATTTTAGAAATGCAACCACTTGAAAATCTGAAAAGCAGGTTAAATAAGGAGAAGGAAGAAGAGAGAGGAACACAACTATTCATACCAACTACAGACAGGATAACTTAGAATAACACAGATTATTTTTTCATTGCTTGTAATAAAAAAGGGACAAAACTCTGCTATAAATCACACTTTACCTTTATTGAAAACACAGTAAAAAAAAATTTTCCTACAAAACATTCAGTGTAACATCTCAAACAAAGGAAAAAAACATATTACCACTGCTTTCCACAAAACAAAACAAAAACCAGCCTAGCTAAGGCAGCAGATTTTTTTTTTTTTTTTGTAACACAACAAAATACCCACAACAGAGAACATTATAAATCATAATTCTGGATAACCTAAAATGAACCAGGAAGGGTTGATGGGGAGAAGGTATCTACACCAAAAACTGTTGGGATTAAAGTAACACTCAAAGCACAATTTTTCAGCTGTGTTATACCTTGGTCAGATACATCCATGTGAAAGAAAAGTCAGCTGCTCAAGACTGTGGAGTTTACAAAACCTAAAGCACAAATCAGACCAAGAGGGGACCACCAGTTCCATTCAGCACCTCCCAGCCTCACACAGTTTAGAGATTGTGCGCAATTCATAATTGTTTTTGTAAACTGTGATATTAACCAGTAACACTGCAGTGAAACCCTGAATGTGCACAGTGAAGGGACCTGCTGCCATCATCACAGCCCAGCCCAGCCCAGCCAGCAGCACCAACAGCCACGGACAGGCCAGCTCAGAATTGTGTTTTTATGGTCATGCCACCCAAACACACATGAAGCCAATTCCGTGTGACAGGGATCAGGGTGCCAGCAGCACCCTGAGAACATCCTCAGTCTTCTCACTGGGAATTTTAAAGACAATATTTAGTGGAGACAAAAGCAACACATGATTTCTATTTAGGTAATGTGGGGTTGGGTGCCAAACCCCACAGGAAAGGAAATACACCCTTTTTTGTGTGTATGTGTGTTTCATACACACACACACCAAGATTTCAATTCCCATGACCTAGATGTATCTTCTTTTTCTATCCACTTCTCCTTAAAGCAACAGAAATCACAACAAATAAGGCAAAAATAGTTTGAAAGCTACCTTTAAGAAAGTAAAAGTGACTGAGCTTTGTTATATAAAGCCAAGGAGGAGAAAGTACTCACAGGGATTTTGTGACTCTTAAGAATTTTGGTCCAGACTGAAAAAACCTCACGGTTAGGGGGAAACGGGAAATCATGCACCAGCTAATTTTCTTTTTAAACATGTAAACACACCCACTGAATCCACTGCACAGGTATCACTACCATGCCACTTCTCTGAACGATCAATTCACATGGGGCAAGAAGGCCCAAAATACGCTCATACACATGAAATACAAAAATCCAGAGAACAGGTGAAGAGCCTCACTCGGCACCTCGCACAGCCTGACCCTGCTGGGAGCTGACACAGAGTGTGTCCACCTCCCACTGAGGAAGATCTCCCTGTGCATCCCACAGCAGATGAGCTACAGAGCAGGTCCACAACAGGAGCCACCCTGCAGTGACAGCCACCCCAGCGGCCAAACCAGCTCGTTCCCCTCACTGGGAAGTGGGGCTGTACTCGCATTCCACTGGAAGCTAAAAGCACACATATATGCAATGACTAAACCCTCTCACTCATGATTCAAACTGACTTGAGCTCTTGGTAGTTTGTTAGAGGACTCTCTAGTGACAAGATTGCTTAAATGGTATCTAATGGTAAAAAACAAATTCATAAATGTGAACATTTTTGTAGTGGAAGAGTTCTAACTAGGGCATATCTCTCTACAAGCTATGTGGAAAAAGAAATACATCAAAATCAAAGCAGGTGCCCCAATATTTCAATAGCTGGTATCTATGGAAGCAGGGAATAGAGGAGGAATGCAAAATAAAGCCCTTTTCAGGAAAGGAGTTTCATCCAGTGATGCTGACTATAAAATTTAATGTAATGGGGGTGGGGAGAAAAGCAACAGCAGCCTTGGGGTTAGTGATCAACAAACATCTAGAAGCAGCATTCCAAAGTGCTCAAGTAGGTACGTATCAACATTCAGACACCTAAAAACCTCTAAGAAATAGGATTTCCTAATTTCTATTTGATGTAAGGCCTTCATACAGCCTTCATACAGATAGTGTGAGAAATATCCCATAAATGCTGATATTCTTGACATACTGAATGCCAAGCTATTTAGAAACTATCTCTTTGACTGTTTGGAATCACCTTCTGTATTTGTTAAAACATTTAATGCTATGTATATTAAAAAAAATTCTTGAGCAACAAATGAAACCAAAAAGTTACTGATAAAATATGGTAGTTAACACAAAACTAGCAAGCATCCTAAGGTTTCTGCTGCCAAGATAGAGATACCTTCAGAAGTTCACATGCTCTATAAAAGCCCAAGATACTGTTTCACTGTGAATCACAAAAGAGATTTTAAGAAGTGATGAAATTTTTTTCAGCATCAGTGAATTACTGGCTTATTTGGAGAACATACAATTGACATTTGTATATTAATGATACACATTTCTTTCTCTTTGAAAGAAGAGTTCTAGGTGCTTCAATTGTGAAATATTTCAAAAGCCTTCCATTAAAGTTGCCTTCTGGTATGGTTTTCAACAGTGCATAAATCAAATCTATCTGGATTCTTCTGCTATTTTATGTTTTGTCTGCCTCAAGGGGGCAAGGCAGAAAAGAGGGCATAAGTTGTATCACTGTGTGGCTGGTGGCTGTGGCCTTAGTTCGCTCTTGCTGAATGGGATAAATTCAAATGTAGCAATTTTAAAGTTCAAATCTGACAATGTGACTGAAATAACCTTCCAGCTTATCAACAGTAAATTCAGTGTTCATGGATTGGGGAGGGAAGTCAGTGTAGGCAATATTGTCTCAACTCAGCACTGAAATAACAACAAAAATCCTAATACTAGGAGGTAGGGAATCTTATGTCATTAAAGCAATTAAA
This sequence comes from Pyrgilauda ruficollis, assembly GCF_017590135.1. Classification (NCBI taxonomy): domain Eukaryota; kingdom Metazoa; phylum Chordata; class Aves; order Passeriformes; family Passeridae; genus Pyrgilauda; species Pyrgilauda ruficollis. Next base: position 6,360,251 of record NW_024510321.1, read on the forward strand.
GCTTCACAGTTCACATCAACACTTTTTAAAACAAAACTAAGCACATTTCTTTTTGAAGAGGTTATTTATGTGGCCTTAATGTCCTGTCTCTGCTTAGATTATTTCACCCTGATTTAAAAAAAATGCTATTTTCAAGATCAGAGAATATGTTAAACAGAATTTAGCGGTTTTCCTGTATTTATTATTTCAAAATTTTAGATGCCAGTCCACTAAGGGTAAGGCTCAGCTGCTATACATACACCACCACCACACTTCTGGGAGAAGAAGAGATGGGAAATAACGCAGCGCATGCTTCAAGAACTCAAGGAAAGCCACATGCAGGAAGAGGCCCACTGCTTTCTGTTTCTACTTTATTCCTTTCTAATTTAGACTGCAAATTCTTTAAGAAAAGGGCCATCATGTCTTCAGTACACAGCACTGGGCACAAGTGAGCACCTCAAGTAGCATCAGCTGCTGCACAGACTCATGAGAAACATGGTGGGATGGACAGGGGCTGCAGCCCCTTGGCACCTGTCACTCCTGGTGACACAGGGGAGATGTGACACTCCTGGTGACACAGGGGAGATGTGACACTCCTGGTGACACAGGGGGAGGACGTGTCCCCAGGATCTGCTCCCGTGTCCCTCCTGCCAAGCACCTGCTGCAGCAGCTCCTCCCTGCCTGCGTGGGCAGCCCAGCCCTCCCTCCACTGGTGCTCCAGGTGGTACTTGGGAACCGGACAAGGAAAACAATTTGTCAAATCTTTTAATTTCTATGACACCAGAACAGCCAACAGGGTCAAAGGTATCACAGGAACAGGGCCAAAGATAAACAGCACATTACAGACAGTAAACAAAGCTCCCTATGAATGCAAAACTGTTACTTGTACAGTAACCAATACTACTGTTGCTTAAAGTGATAAGCACATGTGCTTTATGCTTAGAAACCCCACAAATATTACAGTTCTGCAATTGCATTTAATATTGTGCTACCAACACAGAAAAAAAGCCAAAAAACAGCTAACTTAAAACACTCAGTTTACATCTATTTTTTTGGTCTTGTGTGGTATCTAGTTGAAGATGGAAGCATTGATGTGCTTTTTGCCTCGTAAGAAGTGAGGCAGATGTTAATGTTACTAAGATCAGCTGTATATACCTTGAAGGTATAGACCACCTGACTCTACATGAGTCAAAATACTAGGAATGCATTGTCAATATCCATTAATGAATTATCAGTTGCTCGTAATTAAGTGACCATATGATTCTGTGAAAAGTATTCAGTGACCTGTATCTTGCATGCAGTGACAAAGCTTTGCATAAGCACGTCATTTTCAAGGCCAAAGGCGTATTTTAATGTTGACAGTGTCACAATATCAGCAGTTGATTTTAAAACAGAACACTGTCAGTAGTTGCACAGGGTAGTTCTGAATTTCTCATCCATCTTGGAAACCACACAGCACCTCAACCATCCCAGAGAGTCCAGTGTAAAGTCTTCCCTAATGTAGCTTTGACCTACACATCTGCCTGCAGAATGCAGAAGGGGTGGGGACGGTCGAGGCCCTAACATTTGTTTTGAAAAAGAGTTTTAAAGTCTTGCCTGAAGCTTGGGTGCTTCTCAGCAGGAACTGCCCCTGCTCAGTTGAAGTAATTGCAGAAGCCACACACACACTACAATCCACCTTTTTCTGTGTTCTTGGGTCACTGATGCCATGACAAACATCTCTCCAAAGGCATGAGGAGCAAGACCTTTGTTGGTTCATACACCTAGGTTTATTCCCAATATTAATTTCTTCAGAGTGTATTAACTGTATTACCATTGTAACAGAAATATCTCTATAAAGCTAACTGGCCTCACACACCACAGTTCACCAGCCCCATTAAGACATGAGGACAATTTTGGTCATACAATAACTTGCATGAAAAAGCCGACATACTTCAGCAGGTTTTAACTATAATGCCAATACATAAGGCTACAAGCTCTGAGAATACCGGACTGATGCCCCTAATAATATATCTCCTAATATTTTAAATATAAACTCATTTTAGAACAACTTTTACTTATAGCTCTCTGTTATTGGTGGCAAAACTTTGACTCAGATAAAGATTTCTCACTGAAGTGTCAGCACTAAACAAGAGAAAAGATGCTTGTAAATCTTAGTGAAATCAAGTAGTTTTACTTTTTCTTCCAAGACTTGATATAACACATCAATAGTCAGTTCAATAAACCTTGAATTTACACTAATCACACACACACAAAAGAAGTCATTCTCTAGCATCATATTCACTACAGAAATATTTACATTATGCCCCAGTTCAAGTCAGAAAAGGCAGCTGCAAAAAAGATAAATCCTCATTTGTACTGGAGCTTGGTTTTTGAAGCACTTCAGGGGAAAAAAACAAGCAGACATTCACACACACAGCAGTAAGGTCTACAGCCCAGAGCAGCCATCTCAAGAGAACAGCCAAAGAGTTTCTGACACAAGATTTACCTTATTTTGGAACCACACTGGAAATCAAGTTGTCACCAATTAATATAAGACCTCAAACCACAGACAGGCAGACTTGTTTTACAGAAATAGGAAATGAACAGGAAAATTTTCTGGCTCCCTACATGAAGGGGCACTCACTGAAGGCATCCCCATTCCAGTCTGTTTGGAGATTACTTGAGGCTGAGCAGGACAAAAGTGCAACCAGATTTTGAATACTTACTTGGTATTTTTCTTTACTATAAACTGCTTAAAGGATTCCTAAGGCTGCAAGGAAATGCTACAAGAAAGGACATTATCACCCACTGATGCCATCTTGAATCTAAGGCCTCTGAGCAGTTAAACACTTCAGAAATTCAAACTACCAAGACTGCACACGTTTTACTTACCAAACCACCTACTGTCATCTCTACAACCTTAGAATTTAATTTATGATATCTACACATATAGGCCTATATACATGTTCATGTGTACATTAAAAAACAGGCTAGTGACAGATAACTGGGTTATGCCACTGAACAGAAATCCTGGTAACTGAAGTATAAATTCAGAGAAATTTACTTCAAATTAAAGACTGTAGAAAACTGCAACTGCAGCCTCCTAGGCCTGTGCTCCTTGCATTGATTCCAGGTACTGCTTACACACAGTAGTTCATCAAAAATTTCACAGGGGGTCTTGGGTAGGGGAAGGGACATCCAGGGCACAACAGCTCACAGAACTGAGAGCTGTGACAGCGGGGTCTACTCAGCTTTTTACAAAGCATACTAGGCTCAGATTTAACACTGAAGTTAATCTTCATCTTGGACTTCCATAAGACACCGTTTGACCACCAGTAAAGCAAGCTGACATTTGGAGCTAAGGACAGAGAGCTGAAAACACTGGCCTTCTGAGAAAGCACCATGACACATCCTACTGCATCCAGCACTGTGATCTCTCCTGCCCTTTTTAACTCACTCTGAGTAGAGCTGTTTATCTCCTGTCACAGGTACTTACTCCAGCTACTTTACATTTCCAGTAAGGGTCGTATTGGCCTTCAAGTGTGTTTTCTTCTTTTTCTTTTTTTTTAATCAAGTCCCGAAGTTATTCTTTATAGCTGTGTGTGTATAACACAGGAGGTACTGTGCATTCAAATGGTAGCAAGTTTCAAAATAAAGATGTGAGACTTTCAACAAATAAAAAGGAATGCATTTTTCTCTTCAGCTTCCAGTCTTCAAGGCACCTCCTGCATTAACTTCCTGGGAAATAAACAAGCAGACCAAAAGTTCACTGGAAAGAGAAGAATCTGACACACCTAACTTCCTCAGAAGCACACAGCATCAAAGTGAGACACGGCTTGACCCAAACTAACAACTAAAAGCAATATAAAAATGCTGATGAGATGACAGGAATGCCATGAGGTTGATGTTTTCAGCTCTGCTGATTGCAGGTGATTGTTATCACAGTGTTTTTTGATGGCCATTTGCAGAAGGCTTTGTCTCCGAGTCTCTTGGATTGTTTGATAGATGAAGTTTATCTAACCCTGCAAAACATTACAGAATAAGAAAAACTTAGACTCTCCCTTGTTTCATGCACACAGGTATTCAAAAGAACACAACCCAAATCCTACTTCATGATTGCAGACTTCACATTTGCTGAAGACCAGAATTGATTTTCTACCTCCTGTAAGAATTGCTACTGGGAAACTGCCTCAGTGTTTAAGTGAGAAATTCCATTACAGTGGACAAGCATGGAAGGCAGAGAACCCTAACTTCCCACTGCTTAAATCACAGACTCAGATGCTAGGAACCAAGAAATACTTGCAATAATTTACCCTGTCACCTACAAAGACCTAAATTATTACCTAAAATTATTAATTTTATTAATTTGATAATTATTAATTAATTGTTTATTTTAAACTAAAACATCTTTTTGTAAATCACCCACTGCTGATCTTAATGTCATTGGTGATGACCAGATCACTTCTCTAAGCTATTTATATGTCTAATTCCATTTTTAGGACTACACTATTACTGATTTATCTCTGTTTCCAGCCATTAGTTCTTATTGCACAATTCTCTATGGTGAGTGCTAATTCAAGTCTCACATGCTGCCCCAGGCAAGCAGTTAAATTACTCTTTTTGGGAGGGAGGGAGGGAGGGAGGGAGGGAGATGAGGAAAGATGACAAATTTAGCCATATTTTATTCAAAAGAGGCATGATGTCAGTCCTTCCTTGCTTGGTACAGTTTCTCTCTGAAGCCTCTATTAAGTCTCTAAAGCAAAGAATCAAACCTGGGAAGAGTTTCTTATTCATTTCATGTTCTACACTGAACGTTTTACTGAAGTGCCATGATGTACAAAGTCAAACATCTTGCATTGTTGGAATTGGAATTCCAAAATTGACTGCACTACTAAAAACCAAAATCTCCTTAATATTGCCTTATTTGTAGTCCTAATACGTGAATTTTTTGGTCACAGGCCAATTTTAGTTTTAGTTCTCATTCTTTGAATTCCATGGGACAGTTTTTAACAGACACTGTTTGTGATGTGCAGCACTGAAAACAAACCCAGTTTGTGCCAGGAACCTGCAAATTTCAGGGTTTGTGACTCCCTACTCGTGTCAAATCCAGTGACCATGATCCTACTATGCCTGCCTTTTCATGTTTCTTAATCTGCCTTCAACATCTGTAATTTTTTTATTAAACACTTTATTTCTAATTATTTTACAACAATTTTAAGTTAATCTTACACCAGCACTCTGGGAAGTGCTTGGATTTTATTTCAGCACCACAACCCAAAGCAGTGAAAACTAACATGAGTAATTTCTAGATGACACTAACTAAATCCTCAGTTACAAAGAAACACTAAAGTTTCACCATTAATCCTCTCAATTTAAGCAAATATTATTCTAGGAATCTAAATAGAGAGGAGCTTTGTTAATTAGCAAATATAAGATGCGGTGACAACAATAAAAACTAAAAAACATTTTATGTTCTTAGTAACAAATGTGTTTCAATCCTTTCTTCTATGGTCAAGAAATATCAATGCAAGATTTGGTCAGATTTTTTGATTATATCAGGTACAGGTTTTACTCAGCCAGTTACTAAGGTTCTGTACATTCTGTACAATGATTTTCTGATTATATGTTCAAAAAAAGTGTGACAAAATTGAGATCTCTGCTAACTATTTATACGGAACTAATAAGTTGCTTTAGACAAAACAGAAAGACAACTCATACACAAGCTGAAGTTTTCATGTGGAATAATTGTTCATAGCAATGAAAGTGCCTCTGTGCTCTCCAAAGACTGAAAATTCAGCTGGAGACCAATAAGTACCACAGGCATATCATTGAAATCAACTTTGTACCTTAGCTCTGGACTCTTCAATAAACAGATTATTTATCCTCATACTTTAACTTAAGAGAAATTCCCACCAAAAAAAAAGTATTCTGTGAGCTGTGACAGAAGTTTACCAGTAGCACAACAAAGTGTCAATGGTGGAGAAAGAGAGTGGTCAAGCACACAGTGAATTTTCAGGGCTCTGTTACCTAATGCCTTCAGGAGCTCTTCTCTCACAGCAGAAGTGAACTTTCTGACCAGACACAACGTTGTCATGATAGCAAAGAGCAAGTTGTAAGACAACACAATATAGAAGTTCCCCAGCCAGTTGAATCTTCCAAAGTCTCCAAGAAGATCAAATCTGGTGATTCCTGTTAAATTGCATGCAAGATTTAGATCAAAACAATCATAACATTTTTTTAAGAACCACAAACATTTCCTTATATTACATTTACATTTGGAGGCAAAATTCTTATAGACAGCACACCAGAAGACACATGGTTAAACACACAAGACAATGTTTGCTGGTCACTATAAACTGTAAGACACCTTTATCAGAATGTTTTTTAAATTTCATAGTAAAATGCTTGAATAATGGGAGTTTAAATCAATTGTCTATTCTAGGTAAGAACTCTTTTTATAACATCAGTAAATGTAACTAGGAAAAAATCAGCTTTAGTATAAAAACTGCTTGAAACCTCAGTTTCTATAAAATCCTTAATGATTCCAGAAAATGAAATGCACCTTGAGCTTTTATTTTAATAAACACAGGTAGCAAACAGCCTTTCTATGAGAGCCACAACATCTTATGGTAAACATTAAGCCTTTAAAGTGTTCTTCCAGAGCACTGCTTTTGAAACCAAAGTTTAAAGACATGCTTCCGACTGCAGTTTTTCTCCTGGACACACCCACCACTACAGCCATGCAGCACTTGCACAGAAGGAAAAGAGGCTGAAAGATGGTGCTGACAGGTCTCCTTCACAGGGTACCCCCAACCCTGACACTTGGGCTTTGTGCTGATCTATCACTAATTAAATGAACAACATCTTTCTGAAACATGGAAACATCTGCAAGCAGTAGGGCCCATGGCAGAAGGCAGAACAGGAAGAACCACAGGTTGTTCCTTTGTCAGGTGTCATGGAATACTGTCATGGAACACAGCAGAACATTGAGATACCAGCCACATGATCACTATCTAGGATGCAAAGGCTGTTGTATTCCCAAAAAACCTTTGGCACAGATGACGTCAGAGGGAAGAGTGCCCTCCCAACAGTGCAAAAGCAGGAAGCTGACCCTGTCCCAAAACTAAAATGGCAGCAGCAAATGAGGCAATCACAAAGTAGCCCTGGCTCTGAAATTCTTGAAAGCTTCTGATTTTCTATCATCTTATTTTGAAAGTGTTTTGGGGCTTTTAAAAACTGACTTCAAAAGTGATAATAAATGAAGAGACAGAATTAAGAGTCAGCTGCACTTCTTCCAAGAGTAAACCTGACACTTAAGAATCTCACTGTATCTGCATATCCAAGACTTGCAAGCCAGTTATCACAATGTTAAAAGATATACACACTTCTTATACTCAGCATCAGTCATTTATATTAAAACATGGGGATTTAATTTGATATCTAAGGAAAAAAATACTGATATTAAAAGAAGTTGTTTCAAAGGATGAAACAAAACAATCACTGATCAAAACAGCAAAAGAGGGAGGGAGAAATACTAAAAAAGCAGAGAAGGTCTTAGCACAGAAAGAAAAAACTGACTGAATTAACTGGTAAAGAGATGAAGGATGATAAACACAGAGCTGCTTTCTCACTTGAAGGCAAACAGTGTCCTTAGCATTTCCAAAGCAGCAGTGTTTTAGCCAGATTGTGAAGCCACAGGAAAATTAAGGAAGTCAGGTTTGAATGCACAGGCTCCCAAAACTTTAAAGGAAAAGGAACAAAACAGGCAGAGCACTGGAATTCCCTGGAAAAGGAATAACATTCCTTGACACATAGAGGTCCAGAAGAACAGCAAGCCATGGAGCAGTGTTACCAGGACAAACAGAAATGAACCCTGACACTTCTGTTAGAGTAGGTGGGAAAATTATTGTCCATAAATTACATTCAATTTCTTCTTACAAAGAGAAAAAGTCACTGCTCATCAGAAAAGTGACACAGTAACAGTCTGTAAACTCATGGGAGAAAAAGGTTAAAAAAGTTTTGATGTCTTTCTTACAGAAGCAGTATCTACTCAGCCCTCAGAGAAAAAAAACCAAGACTTTTAATAACTCTTCAGTAATTGAAGAAAAACTTGCATATCTAGTGGCACAACTATATAAACACAAAAGCTGATGAAATTTTACCAAATAAACTATTAAACAAAAAACAAATGGTAGGTTTTAGACAGGCACACAAATAAATTTAAAATCCCCATTTACTTGTACATAATACTCAAGTGTAGAATTCTAGGAAAACTTCCATATACTAGAAAGTTCAATTTTCTCTGTTTTCTTTGTTTTTTGCATTCTTGACTTTGAGTGCCTTGTTTCTAATTTGTTTCTCTGTGATTAGCAATATGGCGTTGGTGGGAAACATTTCTCAAGGGCTACTAAAAGGCTTTTAAAAGTTCTGGGGAAATATGAGTTAACTTATTTTAGTTTAAAACTTTCCTGGAGTTCTAGAAGAATGACAGATTAGACATATCCACCACCTACATGTCTAATTAGAATGCTACGAAACACGTAAGAAGAAACTATTTCCATTTTTAAAAGTTGAAAAAGGTCAGTGCATGTATTAGATAACTTTTGCTTTTTCACCTTTCCCATAAGGATAAAGTCTAGTCTTTTCTGTATAGCCTAGAAACTCACTTTTTTAATAAAGTGAAAAGACTATGAATCTGCTTAACATATTTATTTCTTTTCATCTATTCAGTGCCACAGGGTGGTGGCATGTAGTGCAACACACATTGATATTTCTGCAAAAGCACCACATGACTCACTGTACTCTAATACACTCTATTAATCCTGTTTGGACAGCTGTGACTGTGCATTTGTTAGCTGTGTGTTAATTGTTCCATCTTTTTTCTTCTTTTATTTATCTCTATGGCAAACTATTCAGGAATTTCACTTGTTAGTCTGGTTTTTAAGTGAGTTCTACCATTAATCTGTTTCCTATGAGACAACAATGGACCCAGCGTGTACACTTACTCCCACAGAATCTGGTTATTATCAACTGGTAATCTCATGGATCATTAACAATTAATTTTATTTTCTTTTAAACAAGTCTTGAATGCAGTAACTTAGTGGACACAAACTTATGTTACAATACTATTCTAAAACAGTGATTTTTCTATGTAACATCTGGCTCCACATGCTAGAACCATTTCACTTCTTAGACCTTTACCATACTGGTTATATTTTAAAACTGCACTGCTTTAAGTACTTGAATCACCCTTTTGCATTTTTGTGGAGTTTTACTACAGATTTTTATAAGCAAGTCCTAGAATGCTTATTTTAAGATTCAACACTCCAAAATGCATTACAGAGGGATTTTCATTTGCTACAGAAATTATAAATAATTTATTAAAAGGTCCCCTCTGTTGATACACACAGCATGAGAATATTCTAGTATAATACTAGAAAACCATGAACTACTCTTGATTCAAGAGTATTCTCCCTGAAATGAAGACCAGCTAGAGAACTACTGAGCACACACTGCTGGTCTGTGGGCCTGAGCTCAAACTTCTAAGCTTGTACTTAAGACTTGTACAGCCTGAGGTGAAGATTTTTGTTTTGTTCTATTTAATGTTCCCAATGAAATTCACATTAGTTACAAGGATTCTGCACTACTTAAAACATGTAATAGCTTTGCAATTTAACTTCAAGAATTCAAGCTGAAGATTACCTAATTAAAGTGAAGATACAACATGTCTTTCCAACTGGTTAAAACAGCTTAACTACTTCAAATGCTACTGCCAATCCTTAGCAATAAAATCAGGAGTTCTTCAGTTCTGCTATGGTAGACTCAAATTAACTTCAAATTTGAAAAATGAAGTTAACAAAAAATACAGGCATATTATTGTAGGGAAAATGAAGGTAGCCTGGTATCACTGCTGATTAAAAAACTTAATAAATGAAGAGTCATTAACTGTTTTTAAAAAGCCATTTGCACTCAATGTTACCTCAAATTTCAGACACCAAATCCCAAATGTATTTATAGACAGGAACTAAGCACTAATTTCACAGTGAACATGAAACTATTTCAGACTGCTCTGGACAATCAGTTTCCTATCTTTTCATCTCACAATCTCCTGTTTTAAGAAGTCTGACATCTGACTTTTTACAATAACATATTCTCTAAAAAATGTTTAGCATCTTTTTCTTTTTAGAAAATATGTTCTGCAGTTCATGTACTTAGATATATGTTCAACAGTTCATGTAGAAATGAAGGCCACAGATACAAGCTCTTTCACCTGAAAGTGATGGCAAATTACATACCTACAATGAAAAATACAGCAACAGGCTCTTTTTTCTTGTATTTTTTTTTAATTCAATTAAACATCCTTTATTACGATGTTACTTTTATTTCACTTACCCAGCGTCCTTGACATCACTGGCAAAGCAGAGCTCAGCACCAAGATTGAGACACAGTTTCCAATTATCTGTTTGAAAATGACAAACAGCATTTAAATGATAAATGAGATTGCTGAAGGGAACACAAAGAAAAACAGCGGTCAAGATGAAACAGAATAATTCTTAAAAGGCACATTCTTCAAATTGAACCTAAAGCAATTTACAGTAGCATACTGTTAGTCTTGCTGACTTCTCTTGTCACTCCTCTCCACATGGTGTTACACAAGACAAAGATGATCCAAGAAAAAATATCAAATATGTATTCACATGCTTTTAGTCAAAATGTTATGTATGCTCCGATTCAAAATTATTCAAAACAACCATGCTGCAAAGCATCAACTGCTTGCTTACTTCCTGTGAATGTTTTATAAAAGAACAATTCCATGGGCTTAGAATGGATGACTGATACATCAGCTTAAGCCTTGGATGTAACTGCTTGCAGGATTAGCACTATTTAAAAAATTACAACAAAGAGCTTCCTTTCAATTCAATGCCTGTTGTCTACTTTAAATAATACGAAAAAATTCACAGCTGTTAGATTTTACTCTTGTTCTTGTAAAGCCTTTAGAAAGAGTAATTGAAACTTTCTTTCACAAGGGATCATTTGCTTCAGGTCTAGCTCCACCAGAAGCCAAAAGAAAAAAAAATAACACTTGAAAGTAGGTAGACATTTCTACATTCACTATTTCCACACTATTCCTGGTGTACTGTAAACAATCAATACGAAATATTAAGAACATTCCAACTCTCTACTATTTATTACTCTAATCATTCTGTGTGATACCCACTTTCACACTTCCAACAATTTGTAGTAAAAGTATCTTAAGCCATTACTTAAATAAAAAATTAAAAAATTAAAAACAAACAATGAAACATATTGAAAAAATAATTAAATTCAATATCTGTTCCTTGGTTACTGATGACTTCCCCATGTCAGCTGTAGGAATACTTTGCCAAAAGCCTAGGCATGTTCCTCCCAATTAGGTAACATCACTGGTTATTCTAAAGCCAGTGCTAAATTGGAGAAAGTCAAATTAGCTTCAGATTGCAAAATGTTGCTGAATAGCTGTCCTCAGTCTTAGTTTCATTATTCAAATTTGAATTACTTTGTCTGTATTACTTCTAGCATCCACGTTGTTCAGACCTCAAACAAGCTCCCTGAAGTACAGTTAACACAATCAAAGTTACTCATTAGCAATAAGTTCCCTTTGAAGGAAGTTCTTTCACTTGCTTTTCTATAGCCAGTTAACAAGCTCTGCCATTCCTGGCTTTTTACAAGTGAATGGATGCCATCCAAACTAAACAGAGCACATCCTTTTTCCCACTCATTCAGCATTTTGACAATCTTCCAGTTTGTGTTTACGCAGCTTACAAACAAATACTGATCACTGCAAATGAGCCATTCAGGGCAATTACTAAGAGAGTCAGTTTGTCTTGGGTGGCAAGAAAGACAGGAGGGGGCCATGCCCATCCCAGATTGTACCTTACCTTTGTCATTGTTGTGTCATCCTTCCTGGGAGTGAAATTCTCAAAAAACCGAAGACTGTAGAAGCCGACGACAGAAGATACCATAAGATAGCTTTGAGAATCAAGGAAAAAAGGAACCTCCAAGGAATGCAAGTTTCACTCAAGTTCTCAACAGTCTCCTAAAAGTCTTAAGAACTAAAGAAAAAAGAAACAAAAACAAGTGTTTGAGAAGGACTGACGTATCTTTCTTCTTTCCAGGCTAGTGTCTTAGTGTATTACCAGTGTCCCAGAAAACTAGACAGAATACTTGTTAACAGACAGAATTCTTTCAGAAAGGATACAAAATCAAAATGATTTCAAGTGCTGCTCCCACGAAGCCAAAGGTGGATAAGGAAGCATTTCCTATTCCAGGTCCCTACAAGGAAAAAGATACTTTGCATAATTCAGTAAATAACATGCAACAGTTCACAAAGCTAACTTCTACCAAGAACAAAACATGTAACATCTTATATGTAATACAATATTCCCTCAATTCAGTGTTTCAGGGGGGTTCTGATGTCCCACCCTCCAAGTCCCCCCACCCCATTCAATGGCACCAGCAGCTTTCAAACTGCAGTGAAATGTACTGCAAAGACAGAACTGCAAACTCCAGATTACTGATCTGCTTTATTGCATCACTGTACCTACATAAAGCTTCTGCACTATTTTAATAAGCACTCACTACAACATGACATGTAATAAATGTTTGTGTGGGCACAGCAATGAAACCTAGAAGCAAAGTCAAGGTCCAGGCTCATGGTTTCCATTATATTAAAGCAGAAGCCTTCACTTGCACTTCTGCAAGGCCTCCAAAGCTTTACTAAAATTATAAAAAGTGTAAGAGAAGATTACTTTACCCCTGATCCCTTTGGCATTGCAGTCTCATCAACCAACAGGTAAAGAATGTTGAGAGCGACTAAAAGAACTGAAAAAGACTATAAAAAAGTAGAAACAGTCTTGTTATTGAAAAGTATTCCACATTTTTAAAATCTACACATTTATCCTCACCAGACTCCATAATGTCAAGTTTTTGTTAACTGGTCAAGAAAAGAACATCAAGATTGTTGCTTAAACAATCTTCACTCAAAAAATTTAAAACTATTCCCTCAAATAGTCAAAGAACTCTTCATACTTTTTGATGGGAAAAACAAAAAAAAAAAGAAAATTCTTACTGTCTCAATCAGGAGTAATATCATGACAGCTGGATAAACTAAATTCCTTTCCCAAGCAGAAGCTTTTTTCCTCCGTTCTGTTCAGAAGAGAAAAAACATAAGCCTAAAACCATAGATCACCTTAGAATAAAACAAGAATCATTCAACTACCCATAACCTCACTATAAATATTAGTAACAACAGTATCCTGATGTGGAACAAACATCAACCAGTTCATAAGAACATCCACCCTGTACAGATCTACAAAGCAATGGCAAAAATATCAAACCTCTCTAGAGAAAGGCTGGGGAGATAGAGACAAGCAGATTTTTCTTAGATGTATGTTTGCCCTTAGCCTTTTTCTTCCCCTAGCACACAGCAGTTCCACAAAGTTTAAAATCTGCTGAATTTACAAATACATTGTTTACATGTATATTTTAGCATGACCTAAAGGGACAGAACAGAATTTCAGATGTTTAAATAATATTTTTCTCTTGTAACACAGGAAAGACAGAACTAACTTCACTGGACATCATTAGCATGTGCAAGAAAAGAAAAGACTGTTTAAATTTTACAGAACTAGTTCAAACACAAAAAGGAAAGTAACAGCATCAATTAGCCCAAATATTCATAAGCAAATTATACATTAAAAGCTCCATGCACAGAAGTGTTACAATCAATTCCTCTAAAAGAATGTTAAAAATAAGATCCAAATCAGACTCCTTACTTAATTTTTTTTTTTTTTTGTTGGAGAGGCGCAATGATTTTATGTAACGTATTTGCAAATGCACAAATTTAATTAAGAACAAACTGGAATCAATCAAGCGACTGCTCCAAAGTAAACACAGCACCTTAAGGTCACTTAGTAAACTACAATCTACATGAAACACTAGAAAGCCCATTACCTAGATTTGTTTTCTTGCTTCTCACTTTTTCAAGCTCACGTTCCAACTCTACTGTCTGGTATTCCACTGTGGAAGATACACCTTTTAAAACAAAATACATTATTTTCTTTTGGAGGTGACTGCAAGGCACACAATGACAATCTGGATTTAGGAAGCAGCACATTAAGCACTTGTTACTTTAAACTGCAGGTGTTTCTTGGAGACTCTTCAATACTTTTGAAATACTTTTCAAAAACACAGTCTACCCAGAAGAGTTCAGCACAGAGGTTTCAGCATCATCTCCTGTGATCCCAGCCTCTCTGTGATGCTGAATTTCACACAAGTCCAATGACCAGCCATAGTGTGACACACAGATGTGTCAAATACCTCATTCTTTAATCCCTATATCATTCTGGTACCAAGATGTAAAGAATCCCTGGATGCCCTTCAGGAGAATTATTATTTAGCAAAAGTGGACTTTTGCCTTTAAAGTGGCCAGAGCTCCAGATTCAGCTTCTGCCCCTCCCTCCCTTTCCTCAGCAAGCTGTTTCCACACTGCTGACCTGCTTGCTGATGCATCTTCTGCTCATACCAGTTTGCCTGCTCTGTCCCTCCTTGCCACAGATATTCCCACAACCACCCACGAGACCAACCTCTTCCACTTTCCAGTTTACAACATGCATGTGTCACTGTTGTGCAACTCCTCATACTTTCTCCTGTACAGCTTAGTCCTGACAACCATAATATTAATCCCTTTCTTCCTACTAATTTTCTGCCTAAAAGTTGCTCATCAACTTTTCTTCCTATCCTTATGCAGCCTCAAGGAAACCCAGCCCATTTCCTCTCTTCATCCTTTTCCTCTTCAACTTTCCATTCTCTTCCAACCACTCCTCTTTTCCAGTGCAAGCACACTGGAGTTTCCCTCCTTCATGCCAGTTCCTCTACAAACCCTGCACAGTGTTCAGGCACTGACACAGCTCTGCAATGCTGACTAGAAATCTGCTATTTCAGTTCCCATCCCATTGTTTCTGCTTTAGCTTTCACACTCTGCAATCACAACCTGGAAATATTCTGCCTGGGATAAGTTAGAAACTCTCCACTCACATTTGTTCAGAAGTAAAAGGGATGAAAGTGGGGCAATCTCACCTGAAAATAACTTAAGGGCTCATATTTTCCCTGTGTATTCCAGGCCAATCTCACTCTGCAATAACACAACATGGCAGTGACAGTTCAAGGTCTCAAAGTCCAAGTCCTCTCTGTGGTTGTTTTGCTGATTTACATTCACACCTTTCACCTGCTGGCCATTCCCTACCCTCAGCCCTACCTTTGGCCCTGGACTAACCTGTAGGAGCACCATGCTCCATGGACTTTTTTTAAACAGTCTCTAATAAATTTATATGAGATTAATATTCTTGTCCAGGCTTTTATCTGATATCTTGATCACTTGCCTACAAAATCTAAATAGCACTTCAGCTGCTGGCACAGCAACATTACTTTGTAGTCCAGTCTCATTATTTCCTTATTTTCTGTTGTCTCCTCATCCATCCAGCAACCACAATACAAAAAAAAGGTGACTCTTCTTATTGCAGACTATTAAATACTGACTTGTTCAATGCAGTCAAATCATCAATGAAACATCCAACTGTTTAAAATTTTAAATGTTTAATCTAACAACTGAATGTTTCTTTCAAACACATTTTTGCATACAACACAATTTCTGTGATTTGTCTAAGCATTTATCTTGGACATCAGTTAAATAATGAATATGGGATAATATATATTTGATAGAGCTTCAAATATATAAATTGGACTCAGGTTTACCCAGTAAGACCTACAGATACTGTTCAATTGGAACATCTTAGCACTTGAAGTGCCTGAAATCAAATGTCAGTTCCACTTCTCAGTGTTTTTTAAAAAAATTAATCATAATACACAGGTTTTCAGAAAAAGTCTTTTAAAAACCCAAGCTAATTATCACTATAAAAATAAGCTTTTGCGATGATGCATATCCCCTCAGAAAAGTCTAAAACATCTGTTTTATGGAATGACTAATTACCATTAGGTGGGAAAAAGGATAGCAATAGAGCTCAGTGGGAAAAGAACTTTCATGGAAGCAGTTGAACAAGAAGGAAAACTCAAGTCAGCATCTGATGTCTTCTTCTTTGCTGCAACTGATTTAGGAGTCTCTGAGGAAAAGCTCAGCTCAATATATGTTTTTCTCTCCTCTCAAAATAAAAATCCAGAGTTCAAAACACTGATTTCATGGGAGTCTATCCAACAAATCAGCATCATCACAGAAGGCCCCTAAGACAGAGGTCAGTAGAAATTCTGAATCATATCTAAGTGCTGTTGTAGTTCCTCCTTAAAAATAGTTGCAAACAACAGGTTGCTATACAAAAGGATATTTTATGAGAGAGGCAAGGTTTCAGATCAGTCAAAAGAGTATTTGGAAAGGATGCGGCTAAATTCCTAAAAGCTCTTTAACATTAGCTTTATTTCAAACACGCACAAAGTTCAATGTCAGCGCTGTCTAGCCAATAAATCAAATTGGTAGACGAGACTTGTTTGGACTAGCAATGAAAAGTTAGAAGGGATTCTCCAAGAAAGCCACAAAGCAGCTCATTTAAGGTCAATTTAACGGTATTATTCTGTTTTTCTTCCAGCTCCGACATAAGATTTCAGTACCTCAAAGGAAATTGTAAGAGTATCTATTTGCATTCCCCCAAGGTGATTGGCAGTTCACCACCAATTAGTTCAAAATTACACTGTTACTAGTGTGCAATAAAAAAAACACCTTTCATCTTTCTTACATAGGTAAGGATACCTTCAGAGCCAATAACTTTGATCAAGTAAGTATTTTTGATCCTACCCCACCCGTCTCTTTGGATTCAGGAAAACTAATAGCTGAAGGCAACTTTTTTCTTTTAATATAAAAAAGTCCCAGCTTTATTTTTCAACTGTAGGAGTGATGTGGGTACTGAAATATAATACACTGGAAACAAACATTTTCCCAAAGCCCAGTATCTCTTCAATAGATAAAAATACTAGGGTAGATAACACAATCAAACTTTCCCCTCCCTCCTCCTCTGATTTTCAGTTAGACACTGCAGACACCTGAGGAGGAAGAAAATTAGTTCCCACAAAGAAGATCTACAGTTTCACAGATAGATTTATTTTCAAATATGAAAAGCTTTACAATCATCAAGTATCACTTAAGCCTCTGCTCTGGTCCTCTTCATTTTAATCAAAATTCAACTCTTTAGTTATACATATAAATAAAGTATATAATTTCAGAGGACTTCACTGGAAACCTGCCCAGTAGGGTTACTTAAGCACCACTGGATTTCCACCACCAACACCGTGGAAGAGTTGCAACAGCCATGGCAGAGGAAGTGTGTAGCTGAATATATCCACTGTGATGCAGCAACAGAGTGACAATCTGCATACTAAAACACAGGTTATGGACTCTAACATCACAGCATGACATTTACTGATGTAATTAGCACCACCCCCATTTATACACAGTTTTTAAAAAGCAATAACCATGGCAAGCATGACCTTTCATAGTTCTGGCAATAACGATATCATTGTTTTTGACATAATTTGTATGTATTAGAAAGCCTTCTGGCAGAGATTAAGGTTTCCATGTTCACCATAACGAGAATTGTGCTTAAATTTACTGAAGTAACTACTACAAAAATCCTGCAAAGCTTTTTCCTGCACATATAGCATCTTGCCCCAACTACATGCTAGATGAAAATTTAGATTTTCATTTATTTTTCAGCTTAACTCCATTATTTTTTTCTGTACACCAATCTAGGGGTTTTCAAGCATTCCTTTTGGGGCTGTCAATGCCATTCCCTCAGCACTGGAAACAGAGGGAATCCAGTTCCTCTCCTGTCTCAGGATATTTAAGCCCCATGTCTTTCACTGCCCAAGCGCAGGCTGGTGAGTGCTCCATGGAATATGGGTGGGCTGCAGTTCCACTTCTCACTGAATACCAAGCCACGTGCTGAAAGCAAATCCAGTCTCTTGGCTGGTGTTAGGGGAGCTCCTGGCACACATTCTAAATCCATACCCAGTTAGTGGGCACCTACAAACAGCCTAGGTCCACTCCACAAGTGATATCAAACTGCAACATAAGCAACTGTTGAGAGACTTCTGCAAGAAAAAGAGCAGCCAAGCATCACCTAAATAATCACATTCCCCATCTGAACACTACCTCCAATAGATTCCTGAATAACTACTGGGTCATTGCTCTGTGTTGTACACAAGCAGAATCACCATGACAACATAAAATATTCAATAACAAATATTTTACAGTTCCCAGCTAACATCAAACACACAGAATGATTATCATTACCCCATCACAGCTTCAAAGACACTCACTGCTGCATCTTTTTGTGTGCCTGTGTGTAAATGCACACATAGTGTGTCACTATAAACATCTGAAAAGGTGAATGTTACTTGTAAACTGAAGTGATGGCTGATTTAAGCACAAAGAAGTCACTACTCCTCCACAAATTTTAAGCACTGGAATAAAGATGACCACCATGATCTCTGCTATCAAAGGTACTTCCCCTGACCAAGCAAGTTCGAAATGAGACTTAATAAGACCTCAGAGAAGGAAAGCTTAAGATATATGACAGAAGACTGAAAAGCAGGAGAGAAAAAACAGGAAACTTTAAAAATTAAGGCTAAAATAAGTCATCATGTCACATACACTGTGGTACTACCTTACATGAAAATTCCTTGGTTTTCAAAACTGCAGTAGTTGCATAAATTACAGATGGATGGCTTATGCACGCAGTTAAAATCAAGTCAAAAGATTTGTACAACATGATTTCCAGGTTTACAGAACCAATAAATTTTCCGTAAGTAGTGCCTGCCTGTTGCAACACTTCTCTCTATTCTAAGTCAAAACTTCATACTTTACTTCATACTTCATGTTTTTTAAACACTTGATAACAGAAACACCTTATCAATAAATGCAAAATTTTAAGACTTAATACATTAAGTCTAAAGACATTCTTGTAATTATTAATTTTCATTACCTATTAACAGCATGTTTTTATTTATTAAATTCAACAAATAACTCCTAGAATACAAAGAAGTGCTCTGATTTTTAATGGATTACTACCTAAGATTTTAAATAACAATCAACTAAAACACCAAAAAATCCTTCCAATTAAAAATAAAAACTCATATTGCAGGAAGTCAAATCTCTTGCTAATGTAAGTTCACTGTCCTTCAAACAAGTCAACTAAAACACCAAAAAATCCTTCAAATTAAAAACAAAAACTCATATTGCAGGAAGTCAAATCTCTTGCTAATGTAAGTTCACTGTCCTTCAAACAAGGCTGAAATAGAGTCATTTACAATCCAAGCTATTTTGCAGTAAGGGTGGTGAGTCTGGACAACTACTCAATTGCTCTCTCAGGCTCAGAACATTCCCACATTAGAGAGCTGACGAACAATTCAAAAACAAAACCAAAGCAAACCATGCATAAGAGCCAATCTTGGAAAACCCAGTGAGGAAATGTACACCTGTAACATTTGTTACAGGCTAAGATGGTGGAATTTTCTGTTTTGACAGAAGACGCTGCACAACAGTGAGACTCCTGACCAGAATCACTCTGCTCTAAATACTGCATCTGAAGCAGTACCATTACAGGTGTAACATACATACCATTAAGCTTCCTCTGAATTGCTTCTTCCTCTAAAGTGATGATATACATCTGCTCATCTAGGTCTTCCAAGATCTGTATTTGCAAACAGAAACACTTGTTGTCCTGAATGAACTTACATAATCAGATTCACTTTGCTCCTGTAACCTGTACTTTAAATATACAGTCTACAACTTTACAATAGTGACACAAGTAAGAACTTCACAGAAGATTATTCCATTCTGTCACACAATTATGTCTTTACTGTAAGAAAAGTTACTTTAAAGTTTTTATTTCAAGTTAAGGCTTTTATATTTAGTTTCAATCTAAAGAGACAGAACAGTATGTCTGACCTACATTCAAATTGTATCACCCTTCACACCCAATTTAAACAAAAATAACTAAAGATTTTGAAAAACTGCATTAAAAAGCAACTTTTCATATAAGCAAGTATTTCCTGCAAATATAAAACCAAATAAATGAAGTCAGTCTATCTCAGCTACCAGGTGCTTTGAGACTAAAGATAAAAATAGTAGGTATTTTCTTTGAATTTCCAGGGTTGAACTGACTAATGAAAAGGAAAGCAAGATCTAAGTGCACCCAAATATTAGTAAATACAAACCAGGACATGTTGACACCCAAGTCACTAGAGCACTTGTATGTGGTACAAACTCCTCCCTTCCCTCGCAGCATTCAGAACATGAACCAAAGAGCATCTGTGTGTAACAACAAGCTCTTAAAGATGACTACCCACATTTCACCCATCTGTGTATATCCCAGGTACCGCTCTTGTTATCCAGACTTTGTTTGCTCTTGTATTCTTTGCTACTGAACTCAGAATATGCCCACGCTTTTCAGGCACTGGTAAAACATAGCAGGAAATACTGATAATAAATAATATTAGTAGCATTGACACAGACCGAAAAATCAGAGGAAGTCTGTATTATTATAAGAAAAACTTTGGAAAAAAACAGGCTTTTGTGCTGTATGAAAAACATGAAATGAGTACGTAAGTAGTGGTTCTAGAAACCAATGAACTGCAGAGTTCTGTAGAAGTGTAAGCATTCCAGATGAAAGTACCCAAATACCATTCCACCTTCTCACAGGTAGGACAGGAGGACACAGGAGGACAGAAACATGTAGCACGGGAGCACAGAACTGTGGAGCACTTACTGTCGGCTTCACCAGCAACTGACCCATTACTGTAAACATCCGTGAGAGCCCCACTGGCGTGCACACTGCGGGGGAAGGAAGAGCATGCAGAACAGTCACTTCTAAGTCAAAGACCAGGTGTTTTTATTTGGATGCTTAATGTGCTATTCCTCATACAACCATTTTCTTCTTTTGAAAAGAAGTGCAAGAGCTTAAAGCTCAACATGAACTTTCAAGCCCATTGCAATCACATTAATTTTGAACAAGACAAGCTTCTCCCCCGTCCAAGACCTTAATGTGATTTTTTTTTTTTTGGCAACAAGGAACACCACATGATCAGAGATCTTAAACTTGCTCAATTAATTATTTATTCAAAGCATGTGGCACCAAAAGCTATGTCTTCACTAGTAAATTCAGCAGTGCCAGGATGCACTGGATTCCTGGGCTTTAAGATTGGATTGCCTACACCAGTAAATGGTTAGAACTGTTCCTGGTATGATTTGCCCTGGGTCAGTTAACATTTTCCCAAATAATTCTCAGTGCTCATCTGGAGTTCAGGCAGCCCAGGGACCATTATCATGAGCCAAAGCTGCACAGATTGCAATATCCTGGATGGAGTGACACTGGCTGGCCACAGCACTGGAGAACATCTCGGGCACGTTTCATGTTTTAGCACAGGTGTAGCTGCAAGGCCAAGAGATCCTGAAGCTGCTTTGGTCTCAAAGTTATCCTTCAGCTTCCACTGAGAGTAGACTCAGCTACCAGACATTAGATTATTTTCTGTGAAATAACAACAGGCCCTTTCTGATCCTAGTCTGTGATAGTTTTCAGGAATGATGCATGTATGCTTCTTGGGAGAAAGGCTCAACCATGATAATAGAAAATTATTAGCAGAAAACAACAGTTTAGAGAAAACAGCCTTCAAATACTGAAATATGTCAGAGATGAAAGAATTTATAACAATATAGATGAGCATGTACACCTATAGTTTCCATTATAATAAAACATTGTTGCCAAAAAAAAAAAAACAAGACAAGATTTTATTATGAGGATTGCATTTATTTTTATTAACTAGTGTTTCACTACAGCTACTGCATATTACAGGAAAAATACAGGAGTATTCAAAAATCTAACTTAAGCTAGTCTGCCTTTAGTGCAGAAGAATCCTGCAGGAAAAGGAGAAAAGACAAACAAAGTGATGCTTCAAATCATCACTGCAATAGGCTTTATCCAATCACTGCTTCAGCAATTAAACCAGCTGAAGATCTAAAGCTCTGCCCCAGCAGCTGCCCCTACTGCCCTTTCAGCTATACAGATCTAACAGCTTTGGAGGCCTTCACCTCAGTGATTTGCTTAAGTCACACATTTCCAAAACCTGGCATTTAGTCACAATAATTTCAGTGAACTGGTTTACAACAGCCCCAGAACAGAGGCTGAGTTTTCAGCTCTGCTGGAGCAAACTGCAGGGCAGACTTCAAGTTTTGTAAACCAACTTCCCATTAAAGTGTTCAGCACCTCTGTCAATGCCACTCTGGAACAGCCTGCACAAGATGTTGAGAAGCCCACTGTTAATCCTCCCACCTTCCTCCAAAGGGGATTTGAGAATCTGCACATACAGAGAACCCAAGGAGACTAACTGAGGTCTCTTTCATAGATCTGTTTAAAGGACATCAAAATTATCATTCCCCACTCTTTCTCCACAGTGACAGCCCCATGTAAGCTTTGAACCTGTCAAGCTTAGAGAAGAGACGAAACCACAGTAATCTAGAAAAGTAGATGTTCTGTCCCTCTCAGCCACTTTCTAGAAATTATTCAAGGAGGGGGCTGAGACTGTAAGTGGGATTTGGAGCCTTCCATGTTTCTTATTCCCCTGAACATGGATGACTGAATTCTGGTTAGGAGCAGCTGGTGTAAGTTTGGGTTTTTACTGCATTTGCTTCAAATGCAATTGTGTAACTGACCTGCAGACTGGCCAGAGACCAGCTGTGTGGTTATGAAAGCTGGCTGCACTGCCTTCCAACTCCTGCCTATACTGCAACATTTTCAATTACAAAAGGAAGAATGGTAGTTATAATGAATATAGGACAAAATGTTCCAAAATCATTTTCTCACCATATTACCGGCCTCCTGCAGACATTCCATTTAAAAATTGTGCTTTTCTTTGCAGAATGGAGTCCCTATTTTTCAACTACCTGCTTTAACAAGTTATTAGTCAAAAATGGGTGAGTTGGAAAGTTTCTGAAAAATTGAAAATCTAAGGTATCATTTATTTAAACTTCAGAACCCAAACCTAACAAATTCACATCTAAATTTAAATTTAATCAGAAAAAGAAAATCCCACTCAACTTTGACAATCAAAAAGTTTCCTTTAACCATTAAAAAAAATTGAACACAATACACAAAAAAATCCCCCACCATACTATCATTCATCTTTTGGAATAACGAGAAAAATACTTACACAGCAGTAACAAGCATCCCATCAGTGATATACAGGAATATAAATATGGGAGGTAGAATTCCCAGAGGTCTGTAAAGAAAACATTGAGCACAACTTTAGCTAATTACCAAGAGGCTACTTACGTCACAGAATTTAACATCAAAATGGTGCTGATTGAATTAAGATACATTCTTCACAACCTGTGCAATACTCACATAGCATGTACTAGAAATACATTTAACTGGAAACCTGCTTTTCTGTATTTACAATGAGACTGGGTGAAGGTTCTTTTGCATTCCATACCATATAAAGACTCCATACTGGCAGCATCATTGTCTATGAGTGCTGAAGCCACCCATACGATTCCAAGGATAAGCAGTGCAAGAAGAATGAGCATTACAAGGGTTTCCAAAATCCGTGCTCTGATGCCCTATGGGCAGAAGAGGGGAGGGAGGAAAAAAAACACAGCCAAAAAGTTTGAATCAGGTATTTTCAAATGTTTGCAAAATTACAAGTAAATAGCAGATCCTTCTCCCTAAATACATACTTACATTTTATCATGTAGACAAAAGCATAACATGTAATGCACATTTAAAAGGCAGTGCATAAAAAAAGGAAGTACTTATGGCTTTATAGTGCCCATATTGCATTTTTCCCCTTAAACCCATAGAAAAACGTTTTAAATTGCATATGCCTTACAGTTCTCATTAATCTCATTATTCCATAAAGTACTCTTTATACCGTATGATTTTGTTCGAGCATTTTTAAAAGATGGATTACTTTTCTAATACTTTCAGCAAAGAAAGTGGATTAGCAAATTTTTATCTATGATTCCAATCAAGGGAATGGAAAGCCAATTATGGCAAATAGCCAAACGGCCCGGCAAGCATTAAACGCTGCGCAGGTACAATGCAGCGATTGGCTTCGATCCGCTCGGCAGCCGTCAGTCTGCGGAGCCCTCCAGCGCTCGGCTGCGGGACTGCCGCTCCCGGCTCCCGCCCCGCCGGGCACACCTCTGCAAAACGGAACAACAATCCGACAGCTGATGCTCCATTCGCTAATATATAGACAGCAAATAACAAAAAAAAAAAATCACATTTACTTTTTATTTACTTTTTACTGGTATAAATCAGATTTACCGTTGTCACTAATTTAACTAATTTTGAACAATAGAGTGATTGGGATGCTTTCTTCAGGCATTCACGCCATTAAGGAACCATCAGACTGATATTTAACTAACATTTTACTTTTTTTTTTCCTTTGTTTGCAGTATACATCTCCACGAACAAATCTAACTTGTTTTTCATACAGGTTCACCCCAGCTTGGGGATATTTCATTGCAAAGACTACTTGATAGTTAAAAGCACAACATTTATTTTATTATTTTTTCTATTTTTATCACATCTTCCCTCACTGCTTAACGAGGGGGTTACTTAAGGCTAATCTTCATATGACATTTACCCTAAAAATTACAGTCTCTACATAATCACTGCATCCAAGCAGGAACGAGGACCCCAGGCATTCTAACCATGAGCACTGAGCTCTTGCAGCACACCAGTTCCT
Organism: Pyrgilauda ruficollis; assembly: GCF_017590135.1. NCBI lineage: Eukaryota > Metazoa > Chordata > Aves > Passeriformes > Passeridae > Pyrgilauda > Pyrgilauda ruficollis. The sequence goes on from NW_024510321.1 coordinate 6,385,001, forward strand.
CTCCTCCACCAGTCCTCTGCAGAACAGGAAGATCACCACTGACAACTCTCTCCATTCTGCTCAGGGCAGAAGAATTTTTATGTTGCATAGCACACACAGACTAGGATTCACACTCATTTAAATATAGTGAAATCATAATGCTTTAAAGAACTTTGGTGAAGTGATAAATAGAAATATTCTGTCATAGACACTAATGAATATTTGGTAATGGTCCAGGATAAAAAAGAAATTAAGACATTTAAAGCATATAGGTAAATACTTAATCTCAATTAGGCACCCATAAGACTGTGCCCTGTGAAAACATTGATGTTCCAGGCACATTAGTTCATACTTACATACATTAGAGTACTTGCCAAATAGCTGCTATTTGAAAGGAATGAAAGGCACAGAATTTTCCCCCCTGGGCACATGGAGAAAACCTCTGGAGAATCATGGAATGATTGAGATTGGCAAGGACCTTCAGAGGTCACCTGATCCACCCCCAGCTCAAGCAGACACCTAAAGCTGGTTGCCCAGGAATCTTTTTAGCACCTCCAAGCTTGGAGACTCCAAAATCTCTCAAGACAACCTCTGACTTCATTTTCAGTAAAACAAGCTGCCCCCTGGAGTACTTCTATTTTAAGGCAGTCAAATTTTCATTTGACATTTACTTTTCATTGGCCAAATAATGCTGGGATCCGGATTAAGTTCGAGGAGTGAAAAAAAAAAAAAAAATGAAGAGTGACACGAACAGAGAGAAGGGGCTCAGAAAGCACCCTCACTTTTGTATACACTGGGGTTATTCCTCCTCTCCAGGGACATGCAGAGAAGAGGGAAAGCTGTGTACACCAAGAGGGACAAAGAGATGAATTGGACCACAAAGAGCAAAATGATAAAACTAATGCATGCTAAAAACTAAAAAGAAAGGCAGAAGTGTTGATTACAGTCTGATCTTTGGTCTTCATACATCAACTTCTCTGCATGTCAGTAAGGAGAGGCACATGTTCCCAGAATGGACTCAGGATCGGTGTTTAGGAAACATCCACCAGTTTGAAGGAAGGCAGTACTTCTCTTTCTTAACAGTGATTTTGGTTTTAGTAGCTCTCCACTTTAATGTCTTTTTCCATGAAGGTATCTAGAATAAAGCAGCAACTGTCATTGCACTACAAGCCCAAATCAATATCTCTGGTAACAGCTGAACAGGAAAACAAAACATTGTTCCTTACAAATTCTTCCAGCTGAGTTTTAGATTATCCATAAAGCAAAAGCCACTCCTGAAAGTCAATGCCCTGCGTGGTTCCCTACTGTCCCTAAGCTGAAGTCCAACACCTGACAGGCTGACTGACACATTAAAGGAGTCTCTTGTGGAAGATGAAAAAAAAAAATTATAAACAAAAACTTTTGGAAGCAAATTACTATAATCCAATAGAAACTGTAATTTAGCTGTTTATCAAGAAAATTGGGGGAAAAAACTGACAGATTATATGTTCAAACCCCCAACTTCTTTTTTTTAAACTTCAAAGTTTCACAGCTTCTAAGTCCATAGCTCACCTACACTTACACTCACAGCATATTTTCGAAATCCACCTAGTTCTTTAACACAAGCACTTAACCAAGTGAAGTATTTTATTAAAGGAAAGATATGTAACACATCAATCCCAGCAGACTGCAACTTGTCAGGAGCTCAGTAATATCTGTCATCTTCTCTCTGCACTAATGGGGGAAGTGGAAAAAAAAAAAGAGCATTTGAAGCTCTCAAGGCCTGCCTACAAATAAAAGCTGTCCTACAAACACATTCTAAGGATCTTGTGGTTTGTACAGCCTTAGAGATATCTGACTCTCAGACTTCTAATTCTTTAAAATTCAATTGTCAAGACAATCAGAAGTTTTTATAGCTTAATCCTGAGCTACTTATGTTGCCTGGAGCACCAGGCCTAAGGGTTCATGTTTCCAGAAAAGCCTAATTTCAGCAGGAAAGGTTTTAATTATTTTAGAAGTGTTCTGACAAATTTTTAATTGCTGCTCTGTATCACCAAAATCTTACCATGTTTCTTTGCTATTATGATTAACACAGATAAGTCATCCCAGATGACAAATAGCCAAAAGATATTAAAAAACAACACATGGCCAAAAAAGGTAATTCTTCATCTGAAAAACCCAATGAAGTACAAATGGCAGCAATAGTCCTGAAGGAATAACAGATGTCATACAAGAAACTCAGCATAATTACCAAGGAAAGCACCTCTCCTCTGCAATATATTTGTGTTGAAGGATGACTATTATGCCACTTGAAACACATTCAGACTTTTCCTGTTTTAGGTGTTCACACATAACACCTAGAGATTGGTTTTACTTTAGAAGGTAACATGTGATGATAGGTCCTTACAGCTTTTCAATAAGGAAAAAGAAAATTTCTTGATAATGGAGGCAAAAGTGTTGGAGTTTTTTTTCCCCCATTTAAAATTCTGTAACTACTTTGAATTATAGAAATGTAACAACACAACATGCTTTGCCATTAATCTGGCACCAGTAACAAGTGAAGACCTTGCCTGGCACACTGGCTGTCCACCAGGTTTCAGGCCTCTCACACAACCAGCAGTTGCACAGAGATCTCTCCTGACTCACAAGGACAGTGCAAAAAACCTCCTGCCTGCTCCTCTCTCCATTAAGAGCCGCATGAAAACTCTGGAAAGTTTAAAAGGAAATGCTATTCTAACAATGCTAAGGTAAGACATGCACCATATTCCAGGAGAGACACTGTGCAAAGTAATGTGGCACAACCTGGGCCAGACAATCACATGTGGTTATTTTTTGGGAAAGAATTATTAAATAAATGAAAGCAATCAAGCCATTTGTTGCCAATTTTTTGCTCTGTCAGTTGTGAGGAGAAACACAATCATTATTCTTCAGAAATTTAAGCATAGTTTTTAATGTTGTCTAATGCTATGTGGATTTTAACACGTACATCAAGATATTTACCAGGAGTTCTCTCGTTTTAATGCTGATGAATGATCAGAAAACCTTTCAGTATGTTATTGTCTCTTTTTGCAAGAGGCAAAATTCCTGGTAAAGTGAAAGAACTACAGCTCCATCCTTACCCTAAGAAAAAGCATTTCTTTGTTGGACCATTACCTGACTATAGAGATTTTGATGAACATATTATTAACTCCTATAAAATGGACATTTTTGGATCTACATTGCTAATGCAGGACATGGAATGGCTTTTATTAATTCAACATTTTAATCTGGTTGCAAATTGTGCAGGAAAAAAAAAACAATAAAACACCCTATCATCAATGAAATAAAAATTACATGTTACACACAAAACCAGAGAGTGCTAACTAAGTTTCTATGGTGCTGAATATGTGAACACAGCCCTGCTTGGACATCTTGACCTCTTGCAAGGTAGGTAAACACCACTTTTTACACCATGCCCTGACCCATGGGGAAAGCCTGGGAAACATTTCTGCAATCATGGCACATTTAAAGTACACACGACACCCATTGTTCTCACGTGACAGAAAGGAGCCTTAGTAACCTCAGGATTTGTTCAGCGAGGGGCTGATGGCAACAAACACACATGATAACATCTGCAGGAGAAGTGGAGGCACCAAAAAAGGGAAAATTACACTGGGTATGAGGTTGGGGATGTTATATATTAACCCCAATTATGTTTTTTAGCATGTGACACCCCCTCTTTCTCAATTTGTTAGCATTAGTGAAGAGATGTGTCAAGCATTTCACCCCTTTCTATGGTTTGACACCAGAACCAGAGCAATCCTTGCTGTGACCTATTCAAGGCAGTCCACAAACAAGTTTCTAATAAGTAAAGGAGAACAATTTTGCCTCAGGCAACATTAAACACATACTACATTTAGCACACTGATATTTAGTCAAGGGGTCATTACCTCTTGAGACTACACAAACTACTAAGTCAAAAACAGATGCTGTAGTTTTAGGAAAACTCAGTTCATTTTAAAAATGTAGCTGCTAATGATTCAGAACTTTCATGAAGCAAGCTAAGAAATTTTAATCAAGAAGATTGTTATAATAGATTCAGGCATCAGATTCAAGTAAGTAGAGGAAAAAGAAAACCAACAATTCCTTGCTCATACAAGAATCAAATACTTCAGACTATAACTAGCACTGACTGTGTCTTCCCCCACACCGCCTCTTCCCTCACAGAAACTTCACAGTCTATAGGGATTTTAAGATTAAAATGAGCACTTTACATCACAAGTGTATTTTAAAGTTTGTATTTATTTTCCACAAAATACAAACATGAAAAAGTCAGTCATAAAACATTCCCAGCAACTACCAGCTGATTTTTCTGTTAGTGTCTTTTCTCAAATGGTTTCACAGTTGTTACCACGCTATCAATGGAGCAAGAGTAGGCAGCCAAAATACTGAACTGTATCAAACTTAACAGCCACACAGGATAAGTAACAAAATCCAGAAAAATCTGAAAATCCAGAAAAATTAAGTTTTGTTGGAAAAACCCAAAATTATTTCTTTGGGTACTGGCTAAAGACATGTAACAATAAGCATTAGAGTTATGCCTGCCAAGCTGGAAGTGAAGGACCAAAAACCCCTCAAGCAGAGCTCAAGAAAAAGATGTCTTTACTTAATAGCCTGGGGAGGAGGCCACCTATTCAGGATCCAGTACACTCACTGCAGTGAGTCCTGTGCCAAAGAAAACTTATGCTCCTTTCTTCAGTGTCCCAGACAAGCACCCAAACCACAATGTTCTAGCATAGTTTGGGGTCCATACCCATCAAACGTTCCTGTTGACGCTACTGCACACAAATAACTCGGTGAAATAACCTAAGAACCAAGGCAGACTCCTTGCAGACTTGAGTCCTTGTGACCAGAATAAAAAACAGTCCTCACTTTTTTCCCTAGGATCTATTTAATTATCCACTGCAAGATGGACTCAAATTAGAATAATAAGGTGGGATTCATTTACTGCCTAGCAGTTAAGGCACTGTTTCAAACACATGAATTGAAATTACTCAAGCAAAGAGCTGGCTCTTCCACATTAGGCATCACTCTTGAAAATTCAACAGAGAAATAGTACATTTGAAGTATTATTGCTTACAAATTTTGTATCTGAATACATACCAGAATAAAGAATACATACCAATTTCTTAAAATAAGGAAAAGCTAGACAGAATAGCAGCCAAAATGCAAGCAGGCACTAACTGGAATAAACTAATTACAGTCCACAGCTGTCAGATCCACTTGACTACCCTGCTGCAGCTCACCCTAAAAGGGATGGACGCAGATCTGGGGACATCCAACCCTAACCTTCTGGGGAGAAGGGAAATGAGAAATGAAAGGATGATCACAGTAAAATGGTCACTTCCCCCCACAAGTTTGCTCTGTTGTTCCATTCACTAGCCCAGCTCTCACTAATTAGCTCTCAGATGATCCACTCCCTCCACCTACCAAGTTTCCCAGACTTTCCAATGCCACCTGCAACAACATGGGAGCTGTGGGATTTCTGACACTATGAGTGTCTCCCTCTAATCATTTACTTTTGGATCAGAAAGAATCTTTCCTGCTAGACTGGCCTGATAGGAAGATAAATAGATGTTTTCCAACTTCTTTGTAGCTTGGCAGAGCATTAAGATAAGTAACATCAACTATAAAGAAAGACTTGGAATTTGTGATTGTGTTTCTGGCAGAATGAAACCCTGAAGACAGTTACCAAAAGCAAATGACATGTACAAGCACAAAGGTCACTTTTAATGTTCTGAAATAAGTAAAGAAAACAAAAGTAAATCCCCTGAAGTCATGTCTATTACTAATGCCCTGATAGGGTGAATAAGCCTAAGAAGAAAGCACACTTCTAGGAACTGGCCAAAGAATCAGAATGCTGGAATTTCCTATTAAGAAGCTGGGAAACTCTTGAAAAAGGTACCAAAAAGAAATGGACAGGGATGGGTGAAAGTCTTTGGTTCTCCCTCCTCCCCTCCTTTGTAAACAAAATTGTTGTCTGCCTCACAAATTTTCACTACAGATCTGTAAGCTCCTTGTCAGTTCAGAATAAGTGATTCCTAATACAGAGCAATCCATAATGTGAAGTAATTTTAGTAATACGAAATAAGTAATATGGACTACAAGTCTAAATATCACATGGTTATCAGTATCAAAAACCCACTGCTTTCAGAGAAGGAATGAAAAGTGGTGTTTGCCTGGTAAAGTTTCATTTAATAAATGAAAACCCATTAGAAAATACCTCTCTATGATTCAGACAATTATATTAAACCTTTCAACTACTAATATAAAATTCCATGGATTTTTTCTTCTGTGAATTTAAATTACAATTATAGTAAATCTGTAAAATATTTTTAAATTTTATTATAAAGCAACAAAAGTGCATAAATATACTTAAAATAGAGACAGTTTTTGTTCTGAACAGTCACTACTTGATGTCAATGGAGACTCAAATGAAGACACTGACTAATGTGGAAACATTTAAATATTCAAATGTTAATAAGACAGTCCTCATGCACAAGCCAGCCACTTTTATAAAACAAATCACATCCTCCAACTAAAACTAACAGCAAATCCAAACACACTGAGATGGGAAGATGCTCACACTGCCTCTTGAAGGCTCTAACTCAGATATGCCAAACTCAGATATGCCAAATTCTTTGCCTGTTTCCACTGACTAAGAAAGAGATCTGAATCACAGCTATTTCAGGGATCTTGCATGTGTAAATACTTCCTTCCCAAAGGATGGCAAATTTTTCCATGAAACATTTCAGTTTTAAATGAAATTGTTACATGAAGTCTATTATAAAATGGCAAGCAAAATAAAAAAAAAAAAATAAAAATACATCTCTGGGTTTTTGGATATACAGCTATCATCTTCCACAAACAGAAGTGTCTATAGAGGACATTAAGAATGCTCCATACATACAAAATTTAAAAGCTACTTATTTCTGCCTAAAAGTAAGTGTGTTAGGAAGAAGAAATATTTTAGAAGCCAGTGCTTCAGTTTACATCAGCGATAAAATAAGAGATTCAAGCTTAGCATTGGTAGCTGTACCACTTTACCACAAGTAGTAAGTAGAAGTATTTAACATGTTTAAACATGTTTTAACACTTTTTCTCATGCAGAGCTCTGTAAGCTACCCTAAAACCAAATAAAAACCATTAAAAATCCCTCAATTTACCCACTAAGAGAGCAGCAGAGGAAAATATTCTCCTCTTATTCCATTTGCAGGCTTCCAGCTACGTGTTAAGGCTCTTAGCAGAAACTGTGGAAATTCTACAAAGCATAAGCATGCTACATACAGCACAAACGTGTAAGTTCAGGGCAACGTAGGCGTGGGGAAAGCACAAAAGTTCAGCAATGCAGCCCATTCCTGCCTGGGGTGAGGTGCAGTAACTAATGCTCCAGTGCTAGCTTCCAAAAGTGAGTAGTTTTACAGATGCTTCTACCTACTCATAATGTGTCAGTCAGAAAACCACATTTCAAAATAACACCATTTTCTTTGTGCAGTATTTTTACCCCAATATTACTAACAACACTAGGTTCATCTTGCTGCTAGTAATAATTGGGATAAAAATACTACATCAGCTCAACTATGAATTTCCATAGCTCAAATACATTAAAACACTGCCAGTACACAAACTAACCTGACACATTTTGATTTTCTATCTACATTACAGAATTGATCACAAAAAGTAATTCTAATTTCAACTCCATTCACAGCTGCAGAAAGGCTGAACCCCTGCCCAGATAATGAAGTGGCAGTGAGGCAGCCAGTGCAGAAAAGCTGTACCAAATAAACTTTACCATCAGCTTATCTCCTGGTAGCCTACTTTTTGTACCTTACACTGAGGCCTCTTTAAACGAAGTACCATCTAATTTATGGAAGCAACCAACTGACATTTAACTACTTCAATGAAACGGAGCACAGATCACATCTCATCACATCTTGATCCAATGTGTGCAACAATCAACATTCCCTTATTTCCCCCTCAGCTGTCCCCAGATACAGAACTGTTACTTATATTCGACAAATCACAGATTTCCTATGCTAATATAAAATAGGCAGATTTTTGCATATAATGTCAATGTCCCCAACTGCCTTAAGCAAGAAGTCTAATAAAAACCTGATAAAATATTTTAAATATAAACAAAACCAAATTCACATTAAACCATAATTCCTCACCTAGCAAGTTTCTCTCTCCTGGCCACTGATTCTTGAATTTCTTTTTATCTCACTCTCAGTGAAACATGGTATGGCCTTAAGCTGACAAATACACGGATGGTATTTACCTGTCCTGCACAGCCTTTGATCCTAAGTGTCTAAATACAGACATTGGGGGGGGGGGGGGGGGGGGGGGGATATTTTGAAGTCAAGATTTTGAAATACAAAAAAATAACACAACCAGGATTCCCAACCTCTTTTGACTTACCTGTAGTAATTTTCATGCTCTTACAGCCATAGTGAAAGGACAGCAGACATCACTGCAAACAGCCATGACTTTTACGAAGTATTTTCATTTTCACACTAATCCACAGTAGAGTTACAGATTCACAAAAGCAGGCCAAACACTCACCAAACTTGAATTTGCTAATACATATACTGGTAAGGTAAGAATTATTTTTTTTTCCTCTGCAGAAATGCAAGTGAAGGACTTGGTAGTATAAAGCTGTAATTTTAATATGTTTTCAGAGTTTAGTGTAACACTTGTCAACGTTACATGCTAACAAGTTATACTAAACCTTCTCCTCTTCCCTTCCCAGCTGTTCTATAAGCTCTTCTCATTGTTAGTATTAGATGGGGTTACCCTCTACATTACAAATTACAAACACATTTAACATTTAGCCATGCACAAGCTGTTTCTGAGACTTTGGTGGAAGCAGCAACCACACAAAGGTACAGCACAGGAACCATCCTTAATACAAGATCTTACAGTTAAATACAGTCCTTAACTCTGCACCTTACATCCTACAGATTATATTATGGGGTTTGTACAACTGGTCAGCCAAATATACTTTTATTTTAAATAGAAGAAGGAAAAACCATAATCAAGCTATTTGCCAAATCAAAATTCCAGAATCATCAGGATCTGCTTCTAAACTCTAATAAATTTTTGGTGGTGTCATTTTAAGGGACTCCAGTTTAAAAACTGGACTTCATATCTGAACTTAACAAGTTAGTTTATGTCAAAAATACAAACCCAAACAGCTGCCTTTGATGTGACTGATTAAACAACTTTTGTCTCTGGTATTACTAATGGAATGACTAAATGGGTTGTAATATAATGTACAATAATTCAGTTGCATACTAGTAAACATTTCATAGAGTTCAGAGCACTAAAGTCTCAGTTCATGCTAAATGATTTTATAGACAATTAAATATGAGCTTAAATGCCAATTAAACATCCACTGTCATCAGGGCACCTCAAGACTATTTGGTGAGCCATACACACAGTGGCCTGTGGGTACTGCAGTCAGGGGTAGAAGTAAACAAAGCACAGCAAAATTCTGTTTGCAAACAACATTCAAGATTCTTGAACTCTCTAAATCCATTTTACAGAAAAATCAAGGCAAATTTAAAAACTAATTTTAATTAGAGATCATTTCATATTGGAAAATATTTCCAAGCCACTTATTTCCCAGTTTTGCAATACAGGAACAATTTCTTTCCACGGAAATGTGCTTGAGATAAGTGAAAAAGTTTCTAAATGTAAATACTTCAAAGATAACCTTGAATATACTTCCTACATTGTCATCACACACTGTAATATGTCTTTTACAGTAGTCTACACCTATAGATGTACCAGAGTTCTACTGGTACAAACAGCAAAGCTGGGAGTATAGATTTTCTATAAAGAAAAACACAGAAATTAAAATTTCCATACTCACCAAGAAATAAAAAAACAACAGGTTCACTTTCCACTGTATTCATTACTATGTTTAGTTACTTGGAATTTGCAAACACAACGTACTGCAACACAATACATCATAAACCCAAGCTTAATTCAGTCCTATTTCATAGTGCAATGACTAGGAAAAACCATTATATTAATAAAGTGGATCAAATAAAATACTGAGGAGATGGAAGACATATAGCTTATGGTTGTTCAGCAAGCTAACAACAGAGTACAGCAAAAAAAAGCAGTTTAAAATTGTTAATAATAGTATTTTTGCAAAGCTTCAACTATCACCCTCTCCCCAAATAAGTAATTTTACTTACAAAACATATTTTTAAAACAGATAAAGAGCAGAAATCTGCCTCTAAAAGCAAAAACCCCTGCATTTCATTATTTTGTGAGGAACCTGCACCCCATGTTTTACTTGCACGGGTTAAGCTGCAGCTGCTAACACAGGCAGGGCTTTGCAGCCACAACAGCCAAATCTTTATACAGTAGCAAGCACAACACAATAAATGTTCTGACCACTGGTCCGGCTCACCTGCCTTCAGCTTATGAACAAACTGCTACATTTTTAAGCGGTGTTTTTATAAAAATAATCTGAGAATTTGGGAAGAGCCATCAAGGAACGGCAAGCAGATGGAGAGACTAGCTGACACATAACAATAGCTGGTGAAATATTACTCTTATTTTCTGTAATAAACACCAAGATCAAAACATTACGCAAGTTAAATTTCCTTGAAAGGTTCCCAGCAGGAGTTTTCCTTTTTGTTTGTGCAGTACACGATTTCCTCTCACCCACAAAAAACATACCAAGAATGTGCATGTGCCACTAACACTAAGCAGCACTTCCTTAATCACTCATTTCCAACAATTTATGGATGATCAGTGGCAAAAACGAGCAAAAATAATGAAAGCATGCAATGAAAGCTCATTGAGACAAACCGGCTTGGACTTCCTACTCATTTCTGTGTCTCTTTAAGATGGGGGTCTGATACAAATTAGCCACTGGGAAAAAAGTCATCTGGTCATAAAATACAGTACAGGGTCACTTTTATGTAAGTTTGCCAAAAGGGACATAAACCAGGACAATTTCAAACTGTGACACAGGATAGAAGTATATTAAAAAAATCTTTGTTCCTCCTCCATTGTGCTGTCATGTTGCTCAGCTTTATAGACATTCTGAGCACCAGCTCTGGCCTCTTCGCTTCCACCTGGTCCACCTAATTAATTAAGCAAGGAAGTTACCTCAAATTTTTGTACTATTTGTTTTTATTATCATGCACTTCTTTTGATGTTCCAGGAGTTAACCTCTTAATCCACAGACTCTGTGTGTTGTGTTCTGAACATTTTGGGATGTCTGGATAATTTGGATAATTGGTCAGGATGTTGCTGTCGCTCATGTTAAACTTTATGCTATGACTACAAGTTCAAAGATCAGTATTAAGGTAATATACTTCATAAAGCCTTTTTAAAACTACACTTGTGATTATGCAATACCTAGTTTTTCCAGTTTTCTTGCAGTAGTAAATTGCACTATTTGTATTTTCTTAAAAGGAAATTACTCCAAAACATCCTTCTCTTTGTCAACTTCAAATAAATACAAATTTCCATTGAAGTTACATCAAGAGAAAGGTCAATATTTTAAAGGTCAAGAAAAGGTATGGCAATTATCTCCTCAAAAATGTTTGCCTCCTTCACACAGCAGCACACATGTAATTTTCTGTGCAGTCTGTGCACATCGAAACATCAGCACTGTAACCTACTCAAATGCAAATAGCACAATTTTTCTTTTTTGGAGGGAATGATAAAGAATGAAGTTAATTCTGCATTAAGAAACACTGTTGGCAACTTTGTTTCATAACTACAATCTGAGCACATCAGTAACAAAGAACTAAAAGATTATCTAAACAAGAAGCATAACTTTATGCACAGTCTCTACAAAAGAAGACAAGAACAGAGAAAGATGTAAAACAGTTTTTTAATACTGATGCAAGAGATTAAAGTGGTATCAGGTACACCAACAGCTCAGTTAACAGCACTGGCTAAGCTGCAATGTATTACGATTCAAAGTCTTGAAAATTCCAATCCACACGTGCACACAAAAATGTGTGTGCACACACACACATGGCAGATACACAAAGACATACAAATACATATACACATATATATAAAGATATATACACATGTATATTATACAGCCCCAGTATTGGCTAGATTATTACTAATATATTTTTATATATAATAATATTATTATTGTTCTGACATCAGAATTGTTCAAGTGCCATTCAATGGAAATGAACAAGAGCAAAGACCAGCATTTAAGCTCTTTAGAAGGGCCTGGTCAGCCCCCTCAGGCCCAAAATGCCCCTTCTGAATTCTCACAATGGATTTCATGAAAAACTAGCAGAGAATCAGTCTGAGCTCGAGTGCAGCACTGCATCCATCCATGGCCAGTGACTCATTTCCCTATTTCTCTCTTCTGCACAATATGCAAGCCCTTGGTTGTTTTAAACTGCTGCCCTGGGGAAGCCAAGAGAGCCTCTAAAAGGGGCCATGTGCCATCTAGAAAGTAAACCAGCAGCCAAGGAAAACGGCCATGGCAAATTGGAAGATGGTTAATCAAGCCCATTCTGACTCAGAACAGTTAAGGGAGCAATGCTACCACTCAGGAACATGGAATGAAAAGTTGTACAAAGCTCACAACAGTAATTTATGAACTATCTCAAATATCAGAGCTTGAAAAAAAAGAAATAAATCACATTACAGTCAATACATACAATCAACTTTTATAGCACAGTCTGTGATAAACAGATGGCTAAAATCTTCAGGAGTCAGACCCACACGTGATAATGACTAAAATTACTGTTGCTATTTAATCTGAGCAAAGACATCCATTAAAAAATGAAAAAGTCATTTCCATTTCAGGAATGAACCTCTTTTAATTATGCACTTGGAAAACTTTTATGGAAGTCCAACAAGTAATTGATATATTAAGACCTTCAAATAGACATCTTCAGTGCACACACCTATATCCCAAGTGACCTATTTAATCATTATGATGAAGCAATTCAATAACAAAATGACCTGCATAAAAGCTTCCACTGGATCTGAGCTGGGTATCTAGAACCAACTGCTTTCCCAACTCCCAACTGAAAGATTAAAGATCCATGCCAAACCTCTTTACTGAATGTCTTCACATTTACAGTAGATCATTCTTCTCTTAAATGCTCTAAGTTTTGCCAAATGTATGAAATGTTCTTTTAAACTGAGATCACCAAAATCTGATTTTTTCCCATGAACAGTAATAGCATTTGAACAATGTTTTATCTCCCTGGTCCATTACTTTGATGCAATGAATGACAAAATACGACTTTTTTTTTTTTTTTTTTAATTAACACACAAAAAAATTTGTTCAAATACCAACTTTCTATAAAGCAATCATGGTCTCAAAATCTTCTTGGAAAAGAGGTAACAAACATGACAAAAATCTACTGAAAGTAAAACTTGATGGGAAATACCTTTCCTTCACAGATGCCAGAACTGAAAACCTTACATGCAATCATGAGTTTGATTAATAATGAATTTTTCCAGATTCTAATCACCCAATTATGTGATGTAATTCTTTAAAACATATCTAGCAACAATCACAAGAAGAACCCTTTTATCTACATCAGCATCTGAAAAGAACAGCACATTAAATTTAACTACCGCCTTAGTCCAGAGTGCCATCTGCCACTTACTCTCCAAGAAAAGCAATCAAAGACAAGGTATGTTCATATTACAACATCCAACAACGCCTCAATCTTGACCAGCAGCTTCAAGGCTCACTTCAAAATGGCAAAACAATTCCATCCATTTTGGATAAATTTAAACAGAGCAGTGAGATAGAACAGACATTGCATGAAATCCTGGAGTATTTGTACCAGGAACCACACTTGGCTTCTGGGATGTTCCAAAAACATCCAGAACTCAAAGTAAAAAAATAAAAAATAAAAAAATACAAAATGGAATTTCCTCCCCTCCAATACGTGGGTTTTGATACTAAAATCTGATGTCATCTGCCCCCATGAAGAAGCAAACCTCAAAGCACCAAAAGTCATCTTTTCCCTGGCATCTGCAGAAGATTATGGTTCTGTCTTACCCATCTTATCTCACAAATGCTTTCAAGCATAAATGTGCAATGGTGATCTTATTGATCTTGAATGGGGTTTATTGATAGCCACTCCCATAAGAAAGCAGCACATGAACTATTAAAAGTTTCCTGTAAAGTGCAAGTTTCATGTAGCTGGGATACACAAAGCATCTGTTGGAGCCAACAGAACTCTACCAGCAGAAGGACCTTACCCAGTATATGCTAATGGAGAGAATCCTTGGTTTTGTTGGATTGCAGGAAACACAAACCCCAATGAAATCAGTTAACATATTTTTAAGAAGAAAAGATAAATATTAGCTGTGGCTAGATACTCAAGTGTCAAAAGGAAAGTGGAGTGGCCTCCACACGAAAACTGGAAAGGCGGAGTTGCTAAAACCTCTCAGCCCTGTAGATACCCGAAGTGAATGAAGAAGAACAGAAAGTGTTTTCCAGCCAAGATGGATCAGTTAAACACAGCAGCCCACCACCAAACTCCCTGGAAGCTGAATGCATTAGTCTGGTCACTCAAACTCGTAACTGAAGTGACCTGGCTACTTCTGCAGCTTGGTCAGTGCACAGCAATGCTGCAGCAGCATCAGCTCAGCCCAGGTGACACCAGACAACATTCACACACCACCTGGGCCAGGCCCTGCAGGTGTTTTCCAACACAGCTGCATGGCTGTAATCCACCAGTACCTTCTGCTGGGGAATAAAGTCTGTTTCTCCACATTACTCTCTCTGAATTAAAATTTTCCTTCACACATTAGTTCCTAAGTTGTTTTTCATTTGTTTTGCTGTCCTCTGTTTCTTTTCAAGTGAGTCCAAAAATCCCAACTGGAATGCAACACTTCCGTTGAGTTTTCCCTAATCCCACCAAGAACCAAAATGGTAACTTCATTGCCTTCATGCCAGCTCCTGCCAATGCAAGCAGGAATGATGTTTTCCTTCCAAACACAATTACTCCTTAATGGCTTTACATGACATGCCATACTTCAGTGACTCATAGTCTTTTGCATCCATCTTTAATTGATTTTAATTCTCCAGATTTCAAGATCACTTTCCAAGACCCTTTGCTTTCTGACAATTGTCATCCAAAGGGAGCAGAATTCCCTCAAGTGTAGTATCATTAAAAACAAAAGTGTAATCATGTGGATGATAAAGATTAATGGAAAACTGCTACAATTGGTCCCCAGACACTCATTCCAGTTTAATCTCTTTGATATTTATGATTTGAAATTAATTTTGATGTGCCTCCCACTATAGTAATTTTTCACTGTATTTCTTTAGTTCACATATTATTATAATCATTATCATCTTATTGTTCAAAAATTGCTTTGCCAAGTTCCCTGCTTCACAGAAATATTCAGCCCTCTCATCCTGAATATATTGAACTAAGATGAATATTTTAAGACATGTTTTTTACTATATTATTGTTAATATTGACCATATTTGAACCTTTTTTGAGATGTCTGTAATCTTTAAAATTCACAAATCAGGCTTGTATTCACATGGTCATCTGTTATTTAACCACTCTTCCCATTAGCAAAAAAAACTGTCCTTTTCCTTATTATTTTATTTCTAGTGCAATTCTTGAACCTTCTCTCCCTTTTAACATCCCCACAGAAACATCTTCAAAAAACAAAATCTTGATTGAATAACTTCTTTTTTTTTTTTTAATGTAATTTTCTTCATTTCAGTACACAAGGCTTTTAAGGAGTCCTTTTTCCCCCTGCATACCTGGCCCATGCCAGAGTGTGCAGCTGTATACAACCTTCACATCAGCACACACATGCCAGCACCAAATTCTCCCCATCTGCAATTTCAGTTTCATCAGAAGCAAGGGCTGAAAATGAAGTGTACACTGCAATTACTCTGTATTTAATAGTGTTTTCCTACCTTTTTTAAGCCAGCAAATCCTTCTGATTCCAGGAAGAAAAATGCGAAGGGCATCAACACAAATAAACATAGATTTGAAAAAAGAGAGGCAAGATTCCACAAACCTGCAAGAAACAAAAAGTTTACCTTATAAGTTCCACAGTTAAGTATATTACATTTTCCTCTTTCACATATAACAATGTAATGTAGGTACAAGTGCCAGCGGATTATGGATATAGTTATTTACAGGTCACTGCTGAAAATATCCATTTCCCTGCATCATGATCTTCAAACAAAAGCTGGATACAACTTACCTTTCAACAGCAAATGTCTGAAACCTTGGGAGACAGACTGCAAGCTCAGGTGTACTCATTGAAGGCTCTTTAGAGAAGCACTGCAGAAGTTCTCAGGACAAAGGTATTTTACTACTCTCAGAGAACCTCACAAAATCCAGCTCTGTATACTCCCTTTCTCCCATATTTCTCCAAGCAAACCATGGATTTCAACATGTGGAGTACAAATGCCATCATCACCTCCAAATCAGAAGAAATCATGGTAACAGCAGCCTTCCACAATGGGATGACTGGCTCAGTAGGCAAAACAAGAGCAGCAAATATTTTCATCTCAATTTTGTAAGGCTTTCAACATCATCTCTCATGAACCCCCTCATAGCTTAATTAATGAGGTATGGGCAAGGTAAGTGGACTCTGAGGTGGACTGAACAGTGGCTGAGCTTCTGGGCTCCCAGGGTTGTGTCACCAATGCTATGGACACCCTAGGGGGCTGATGTGGGTTAAACACCTTCACCACTGAGCTGGGTGATGGGAGAGGGCACATCCCCAGCAAACCTGCTCAAGGGACAGAATGGGGAACAGTGTCCTGCAACTCTGATGAACCTCAACAGGCAAATGAACAGAGAGCAGAGAAGAGAGGACTTAGGGAGATTTTATCCACGTATATAAATATCTGATGAGGGAGGAAGGAAGGAAAGCAGGGTCAGATCTTCACAGTGGTATCCACTAAACTGAGGAGAGGGCATGAGCATGAACTGAAAAACTGGAAAATCTACTTACTCATAAAAGAAAAGAAAATACCAAATAAACTAAAAATCCCAAACATTTTCCACTGCCACTGTACTCAAGCAGTGCAACAGATTGACCACAGGTTTTGTGATCTCCATCCTTCAACACACTCAAACCTGAAAGTGGAGTGCCTTGAGCAGCTTCTCTGACTGACCCTGCCTGGAGCAGGTTATTTCCAGAGGCCCTTCCAAACTCAACCATTCTGTGACCTATGTGAAAAATCAACAACTCACTACAACAAGGACATCTGTAAGACACATGTGACATCTGCAGGAAGAGAAAGGGTTTAGAAAACAAGCTAAAGTGATAACTAATCTCTGTTAGACTATCTGCTCTATTAAGATTTTTCTAAGTTGAACACTCTGAACAGCCAGTTTCTGGTGCCTAAACATGAATCCATCATCAATCATCCTATCAAAAGTTGTGGAGGATGCAGTGTTTATGCTTTATAAAAGCAGAAGCTTATCTGCAATTTAGTAGCTAACAGGTCTAACTACTGTCACGTGTTCTGCATCCTTAAAAAAAAAAAAAGTCTGTAGAGAAAAACAGCTTTCCTTCCCCACACCACACATTTTCACAATTCTGCAGGACCGTGTTGTATCACCTGAATATCACTCAAAAACTACTATTTCCCCATGATAAAAAAAAAAAAATTAACAGCCTTGTTTGTTTCCTTCTTCCCATGTACAGGCTTATTCCTTTTCCTCTTTGAAACTTGCCATTTTGTAAAGAATAGGGAAGGAAAAAGACATTTACTGGATGTCAGGGATATTCATTATCAAGAGAAATTTCTTCATTAGATGCAAGTGTTAAAAACTTAGCAGTGATTTTTGCCTATACCCTCTCAAAAAATGCTTCTACCATATAGTTCCTTTTTTCTCAAATGACAGCATTCAAACTTGAAGGAGAAATAAAAGTTGGAGGGGAACAGGAGGCCAAGTGAACTCCAGCAATTGACAGCAGCAGGACACCAGCAACCAAACTCAGCCAAACAGGCTACAGAAAACAAAACAAGAAAATTCCAAAAGATGCATGAAATATAACACTCATTTGCTAAAGAAAACAGAGTGCCTAAAGGTGGCTAAACTCCAGTTAACAAAGAGGGGGATTTTTCCTTTTGAATTTGCTTTGCCAGGAAGCTCCTGTTACCATTCGAGAAACATTCAGGCATAGCAACATCAGCAGGAATGTCATTAACAGCCCTTACAAGGGGACATTAACTCCAGCAGTCTGCACTTTTTTTTTCTTTCCCCCCCTAGAAAACACACCAGAGGAAGAGTAGAAATACAACTTGATGGGGGTAGGAGTCTTATTTCAGCAGTTTTCTCTAACTGAAGACAGAGTGCATTCAGTTACAGTTACCTAATGCAAAGCTGAATACCTGCTTATCCTAATTTCAGCAGCTCTGTTACATGAGTATTTTACAACAGAAAACATTGCTTAGGAGCTGCAGAGAATATTGAGCATTTTAAGGGAGAGGAGACTGGTGCACATTCAGGGTGATTTTTAAAAAGTTAAAATCCATAAATTTACACATTAGTTGCATACAGGAAACACATTTACAGAATATTAAACTACAGCGTTACAATATGCACATAAAATCAGGAAAGACAAAGGCAGTGCTGTTCTGCTGCTGACAGACACATGCATTTCCCTCAAAGTAAGGATCTTCTCTATTTCTCATCCTAATTTGATAGTTCAGAAGTCAAAATAAAATAGACACAGAAAAATAATTATTTTCTACTATACTGACTGCATCATAAAATTTCATAAGACACTTGACATCAACATATAGAAAAGCTTTAAGCAGTCAATTAGAATTTTTTTTCATTTGCATTTGTAGTGACCTAAGACTATCCCCCATAAAATAATAAAACACAGAAATTAAAAATTTCTTAGTCTTCGGCAAACAGATTAGACCCTAAGCAATTTCCCATTTTTCTTATTCATGGCAGTTTCATTACGTTTTACCCCCACCTGGTGGTTGTACCCAAAAGCAGCACAAGGGAACACTGCTGTCAGAACTAGTTCTGGGCAGTTAGTTAGAACTAGTTAGTTCAGCACATTAATTAGCTAAGTGTGTTTACACTGGATCCAGGTGTGGCCTTTCTGCCTAGCTTCCAAAGTTTCAGACATATATTTTCTTCTTTTTTATTTGCCGGACGTAATGCAACAACCTACAGCATAAAACCCCTCAGTGTCAGCTTCAAGTACATCAGATGATAGCTGTAAACCACAAATCTCGAAAAACTGAAGTGTTTTAAAGCAACGCACGCGCTCCGATGTGCCAGCATTTTGAAAGCAGCGCACAAACCACAGGCGAAGGCTGCGCGGAGCTCCGAGCCGCGGCTTTCCCCGCCGGGCGCGCCGATCCCGGCCACGGCCACGCGGGGGAGCCCGAGCCCCAGGGAGCGGCCCCGGGCCAGCTCCGACCCGAACCCGCCCCAACTCGCCCCAAATTCATTCCCCGCGATCGCACCCTCCCCTCCGCAATGCACACACCTGGAAACGCCAAAATGCTCAGTTTCCCTCCTTGTCAGCCTCTGCTGCTGGACTTGCCAAATAGAAATTATACTGTGTATCCATAAAGCGGTATTTTCAAACATCGTCACACTAAAAGATGGTCGCTGGCAAATTCAAAGGCTTTCCTATTTAACAGCAACGATTCCAGATTTCTTACTATACCAAATTTTCTGGAGCAACAAGTGACAGTAAAAATTTCTGAAATGGTTATCATATAATTTTCAGTCTCTGGTGGATTTTACTGCTCTTTTTCCAAAGATGATTCAGACACAGAAGAAAGGATTATCTTCCAATAATTTTTTTCTCATGTTTGGGAATAAAGAATATAAATGTCTGCGCAGCTAAATCCATGTAAAAACATTTATTTAGCTTGGGTTTTTTCTCCCATGTAGGAGACATACCAAATTAGCAATTCTCCACGATGTCACAAAACACATCATAAAATAACTCAACTAGAAAGAGCCTGTAAAGTCACCTGGTCTGACCTTCCCTTAAAGAGCCAAACTGCAGGTGCCATCAGGGCTTTGGCCACCTGAGTTTTGGAAAACTTTCAAGATCTCCCAGTGTCTTTGGACAGCCTTTTTCACTGTTCAACCATCCCTGCTGTGAAGAATTGTTCCATTATGTCCTACAAACATCACTTCGCACCTCTCACTTCACAAAACAAAACGAACAAAACAAAAACCCAAACTAAAAAAGAAAAAATCCTTTCAAGTCAGGGATCCAGAAATTCATGAATTTGCTATGTGTGAATATTATTAGACATTTAGCAAAAAGCATGCACTTCTCAGAGCAAAAGCCTCCAAAGCCAAAGCCAAATTGCTCTCTCTTCACAAGACTGAAGAGAACACCACAGTTAACCTGTAAATTACTTGTACCAGATTAAATATTTTCATACAGTGAACATACTTTCTGGAGACAAACCTAGAAAAGAATGTTCTGTTTTCATCAGTTATTTTATTGCACATCTTTATCACGATACTTATATTCCACAATTTTCCTTGTTTGCACATAAATCACCAACAGCTGATGTTAACTATCTCGTCTGAGCTGCCCACAGCTAGCAAGTTTCATAAAACATGTTTTTATTTTGAGAATAAATTTATAGGAATCACCATAAAGAGAAAGGCATATGAATCTTGCATTAACATGAAGAAGTGTGAACAGCATGTTTCAAGTTAGCTTCTAGTAGCTCTTATTTACATTAATATTCAAAGCAGTGAATTCGGTTTAATTCCGTCAAGCCTGCATAATTCTTTAAAAAAAGAACAGAACAGTTAAGACAGACTTTTGTGATATTTCACACAGCAGCAAAACCAACTAGCCAACAGCACATTAACAATTAGCATATTAAATGAAAATGAGTTATCAGTTTGAAAATAAGGACATATCTGTGCACATATAACGAAGACATTGATTTTAATTAAATTATGCTGAGTACTAACCATGAATTAGTGAGCCATTTAACCACTGAATATAGTAGTTTTGTGGAAAAGAAAGCAGGATCTCATTGCTGATTATTGAGAAAGGTAGAAGCAGGACTGCACCAGCTGAAACTGCTAGAGTGAAGGTGCTCAAGAACAGCCTGAAATTTAAAGAAATGTACCACTGTTACCACCAACATGCTCTGAACAGCAGAGAAAAAAGTAATTAAACTACCTGGTAATCAGTGTCTAAAGGCAATACATTCTTATATTATAAATGGGCAGGAGAAACTGGGATTTCCAAAACATTTGACTTTTAAAAAGCAAATTTAAAATAGCTTACAGAACCCAATACAAATAATTTCTTTTTACCAACTACCGTGATTACTCATTTGGCACGTGCATGCATTCAATTCCATCTAATACAAAGGTTAAACTACTGGAGTTCATTAAATATCTTTTCACAAGTTTCCTCTGTCAGTTTTAATTTCCCACACAGACACATACACAATAAAAAAATATTCAGTTTCTACATTCTTAGCACAATTTTTAAAAGCAGAGCAACATTCTAACAACTAAAGAGTCACTACAATCATACATAAATATTTGAACACCAAACTAAAATAAAAAGTTTTTTTCCAAAAAGGAGTTATTCAAGTTCTCATCTCATAGATGTAAAGTCAATATACAGAAATTGTCACAAATGTTTCAAATATTTAAGCTTATTCTTTTTAGATCCCAAATACAACTTACACCAAATGCCATCTTGTGGCATTAAAAAGAACTGTGTCCTTAAAAAAAGTAAGATCAACAAAACTTTCTTATAGAACTCATCTAATGCTATAACAAAACTAGAAATAATTCTCAATGCAAAACTGCATGACAAAATAAACAGAACATCCCTACAACAGCAGCATCTGTAAGCTTTTCCTTAATAGTCTACAAATCCATTTTTCATTCATACAATACTTTGAAAAGAAAGTATGAGTAAGTAACTTTAACATTAAAAATATTGTTATGTTGTTGTTGTTGGCTTCTGAGATTTTTTTCTTCCATTTAAGGATGTTTAAGTACTCTAAGCCAGAAGTGGGAAACCTAACAAACTACAGCAAAGTGCTACAGCCCTTTGCCCTTGTTTTCTCATCCCTCCACACCTCAAATCCTGACAATTATGCCATGTGAAGAAAAATCTATTTACATCTGTTTGAGAGTTATTGCTTTTAGGAAAATAGCATGCACATTTAAAGAAGCTTAGGCTGAAAGGAAAAAAGAACATTTTCTATTTACAACAACACTTTTCTCCAAGCTCTCCTTCCAAGGGGATGCCAGCAGCACCAGGGAAGCCAAGAGCACTGGAACAGAGAAGGAGCCAATGCATGGCTCAGCCAATGATGTAATTGAGAGGGCAGCAACAGCCACGGCAGCTCTGCACATCCTGAGGCATACTCAAATAGGAGATACTCATATCTAACTTCACACAGCAAGAGGATAAGGAGAGAGCTGCTGGCAGTCCAGTATGTCTGGCAAGTGCTTGTCTTCCACTTGTCACCTTCCTGCAGCTTTTGTACACTGATCAAAGATACCTTCTTCAGAGAGAGCTAACTTGCTTCACAGGATCCACTGCCTCCCTTCCATCGACTGCTGTGGCCACTTA
This sequence comes from Pyrgilauda ruficollis, assembly GCF_017590135.1. Classification (NCBI taxonomy): domain Eukaryota; kingdom Metazoa; phylum Chordata; class Aves; order Passeriformes; family Passeridae; genus Pyrgilauda; species Pyrgilauda ruficollis. The sequence continues at coordinate 6,407,573 of NW_024510321.1, forward strand.
AAACACCTCCCCATCCAAACACCAACATTTGGAGACCTAAATGCAGGTCTTGCACTCAATTCCACCTCTTGCAATGTTCTGGCCAACATCATACTTACCAGCAGAACTACAGGTGAAAAAAGCCTAGACCAAACTTCCACAACACTTTTCATAACTCAAGGTGCCACTACACCAAATCTTTTTCCCTGAACCTCTACCAGTCTATTTAAAATACATCTAAATATTTCAAAGGGATTGTTATTTATTTGGAAGCACAGAAGATTCCTATCATAACAATACATTCAGGAGAAGAAGTTCTGCCAAGAAGAGCTATACATACGATATTCTGTTAACGATGGCATCTTCATCCTCTTGCTCATCTGAAAATTAAATTACATCAGGTTATATTCAACACTCATTTGTTTTTCTTCAGGCTGAAATGTACATAGATAGGAATCATTTTAATTTACAATTAAAATTCAGATGTACTAATACTATTCATGAGCATCAATATTTTAAGAAGGTTCCTTCCAAAAATGAATACTCTCACCCCGTTTTTTCACTAGTCAAACTCTTTTTAATCAATGTAACAACAAAGTTATTTCACTGTACTTAAATATGCAGATCAAAACCTCTTGAAGACCTCTTCCAGAGGCAAACATGCTTTCAGACTACTACAGCCACAGCTACTGCTAGAAGCTGCCCCTTTGGGCATCTCCTCATCCACAGAGAGGAGACAAGCTACAGGAAAGCCTAACAGTCCATTCCAACTGCTGTTAGAAATCATTTGCAGTCTTTTAAAAACAAGAAAGCACACCCAGAACCATATTGATGACTACTCAGTTGCTTCCCTTTACTTACCCCTCTTCCCAGCTCCTGGGGATTTGGGGGAGGGGAGGAAGGAGAGGTGGTTATATTCTTGTTATTTGTTTTGCATTTAAGATGCCATTACTTCCTTCTGATACTTCACACTTTAGACCATTTTTATTCACTTACTCATTTAATACTTCACTAAAACAATCTTTTTCAAACAATATCAACTTTTAACTCAGATGAATCACTAACACATCCTTCACTTATTCTTTACTATGCCCATCAGTACACAAATGTAAGCATGTCTAAATTTGAAATAATGCAGGCATTTTGAAATAAAATTTCTGAATTTGAAATAATTTTACACTCAGCATTCTAAAAGTCTTCCTATTTTCCATAGGAGAACACCTGACTTTATTTATTCTTAAATTTTAAAATAAATTTAAGTTCTTAAGAGTCATGCACACAGTTGAAATAAACACACAGCCAATAACCTCATGCTATTTTGAAATTCTTCTGTGAAAGAACCTGGAGTTGTTGGTTTTTTGATGGATACCTCATGGTGTTTTGAAACACTAAGTAAAGGTCTCTTATGAATCATTTTGGCTAAAAAGCTTCTTGCAAAAGCAGTGAACAATTTGTCCTGAAAGAGTTGCAGTTGTGTTAACACTTCAAGTGTTTCTCATCAGGGAGATCATAGCAGGCTACAAAGTGTGCCTAAGCACACACAAAGCTTTCATAAAGTCAGGGCAGCTGCAGAGCAGTTCCTCTTCCCAGCTGAGGAGATAACTGCCAACAAAAGGTAATAAAAGTGTCTTTGCATCCAACAGTGTTTGCCAAACCAGCTTCCCCTTCCTGTTCTTTCCATCTCCAAATGGCAGCAGCGTTTTGATATCCAAAATACATATCAGGATCAGAAGACAGTGTCTGTCTTCTTTCGTATGTTTACAGAGATGTACCTTTTTTCCAAAGAATTAAATTCCACAAGAAGTTTACTTTTTAAAACACAAATCCATCCATGACAGCAGCTCTATCACAACACAGGTCACTCAATAAACAGTTTCCAATAAAGTTCAAAGCACCAAGATCACCATGCACAACAATGTTTCTAAAGCCTGACTATTATCAAGCACCAAGGTTCCAGATAAGCTGTCAAAAGTCAAGACAGGGCTTCCTACAGACTAGTTTTAGAATGGAAACTAGACAGTGTTCCCAAAGGGAAAAAAACTAGAATATTATCTCAAGGTATTTTATAAACTTCAGTGGTGAAGTCAAAGAGCTTAATACAACTGAAATAATAATTGTACCTGATCAGAGCAGAACTTTTTGAAGAAATAATGCTACTTCCCTTCTGTAGCACTGGCAACCTTTCACTTTACTAGCAAAAGCTCAGAACCTGATTTTGCTGCTAAAACACAGCAGAAGTTACTTATTCTAGAAAAGCTGATGTGAAAGGAGAACAACAGGATCTCAAGGCAAGGCAGGCAGAAGCACCTACTTCGACATTAACCCCTTTCTTCCATCTCAAAACAATTAACATGTAGGCTGCCATACACAACCAGGTCAATCCAGGCTGCCATAGACCAGGAGCCTAACAAAAAGTTCTGTTTCTTCCACTTTCCTTGTGGAGATGGACAGGAAAAGAATAATTATTTATTTGAAAAACATTTTTTTTTTTACATATTAAAAATTCTATTCTTACCTGCTTTCCTTTTGTATCTTGTGATTATAAAGTAGGAAACGATGTAGAGAACAGCAAACAGGAGAAAACAGATCTGCAAAAGAAATTGCATTAGGTCATGAAGAAATGCCTGGATTATAATAATCAGTAAATCTAGTCTAAACAATTTAAAATTGAATTCAGATCAATATCAGCATATTTTATGTAAATTTCAAGACTGTTATGCTTTATATCTTATTAACAAAAGTTAAACCCATTGAAACAGCGTGATTAGAGCAATAGGTACTGTATCAACTATATGGTCAGCAAGTTTTACTCTAAAATTATGAGAAAACACTTATTCACAGTGTGATTTTTTTGTTTGAGGAAGGGGTGAGTGGAGTAGGATGGGATGGGCTGATTTTTGAAGTTTGAATCCCCACTTGATTTGTAAGTTATCAGGCTTTGTATCCCCTTCAAACCTACCCTAAGGGTAAATTGTATTTTATATAATGGGCTCTTGAGGATCTATTTTGGACTATGCTGTCAGCACATGTGGAAAGAAACAAACATGTTTACTATTTGCATCCTGTCTAGAATCAAATTCCAGGTGACAACACAAAGACTCGTGCCTACAGTGGATGTCCAAGCATGAGCTCATCAAACATGATGTTTCCTTCACAGTCAGAAGCCAAGGGCACAACTTCCCTTCTCACAGGTTGGTGGTTTATTTAGGCCAGATGCACCTTCAGCCCACACTGCCTTGGACCAAATTGTTTATAAGATTTAGCACTACCATTACAATACAATAAGACCAAAACACCTAAAAACATGCTGGAAATATTATAGGAAAGGAAATGAACAGCAGGAAAGTTTTAACCCTCCAAGCCTTTGTGGGGTAAAAAAAAAACAAAAAAAAAAAAAAACCAAAACACAAAAACAAACCCCACACATTTTACTTGCTCCTGAATGAGGCATCAGTGGCTCAACACTGCTTCCTTAATCCTGGATGCCTATGCCTATTAAACACATGAGTCAGTCAGAAATGCAACAAGAATCAAGTATGCCATTCTGTTCTGGAAATTTACTCCACTGGGCAAAACTGACTTATTTCTTTAAGCTATTATTTGTAGATTTGTTGCTTTTAAGACTCACTGTCTTAAAAAGATCAAGAGCAGAAAGGCTACCCTATGAGAAAGGGAAAATGAAAGTGAAGGTAGTGATCATAGCTCTGATAAATCTGCATCTAAATAACAATACTGCATCCAAAACAGCAAATCAAGTGGAGAATAATGTATTATGCATGAAAGATAGACTTTCTAATAAATACTGATAAATATAAACTGAAAGTGTTATTTTTCTGGTGTAGTCACACATTTCACATTTTAAAAAACCAAGCAGAGCCAAGTATCTGAGTATGACATTTGGGTGACTTCCAGGTCCCTCCCTGGGACAACAGTGCTGTAAGTCTGAAAGTGGCAACCCAGCTCATTCTCTGTGCAGGAAACACAGCAGCAACACCCAAAATACAGGCACTGTAAAAACGAGGTTTCATAACTAGATCTCTGAATTCCAGTCTTTACTCTGAATAGAGCTTACTACTCCAACTTTCTTAAGGATGCCTCAAAGAAGAAATGGTTTTGATAAAGAATTCAGTCCTTTAAGTAAGTAATTCTAAAGAACGTTATTAAGATTTAATAGAAAAAAAAAAAGGTTGTATATTTTTGAAACAGGAAGAACAAAACAAACTGAGAACAGCCTTGGTTTTTCAGAGTACACTGACACAGCTCATCCTGTCAGTATTGGAAAACGCATTGCCAGTGCTGAAAGAGAATCCTTCTCTAAGCTTCCAGTTCCTCTGAAAACTAGACCAAGGCTACAGCCAGAGACATCTAATTTTAGGCACCCACTTTTGAAAATCAGGTATCACATATACAGGGTAAGTGAATTCTTTATAAATCTGTCAGAGGCAAATAACACAGTGTAACCTGTGTAAAAGAAAAATAGAGTTAAGCTCATTTTTTGTTTAATTCTATTTAAAACAAGAATAAAAATTACTGCAGTCTTGTTTACACCTTCAAATAGAAGAGCTGACCTTTATTCTATCTGTGATAGCAAGGTTACAATGAAAATGTGCATCTGTACTTACAAGGTACCACTGAGATAACTGAGGTATTTTGAGGGCAGAGCAGACGAAAGCTGTCCAGTAACACAAACTGTCAAATGGTGGGTGGATTTCTGGTTTTAGATAACAGCTACTTTGCAACCCAGCAATAAGGGGTAACTCTACATCCTGGTGTAATTCCCCCTCTACTTCTGTCAGATTTGAGAACAACTTTGTAAATGTTTTATAAAAGTGTTTATTACTGAAAATTCACAAAATTTTGAAATTGTTGGCAAGAAAATAAATAAATTCTATTAAGTGAAAGCTTTATGATCTCAAAAAAGAACTCAGATTAAGTCCTTCATTACTGACCAAAACAAGTTAAACAGCAAACTCAGAAACATCACTGCAGTCTCAATTTACACTCAGTGAAACCTCTGATCCTGAACTGTTTCTAACCATGCATTCTGAATAGCTTTCTAAAGGAAACAGCTCAAATCAGCATCCCAACTATTTTTAGAGTAGAACTCAGTTAAGCTGGGGAAAAGGAATGTGTTGCCTATGATAGCTGAAGAATAGGCTCCACTGTCCTGTCAGCACTGCAGCCCTGGGCTCCTATTCCTCATACTGCTGTTTGTTTCAGGATATTTTTATATTACGAAAAGAAACCATCCAGCCTTGTTTGTATTTGCTGTAGTTTCAGTTCATGTTTCTCAACTATGAGTGGCTGGGCTTGTATGCAGCACTCCAGGTAAGATTTTACAGCTGTAGGTAACAGCAGTAAATCCTTCTTGCTGCACTGAAAATGCTTCTCCACACTCACCTTCATACCTTGGGTTTTAGCTTTTTATTTTTTCTTTTTTTTCTGATTTTGTGCTGTTTTGGTGGGTGGGTCTGGGTTTCATATTAGGGGATGGTAAGGTGTAGGTCTGGGTTTTATATGAGGGGATAGCAAGCTCTCTTCACAGAGCAGGTAGACACAACAATTCCTTCTCCAGCCTGGACCCAAGGACAGCCGATCCGGATCTTAGGTCCAAGAGTATAAACAATGTGGACTGAAGAGAGAAAAACAAGAAGGATGGGACTTCATGGGCTAAAGCTGTAATTGGACAATTTGTCCAATATGCTAATGGACCAAAATTTATAAAAATGTGAGCTCTTGTGACCAAGCCCTCTTCTGCTTCCACCTTGGAGCCATCCAGGCAGAGCCATGGCTGTGGCTCTGGTGCTGCCAGGGTGTGGCCTCTGAAGGCTCTTCAGTAAATATCCACTTCATCCCCCTTAACTCTGTCTAGCCTCTGTTCCAGCTGCTTCAGGCATCAACCTGAGGACCACACTGGAACTCAGCATTAACCTCCTGCCACTGGATCCATCAGCACTGTCCTCCCCAGTTGCTTACAGCAGAGTAGCTCTCAGGTTTCAGTAGAAACTTGGTTTTAGGGTTCAAGTTCGTCACCATGTCTTTTCTTTTTTTTTTTTTAACCACACCTTAATGTCACACTGCATATAATCATCTATCAATTCCATTTCTAACCACTTATTAAAAAGCACAGGTAGTCATACTGAAATAGGGCACTATTAAGTAGTCACATATATAAAATAGTCACAAAAGAACACAATACACAAAACTACAACGATACCTTCAGTAAAAACAAAAACTTAAAAGAGCCTATATTCTGTTAATTCCATCTTTCCCACAGAAACTGTGTGTGTCAGTATTACAGGCAACACTGGAATACAATGTTAAATCCAAATTATATTGCAAGTTGTTTCCAACCAAAAAGCAGTCATTAAAGCCATCACCCATCTCTACAATAACAGCTGACAAAAGGATGCTGCAAATACAACAAATCTAGGATGAGCTGTATTCCTCAGATCCCCAAGTTCTCTGCAAGTTTTTCACTGGAGCTCAAATGAATGAACCTTTTCCAGGTTTTACTTGGGGAGACAGTCAACACACTGTGCAGACAATGTACCCACCTGTGAAGACTAAGGATTTCTGACATCCTCCACTCCACAAGAAATAATACCTTTCAATCTTAAAGTTTATTTCCTTAAATTCATTCCACGTTCAAGGGACAAAGTAGTTCTGGATCTGTTGCCATAATTAGACAGGGCAGCTACTTTAAACACAACTAGGGTACATTCTGACTTTACAGGGGAAATACACTGTCCATGTTTAACCAGGTGGATCAAAATATAAAAGAAATTACAAAGAGCCCAAGACCTATACATGGTTATACCCAAACAGTCATCCAAAGCAATTCTTAATAACTTGTTATGTCTTTGTGTGCATGTCCCCTCCACAGCACTCAGTAATTGAAAACAAGACACATGGACTCTGTGCCACATCCCGGGGCTCCTTTTTAACAGACACCACATGAAGAAATCTTCAAACCTCAAGCACATAATTAATTTGCATTTCTTCCCAAGGACTAAACACAACTTCTGGTATGACAAGCAAAAAGAAATCTGTCTTCCCCTGAAACCCTTAATCTTTATTTGGGAAAGAGATTACACACCAGGAGAGGCTGCTTCTAGAGACACAACGCACTACATTCTTATGCCTCTTGTAATCAACTCTTGCACAGTGTCATACCCTTGGATCTCTTATCCAAACGCATCCAAGTATGATCCACACCATACTTTTGGATCTGTACCACACATCTCCCAGCTCCTGTGAGAATCACATGCATACTATGTGCCTCTAAGGGGCCAGCACTGAAGGTTACATGAGCAGTAACAGACTGAACCAGGTCAAATCACATTTTAGTCATCCCACTGACAATTACTGAAGATCAGCTGACACTAATTCGTCCGTGTGGATTATCTTTAAAACTCTGGCACTGAAATTCATGCCTCACATTGGGAAAGCATCGTCTTCTGTTGCAAGTGTAAGAGCTACATTTTCCTGCTAAGAAAGACTATGCTCAAAATGTGTAAGGTTCTCTTTTCTCCCCTCTTACAAACAAGATTCAGCCATCTTTTACAACTGCAATTTGTGTGTGCGCACATTAAAAGCTGCATTTCTATGTAGAGGATTCTATTTATATAGCATGGAATTATTCCCAACTGTTGTGAGGGGGCTGTATTTTACACTACAAAAAAACATATATGTGCCTTGTCCACTAATTGTTCACTGTCTCTCAGTCAGTGTGCCCTGGTAGCACACACCTTAAAGAGCATCCCTGGCTGTATTACCTGAAGCAAAGCCAATAACCATGGGAAGTAATTCTCTCTCTCCAAGCAGCCTTCACCCTGTCACATGTAGCTGCTGTGTCTAGTTTTGAGCCACCAGCACAGGAGTTGGTAATTACAGGAAGGGAGGACCTGACAGCAGCTTGCCAGTACCTATGAGGAGGTCATTAAAATGACAGAGCTGAGCTCTTGACCATGGTGATGAGACTGGAGGTAAGAAGAAATCCCCTCTATGAGGAGAGCCAAGCAGTGGAACCAGTTACCCAGCAAGGCTACAAATCTCCATTCTGGAGGTTTTTAAGCCCTAAGTAGTCTGATACCACAGCTGACCCTATGAGCAGGAGCCTAGAGTCCACTCAACCTGACTAAATAAGCACCATTACAAACTTAGTCACTTCATTACTTATGCCCTCCTCCAGGTCATTCATGAATGTGTTTATTAAGTCTAAGCACAGGCCCTGTAGGGCTGTGTCAGGGATGTCCTCCCACTGTGAAAGAGCCAGACATCTTGCAGAACAACTTTTAGCAGCAAGGAACCACCACAGAACTCCTTCACAGAGAGATGTCCCACACCTTACTAATGTTCTTTAACCTAACATGCTTCCAAGCACGAAACACAGATTCAACACAGGTTCATTTCCACTTGAAAAGCATCAAAGCAAATAAGTGTTTCCTCCAATTTAATTGCATACTAGCATGTAGAATGGGGAAAATCTGGAGGAGCAAGGGACAAGCAGCAAACAACTTTCTACTATGCCACGTATGAAATGAAAGATCAAGAAGCTCCAAAAAGTAGCTCCAAAACATAAAGGAAGAAAGGAAATAACTTTAAAATGAAGTGGCTGTGTCAGTATTAAAATAAAGTTACTGCTATTACATCCACAAGCATTTCTATGCAAATGATACACAAAACAAGGCTACAGACATGACAACACTTCCACTTCTAGCTGTTACTTTATAGAATGTGTCCTTTCCCTAAACAGAAAAAAAAAACAGCACAGAGAAAAGAGAAGGCTGAGATCACTCTGGGTAATATCCCTATGTAGAATATGTCTATTTACATGTTTAAGTGTTGAAAATGAAACCATCAGTGTTTTGCTTGTGATTACTATCTACAGAAAATAATAGTGTTGCCCTTCTGGGTTTTAATTTCTGTAACAGAGAACAACAAACACACCATTATACACCCATCTCTTACTGCTCTAATGCTGTTGAAGTATTTTAATGTGCATTACAATACCACAAGGCAACTAAAAAGCTTCCTCCTATTGTCCCATTTGGCAACTGCTTTTATTTACTCATAGAAAAGATGGCAGGAATAAACAGCAAGAAAATACAGGTGGAGACAAGCAGCTCTGCTTGGTCTATTTCTAATAACTCAGTTATCCCACTGACACCTAAAAAGCAAACAAGGCATTCCACCTGTTTTGGATGTGTCAACAGTAAGTGACAAACCAAAAAGCACACTAAAAAAACCTGAAACCTTTATCTATGGTCTCAGTTTGACCTTGGCATTCATTCTATCATCTGCTCTGGAAATCTCATTTTTCTCAAGTGAGACATTAACTCTGCTGTGGTTAGATTAAGTTCACTCTAAACTAACCAGTCTTATACACTTGGCATGACACACTAAAGTTAATCTTATGAGAAAATATAAAATATGTCCTATGACTGTCTATGACCACAGATTAATTTTGCTCATTAACACTGCTCTCCATACCTATGATTCCCCTCCATGGTCTCTTCTCAGGACTCCTCCCTGACTTAAAACATTTGCAAGAGGTTGACCCACTTTTTTTGATTCCTAAGTCATGAAGAAATTATAAATGGTTCAGAGGCAGGTGCCTAGACTTGCTTATCTAGAATAAACACCCAGGATCCAAGAGAAAGTAAGAAATACTCAAAAATATATTATATTTTATAAGTATACATAAATATATTACAAATATAAATAAATTAAATTATGAATATACATATTTCTGTGTACTAGAAATTCTGCCGAAGACAAAAACCAGCTTCTACAGCCCTTCAGTCAAAAATGTTTCCCAGCACAGGTGCAAGATTTAAAAGCACTCTCTAGAATTAACAAAATAGCACTAATCTAGATCATTCTAACATTCCATCCCTGAATGAGGCATTAATCAACACTGGAAAGTCAGGCTGTAACAATCAGTTATATTAAAACTCCCAAGTCATACCATTAAAAATCATATCTGAAAAAACAACCCCAAAAGCCTCATTAATACAGACTTGGTAAACAATTTATTTAAGACAGCTTCTTTGATAATATTAATTTTCAGGGCAGGATGCAGAAGACCTTAGAAGACCTTAGAGCTAATAAACTTTCTGATCCTAACACATAGAAACATTCTTCCTTGTCTCCTCACACATATGTCCTGGAGCATTTTTAAGTGGCACCCCACTCCCAAAACACAAACATACCTAAACTGCAATAGCTGTATGTTTTCATAATTCTCACCAATGATGCAGACTCTCTACTGGATACAAGTCACCACAGTCTGAAACTCAGCAAATATTTGAGATATGTTCCTATTGTCAAATTCAACTAAAACTCATCAGCACAAATATTTCCTACAAATACATTAAAAACAGAAATTACAGTTAGATAATGGAAAAAAAAATGGATAATCAAGGCCTAAACAGACACTTAAAATCAACAGCAGAACTGAAGCACCATGTTTTGATGACAATTGTGAAGCCTATCCTGCATATCACACAAGAAGGTAAAGGGGAAAAAATAACACACAATACACTGCTTCAATCCTCTGTACATTAACCCAGCCATCTGCCAACTTCAATGCCATCAATACACACTACCTGCTGCAGGAGCACACATGATCCAGAAATAGAGAGACTGAAACATAGTTCTGTATTTTCCAGTTAATCAAAATTTTCAAAAATTATTCAAGTGTTTAAATATTAGAACAGTACAAAGTCCATGGCTCTCTCTTGAAATTATGTTGATGGTAGTTAGAAACAACTTTTAACATATCCAGTTAATCAAAAACTAGAAAGCTCTGTGTGGGGAGCAACACATATTATACATGAATATTCAACACCCAGCTGATAAAACTGCAACATGAGTTTTGAAACCATCTTTCAATTAGGTCCCAAAGAGCACAGGTCAAAGCTGCTGAAAGCATGAAGCAATCTCACCTGTCACACCTGATCAGGGGGTCAGAGCAGCAGCTTGTTCCAGGTCACCCCTACCTGGCTCTATGCTCAGCCTCCAGAGTGACACAACAACCAAGGCTCTTTGTCACTGGATGCATAAAAACAAACTCCAGTCATGACTTTCAAAATCTCTCCTCTTCCTGTGTTAGAAGTCATTTAAATTCTTGAGCAAGATTGTTCTTAAGAAGGCAGGGCCCCAAGTCATTTGACAGCACACACAAAAGAGTCAGTGGCTCTCAAGGTAAGGGGGAGAGTGTGGGAGTAGAGAGTGATACAGAAGTTAAGACTTTCTCAACAAAAGTTATCACTGCCCTCCTAAATGAGGATAAACACCAAATTAAATAGGAAAGGCTGAAGGACAGGAAAGGAGAAAGCACTTCACTTTAGAAGAAAGAAAAGAAAAAAAAACACTTGCATAATCTTCAAATACAACCAGTAAACTTATAGTGAATGGAATGCTTTCTTTAGCGTTCCTCAACCCAAAATTCCATCCATGTCTACAGAACTGAGCGCTGAATTCATCATAATGTCACTGGCAACGTGCTTCAGATTCTCTCTCTGATCTTACCACCATCTCCTCTGGTACTCTGGTCACCGGGTCACCCATCTCTCAATAACCTCTCTGAAAATACCTACTTCCAGAGGATCTTGTGCTAATAAACTCAGGAACACCCAGCAACCTCCTCACAGCAAAGACTGAGTTGTTATTACAGCCCTCCCATCTTACCCAGTCCCTCTACTCGTGCCCAGCCACTCAAACAAAACCCAAGATGGATATGCTTGGTTTAGGTCACATTAGGAAAAGCTGGTTTTGTTTGCTGTCAGTTCTTCTTCTTTTCATTGGATTTTCTCAAGTCTAATTATACATTAACACAAAATTTTCTTAAACATATGCCTGTACCCTCCATGAAGTGTGTTGCCCTTTTGGTCAATTGCTCCTCTAAAGAAACACAGCAGTAACTCAAAAGGAATGATTTTGGACTGTAAATATTTGCAAATTTTTACACTTCAGCCTTTCATACTTATTTCATGTAAACAGAAATAGTGGACCTCTCCAAAAGCTGTTTCTGTTTTGGGAATAAGTATCTCTCTGCACTTGTCCATGCCAAGTATTTTGAGATGCCTATTGATTCCAGATGGATCCACAGTGCTGATCCCCAGGACCAACAGCCAGAAGATGATTCATCACTTCGTAAAGTTCAGTACAGCACCCATGTTTACAAGTGAAAGTACACTTTTAAGATGACAGAATTATGCCAACATTTTACATATTTAATTATGTTAAACGTGCACCAATCTTAGCTTTATGTCTCACATCACTGCTACTCTTTATTCAGTCACAAACCTTTCCCAAAATATTAAGGGGGGGGAAAAAAAAGCAATACTGAGAAATCTAGACAAAGTTATTTTCTGAAATACAAGAAGCCGTTTAAGATATAAAGTAGTCCTCAAGTTTTCAGTGTACAGGTGAAAAAAAATTGAAAGGCATAATTTTTTTTAATAAAAAATAAACTTGCATAAGCATTCAAACAAAAACATTTCAGTATTTGTAATAAGTTTGTTCTTACAAATCACCCACACTTCTAATCAGAATATCATCACTGCTGGCAGAAAAAAGAGTCTGTGGAAAACTCAGGTTTTTAAGGGTGCACAACTGGTCACAGACAAGAGCCCACTACCAACAGAAATCAAGTGCTCAAACCAGCTCCCTCATTTTACAGAGCACAAATGCCAGCAGTAGCCACACTGAATTAACATAAGAAATAAAGCAACGAAGTTTCTCAGAACATTTAGCATCTGCAGCCTGCACCCCAGAAAACATTTAGTCCTTCAAATGGAAGCATATCACACCTAACATAAAACTCCATATTACACCAGTTTCAGTATCTGCCTGAACTTGCATGGAACACTTAAAAGTTATAATAGCACTTCTGCATTTGAACTTATTCTACCAGGACTGATTTTTTTCATTACATATTTAATATAATAAACTTAATTCCAAATATACTATGTTTATTCCTAACTAATAGTTCTATGGTGCTGATAATAGAACCTAGTAGTTCTGTTGTGTTCTTCCACAGTTTTCCCCACATTACAAATGCAAGCACAGTGTATTTAATTTGCCAAGGAACCCTCTTCACCAGGTGTATGTGTATATTTTTACATGCTCAAAAGACTATATTTTTTAAGTGGAAAAAGAACAAAAAATTTAGCTTGTAGTTTTAAAAACATAAGCTAATACTGCAGAATAGAAGACTCAAACTGGAAAAAAAGGAAGTCAATATTCTAAAAAGTAAACCCAGGGGACCTCAAGCACTGCACTTGCTCCATTTGCATTTGAAATAAACAGTTCACAACAATACCAGCAGAACATGGAACACTTTATAAACAGGCATAATAACAGGACCCAAGGGAAAAGCAGTTCCCTAGAAGTTCAAATATCCTCCATGGATGTGCAAGATCTCACCAAATTATAAATTAATCTAAAGGACCAAGAAGGACAAACTAACAGAATATTGTCTGGCCTTTTCAACTCTTTCATACAAATAGTGACCAAGTACAGAACACAAACCCTTTTCTGTACTTTGCAATCAACTAAAGCTGCTCTGCAGAAAGATGCTGCCTTTAGCCAGAACTGAGGATGACTCCTTGGCTTTGTTCAAATCAAGGATCTCACTGACTCCAAGAAAACTCCTGGCTGTGCCACGTGTCTTACACTGGGTCACCAGTTCACACTCTCCACATTTACCTCACTGCATTTGAATTTTGAAGTTCAGATTCAGACCAAGTCTGAGTCTTGGTGTTTTCAACAACTGTTCAAAACACCAGAACAGAACTGTTCAAAACACCAGAGCCTCTACAGAGCAGATTCACGTTTGAAGAGCCATGCCTGACTAGGGAGTTAACCACCTTCTAGTAGCACAGATGATCCTCATGAAGCAACAAAATCCAAGGCAGATGATTCTGTTGCAAACAAGCCCCCTCTTGAAAAACGGGTGCCATGCAGACACTCCAAACGAGGTCAAGAGCAAACAGGCCTGAGTTATATTAAGCATTAAACCACTGAGTCACCTCAAAAGCAGATGAAGGATGTATTTTTTAAAAAATAATCTTTTACTACCCTCGGTCAATCTATAAACATGTCTCAGAAATATTTGGTTTTTGAAGGTGGAATTAGCAGAAGTTGGCACCTGCAGAAAAAGAGAAAGGCACCACCAGCAAAAGCATAACAAGCCTTGAATTTTTTTTATGTTACACAACTTTATGGAAAACTTTGTAGCTTGCCAGTTCAGAGAATACATGAAACAGAAATAAAGCATTACACTGAAGCTAAACTCAGTGTGCCCTTAGGACTCTGATTCCATCAGAGAGCACAATATAAAAATTCTGTATGTATTCAAAGAAAATTTGTAAGAGAAAAGTGAAAAGGATTTTCTTTTCAACTACATCAGCTCACTTTGATTTATCTTCTATCATGAATGTATCATTTTAGCTTCCAGTAAAGACTGTGCCACACAACTAGCTCTTCAAAGGTACTTCTAACAGACAACATAAATTTCTCTTGCTTCTAACAGGCACAGAGAGGTCTCCTCTGCTGTAATATTCCACAACATGGAATGGAATGGTTTGGGTCAGAAGGGACCTTAAATAACATCTATTTCCAGCCCCCAACCATGGGCAGGGACACCTTCCACTAGAGCAGGTACCTCAAAGCCCCATCCAAACTGGCCTGGAACGCTGCCAGGGAATGGGGCACCCACAACTTCTCTGGGCAACCTGTGCTAGGGCCTCACTGCCCTCACATTAGAGAATTTCTTCCTAATATCTAATCTAAAGCTACCCTATTTCAATTTAAAGCCACTGCATCTTGTACTGTCAAGTGCTTCTTTTAAGTGCTCTGCTGCCCCCAGCCCACCTGCAGCTGGAACAAGGTTAATGCATGTGTCAGAGTGGAATATGTTCCCTGCTCCAGCTGAGGGGCTGATGAATACACCACTGCCCACACAACAATTGTCTGTTTGCATATTTTAAGAAATTCTATTCACCATATAACTTCATGAGCAGCAAGGGCAGGACTGGTAAGGAGAGGATGTTAACATAATTGCACTTGTAAGCAACATACTCTGTGCGCTCCAGCATGCTCAGGCTAACCACAAATGCATTTACATCTGCAATATTCTCCTGCAGCCACATGGGAGCCACAGGAGGCTGCACACTCAGGTGGGGGTGGCAGCACTCCATGCACTCCTAAAACCTTATGGCGCTCCAACATAAATTAAAGACAAGATCACAACTGTACCAACGTATGATTTAGAAGGCAACATTGTTATTATTATTCCTACTGATTAAACAATAACAAAGCTGGCCTGTGATCAATATTAAGATCAAAGTGAAGTTTCAAAAGCAAGAATATTCTGAGTCCACTGTCCAAACAAAACAACACTGCACCTCTAAAATATGAGTTACTGACGTCCTGTGTGATTTCTCACATGGTCTCACAGTAGGGAAATTGACCAATTGCTCTGGAGGGACTCAAAAAGTCCCTCTGACTTTGGAGGAGTACTTGCAGTACAGATGAACTAGTTCTTTAAGAATTTAATAGACTTCACTATCTGTAACAGTACCCAGAGAGGCTGCACACAGCCATTCCTTCAGACTCAAAAGTCTGTTTCCTACTGAATGAAACCACAACATGCAGCATCCAATTTATCAGAACAAGACTCTGGTGAAAGTAAGTAGGAGATAATTAGCACACAATGGAATACAAATGGAAAAACAGACATGAGGGAAAAGAAAGAAGATTTGAACATACATTCATGTTTCCACACCACAAAGGTGATTAAGATAATACTTACAGCCTTCTTTACAAAGACGTATTTTACTTTTAGTGCCCTCCACTAGTCATGACTACCAGAACATACACTACATCCATGCCCAAAGAAGAGAATTCCAAAAAAATCCCAAAAAAGTGGCTGTTCTCCTATACAGGCTTGTTTTGCACTCTTCAGAAAAATAAGTCCCAGAAATAGACTATTTCACAAGAAAGGTCTTAACATGGATTTGTATACTATAGAAGAGTAATTAACACATTCCATGCAAGTCTGCTATCAAGTGACCCAGCCATAGTGCTACATAAATCATTTAACCATGATATTTTAGAGTCTCCGACAAGGCTGAAAAACACTTAAAGCTAAATTGTGAAATTTTAATTCAAGAAATCTGTTTTTTCCCCAGACAACAGGGATGGCAAAGAAAACATGTTTCCCATGATTCCCTGTCCTGCTGAGCCAGGACAGCAAGTTCACAGGACACCGTGCTGCACGTCTCCCTTGTGCAGCCTGTATTTCCTTCCTGGAATTGAAATAGGAGAGACATGAGCCCCATCAAAACACCTCTATCAGATTTGAATAGTCCCGAGAACAATTACGAGGCTGTCAAAGAGGAAACTGTAACTGCTCTGTGTGCACACAGGGTGTAGTGCTGTATGTGCCTACAGAGGGCTGAGGGAGATGGGACAGCACAGGCACCGCCATGTGCTCCACTGGGAAAGCATGGGGCATGAGGAGCCAGGGAAAACATCAAAGTTACACACAGCACTGCTAACAGCCCAGCAAGGCAGCAGAATCCCAGTATGACAAGCAATACCATGAAATCTCATGCACACCTGATGGGAACAAGGTGCACCTGAGGACTGAGGTGTTCACAGAACCCCAGAATGGGTCACAGTTGGAAGGGACCACAGTGTGTCATCTGGTCCAACCTCCCTGATCAAACAGGGTCATCCCAAAGCACACGGCACAGGATTGCATCCAGGTGTTCTTGAATACCTCCAGGAAAGGAGACTCCACAGCTCCTCTGGGCAGTCTGTTCCAGTGCACGGTCACCTGCACAGTAAAGAAGTTCTTCCTCGTGCTCAGGTGGAGCTTCCTGTGCATCAGTTTCTGCCCACTGCCTCATCTCCTGGTGGCTGGCACCACCGAGAAGAGCCTGATCCATCCTCTTGGCACCTCACCTTTAGATACCTGTGCACATCAATGATGTCCCCTCGCAGTCATCCCTTATAGAAGCTGAGCACGGCTCTCGAGGTATTTGCACCGGTACCTGCTCCGAGAGCACTCCTACGGAGCGCGCCGCTGCCCTGCGTGCATTCACCGCATCTCCATCTTTCGCTGAAGGCACACGGGAGGAAAACCCTCCAGGGGGTCAGCGCTGGGATCCTCCAGCTCCCGCGGCACCTCAGCGAAGGTGCACTCGCCTCTCCGCCCACCCGAGACAGGCCCCCGGGTCCCTCCGGACACCGGGGCGAGGGGCAGGCAAGGACAGCGGGAGAGAGCGGGACAACCCGCCCGGGGACGGGGCTGGGGCACAGAGCAGTGACAGCTCAGGGAGGGTCCGCGGCGGCACCTACCGTGTACTCCCGCACTTGGCTGTGGAAGTTCTGCTCCCGGATCGTCACCTCGTCCGCTTCCATCCTTCATAGTACCGCGGCCCCCGCGAGCAATGGCGGCCGCCGCCGCCCCGCCTGCTCCTGCCCCGCCGGCGACGAGCGGGCCACCATGGCCGGAGGCAGCCCGGCTGCTCCCCCGGACCCCGGCAGCGGCTGAGGAGCCCCGGCTCCGCTGCTCTGTCCCCGTCCGGCGGGCGCGGAGGAGGAGGAGGAGGAGGAAGGGCGGGAAGCGCCGCCTCAGCTCCTCCTGCTGCGTCACCGCGCAGCGACCTCGGCGGGGGCGGGAGAAGGGGAGGGCGGGGTCAGAGCGCGGGGCGTGGCTTAAACTGAAGTGAAGGGCGGGCGAAGTCACGCTCAGTGGCGGGGCTAAAGGGACGGGAGGGGCGGGGCCAGAGCGGAGAGGGGCGTGGAAGGGGCGTGGCTTAAGGGGCGGGGCAGGGGCGGGGCTGTCTTTACCGGCAGGGCGGGGTGCCAGAATCATGGAATTGTGCGGGCAGGAAAGCCCCCCAGGATCATGGAATCCAGTCTATGACCCAACACCATCGCATCAACTAGACCGTGGCACTAAGTACCACGATGTCTTTCCTTCAACACTCCAGGGAATGGTGACTCCCCCAGCCCCCTGAGCAGCCCATTCCAATGTGTAATCTCATTATTCCCTGTTCCCTCTACATGCACGGGAATCTTATTTTCTTCTGAGTTTGCAAGTAGATCAATTGTCTAAATATACACAGAAGACTATTAATCTAGGACACACTATAAATTATAGATTGTGGTTTAGCAAATCAAACTTTTATTTCAGTCCAAGTATATATCATTAGACTAAAGAAGTTTCAAAAATAAGGATCATAGTTTTCTGCTTATTTACAACTGTTGATACATTTTACATGTTGTCAATGCAAATTATAATTCCAATTATATTAATACCCCAGTCTCTGGCCCATTTTCTGAGTTAAAAGCAGATGGTAAAGTATTTATGAAATTTTAGAGACAGAAAAAGTAACCTTTGACTGGTGTATTCCTTGTAGTCCTGAACGGATGCGGAAGGTCCTGCAGCTTCAGTATGGCCACAATTCCACCCTTGTTCTTTTGATTCTTGTGAAGACACAGACAAGGTATTTGCAGGCACAGTCATACCATGGATGTGACAGGCCAGAAATGTTCCTGTGCTCTCTCCTCTTGAAGCCCACTGCTCAAGGAGGGAGACTTTAGGTGTTCACTGAGGCTGTAGGAACAGAACACCATTAAGAACATAGTTGAAGGAGCAGGGAGCACAGTCTTGGAGCTGCTTCTTGGGAAAAGCTGTCCTACTTTACAGCTGTTTTCTGCACAGCACTTGATTCTGTTTGGTATTATTACTTCTCTGGGGTTTTCTTCTTCACCTATTCCCATTTATCTTCAATCTCCTTTTCTTCTTCACATACCGAAAGTGATTAAAGGATCCCTAGTTTCCAAGATGAATTTGACAAAGAATTAGGATTTTAGTTGAAGCCTAGTTCTGATTTTGACTAGAATTAGGCTAGTGCTGTTCTCTGCTCAGGAGCTGGTCCAGACTGAGCAGTGTTAGTGAAGGCAAGGTTACAGGTAGATAAAATATCTTTTATTATAACAAACACAGCTGGCAAGAAGGGACAACTGGCATGGGCAAACCTGACCCCAGGGAAACCAAACTCTCTTAGAGCTGCCTATAGAAGTATTGGAATAGAAGAGGCAGCATCCCAGCTCTCATCATCTTATATAAAAGACCACACAATAAATGACAATGGTACTGGAGCCAGGCTGTTAGGAACTGAGTGTTAGGCCTTCACTGGATTTGTGATGGAGACAGAAATGCTGACACCAGAGCAAACCTGCTCTAAGAACCTGGGAGACCAGATGGCCCAATCAAAGAGGAAGAACAGGAACAACCAGAGATTCAGCCAGCAGTCCAAGCCTGAGGTGAGGGTTAGTTCCTGAGCTACCTGGGAAATGACTCACCCACTGTCAAGAAAAAGCAATTCAAGCATTTCTAACATTATCTGCAGACATATTAAACACTGGAAGATTGTAAGGAAAATTAATTGTATTTTTGTAGCTTATAGAAATTGAGATTTAGAAGGCCTGAAGATTCTACTCCCACGTGGGCAATATGTGTTCTTTTTAATTTACTGAATTTGAAGTAAACCTAAGGAGGAGATATAGTACATAGTTTGTCTCATACTGTGGCCTGTCAAGTTCTTTCTTCCAGTTCTAGCAGATGAATCATCAGAAACAACATACACATTCATATTTGCTGAAAAGGCAGGGGAGGGGTGGAAATAGCTTCGATCCTTTCTTGGGCAGAAGTTACTGCTCAGTTCTGAGGTATCTACATCACAAAGGAAGGTCAGAGTAGCCACCACAGCAAAATCTATTTATACCAAAGGAAATTCAGTCTAAAGTAGGCAGCTCTTGCAAACTTATGCATGTATTGATCTGATGGGAGTGCAAAAGTAGTAATTTGAAGCATACTAGATGTAAAACTAGCAAAGCAAGTCTGTGGTACTTTACACCAGAGTGGTTAAAAGACCTCTAGGTGTTCCTCATCCATATCCCAGACAAAATGGGACAATGCTGGAGGGGCTGTCCTCAGCCATTCTTAGGACCCCCTCAGTAACCCTAAGGGACCTGGTGTACGCTATACATGATTTAGGTGTAAACAGGAAACTTTCTCACACTGGTAATGTGCACATACACACACACAAAAGCAATAAATAATAAATAAAACCCAGACTTCTTTTAAACTTACATTTGGTGATCCCTAATCCCTCTGCATAAAAAATGAGAAAATTGATGAGATTTTGCTCCATTTATTGCTTTTAAGCATAGTTTTAACACCATTTTTCAGCTCCAGAATGACCCAGTAAGTAACTGGAACCCTGAATGCCCAAGGAGGGTTTTATGTGCACAGGGTTACCTCTGAGATTTTCCAGAAAAAAAGTCTTGGGATATTAAAGCTAATAAAATTCATTAAAATTGTCAAAGATGGAAGTTTCTAAAGTTGGAACTATTTCTCTAGGAAGGTTCCATCAGAATTTGCCAATGGATTTTAAAGCACTCTTTAACTGTGAATGCAAAATTGGCACCATGCCTTTAAATCTAAATTTATCTCACGGCATTTGAGTAGGTGATACCTTCTTTTCAAATCATCCTTCAGACAAATGAAGCTTGGACTAAATAGAAAATAGGAAGTTATTCTTCCAGTTAGCATGACTACTTACATACTTATATTCAGGATATTACCTAAGAATTGATCAGACTGAAGCCCAAGCCCTCTTTAATATGGTTCCAAGAATGACCACTGACTTTTAAGAGAACTTTGGGTTCCAAAGTTCATGCCACAGGCGAGATCCATCACTTTATAGTCAAAAGCCAATTATGGAAGAGAAAAAGAAAGATTCAAAAGTTAAAATATCTTGATCATGGTATAAAAGAAACAAAATGCTATCATAATTGTGTACATTAAGTTTATTTATTAGGTGATTTTTTCAGTGTCTTATATTTTGTAAGGTAAAGCATAACAAGAGTTGCATTATAACTTTAGAAATCCAACTCAATCAGTCTTGGATCTGGATTCAGCTTAAAATATTGCTAACTTATACTTTCTATTTCTTGTTTTTTTTAGAAAAAGAAGGGTTTTTTTTTTTTTGTTCCAAATACTTTCAGCCTGTATTTTAATTGACTCAACCCAGTAACAATAACTCCCCAGCTAAATGCTGTATTATTGCACAATATATATACTTTAACTTTTTGAAACAGCCAAGGGAAAGAAATTTTAATTAAAAATTACAATGTCAGCATGAAAAAAGAGGACATAAACTAGTTTAGTATAGACTCATATAAGTATGTGATGAATTTTATATATATATAGTCATAAATGTATTGATGAATATATACTCCCCCAAAAAGAAGAAAAAAGTACAATCAAAGTGTTACCATTTTGAACAAGCTTTTAAAATGAACATTTTAGTAAAAATATACACTATTTCTAACTTAAAGTTGGTTCACTTGTAAAAAATTGAGATTGCTTTCAATAACAAGGAACTGGATTTAGTAATGAATAAAACCCCTTCAAAACCTTAAATTTCCTTCACTGACAGGAGCCTAGAGTCAGAAAACCTGCAGAGTTTATTATGGCAGGAGTTCAGTGCTGTCAGGTAAAAGAAACATAAGTCACATCATGAAGCTAGAACAGTTTCTCTTCCATATCTAGGCAACATGAAGTGACTGAAAGCTCATTTTGCCTCCATTCACCCTTAATGGGTCTTTCATGTCCCATTGGGAGCATTCAAAGCACTCCTCAAAGCAAAACAAAGCACAACTCCCACCACATTTCAGCTTCAACTTGATTAGGAATAAAATGAAAGGTAATATTCAAGGATATGCAGCTGCACCTGCAAGCCAAAGTTCACCTGCTGTGTAGATGTGAACGAGGCCAGGGCCATCTGTTCCATGCTGTGTGCCCATGGCTGTTTGGGCTGATTCTTCTAACAGGTATTAACTGGTAAAATTCTGGAACTGCTGTCTGGGTCAATGTTGTTACAGAAGAACCAAAGAACTAAACTTTAAAAAAAATAAGTGTCCCTTTCACCAGTCTATGTCTGGTTTTAGCTCAGAAATTAGTGTTAGACTCAATCAGCCTCTAAAAGGCATTCAGCTAGAGTAGATGGATGAAAAGAGTGAAAATTCATTACTTCTCCATATGGTGTGCTCAATATTTAATTCCTGCTAATCACAATTCTCCTCAAAATCTCCTTTTCAGTCAGTTAAAAAGATTTACTCTAAGTAAATTTACCCTTTGAAGATTTTTCTTAACCGTGAACTCTTTTTTTTCCTTTCATCCCTCAATTGTCTCCAAACTTTTAACCTTCTTATTAAAATGCAGACACGAGGACTGAAAGCAGTATTCTAGGCTCAGTTTCAGCAATTCTATGAAGAGATGTAAAACCACCTTATTTTATGCTTTTGTTACAGACCATATAATCGTGACAGAGGAAAACAGCACACAGATTCAGAAGTGAAAAACATGATTGCTTCCCAGAAGTAAATGGAATGTGCATTTGAAGACACTTTTATCTACTCCTGTCTTCCTGCTGTCAGAGGCCTGGCTGTAGGTAAAAGGCAGCCTCGTGGATTTGATTACCATGTCCACTTACTTCCTTACAGAGACTAAAGCAAATTTTAGGGACATTTTAATCCAAATGCTACAGCAATCATTCTCTTGACATAGAAATTTGAGGTTTTCTCTGAACTTCACTCCTACCAACCAGCAGCAATCTGTAATTTCTATTCTGGATCACTGCCCTGCAGATACAGCCCTGGTTCTGTAGAAAGGACCTCAGTCCCTTGTTCCTGGTGCATTCATGGGCTGTTGACTGAATTCAAGCCTCTTTAGTTTTCTGCTTCCCAAATATTTCAGATTGCTCTGTATGATTAGCTCATCTTTGCAATTTACCTTTCCTATTTCCAGTATTTGCCAGCATTTTTGTACTGTCTGCCAGTAGCAGTAGCAGTGATTTGTCAACCAGAATAAATATATCCTTTAAAAAAATGTCATTACCATCTCTGTGGGGTTTTTTAAAGTCTTTCTTACTTTTTTTCCTTCATCTTTGGAAAGTTCCTGATGTACTACATACATAAAATAATTATTTTACTGGTTGCAAGTGTTAATGTTTGCCCATATGTAATAGGAGTTTGCCAAGATCATGGGTTGATTCCATGGCAACACCATAAGGGGATTAAAAGAGTTATCCAAGAGTGAAGTCAATATTATTTGTGTTAGCAAATAATCATCAGAAGCTTTAATGCTGTTTTACCACTGGCTGAATTGTAGCACCAAATGTGTCTCTGAAACCCAAGTGTCACAAACAATTCTTCTATTCTTTCAGAAGAGATGCTCTCTTCACTCTGTGCTTTCTTTTCAGTTCAGTTCCCACTCTTGAAGTGCCCACGTGGTCCCGTTTTAGATGACCCCAGGCCCTGCTGCCCTTTGGTTTGTTGTGTACATGGCACCACGTTACATCTGCTCAGAGCACGGGCTGCAGTCTGCCCCTGGGCTTTCTGCACAAGCTTTGCTGATCACTCACCTTGTTACTTACAGTGTTTCTCTGTCCTTTCAGAGTATTCTCCTTTGATTTGTGGACCAGTCAACAGCTTGCATTAGATATCTGAGTCTGCCAATCTGCTATTGATTCCAAAAGATGTGATCATGCATTAGCTGTATTATAAATGACGAAATTGCAAATATCCACCCATATGATCAGTTCCTGACTACTTAACATGGCTGTAATCATTGTCCTTTAAAAAAAATTTAATCATTAATCTGCTGGGCCATCTGTGATTACTCTGAACTATCCTTCAGCTATTTTTTTGTTAGTTACATAGTTTTGAGAAATGGAATTTTGCCATTTTTGGAGAAGAGAGGTTGCACTGTGAAGTCCCTAAACAATAATAAAAAAACATTTGGTATTAGATAAATAATTTTTTTCTCTAAATTCAGCATCTGACTCACCATGACTAAGATCCTTGTACTGTTAAATACCACATGGAAGGCATTTCAAAAATCTATCCAGTATTAACTACAACCGTTTTTCAGTCTGGGTGACAAAAATCACATCGTATAAATTTAGTCTTTGAAAGTAAGCCATGCACCTTTTATGAAGGACTTTTATCCAAAATGCTAGAAATTTTAAAGGAAATTAATCATCTTAATTTCTTAAATTAATAGGTGCAAGATTTATTCTTAAATCATGGATACTCCTTTCTAATTAAATTCAAATGTGTTTAATGCATCTCAGGAGTGTTAAGATAATAAGTAGTCCTTTTCTGGAACTTAACATCCTCGATCCCTGTCAATAATTATATTGGGTGACTAATAAAATATGATGCCAGGCATTTTTTAAATCTTTATCTTCCTTCTCTGTCTCATTAGCAAAATGAATAGGTTTGCTCCACAGGCACCACCTAATCCAGGGAATTCAATGTTGTTCAAGGACACAGCAAATAAATTTCAGCAGGTATTCCTTCCGGCAATGGGCATATATAAAATGCATTTTTACAGCATCTGCCAGTTGCTCGTTGATGTATAAGATTATTGCCATTGTAAAAGCCACCAAAGGCTGGAAAACCAAAAAGGTCTGTCAGGTGTGATGTCCTGACTAGGAGAATTTTATGCAGTTATCCCATCAAAGACTACACTCCTCATAGAGCTCCAGTGTCCAGTAATTGATCCATAGAAGACATGACACTCATCCATTCCACCAGGGGTCTAACAGAAAATGCTGACATCAAGAGAGAAAGTTATTTTATTACATAAGACAATACTTATTTTCAGAAACTGGACTCAGCTCTAGCAGGCCTTTTAACAAAAATCAAGCCATTAATGTGAAATTAGCTAATTTGTTCTTGAGAATTTAATTTCCTTTCTCAAGTAGGCATTACATTACAGTAATTACACCTGCAAGTAAGAAAAGAAAAAATGGCAGGATCCTGGGATGATATATAGTCCTCTGGCCCTCATATAAAAGCAAAATCCATCTCTAGTCACTTGGGTATATCTAAGTATTTGAATGGAGGACTCCAGAAATTTCATTTCACTTGATGGTAGGAGGACAGAACAAGGAATAGGTTGTGATTCATCCAACTCTTTGAAATATTTTCATCTTTCTAATTTTAGGCCCTGTACACCATACATTGAACTCAAATGACACCCACCCTGCCAGTGATTGCAACTGCAGAAGTGCTGCATGCTGATACTCCATCTCTGTCTGTGCTACAAGGCACTTACGTGATATTTGACCACATTTTACATTTCACCCAGAATCCCAGAATCTTTTGAGTTGAACAGCACCCATAAGGATTGTCAAGCCCAACTCCCTGCTCCTTGCAGGACTACCTGGAATTAAAGCATGTGACTAAGAGCAATGTCCAGATATTCTCTGAACTCTGACAAGATTAGTGCCATGACCACTTCTCGGGGAAGCCTGCTCCAGTGACCACCCTGTCAGTGGAGAACCTTTTCCTAACTCAAGTCCAGTCTGAACTTCTCCTGACACAGACTCATTCCGTTCCATAAGGCATCCCTTTGAAATTCACTACCACACTGTGGCCCTTGATTTTTTTTTCCCCCATTTTATTGAATTGTAGCCCTTGGCCTGGGCAAGAGGAAAGGTCAATCTACACAACATACAGAAAAGCATATGGCTGTCCTACAAAATCTCTGAATCCAAGGTTTGTCTAAAAACTACTGTCCACATACTTCATCTTAATCTGTTAGTAATTACCTTAATTAAGTAATTACTTAAATTGCAGAGGTAGTACAAAGTCAACAAAGTTTCATAGGATGTATCCATAATGTTTTACATCATATGTATTGATACCTCAAAACTTACTTGCTTTTACAGAAACAATATTTTTGGCATGGTTTTTAATTTGCCAATAGCTAAACATAAATTAAAAGAGTACATTAGAAGTCACTATAAGGCACATGGGAAAATCTGAATACAAAAGGGTCACTTCATCCTGAATATTAAAAGCAACAAACCATGGGAAATAACTGCAGTTTGTAGTCATTGGTGAAGCATTGCAGAGGAAGTAGTTTTCATTGCAGTACCATTAATGCTGCATAGCATTAAAACAGCTTTGCTATTTATGCAGTCATGTCTGTTTCTGTAGCCCGACAGCACATCTCCCTACCCCACAATGTCCTGTCTTCACTGGGGGTACCCAAGTGCCAGTACCCTGGGCATATGCTAGCCTGACATCATCCCCACCTTTAAATCCTAGCCTGCAGCACCCTTTGGTCCATTTATAGTCACATGCCCCAAAATTAGCATAATTAGAATATACTTTCAGGCCTATTTGCTTTCTCATTGTGTATTAACACCTGAATATCATCAACAAATTAAGAAAACAACTCATCTCTCTCAGACAGGTCTCCCTATTTCAACTCTGTTACCAAAGTAGTATTTAGTCTTGAATGCATTCAGGCTGCTAGCAAACCTGTTAGGGAATTAATTATTGAACATTGCTCTTGTCCTAAATAACACTATGGGCTATGACATACATTTGGATTTTTTGTTGTAGTGACAGAGATAGCACCTCAGTGAGCTCATCATCTTTCCAGGTTCACCACACAGGCCACAGTAAAACATCAGCAGCACTGCTGAGATGAAATTCCAGCCCTGCCCCTTGCCTTCCTCTGTCTTGCAGCCCCACCATGACTGCCATATTTAACACCATCACCATGCAGCAGGATCTGCTGATGCATCCCTTCATATTTTCTCAACAGACCTTGAGTCATGCCTGGCATGAGGTTTTAGCTTTCCTGTCAACAGCTCTGCAGGAAGTCTCAGATTCCTTCTCTGTGGCCTAGAGCGCCTTATAGAAATTCTGAATCAAAAACTCTTTTGTCTATTCAAGTTCTAAAATTTTCACATAATTTGGCAATGTGAATGAATGCTGCAGACACTGTACAACTCCAAGTTCCCTACATCTAATTGATTTTTATATTACTGCCGACTAATAATCTCCATAGAGCCTCTGAAAAACCCAAGTGAGGATTTCATTTGAGCACTTTGTAAAAGTACTCAAGCAAGTACTTTCTGGGCTGTAGCGCTGACCCTGTCCATCTCTGTTCTTGTTCAATTTATTCCCCCTACCCCTCAGCAGCACTGACACAGCCATACATGGCTGATCAGACCTGGGGAAAATAACTGAGCAAAAATAAAAAATTAATCAGAATGAATTCTCCAAACCAGTTCATTCTGCATTCACACAACAGGAGTGATGTAAACTGAGCACAGAGGGCTACTCCAGCCATCCCTGTTGCAGAGAGAAAGGCTTGTGAGCTTCAGTGTACATATAAAACAATCACAAACATGGTTTTCTGTTTGGCTAATGCTGTTTGTAGTACTGGGAGTAATAGAAATTGTGAGAAACTGTATTGCCCTTTTGCTCTGCAGTCACAATCCTCATAAAGGATTTATGAGTCCAGATATAACTACAGACCAATAATTTTCGGACAGTTCTTCCTGCCCTGGGCTATGGAATAAGAAATATGTATGCAAAATGCCAGAGGGACAAGTTTATTGCATTTTTAAGAGTTTTTTCAAAGATTCACTCATGCAGTAGCTTTTAAAATGTACATTTTCACATAATTGAATAAATTTTTATATTGTATGCATACTTACACATAGTGTGGGTCTGTGTATTTATGTGTCTATGTGTGGTATGTGTGCTTATTTTTATTTCAAATTCTCCAAAATATAGTTATTCTGCTATAGTACGAAAATAAGCTTGTACAGAAGAGATCATTGGGTAGTGTCCTCTAGAGATTTCTGTACCAGAGCCAAATTACATAATTTGTGTGCTGAGTTAACATCAAGAAAGGTATGGTATGAGCTTTTTGGTGTCTTTACAAAATCATGATCTAGTGACTTTTCTGAAAATGGTATTTTTGCCTTTACAGTGAAGCAGCAGCTCATATTATTCTTTCATGTGAGTTTCCATGAGTATTTATATGAAAGAAAAATATAGGTTAATTACTGTTGGAAGGTCTCTTTAGCTTATCATTTTGTTATGCAGTGCCTCTTTAGCTTATCATTTTGTTATGCAGTTCCTCTTCAGCTTATCTTTTTATTTTGCAGTTTATATTTTATTTCCTTAAGAGGAGCATTGAATTTTGTGCCCTAAATAAATTCTTTATTTAAAAATGGACAAAATATTTAAATGGCTGCTTAATATAATACACGAACTAATAAGCTAAAGTGTTATAAACTGAAAAAAATTATTATAGACAAATCTGAAATATACACAAACTAAAGCATTATCTTTGTTATCTTTCCCTGTTAGATGCATCACTGCATGCACAAAGTCATGTAGGTCAAATCAATGTCTTCACTTAAACTGTGCTCTGGAAAAAAATGGGAGTTTTGACTATATAGAAATATAATAATAATTCCACAATGTGACCTATAGTTTTTACTGAAATAAATTAACGGATGGCATGCAGATGCCAAGATTAAACAGAGTAATAACAAAACATTAGTAAGCACTTTTAGTGTAATTAAATTTTTGATGTATTACAATTTTTAGTGCGTAATTATTTTTGAAGGAACTGGAGAGTAATACTGGATCACACCCTTATTCAATCTAGTTACTAAAGAATAAAGTGTGGTGATACTTTTAAATTCTATTGCAGAATAATGGTGTATTGTCCATCACAGATAATGATGGCAAGGTTTTTCTCATCTGATAATCACTCATAGTGATTACCTAATAAAAGGACAATCCTTGGTACTGCAAGAACCTCTGGTCAGTGCAGAATGTAAGCAAGCATTAAGATGTGCTATATAAAGCATCTCAGCTTGCAAGTGACCTTGAATCTGCTTCCTTATTGCTGGAGGTTGGGATTGTTCCATGGCTGTGTTCCCAGTCTGCATCAAGAGGGTGCTGATAACATCAATCTTATACACGAGTCTCTAAAACTATTTTTGATGTTGGCCTTGAACAAGTCTAGTAATTTCACTTAATCACCTCTGTTTCTACACAAAAACTGGAATCTAGGCTGACTTCTAATTTTTCATTCTTGTGAAATCCGGCCACAGGTTTTCTGTCTGCCATCAAATATCTTGAATCATAATTAGCTAAAATATGTCAGAAGCCCTGTGACTCCCAGCCATCTTTATTGTATAGAAGTTCACTTTCAGCTAAGAGTAGAATAAATTCTGTTTGATTGAGAGGTCAGTCCTTGGGAAGAAAAATGGCAAGTGTGTTCATTCGCATATTCAAACATGCAAATTGAATGCATCCAATTTGCCTTATTTGTCTCCTAATGAGAATGACCTTTCCTGCTGATGGGAAAAAGCAATTGAAATTAGGCATGTGAAAGGTATGGAAAATATGATATTCCAGTCTTTAACAAAACAGGTCAACTGCTTGATCCTGTGACTTAAAAAATAGTCAATGTCATATTGAACCCCAGCTTGTGGTGCTTTCTCATCTTTAGGTTCAGTATCTGAATTTTGCTACTCAGATGTATGTCTCTTCTTGCCTAGCACAATTTCCTCTTCACCATCCTGTATGAAGAACATCTGAACAGTTCTCCCACCACTAATGTGGCTCAGGTTAATACCACAACATCTTTATAATTAATTTGCATAACAAAATATGAAGCTGTAAAATTCAAAGATCAAGTGACCTGCCCAAGGCTACAAAGTGGATGTTACTACATCAGGACTGAAACTCAGTTACATCTGGTCTTTGGTCCTGTGTAGATCAAGTTTCTTTCAATACCCAAATTGAAACAGAAAGAAGCCATGATCAATTTACCAAGAAAAGGAACATTAAGATCACATAGCTGGTGTTGTCTCCTTCTGTGAATGCCAAAGGAAACAAGTCCTGCATATGGGCAGCTCATCCATAGACAGATATCAGCATCACTACTAGTGCCGCGCATTAACTATCTCCTCTACTAGGAAAAGAAAAAAGGAAAAAATATATATGGTCAAATTGCTAATATGCTTCTCTTCCTTTCAAGCTTCTTCTTTCATCTGCAGAGCTCAAAACCAGGTAGAAGTGTCACCACAAATGGAACAGGTCGTAGAACTGGAACCACTCATGTGCAGAATTCAGGACGAATTAAAGAGCTCAGAATTCAAACCAACACCTTAACATGCCTTAAAAGCAAGGGCACAGTTATTTATTCTTGTTTTTGTTGTTTCTTCATCATTACAGGGCTGCAGGAGTCCCACATCAGGGATGAGGGTCCCACATTGTGAGGATTTATTTGAACACTTAAAGAAAATATCACACCTGCAGTTAAGAATTTACAACTGCAATTATAAGATGAATACTAAAACTGTCTCTTCAGTTGATTTCTGTAATCATAAAATTCTAAATGATACTAACATGTGCCTCATTTTAAGTGTGTGTTTTCCCATGACTACTTAGAAGAATAGGATGCAGTAAGCTTAACATTCTGAAAGTGCATCCAGACAAATGTGGGTTGTCCTAAAAATAGATTTCTTACCTTTGCCACCAGTAAACAAGGAGGAAATTTCCACTGAGGAAACAAAAATTCAAGCTGTACAGACTCAGCCAATTCCCTAGGCACACACATACAGTTGTGTAGGCTTTATTCTTAACATTAACTTACTTCTTAATGTGCTTTGCTTTTTAGAAAATTGTTAAGGAAAGCAAAGAAGACAAACCCTTTCATGACAATGTAATCACACCAAAAAAAAACGGTTTTGTAATTGTTCCTTGTTTTCACCTGTGTTTCAAAACCTTTTTCGGACTGGACAACACAAGGGCCAGCTGTAGCTGTTGAATAATGAATTCTTCCTTAAAGCAGCATGGGGAATAACTCTGACACAGAATTTTCTGTCATCTGCTAATAGTGTCATTTCATAACTGATTATGAGTGATCTTGCTCTGTGCTGCTACTGGAAGAAGTTCTCTTCTCTTTCCCACCTCTCTGTGTAGCTGAAAAACAAAATTAAGCCAGTTCAATTAAAAAACATTGTTTCATTCTGATCAAATCTTGAATTTGGTGCATTATGCTGTGACTCCTGGTGTTAGCATGGGGAAATGCATTACCTGGACAAATTAATGGTCGAGGTTGACCTGCAAAACTGCAGGTTTGAAAGATGGCAATCATTAAAAGGGAAGTCATCAAGTGAAAGAGTAGATTAGGGTGGTATCTAGTTTTACATACTGCCAGACACAAACTGTGTAAACACGAGGTTATTTAAGGTCCTGTGAGTATGCTTTTGTTTTGCTGCCATGACCTTTGCATGAGTCACCTAATGAGGTACCTGCAAGGCCACTGCCTGCAGCTAAGCCAGTCAGGGAAGGCAGCCTTTTCACCGGGGGCTAAGGGAGTCTAAGGCACTGATCATCTTGTCCTGATGCAAAAGCCTAAGATGAATTAGATGAGGTTTTTTTTTCTCTAAAAGTCATTCTTTCTCTCTGACTACAAACAGAGAGCAAGGAGACTGGCTCAGCTGTAGGTGTCTGTATAAACTGTTGTCTGTCAGGCTTAGATCAGTGTAGCAATTTAAAGCACTTTGAGAGGAGAGTCTGTAACCAGAGATGTAGCAGGCACGGTCCACTGCTGCACTCTGCTTATGGTCATATAAGTAGAGTTCCTGATCAGGAACTGTACCTTAAATCAATACTGTATTATACATAATAACATCATGCTTTATAACAACTGGGATTAAAATATAAAATGGCAGCCAAAATGTATAAATTGATATCATTGTTTCAGTACACCCTGGAGAGACCTCCAAATGCTTCAGTGTATTTGGCTCAGACACGCATCATATTTTGCATGTTTTGCAAAGCCTCAGGAAAAATGCAGTAAGACTTTTGTTAATATCTAGGAGCACCTCACTGAGCTGAAAAAGCTGCTGCAGTCTGGAAATGATCACCTTACACCATGTACCAGAGACAGGGGATGAACATGAGCACTGCACACTGCTACTGCTGCCACTGCTTCTGTCTCAGTGGCACAGCATGTACTCTTGTCACTGTCTTCACTCTTATAAGTAAACAAACAAACAAACAAACAGGTAAAAGGTGACTTTAACGAAGTGACGGTAACTGTTAAGTTTAGGGAATTTGTTGAATTCAAGCCTTCCTAGGTATTTGTTCTGGAGTGTCACTCTAAGTGTTCTTTTTCTGAAGTTGCCTTGTCAGAATTAAAGAAATAGCTAATAAAGACTGATCTTCAGGGAACGGAATTCCAACTGGGATGCTAAAGCTAAGTAATTAACAACAAAGGAGAAAGAACAGAGGGAAAAGGATCCCTTGGTATGCATGTACAGGTTTTTGATGAAAACTGCCTTCTAAATAACAATACAAGTGTTCATTAGATAAGGTTGGTGTTTAGCACTAAGTCTCCCACAGAGACAATTCTTGGCACAGAAGCTTTGATTATATAAATTTTGTGTGAAAAATGCAAAGCGCCATAATGTGGGACTTTGATCAATGGTGCTATTCTGATTTGAAATTGTTTTTTGGTTTTTTTTGAACTATGATGGGCACAAAACACTAATTTAAAAGTTCATTTTAATTGAAATTTACCTCTTCCTTTTAATAGCAAGAAAGTAATCTGATTGCATTTTTTCAGTCATCCTTGTGCAACATATTAGATAATCTCCTTATAGTTTAAAACTAAAAATGCTAATGGATTGGGGAAATGGGTTTCTGCTTTCACTCAGCATATCTGTCTTTTTTATGCTTGTCTTTTGGATCATTTATCTAAATAATAACCTTTAGTACCCACTCCTTCCTTTCAATGAACTAAAATATATTAATGATTAAAATCAGTGAATATGCATCTTCTCCCTACTTGAGTTTTGCCAGCTGAGGTTTCCACTTTCATCTTCTGCTTTTTTGGAGGGGAGGGGGAAAGCTACAGACATCCTCATGTGAAATACTCCTGGTTACTTTCTAATTTGTCTCAATCAAACAGCCTAAATGAGCTCAAACTAATGGTAGATCTCTTATAAGGAGTATCACCAGTGAGCACTGACTCAAATGACATTGATTTCAGGGACTAAAAGAGAGAAATTACATTAAAAACTCAGCAAACAGCTTTCAGTCAGCGCATCTGTTGGGGCAGCCCCAGAGAAGAGGCAGGAATTACACCTCAAGGGGAGGTGCTGTGGGTGGAACTTCCTCAGCCGACAAACCTGGAGACGCAGAAGGATCCACTTGTGTGGATTTAGTCTCAGAATGATGGAAGAAAGCTCATTTTGTATAAAGGCAGCAGAGGGAAGATAAATGACCAGTCCAAGGTCAGGTACAAAAATGATGGAAATGTGGGAGAAAGTGCCAGAACAGATATTTTTCCAGACTCTTTGTGTAGTAAGTTTTCAGCATGCCTGGCTAAGCTGTCTACAGACCAAGACTGCAAAAATTGCTTAGCACATACACCCTGGGGGGAAAAAAAAAAACAAAAACAAACAAAAACCCCAAAAACAAACAAACAAACAAACCCCTAACAAACCAACAACCAAAAAAAAACCCCGCCAAGATTCTGAGCAACAGGGATGTATCTTTAAAGCACCACAGAAACCACTTTCTTCACCTACCAATACCTTCTGCAATAGATGGGACTGAAACACATCTGAAGAACCAGGAACTTTGTACTGCCTTGAGACTCTGGAAAATGCTTTCCAGAAGAAAAGTGTCCTTCCATAGACCAAATTCCAGTTCTGCTGACCCCAGTGGTGATAGTATGGCATGGGGAGAGGCAGTAGATGGATGCTATGCTGGATACTCAGAGCAGAGTCACTTGCACTGTTTGGAGGCTCTCAGTGCTTGGAATAAATTCATTCTGGCCAGAAGTTTTTATTTTGAAGAGTCAAAAAAGGCTTTGTATTTCAAGCCATGTTCTGACATTAATCAGGTTGTTTTCTCCATTGATGAGAACAAAGAGCCACCCTTATGAGCTCAGTCTAAAAGTCTTTCTGGTGCTGCTTTGATATTTCCTGTGGTGATAAATATTCTCAATAGCTGCAAATTACAAAAGAGCCAGGATCTACCTATGTGCATTATGTAGTCACTAGGGCACATTTTCATGGCATGTGGGAGGGGATCAGGAGACAATAGCAGACAAGCAGCTAAAGGAATTGTATTCTGCTCATTCTGCTGAGGGCTGGGAAATAATAATCCATTAATATAAAGTAATAGGAAAGGAAACCTGTTAACAGAGATTATCTCAGCAGGAAGCAACAATTCTATATGAACTTTCATTTCCAGTGAATCATGCCATTATGCTCAATTTCATTGCAAATGTGAAGCCTGCCCTCGTGGCTTGTTCTCTGATGTGGGATCACTGTCAAAACAAAGAACAATTACAAAATGTTCCCTCAGCTTCAAATTCCTGTTTGGTAAGTGATGCTCACATGATGCAGAGATCTAAAAGTGAAATTCATGAAATGGAAACTGGATTTCCTCCCTTTTCTGGTATTTAGACAACACAGGAATGTTGGAAGAGTCCTTGGCAGGAGTTTCTAATTTATTCACATTTTAGACCTTATGAAGACTGTATTTACCAGGTAATCAAAGCCAAATTGGTAAATATAAAACAATAAACCACAATATTCTGGGATAGGATCTGAAATACTTGCTGTAATGTATTTATTTTGATATGCCATAACTAGATTTGAATGCTGGATTAGTCTATTAAGCAGATTGGTATTTCTTTAA
The DNA here is from genome assembly GCF_017590135.1 of Pyrgilauda ruficollis. Taxonomy (NCBI): domain Eukaryota; kingdom Metazoa; phylum Chordata; class Aves; order Passeriformes; family Passeridae; genus Pyrgilauda; species Pyrgilauda ruficollis. Next base: position 6,442,211 of record NW_024510321.1, read on the forward strand.
ATATTAAATTTTCTTGGCTATGATATTTATATTTTGTCTGAAATATTGTTTTAATTCTTCAAAATTATTTTTACTTCAAAAACAGGTAATAATAATTCTAGTTACACATTCTGCAAAAGTAACATGCCTATCTTGACCCAAATTTGGGATTATGTGGTTTAGTAAAATACATGCTCTTCACATTTTGCTTTGTGACATGAATTATTGAAGAAGGCAAATAATGGCATTTTCTCTCTTTGAAGATACATGAAATTTGCCATTATTGGAAAGCTCTCTTTCCTTGACTAACAAATTACATTATTAGACACAAGGAAGATGCAAATCTTAGGGTTCTAAAAGCACCTAATATTTTCTTAAATTATATTCAGCTATATTTATCTTGCATTCTGGCATGCTGCTGGATTACTGTTATCAATAAATCTATAAATAGGATGCAAAATGCATGTGAGCTGTCTGTGCATGAATAAAGAGTGGCCTGGCAATAAATTACAACATAATATATAGTTTAAAATGTAGCAAAAGGAATGCCTTGACAAATCAATGCAACATATTTTGTCAGTGAGGATGAAAGATTCATTATGCATCAGCCTTGAGAAAGCTGAATTTCTGAGGCATGGGTCACCTAGGACATATGATGTAATCAGAGAATATGAAAACATGCATAGAAAGACAAAAATAATCTTCTGAGTAATAAAGCCATATTAAATTGTCTGGTAAAATGTAAGTCCTGTGCAGTACTTCATTGTCCAAAAGTGGTCAGGAGTACCACGACAAACAAAATGAAACCTGACTTCCTCTGGATTTGGCCCCCACAGCAGGTTCAAGACCAACTCTTTTTCTGAAACAGGCTCATGTGTGCTGGCTTTCATTTGTGTTTTTCTCATGTCTGCTAATGTCTAGGCTCATCTTGAGGCTCTTTGTACAGCCAAGAAATTCTTTCCTCTGCCCAGTTTTCAATGAAACTTGGGAAAATTCAGTGTTTTGTGGAACTCCAGTCATCTGCCAGACATAACTGGCACAAACCCAGGAGGTTCCATAAGCCTGGAGCACAGCAGAGACTAAAAATAAGACTGACCAATTGGTTTTCCTGCTGACAGCAGCAAACTGCCATGGGACATTTAATTTCCTCTGATCACATGGATGACAGACAAGCTGTCACCAGCTGTGCAGAGCCAGGAGGATGCATGCCTTTGGCAGGGACACAGGCCCCAGCAGTGGGGGCTTGTCCTGAACACTGGTGAGGGTGGAAATGCCCCAAGAGATGTTGGCACCAGTCACAGAATCCCAGAATGGATCAGGGTGGAAGGGACCACAATGGGTCATCCGATCCAACCCCTGCTCAGGCAGGGTCATCCCAGAGCACATGGCACAGGATTGCATTCAGATGCTTCTGGAATTCCTGCAGTAAGGGAGCCTCCACATCCTCTCTGGGCAATCTGTTCCAGTGCATGGTCACTCATACAACAGTTCTTCATCATGTTTAGGTGGAACTTCTGTGTATCAGTTCCTGCACATTGCTTCTCATGCTGTTGCTTGGTACCACTGAGAAGAGCCTGGTCCATCCTAAATGCCCCAAGAGATGTTGGCACCAGTCACAGAATCCCAGAATGGATCAGGGTGGAAGGGACCACAATGGGTCATCCGATCCAACCCCTGCTCAGGCAGGGTCATCCCAGAGCACATGGCACAGGATTGCATTCAGATGCTTCTGGAATTCCTGCAGTAAGGGAGCCTCCACATCCTCTCTGGGCAATCTGTTCCAGTGCATGGTTACTCATACAACAGTTCTTCATCATGTTTAGGTGGAACTTCTGTGTATCAGTTCCTGCACATTGCTTCTCATGCTGTTGCTTGGTACCACTGAGAAGAGCCTGGTCCATCCTCTTGGCACCCTCCCATAGACTTTATATACATTAATGAGGTCCCCTCTCAACCATCTCTTTCAGAGGCCGAACAGGCACTGCTCGTCATCCTTTTCTCCTAAGGGAGGTGCTCCAGCCCCTCAATCCTCTTTGTACCCTCCACTGGACTTGCTCCAGGAGCTCCATGTCTCTCTTGTCCTGAGGAGCCCAGAGCTGCACACAGCATTCCAGATGTGCCTCACAAGAGCTGAGTAGAGAGTCAGCATCACCTCCTTGACCTGCTGACAGTGCTCTTCTGAATGCATTTGAGGATCCCATGGCTTTCTTGGCCACAAGGAAACACTGGTGACTCATGAACAGCTTGTCTTCCATCAGCACCCCCAAGTTCCTCTGTAGAAGACCATGGACATGGATGTTGGCTCTGGCACACTCAGGAACAGATATCTGAGCTTTTGGTACCTGAGCTTTTGGCACTGTTGGAAGGGACTTAAAATGTGGGTCTTGGCAGGTGGAGGAGTGGCCAGGGGCTGGTGTCCCTCAGCTCCTCAAGAGGCATCAGCAAGAGCCTCGTGCCCCATGGGAGCCTTGTGATCACAGCCAGGGCTGTGACGGACAAATTGCTCCCGTCCCTGGTGTCAGAGGGACAAGCCTTGCATTTTCTTTCTGGAGCATGTCTAAAAATGGGCAACAAAGCTGGTGAAGGGTCTGTAGCATAAATCCTTGAAGCAGTGGCTGAGGGAGCTGGGGTTGTTTAGCCTGGAGGAAAGGAGGTTTAGGAGTGACCTTATCACTCTCTACAACCACCTGAAAGGAGGCTGTAGCCAGGTGGGAGTCGGGATCTTCTCCCAGGACAAGTGATAGGACGAGGGGACACAGCCTCAAACTGCACCAGAGGATGTTCAGGCTGGACATTAGGAAAAATTTCTTCACAGAAAGGGTGACTGGAATGGACTGCCCAGGGACGTGGTGGAGCCCCGGTCCCTGGAGATTTTCTTAAGCACTGTACTTAATGCCACGGTCTAGTTGCCGTGATGATGTTCGGTCATAGATTGGACTCGATGATTTCAGAGGTCTTTCCCAACCTAATTTATTCTATGATTCTGCGATTCTTAAATACACACGCACAAACGAGGGCATCCCTACCGACCGAGCGCCCCTGAAGCGGCGCTCCAGGGTCCCGTCCCCTCAGAGCTGCCGCCGCCCGCGCCCAGCAGGGGGCGCGGTGCCCGGCATGGCTGCCGCGCGCCGGAAGCGGCAGCCCGGCCCCTCTCCAAGATGGCGGCGCCCAGGCGCGGTGTGGCTGCGGGCATGATGAAGCGGGGGGCGGCCGCCCGCGCCCGCCGCGGCGGGAAACTGGACCGGCTGCGGCAGGCGGTGCAGGAATACGTGCAGGCGGCCGGCGGCCAGCCGCCGCTGGCCCTGCTCAAAGACTCGGAGAAGTACAATCGCAGGAGCCGCCGGGACGCCAGGAAGGAGAAGCGCAGATTAAAGCGGAGCCGCCGCCGCCGACTCCAACGCGGGGAGCTGGTGGAGGTTCCCACCGCCCCGGCCAAGCCGGCCCCGGCCAAGCCAGCCCCGGCTAAACCTGCTTCGGCCAAGCCCACTCCGGCCAAGCCGGCCCAGGCCAGGCCGGCTCCTGCCGCCCGCCCCGGAGCCCCGGCTTCGCCCGCCGCTGGGAAGCAGCGGCCCAGGTCGGTGTCGGCACCGGCATCGACAGCCCTCGAGTCTCCCTCCGCCGCCGCAGCCACCTCGGCGCGGAAACGGGCCCTGCTGGAAGCCAACGAGGAGGAGGAGAAGGAGATCCGGCGTCTGGAGCGGCAGCTGGGGCTCGGGAAGCGGCGCAAGAAGCAGGAGGGGCCCGCGGCCGAGCGGCTGCCGCAGAGCTTCCTGCGGGACGGGCTGGGCTACGTGCTGGGAGCGCTGGGCACACGGGCCGGGCTCAGCCGGCTCTGCGAGAGCAGCGACGAGGAGGAGCAGCAGCAGACCGAGCCGGGGCCGCGGGAGCGCCCGCCGGGGAAGGAGGAGGATAGTGAGGACGAGGAGGATGGTGAGGACGAGGAGGATGGTGAGGACGAGGAGGCTCAGGAAGACGCCTCAGACCCCTCCGAGGCGGATGACGGGGAAGGACATTGGGAGAGCGAGAGCTCGTCCCCTGAGGACGGCGGGGTGCCGGAGGCCAGCGAGCCCTCGAGCGAGGAAGAGGAGGAGGAGGAGGCAGAGGTAGGATGTTCCCCTCAGCTAGCACAGACCTGCTTCCCCAAAGCACATCCCACAACCTGAACATAGAGCAGAGTTGCATCGCCGCTGTTAAGCCCAGGTGTTCGCTGTCCAGTCGGGCCACGTGGAGTGTTGTCCTGGTTCTAAACAGCCGGGCCCATACACTCTTGACTTGAGGGGTTTTCGAGCTCCTGGAGACACTTGTTAGATGTGGAGGGAGAGTTCCCGAGTCAGGCTGGTGGCAGATAATACCCTACAGCACAAGGCGTGTGGGAGCTGTGTGTGAAATCCACAAATAAAAGGAGCTGCCTTGGCATTAGAGTGTAAGAATGTGATCTAGCCCTTCTGCAGAGAGCTTGTGTTGAAATCAGCAGCGGTTACACTGAAATGTTACTTTCTGAACGATCTTAGGGGTTCTGCCAGTATTAGATCTTGTTGAATGGGTGGAGGAGAGGAGGTCACACAGGGCATTTAGCCTTCATGGGCCTAAATAAAACTTGAGTAAAACCAAGACTTAAGATGCCAGGTTTTAATGACCATAACTTAAAGAAAGTTGGGGAAGAGGGGCTTTGCTCTCATCAAGTTTGTCATAAAGGGTAATTTTTTGCCTGCTTCTTTTCTTCATGTTGTTCCTTTGGTGTTGATTATTAGATGATAAGATATATCCTTAATTAAAAGTGTGACACTTTAATCTTAAATAGAAATGTATATTTGTGTTCAAGTGTTTAAGATACTGATCTCATGTGATACCTTGTTTTCCTCCTAAGAGTGATAGTCACGGTGCTGCAAAGTATGTTCCTCCTCAAATAAGGAAAGCACAGGAGACACTAGATGACAAGAAAAGAGAAGAATTGGGAAGACTGAAGAAAATGGTGAATGGCCTCATTAATAGGTAGTGTAATGAGGAAAGTCATTAATCTTTCTGGATCAATGTGACAATGCTCATCATTCAAGCCCAGGTGGCAAGGATGTGACTTTTCTCTTCACAAACTGATTTTAAGTTGGCAATCATGTCTGCTATTGTTAAGAATAATTATCTTTATTGGTATAAATTCTTCAAAGTTAGTCATTATAGATGTTGAAAAATCTAGAAAATAAATTTAACATTGGGCTGGATTCCACACAGCAGTTCCCTGCAAGTGCTAGGTATAATTCAGTAAGTGTCAGTTGGAGTATGCTTATTAAAAAAAACACTCAGGAGAAAACAGGTTTTGGTTTGTTTTGGGGTTTTTTTTTTAATAAATTAAATTTCTTCAACACTACAATTAAGGAGGAGCAAGCCTTCCTAGGTAAAAGTACTGCAGAATAGAAAAAGTAATTAATGTTCATTTCAATTTTAGAGTATTTTTTAAATCAGAAATCTATTGGCAATTTTCATCTGTTACCTGTAAAATATAGACTAGAGTTTGTTCAGTCATTTGAAATTTGATATACCATATATGTTAAAGTATGAATTATTTTCATACTTAACTTCTTCAAAGACTGTGATGAGCCACAGTTAAAACTGCTAAAACCAGTCTCTTTTTGTAATAAATCTGTTAGTGTGACAGTAAGCAGATTGACAGTGCTTTGTAAATCCTGTTGTTAACACGTTTTTACATGGGTTTTTTTTTTTTATCTACACTAGAATGAAAGGTACTATACTTTTTTAGTTTAGTAAACACAGAAAAATACAAAAGGTTCCTTCCAGTCATCTTATCAATCTCTTCTTCTTAAGTCAAACTAGTTTCTCTAAAAAGAATAGCTGCTTGTTGGGTGAGCTCAAAATTGTGGAACCATGTAAGGAGAAGAAAGAGTGAACATTGGATTTTGTTTCTCCATAGGTTGAGTGAACCAAATTTGTCCTCCATCAGTGGGCAGATGGAAGAGCTCTACATGGCCAACAGCAGAAAGGACATGAATGACACCCTGACAGACATTCTGATGAATGCCTGTGTTACTGCAGTTGCCATGCCTGCAAGACTCGTGATGGAGCACGTCCTTCTGGTCAGCATCCTTCACCATAATGTAGGAATTGAGGTAAGTCTTGTGCTTGGGACAAATTTTGTTTAATAATACCTATTGTAGGGTGTTTTCCTTGACATTTTGTTTGAATTGCCTTGTAATTTTTAACTATGTGGCACTAACAAGCATCTTTAATTGAGTTTCATCAGTATTTTGTGGCTTCCACAAGTGAAAAGGTCTAAGCATTCTTCTTGTCTGTCTTTCTGCGTTAGTTCTTAGGACAGTGTCTGCAAAGCTTCCACAAGTGAAAGGGTCTAAGTCCATTGCTTTATCTGATTTTATCTCCTCTATGAGTTACCACTAGTACCCATCATTTTTTCATCACAATCTTTCTGCAACCAGGAATCAAAAGTTTCTAACCTTCGGCTTCTCTTCCCTTTAGTCACACTAATCTGTTTCTGTTCTCATGGATGCATAAGGGTATTGTTTTGAACTATGTATATGCAGATCAGAAAAGTGTTGCAACTACAGGAATCCTTTTACAATGGCGGATAAACTTGTTTTCTAAGCAAATCATACATCAGTGGAATTAAGTAGTTATAACATGGAATATTAAAAACTTCAAAACTTTGGAGGGGATTTTGTTTTGTGTTTTTTACTGATGAATGAGGTAAAATCCCTCTTGCCCAAGCTGATGCTGAAGCTCCTGATGTCAAAGGGAATATTTTAGCTAATTTCAGTTAAATATCTGTCAGGAAATAAAGTTGTTTCAGCAGTATGTTCCTTTAGATTACTCTTTTTTTCTTCCCCCCATATCTCAATGCAAAAGATGTATTAATGCAAGTTTTTCAGTTAGTCATACTGTGGCCTGAATGCAGAATATTTTAGCTAATTTCAGTTAAATGTCTGTCAGGAAACAAAATTGTTTCAGCAGTATGTTCCTATTAGACTACTCTTTTTTTCTTCCCCCCATATCTCAATGCAAAAGATGTATTAATGCAAGTTTTTCAGTTAGTCATACTGTGGCCTGAATGCTGGCTCTGAAACCATATTAAATATCAGATGGATGCAATTTAAGCAGATTTGTCCCTGAAGCCTTGGCATTAAACTTTTATTTTGTCCCTCTTTGCTGCTTGAAAGGCAGTTCTGACTGCAAATACAATACAATTTCTGTAAAATAAATGTACAATATTAATTACATGAAAGTGTGATAGTAGAGCTGCACTGAAGATTAGGTTGAGCAATGCAGAAGTTGCCCTGTGTTTATAAATTTGTGCAGCCATTGGATAGTTAACACCCAAGCTGGGTCAAGGCTTGTAATGCAAGTCAGTATTGCTGCTGGGACTTCTGGTTTTCTTAAGGTCAGCAGATTTTAACACAATAATAATGGGTGAGGCTCTTACTTAGCAGCAATGTATTCATTACCTCCCTGTGTTTTAGAGCCTGTAGGCTTTCTAATCCCAGCCTTTAGCATCAATTCTCTCTTCAGAAATAAATCTATTCCAAAATTTCTTTTCCCAGCTGTACTGCTGACAAACATCTAAGAATTATCCCCACTTCAAAAGCAGCTTCACCTTATGCTCAGCCACTGTGAAAACTTGGTATTTTGGGGATTTTTTCACAATATTATTTTTTATCCTTCTGCTAAGGATTTTGTTCTGGAATGTCAAACTCTGGAATGTGTTTGCTTTTTGACATGCAGCTTTTCCTGGATGAATGACTAGCAGTAACAGCATGCTAGTCTGACAGCTGGAAAGATGCTAATATGTGTCCATGAATATTATGTAAATAAATGCTGGTGTATGTGTACAGTAGGTTCATAATACTTGTTTTTCTTGCACAGGCTTTGAAAAGCAACTGGATGTCAAATGTGAGGTGTAAATAACATAGACTTCTACAAAAATGTCACACCATTTAAATATTTATGTATGTAAATGTAGAACATCCCTATTGGTTGAAAGGAGCAACAGTAGTTCTTTAAAATTAATAGTGGCAGTGACCCAAAAATGAGTTTTACAGATGTCTGTAAAATCTACTTAGAGTTAACTGCTGGATTTTTTTTTTTTTTCCCCTCTTAATGGAATTGTTGCCAGGTCGGTGCTCACTTTTTGGAAGCCGTGGTGAAGAAATTTGATGAACTCTGTAAAAGTGATGCTGAAGGGAAGGAATGTGAAAATCTCCTTGCCTTGATTGCTCATCTGTATAACTTCCATGTGGTTCATTGCCTGCTGATCTTTGATATTCTGAAAAAGCTTGTTAGCACTTTCACTGAAAAAGAGATTGAGCTGATTTTGTTTCTTCTGAAAAATGTGGGCTTTTCCTTAAGAAAAGATGATGCATTGGCTTTGAAAGAACTGATCACTGAAGCCCAGAGGAAAGCAAGCTCAGCAGAGAAGAAATTCCAGGATCAGACTAGGGTATGTGTTTGTTCTAAAGATTTTCATATTCTCAACAGCCTGTAATAAGTACTTGGATACATAGTTTAATTTACAGAAACATTTTCTGCTGCATTCTATTCAGGTTCTAAATTACCATTAGTGTGACATTCAGTTATTTGCATTCTTCTTGTCTGTCTTTCTGCATTAGTTCTTAGAACACAGATGCCAAAATGCTCATGATGGGTGGGGCAGTACTGGTTTGTGTCTTATGCAATGGACTGTTTTTCTGTTTCATGTTGCTTTGTACACTTCAAAAAATAGTCAGGTGTTTAGCAGATGAAGCTTGTACACAAATTAATTTAATAGGGATTAAAGTAAACATGTTGTATTTAAATTTTGTTGTATATTGGCAGCTGAGCTGCTTATTCTCACAGAATAGTAATTTCAAAGTACGCTCTGGTACTTTATATAATAAACCCACAGCTTAGAATGTTCAGAACTATTTCTTTTCCCATAGGTTCGGTTTATGCTGGAGACTATGCTGGCACTTAGGAACAATGACATGCGTAAGATCCCTGGCTACGATCCTGAGCCAGTGGAAAGACTCCGCAAATTGCAGAGAGCACTGGTGAGAACTTTCTTGGCTGGTGTAGCCTTGTTATTCTTAATCCAGGAGTAATTATTTGTATTGGATGTCAGCTTTCTTGGGGATTTTTTGTTGTTGTTGGTTTTTTTGGGGGGGTTGTTTTGTTTTGTTTTGTTTTTTGGCTTTTTTTGACAGAATGGGCAGTTTATCCAGAACAACCCAGTATAAAAGGGATGAAAGTAATTTATCAGTGCAGGATGTGCATATCAGCTTAAGAGGCCAGGCAAAAACAAGCTAGGTAACCTAGTACTGTAGGATTTCCTCTTAAATTTTTGCAGCCCTTCTGATATGCTTCTGGATTCTGTTTTTGAAAATTCTCATTTTGTTCAGAGTTTAAAATTTTTGTTATTTGAGTTGTAAAATGCATAAGGCAGTTAGTTGTGTCATTTTATGTGTTCAAAAGGAAAATCATGACCAGATTGTAGGATGTTGCAGTGTCAGCATCCTCTGAATAGTAATCAAACTTTGTGATTGGAAGATGTCTACTTTTTAGATGAGTATCTCTTTTTTCAAATAAAAAACCCAAGAGCTTCTACATGTAGATATATGCAACTTTATGCATTTAAAAAATTACATCATATGGGAAAATTGTAAATTCTTTTCAGGTTGCTGATTGAAATAAAGGTTAGGGAGGAAACACAGGAAGATCTTTATGAAGATATGAATTTATATGTTTAAAGTTTTTGTTTACAAATAATTTTAAATAATTAAAGTATTTGTTGTTTTCTGTAAGAAGAGAGGGAAAAAAGTTTCAAATAAAAACTTCTTTGTTGGTTTCTATTTTTGTTTTGTTATTCAAGGTTCACAGCAGTGGTTCAGGAAAAGACACCCAGCTCCGTGTGTCCCTGGAGTCTCTCCTCAGTGCTGACCAGGTCGGTCGCTGGTGGATCGTGGGGTCATCCTGGAGTGGAGCACCAATGATCAGTGATACAAAAAGCCAGGCTCAGCAAAAGCTGCACGTAGGAAAGGTAAATCCAAATTAAAAGTCTAAGTGTTAGTGATCTCGTGAAGATTTTTTATACGTGTCAGTAAGTTCATTTCAGTGCCCACCAAAAAAAACTTCCACGTGCTCTTATAAGACCAAGCTTTTGGACTGTAAGTTCTGCTCTTTGTTTTTTTTAAACATTGTACTCATGTGCTTTATAAGAGCTGTTACTGCAAATATGGTATAGCTTGGTTTTTCTTACCCTGTGGAATTGCTGAGGTGAAAGAAGATACTTGATTCAACAGTGGATTTGCTAGTAGGAATTCTGACAGCTTGTGGTGTCTGTCTGTGGCATATATCCAAACTGATTCCAAAAGTAATGTGATGAGATGGTCATGGTGAATTACTTATGTTAAAGAAGCATGTCTTAAAATTAATTGGCACAATTAAAGTAGATTAAAATGTATTTCCATAGTTTAAAAAGCTCTTGATGATGCCTGTGCCTCTGGACAAAAGCTCAGGACCTCTGGACTGGTGATTCATGGTTTACTGGAGAGCTTCACTGATGATGTTATTTAAGGCTGTACAGAAATAGCTTTTTTAAGGCAAACAGAAATAAAATAGCATAGAACTTTATTTTCAGGTGAGTTCAAAAATAATGGAGCTTGCTCGTAAGCTGAGAATGAACACGGATATCAGGAGAAGTATTTTTTGTGTCTTGATGACGAGTGAAGACTTCATGGATGCCTTTGAAAAACTTCTCAAGTAAGTACAGCCTAGTACAGAAACCAGCCCAGAACTAAAAATAGGTTGTAAATGCAGCATTTCTGGTCTGGGCTTAAGAGCATTCAGATGATAATGCAATTAAAAGAAGTGCATAGCCAGGGATCCACATAGGGTAAAAGGGTAGGAGAAGGGACCAGAACCCTGGTGTAAGGATTAATGGGGGCAGGCAGAACAGACTGGCAGTCAGAGGAAAGGAAGAGCCCCTGTTGTCACTCCTGGCTGTAACTGTGATTTGCAGCATCTTTTGATGTGAGGAGCCTGTGTCTTTTTGCATTGGAGCTGTGTATCCCAGCAGAGTGGATGGAAGACTGCTGCAGGCTTTTTTCCTTGCAGAGGCAGACCAGAAGCCCCTGCAGAACATCTCTTGGGTTTTTTGCTGGATTGCTGTGATTTCTGTACTACTGCCACTTCTTTGACTTCTTGCCACTTTGTTAAGCCATTTCTGCCCATGCTTGCAGGACCTGATAGTGTTCTGGCACCTCCACTTCCCTCTTGCAGAATTTATTAGCTTTGGGTTTGCTTCACATGAAGACCAGTTCCCTTACCCCTTGACAAGCAGCTCTTCAGAAGAAGATGTGATCAAGGAAGAGCTCAAACAAAGCTATTCCTTGTGTTTATCATAATATTATTTAATAAGTCTGTAGGAACTGGGAGGGGAGAGATCAGGCCTGAACTTTTCTGTCTCAGCCTTGTAACTCAAGGGTATTGTCTTACCAGGATAGCATGCAATTATTTAATTTGCTTACCCAACCAAAACAGACTTTGTAATAAAGTCAACTAATATTTGATTAAATGCCACTTTTGCAAAACACAGCTTGGACCTTGAGACTGTGATGGAGTCATTCCAATATCTTAATATGGCCTGTTCAATTAAAAGAAATTAGCTGCTGCTGCAGCTCTTGCCAAGACCTGGCAGCTCAATTTGCAAATTGGACTTGACTCTCATCTGTGCTATTTAAGCTAGTACACAAATCTGAATACATACAGGCTTGGCAGAAAATCTCTCTGCAGGCTGCCTGGTGTGTGTTGGTGCTGATGTTTATACAGCAAACTCAAAGGGAGGAATTCTTAAATCTGCCCACATCTGGCAGAGTATAATGGAAAGTACACATAATTGTCAGTGAAGGAATTAGCTTCAGTGTGAACATCTGTTCCAGAGTGTATGGGAATTTGTATTTGTATGTTTGATGTCTCATGAGGAAGAGCATATAAAGAAATATTTTAACAGCTCTTGTTGATTCATCTGCTGCTAATTCTGTGGCAGACTTGAGGTGTGGTTAAAGGATAATTTAAACTATTAGAAATCTAGTCTGCTATAGTTTTTATAGTCCCTTTCCTCCTTACTGCAGATGAAGGTATTAGTTTGAAGCCAGAACAGCTCCTTGAAGTGGCTCAGTGATTGCAGAGGTGTCAGTGAAGAGAGAGGGCTGGGAACATCACTGGTGACAAAGAGGAGAGAGTGAGCCTGGATGCTCTTCATCAGCTGAAAGACCACACCTTCACAAACCACACTTTCACTCAGGAGAGGGAATGAATGCTGCTTAAGTTTGATGGAGTTATTTTTGAAGTTATTTTGTAAACATAGAGAATTTGAAAAACTTCACATCTCAGAAAAACTGAGCCACTCATGAAAGGCTCAGCTATCCTATTGGAGTGAGATGTGTAATTCAGGATAACTTTGTGTCAGCAAGTTTTTCCTTACAAAATTATTCTCAATTTCTTGCTAAATACTCACTACCAAAGTGAGTGTATCTACTAATATAATTTGAACTGTCTTAAAGGGGGATTTAAGAGTTGCTGTTTTTAATCTGAAGGCAATGATAGTCTTGGGCTTCAGCTGATGATAACTAACCTACTTGGAGGCAGTCTTCTGCTGGTGACAAAGAACCTGCTTCAGAGGCAGTTATCCCATTTACAGCAGGAGCCAGATATTCAAGTCCATGGGAATATTGTAACTCATGAATAATTGAATGAGTGAGGTGGTTTCACATTCTTTATCAAAGAATATCAGGCTTATGAAATCTACACAGGTTTCTGGTGAAGCTCAGCAATGAAAGACAGTCCAGGCTCTTAAATTTTAGATGTTTAGGAGTTCTATTTCTGTGAGGAAGTGAATGTAGGAAGAAAATTGAATATCCAAGTGTTGTCACTTGGTTACAACTCTGGCAACATGAGTATTTCCTAAATAAGCAGGTAATGATAGGAGTGATGATGAACAAGTGAAAGGAGATTGTGCCAAACTAGGGATTGCAGTGTTACTTCCCAAGTCATCTATTAAATGCAAATCTGATGGCTGAAAACCTGTATATTTGTAAAAAAAAAAAAAAACAAACTTTTGTTGCTCTGAAATCAGATGGAACATGGCTGATGGGAGAGCAGGTGGGTTATGACACAGACACGGCACTTCCAGTACTGACCCCTCTTGGAAGAGCAGACTTCTCAATTTTTACTGCTCATTAGTCCAGAAATCATCCCAGATTTTCCTACTGTAAAATTTAAATTCTAGGGAGTTTGAGCTCAACAGCAGTGTTTTCTCTGTCGCATGCAATGCAGATGTCTGGAGGTGTGTACAAAAGGGGGGATACTGGCATCAAGTAATGACTAACTACCCTACACACAGTAAGACAAGATCCAGTGGAGTCAAACTTGGTTGGAAAGTACACTTGAGTTGCACTAATGCCCTATGAAACTTGAACTTGAAGCAATGAAAATAATTTGGTTTGATATTTTTCAGATTCTAATATGATGCATTTTTCATTTTAATTGGTTTTAATGCTGCCAAGTAGTTGGCAGCAGTAGGAAGTTAAATCACAGACCAGGAGCATTGTGAGTTAGTCACCATTCCATGCCACAGTGTCTCAGCCCTCCTTTACTCTGGTCAGCTGTTGGAGTGGGAAGGCTGCTCAGTCCTTGGCCTTCATGCTGAAGCAGCCAACATAAGATAGATACATAGATGGTGTTTTCTCCAGCTTTTCTTTTTTAAAGGTGCTTTGTAATCACTGACTGTATCCTCTTAGGCTACTGTCAAACAGAAATTAATTTCATTTATCACATGGCATGGATTTGACCCAGAGATTTAAAAATTCATATCACCAAGTAAGAAAAACATCTAAGAATATTTTCTTATCCCTACTAAGTACCACAGAAGTCAAGGGCCCTGGAAATGTTTCTCCAAATGGGCTTGCACTTATCCAAAGGCTGGTTTTCCTCCCATGACCATAAGTACAAGCATGAGATTATCACAATGGCACCCTGCAGTTCTTGTTTCACTACTTAGCCTTTGTTTCACAGTTTAACCCTTGTAGTGGTATGTGTGGGTGCAGTGCTACTGCTGGTACCTCTGTGCCCTCTCTTCTGTTCATGGAGAGCTGCAAACATGCAGTGGGGTATATTTCCTTCCCTGGGCAATGATAACACTTTTATCATTCCACTTCTGTTTCTTGAGGTCTTACTTTTGCATCTCCTCCTTTAGCACCCATAGTGCTTCAGCATTTCCATAGAGCCATAGCAGGATACTTGTTTAGCCAACACCCTTAAAGGTTGGAGTTCACTAGGAGTTTTAAAGACTTCATAGGTACTTTGTAACAAGTAAAACTTAATGTGATGTTTGGAGAGATTTTAAAGTGTACTCTCAGATGTTGACTGTAGCTCTTACTTTGTGTCAACAAGTTTTTTCCTTACAAAATTATTCTCAATTTCTTGCTAAATTTTAGGCTTGGCCTGAAAGATCAGCAGGAGAGAGAAATAGTTCATGTCATCCTTTACTGCTGCTTACAGGAGAAGACATTCAACCCCTTCTATGCATTTTTGGCTAATAAGTTTTGTGGACATGAAAGACGATTTCAGGTAAAGACAAATCTGTTGCTTCATTGGTTTTGTGTCGTGACTGTGGTTAGGAAGACATCTGCTGAATACCTGAGAATGGGTGCATGCCTGTTAGGATCTTCATCCCAAGGAAAAATTCTGCTGGTATGGCTAAGCATTCAGTAAGGCATACTCATGGTCAGATCTGAATAGGAAATGAATGCTGAATGTTTTCTTTGTTCTGTTTTATGCATTTTAAAGTAATTGGAACACTCTGATCAAGCATTTCTGTTAATTAAAGGCGGGCTTATAAAGAATACAGGGTCAAAAGGTTTGTTATGTTGTTACTCAATTAAACAGCCACTTGATTTGCAGGATTATTTTTTTACCTTTGACCCCTAGGTGACATTTCAGTTTAGTATTTGGGACAAAATCAGAGACTTAGAAAACCTGTCAGCTGCTGCCATCTCCAACTTGGTTTCACTGCTGGCTCAGTTAATAAGGACAAAATCACTGCCACTTTCAGTTCTCAAGGTTGGTATGTTTTCTTTTCAAATCCTTCTGTGTTTTCCCTGCATTTGCTAGTTCTGTGGAAGGCATATTTTCTCTGTTACTTATTTGGTACTTTAGCTGATTATGCTATGACAAACTTGTTTTAAAATTACCAAATTGTTCCAGTTGATTATGGTAATGCTGTCATCTGGGGAAGGGAACTTGTGGTGACCCAGGCATAGAGAAAGTCTACATTTCTTTATTTAGAGCAGTTGTGAGATTATTTCCTTTAGTGTATCCAGAGTTGGAACTGAGGCCCCTACATTAACAGGCTTTGCCAGTGGTTTTTGTGCTATATTTTTAGCTGATGTTGTTTTTATTAGACAAAAAAGTGCTGAGTAGATTTCTTGGATTTCAGAATGGGTAGACCATAGAATTCTATTAGAAGGGTAACTGGAATGTATTAAACAGGCAATTAAATGGATTGTGCCAGGTACTTACAAAGTATTTATCTAATTGAGAAAGGACATCTGGTATTCTGGTACCAGTAGACTTCTATTCCTTAGAAGGTTCTTTGCTTTCATTATTGATTGGCTTTTGGATGCAGTCTTCTCAGGTAATTATTCTATGCTAAACTCAAGGCTCAGTATATGCAGTGGCCAGCTGGTGTGCTAAAAGTTCTTCATTTAGGAGAGAAGACCAGCTGTTTGAAATACTTGAATTAATCTAATTCTCCCTCTCTGTCTGCCAGGTAATTGAATTCAGTGAACTGGACAAACCCAAAGTCCGTTTCTTACGACAGGTATTAAGCACACTGTTAACCAAAGCAGATGAGGAAGAAATTACTGACATTTTTATGAGGTAAGTGATCACTGGCATCTCCAGAGAACCCTTGCTGAGTGGTAATTAAGAAGATAAGAAGGTTGCCTGTTTTGTTTGGAATTACACTGTGCCTTTTCCACACATCAGCCCTCCATCCCTTAAAATGTCAGCTTTTCCTGGCTGAGTGGGGCCAGCGTGTCATGTGTGTGTTGGTATAGGCTCTGACAGAGATGCAACTGTGTTATGCAGAAAAAGCCTTCCACATATTCAATGTATCATTTTGGTCATAAGATTTTCATGAGCAGAGCTCTGTAATTCCCTGTTTCCCCTGTTGCTGTACCACCTGTGTGCAGTGGGATTCACTCTGCCAGCTGTCATTGCTAGGATGTATCTTAAAAAGGAAAAAGAAAGTGATACAAGAGGCAAATGTGTGGAGTCTTTTTGATGGGTTTGTTATCATTGTTCTCCGAAAAATCTTATTTTTGATATGGGACAGGGTTGCCTGGAGAGGCTGGAAAATTTCCATCTTTAGAGATGCTTAGGACTTGAGTGGGTAAGACTTGCAATATCACATAAAGTTTGAAAAAATTAGGTGATGATGTTTCAGCTGTCATGCAGCAACACAAGGAGGCTTGAACATGGAGTTTGCCTTGTTCTTTGCTGTAATGTAATTGTTTACATAAAGCAAGCCTTAGGCTGCAATATTCCATTTTACTGTTGAGGCCAGTTGTATGTCAAGTGTTTGGGCTGTTTGCCAAACCAAGGTAGACTTGGTAGTTTGAAAGCTTCTTCAATAAAACTTCTTTTATAGGTTGGATTTTTTTTTCTGCAGCTCTGTTTGAAGAAGATGATAAAATTAAGAAGCTTCTGAAACAGGGGAAGACTAAATTATATTTTTGATCTGTATCTTTACAGGATATCTGACAACCCCAAACTCGGAATGCTGCGGGAAGGGTTGAAACTCTTCCTTACCCACTTCTTACTGAAACATGCCCAAGCCCAAAAGAGTGCTGAAGAAGCTAGCTTCTTAAAAGAGAGAGTGGAACTAGCAACCAAGGCTTTAGAGGCAAAAGAACCCAAATTGAAGCTATAGTTATATTTTTTTCTAATAAAACATACAGAAAAACCAAGCTGGGGTCTTTCAGACCTAAATAATTGAGAATGAGGAGAACTGTTTTACTCTAAAGGATCAATTTTCTTTATGTAAACAGTTACTTCACTCTGTGTTCTAGTTAGAGGCTTAATTGAAGGGGATACAAGGCCTTATTGAAAAATGTAGTGTTGTCATGTCCCTTTTTGGTACAAGTGCTTCATGTTGACAGTTGGTATCTGGAGAAGAGGGTGAATTTCTCTTCTGTGATACTTTGTCAGCAGTGGTGTTCTGCATTCAGAACACCAGTAACCTTTAATTTAAAGTAATCAAAGAAGCAGTTTTTGATAAGGAACCCTGGTACTCACCTGAAGAAAGGAGCCACTAGATGGCACAAGCACTGGTGAGTCAGTTGGGGAAGAAATGGACTTTTTTCTTCAAGTGTTGGAAGTTATTTGCTAATTCTGTGAATTGATTCCCTGACTGTGGGTCAGGAAAAGATCTTCAGTTGGATTCAAAGCTGTAGCAAAGCAACTTGAAGATCTATCTTTGCCCAATTATATTGGGTTTAGAGATCACAGCATACTTTTATGGCTTTTTTAGCCTGTTTTTCACAACTTTAGACTTGGAGTTGCCAAATCACTTGTGTTAATCAGATTTTTCTAGACATAAACAATATCATCAGTATGAGTCTTAAGAAGAGAATATGTCCCTTAAGAGTTTGCTCACATTTTTCATTTGGATGCTTAAAAAAAAAATAGGCACATTTCTTTCTGTAACACTCTGTAAATGCTTTGTTTCTTTTGTCACCTTACCACTACACATTAAACTGCCATTTTTCTAAATGCTTTGGTGTTTGTGTTAGCTTTACTCTGGCTGGCCTGCCAGGAAGGGAATGACCTTAAATTGGGTAGAGAAGGGAGGTACTTTCTTGTCTGGAATGTGCATCTGTGATCTACCTGTGTTGGAGTTGTTAGCCCTGTTTCTGTGGCCAGACTTGCCTCTGATGTGGAATGGGCCATTTACTTATGATGTCTCCCAGTTTGCCTTTGATACCAATTATCTGTCCCTGTTGGCAAAATTTATTTTTTAATCAAATTGTTAAATGTAGTATATTCCGCTTACTCAGGTGTACTGTTTCCAGGTGGAGAAGTGCTTCCCCCAGCAGCCAGGGAGCTGTTCTTCCTCACCTTTCTGAGAGGATAGGGCAACCTTTAGGGAAAAAGGTGTCCTGGGAATAGAGAGACCTGCTTTCAAAACCCTGGGTTACACTAGCAAAGTAACAACAGAAGAGGTTTTTATCAAAATAACAAAGCAAGATGCTTTTTTTCAGCCTGTTTTTTTCTGCCTGGGATTTTTGGGGTTTTTTTTTCAGCCTGTTTCATACCACTGGCAGCTTTTAAGTGTACAAAACTTAAACATTAATTGTGATAAAATTAATTGCAATGTTTTCTAGAATTCATACCAATTAACAAAGTGTGGGCAGCAACAGAATTGATGCTATTTTGGTGTTTACAAAAGTCACAACTTTAGGGGGTGTGTTAAACATCTCCCCTTAGAACAAACCATGCCAAACAAAGTTTGGAGTATGGACTCAGGAGAAAATCTTTTCAAGCCCCTATAATTAGCTGCTGTGGTGCACATGGGACTCTGTGAGTAAAAATTGTTCCACCTACACTGTAACAGCCACTTAATTGCCCTTTTTGCTGGAGTTTATGTAGACCCAGCATGTCAACATCGTGGTTTAATAACACACAAATGGAAGCACATTGCTCTAGCAGGGAGGTTGAGGCAACTGCTCTGCTGGAGATAAATTTTGAATCATCTTCCTTAGCCCAAAGGTGCCAGGCTGCCTGTCCCTGCCCGGTGTGAGGGCTTTGCTTGGCGATGGGAGCTGACCAGCTTTGCTGCTGGGGCAGCACTGCCAAGTGTTTTATGGGTGTGAGCATTCACTTGCTGCAGCTGCCTGAGGTGGTGCAATGCAGGTGTTGCTGTGCAATTAGAGGAGATGGTTTTAACCTTACAGTTGAGAATTACAATTGCTTTTTTTTTTTTTTTTCCCCATACTGAGACTTGCATGAATTATTATTTCTCCCAAAGCGCTCATATGCTTTGTTCAAAATTAGTGTTATCAGAGCCATTGTTTTATTTCTAAAGAAAACAGATCTTACCTGTCTGGGATTTTGCATTCAGCAATTTATGTATAAACATCATTTAAAAAAAACACAAAACACTTTTCAAGGAAAGCAGAAATACTCTGTCAGCCCAGAGTGCTGTAGTCACATCAATGATGGGTTTTGTGGATGATTCTGCACAAGTCACATCCTCTCACTGTGATGCAGTGAGGGAATAACTGACAGAAATCTGACAATTCCAAATACTTGTGAATTCCTGAGTCTTGGATCTTGTCATATTTAACAACTTTTTCCATGGTCCTACTGGCCAGACTGCCACAGCTTGACAGAGGTGAAGGCTGGCTGACTGCTGATGTATGTAAGCATCTGCAAGCTGTTGCTTCAGTGGTCATTACATTCCAAGGATATAAAGCACATGTGAAAAGGAAAGTAGAGAGGATTTTGTACTTATTTATATGTGCATTTATATTAAAATATATATGCATAGTGTATTTTGTAAGTATTCTACGTGTATGCTTCCATGTCTAAACGTATATTATGCACAATGTATAATTTTTTGCAGGAATCATACTTCTAACCCAGGAGAAAAAACTTGTCCCAGCAGAGCTGGCCATGCCAGAGTCTCTCCTCCTTCTAGCAGGGCTGTAAGGTCTCTGTAAGAGCTGCAAGACCAAATGCTGGCAGTTGTCTTCCTGCAGGACTGCACATTAAGCACTGCCTGCCAGCAGAGGCTGCTGGGGAAGTTACACCTGGCTGGGACACATTTTGCTTTGTCTGCACAGAATAAGTGTTCAGTAACATACACAAAATAGAGCCCATTGAGGTTCCTTCCTGTTGAGTATTAGTCTGGCAGCCCACATCAAACCCC
Source organism: Pyrgilauda ruficollis (assembly GCF_017590135.1). NCBI lineage: Eukaryota > Metazoa > Chordata > Aves > Passeriformes > Passeridae > Pyrgilauda > Pyrgilauda ruficollis. Next base: position 6,462,180 of record NW_024510321.1, read on the forward strand.
TGTGAGAAATGGTCCCTGATCGTTCCAGTAATCGAGATGCCACTTAAAATGTCCCAAATTCTTCCATACAGCAGGTTTGGGAGAGTTGCTGCTTAATGAGAAGAAAAGGGCTTTGGATTGGTAAAAATACAATATGCTGGAAAGCCAAGCAGCTACAGTTGCAACACTAATCCTTACTCCCACCAGACCAGTGGAAAACCCAGTGTGATTTGCTTTAGATGCATTTAACAAAAAGCCGGATGTTGGATTTTTTTAGCTGTGTAGCAGAAAATTTCAATTCCCCCTTTAAACAGCACGATCCGCTCACAGCCATTATGGCCACTTCGCTTTTTGTTTTCTTTTGAGCTGGACAGCAATGTTTTAAACTTTCTCTGTTTTCTGTATCAAAATTAACAGGGCAGTGAAGTCTGGTTTTTAGCTTTGGCCAGAGTGTTACGCTGATAAATCACACACAAGTCCTTTTGGCAGGGTTTTAACACCACACCTGAACGAGCCAAGTATCTGCAGGGCTTTTTTTCACTTGACATTTTTCCATTGTCCTGCACGCCGGGGATGAGGGGCTGATGTCAGTCGTGCTCCCAGGGGCTGCCCTGCCTGCTGCTAGCGAAGGTGTGCAACCCAATCCTGTGCTCAGAGCACATCTGGGATCGTTTCATTCCCATTGTTCTGCTGGTGAACTTTGCACATGAAAAGCTACAGCCCGGCAGCAGCAGCCGCTGCACCACAGTGATTTCAGCTTAATAAATATGTGAGTGGCAACTCTAATGCTCCAATTTTTGTTGCACTGATCGTAATTGCAGCTTAGTGCCCAGTTACATCCCGTGTGTGTGAGTCAATATGTGGTTTTTTCCTGCAGTTGATAAAGCAATTTTGTTTTCAGGAGACAATTTGATCCGTAGGGTCACGTTTAAAAGGCTGAGTTTACGTTTTACGCAAGACTTTTTGGGTTGGACTGATTTCAGGGATTGTAGGTAGAGATATGACTCTTTCACTTTATGACACTTTTTGTGATTTCATCTCCTGAAGGAACTTTCCTTCACCCTCCAGTAAAGCATAGTTTAGCATGAGGCTTGCAGGCATGGACAGCAAGGCTGCCTGTGTGAAACAGCTGTGCTATCCATCCCCAGATTCTGGTTTGACCTGCAGCCTTGCTTTAAAGCTAATTACAGTAGCCTTCCCCTAATTTAGATGCATGCACAATTCCAAACTGGATACCACGTGGTTTCCCTAATAACACTTTAAGGAAATGAATGAGCATCTATCAAGGGTAAGCTTAGGAAGAGCCAGCTGGCACCAGAAATTCCTTAAAACTTGTGTCCTAGGACAAAACTGTTAACACACCAAAAGCAGCTCACCTTGTGTGAATTGAGTGGAATTCATTTCAAAGTGAGTTAAAAATGACTGAGTAATGGAACTAGAATGAGAGGTATAGAGCAAAATTAAAGCAGAGACCATTTTTGAATTGTTCCTTAATAGTCTTTTATCAGTTACAGTGAAATGGTTGTTTCATTTTCATAAGTGAAAGATTTCCAAGTGGTGCACATTTTTCATTAAAAACTCCATTATGGACCTTTTACGGTTCAGATGATAAGAGTACCCTCAAATCTCTCCTGGGTGCACAGGCCCTCATGGCTCTGGTGAGGAACAGCAGGGAATATTGTTGGAAGCCCTGAAGTTCACTGGGGAGCAGCCACTGTTTACAGCCAGGGAACAGAACAATATGTTTTTCTAATACAGAGACAATAACCCAAGTTAAGCTTGGTGTCACCTTGAGGAAAAATAAGTCACCTTGATTGCATTTTCTAGGCTTGCATCTTCAAAAAATTATCTTTCCTCCTCAGCCAAAGCCTTAGATTCTGAATGGAATTTTTTTCCCTTACTCTGTAGTTCAGTTCACCCTTAAAATATTGGCTAGATGGCGTTTACTTTACAAATTTCCCTACCTAAATGGTTTGAAACTGTGTGTTGGTCCCTTGGGGATATTTATTATGCCAGGGATTATGCAGGTACTGTGTGTCAGGGATGAGGAAAAAGGCAGGGACAGCACCTGAGGATCCTGAACTGTTCCTGTGACGGTAAAAGCTGTGGAGGGAGGCTCTAGGGAGCTCTTCACCAGCACTTCAGAGCTTGAGCAGAAGACAATAGATCAACTCAAAAGCTGCTGTGAGTTTTGAATCGGTTGAATTGTCTTATCTCTGGTCTGAAGCCCGTGTGAGTATCAGATCTGGAGAGACCCTAGACCCACCCATGCTTCTGGGCTGCCTGGCTCTTGGGAAGCCTCACACCGGGTTGTGAGTTTAAGGAGCCTTTAGACTGCTAGGAACTGGAGAAGCAAAGGTTTTGGACAGGTTTTTGACACCCTCACTGTCTGAAGCTGAGTAACACCTTCCCCGAAATTGCCTCCTCCAGGGAGCAGCCAGGGCTGACGTGGGGCTGTCAGAGGCACAGAAGTAACAGGTTTTGCAGAAGAGCACATTTATGACTTTTCAACATTATTCCTTTTTCGTCTGCTACCAAAATCTCCCCTCTAATCTAACCTGTAGATGTAATTATCAGTCCTAGAGATTAAGATTTGGAGGAATAAAAGAGCGAGGGGTTCAGGTACCTTGCCATCCGTAGCTGATGAAAGAAATTTCTTCCTCCCACCCTAAAGCCAGAGAAACCCATGAGGTTTTGGGTTACTGCAGGGGTGGCACATTTCAGAGGCACAGACAGGGCATCACACCTCTGCTAAAACCTCCACCATGGGCTTTCCATCATCTGAAACCTGTGTTACACTGAGTGGAATCTGAGCACAGGCTGAAGAGTGAAAATGTGGATAAAATTCACAGGTTTTATTACAGCAAACACACTTAGATAGCTATTAGTCCATCTCCTCCACTGTCATTTATTGAGGTTTCCAAAACGCACAAATAGGCAAAACAAAGTGTGAAGACCAGCCATTTCCTGAGGTGGAGGCTCAAGAAGGGTGAAGTAGCTTGCACACAATGTCTAAGCAAGTCACCTGCAGAACAGCTGAGTGCCCTGATGCTCTGAGCAGGGGTGTAGGGGCAGCAGATCACTGCCTCACATCACCCAAATCTGCTTCTCCCAGCACCCCCAGCTCACCCTCACAATACCATGTGAAACGCTATTGAACAGCTTAAAAATCCTCAGGCTGTGGTGAACTGGGCCCTTCAGAAAAGCCAGGGAGGAATGAAGGGAGAGAAGAGATCCCTGAAGGAGGGTGAGAGCTGCAGCAGGAGCTGGGAGGGGAGGAGACTGCACAGACAGCGGGAGCCACTGGCTGATGCTGCTGAAGTGTCATCTTAATTATCCCTGGCAAAAGAACAGTGATTAACATCGATGACTGTGGACAACCTTTATGTAATTACTCATTAACATTTCTAAAATTGCACCTAGCTGCTACAGCAATACATGCTTTATAGATCTATCATTTTGAAGTCCAGAAAGAATCATTAGATGGTCTAGGCAGGCCCCAGCACTGTGCCAGCCACTATTACACTGCAGAAATCAGCCCCGGAGGCAGCTCGGCAGCTTCTGCTTGGCTTCCACGTCCTTTCCAGAAAGGCCATCCAGGGATACCAAGCAATGGACAACCTGCCCCATCCCCTGAGGTGTTCTAAATTGAGATCACTCCCCTGCCCCAGCCTTACATCAAAATCCATGCTGACTGCTCTTTTTTTTGTTATTATTTATGGAAATGGTACCCACAGCCAAGCAGGGCTGGATGGGGACAGGAATTCTCTGTCCCCATCTCCTCTGTGCGGGAAGAGAGGAGGCAGCTGAATTAGGAACTTCTGCATTGTGCATCCATACTCCCTCTTCAGACAGGAGTCCCACCTGCCAAAGGGTGCCATTGGCCAAGAACATTAACAGAAGTCCAATGAATAATAATTTAAAATAGTGGATTAATTAGAGGAAATTGTGATCTGCTTGCAAATATCCTGCAGGTAGTAAAATGGAGCTAAGCCTTGCAGCTACAAAATCCATTGCAAGCCACTGCCTCTGCTGAGTTTTACTAGAGGAAAACATCTTTGTTCCTTACCCATTTTAGAGACCAGTCCCAGTTAGACTAATTCAGCAAAATGCAGGGTTTTTTCGAAAAGGAAGAGGAAAACCAAATTTTATAGTAGCTTGTGATCAGAGAAAACCCACTCTGATTTCCTACATGTTGCAGGTGATCCCATTTCCATATAGGCACTTCCATTTCCATCCAAGAGTTAGTTAAATTAAAGTTCTTCTGTCCTCAGAGTAGGGAGAAGACAGTAAATACCTCCTGGATCCACTGCCCTAGTAGAGAACTGCTTGGAAGAGACATTACACAACCCTTAAGGCAAGAAAAATAAAGCAAAAAGTCTCAGAAAAGACAAAACCACGTCTTCTTAATGTGGAACAACCTCAATCCACTGTTGCTGTGATTCTGGTTGCATGAGTATTGGTGAAAAATAAAAAAAAAAAATCTGTGTCACAGTTGCTGAGTAATTCTCAGAGAAATGTGCAGTTGGTATTTAACTCTGGCCAGACCAGACCTGACCATTTTTGTGGGCAGAAAGATTGTAATTTGGTCACTACACAACACCCAAGGGAGACTAAGGAGCTTGGGAGCTTCATCCCTTCCACTATTTGTCCTGTGTGTTGTTCCTGGGATTCAAGCAGCCGACCAAGATGCTCCCAGCACATGACAGGAACGATGCATGGCTCAGGAATTAACAAATTCAGCTGAAGCCTGGTGTGGTTATCTTGGCACCCACAGCGCTCAAGGGGGAATTTGGGAAAGGAAGAAGGGCATCTGCAATAAGATTCACTGTCCTGGGGGATCTCTGGTGTCACCTGGAAAGCCTTGGTGTAGCTCCCCGGCAGAGGAATCGGAGCTGCGACAGGAACCAGGCTGGAAGGGAACAGCAGGCACACAATGCCAGCCCTCCCAACGTGTCCAGCCCCGCAGGCACCAAGGGAAGAGTGTGAGAGGAGGAGACAGGACGGCTAAAGAGCTAGAAAAATCACGGAGAAATAGAACATTAGTGTCTTAGTTTGGATGGACGTAACAGTTTGGACTCCAGAAATAATCAATAGTCTTTCTGCTAGCGGTGTATTTCATTCGCAGCAGTTTCACGGAGAGTTTGAGGGAGATTATATATTTATGGTTTCCCATTTGAAAGAATTTTAGCAGGTTTACCTCGAACATATGGATCCTGTTTTTGTTCTTTTGTTTTAGCACTTAATGCTTGTGAAATTGCCAGTTAATGACATCCATGCCTAAACCATGTTGCTTTTTAAAGTAAAACGTCTACCAAAGGTCCGTGTTCATACTTACCACTTCTCAAGTACAGCAATGAAAATTTTAAGAGGTTTGTTACCTACTGCGTCTGGGGAGGGAACCGACCGAATAATGAAATTACAAACAGGAGTTTAGATTAAAGCCCTGCCTGTGCTGGGTCTTGAGGCAGCGCCGCCCCACCAACACCAGCGGGGCACCCGGGGCTGGGTGTTGGGGATGCTCTGGAAATGGGTGCAGGGGGGTCGGTGTTGGGGAGGTAGGCGGAGAGCAGGCGCTGGGGCCGGGTGAGGGTGCCGGGGGTGAGGCGGGATGCGGGGACACCCCGGAGCTGCTGCGGGGACCCCGCTGCGGGCTCAGCCAGACAGCGATGCCGCTGGCCGGGCTGGCTTGTGCCTGATAACGGGGTCCCTTCGGTGCCTCCCGGCCGGGCCCCCCGGCAGAGCCTTCCCCGGCCGGGGCGCTCCGGGAGCGCGGAGCGTGCGGCACGCGTTACCGGCCCCGCTAATCACCCCGAGCCTTTGATTGCCCCGCACGTGGGGACGAGCCTCCGCACTTCAAAAGAGCGTGGGAAATCCTGATTAAAAGGCTTTTCTCCCCCGTTGGGACCGACACCTTCTTTGAAGCCCTTCCAAGCGACAATGCAAACGCACCCAGAGCCAAAGGACCGTATCTATATTTTAAGTGACTTTAATTTCTCTTCCCCCTTCTTTCTCTCTCTCCCCCTCCTTTCCTTTCAGTTTTGGAAACACCTGGTAAGTTGTAAAATGATTTACGAAGTGAAAGTGTTAAATGAGGCCACCAGCTGTAAGACTGACAGAGCTTTATGAGTTTTATTAGGTGCCCTATTATGGAAAATAAACTTTAATCCGTCCATAAAAACAGAATCTGAAAAACATATTTGCCCTTTTAGTCTGGAACACTGAAGGTATTCTTGTGAGACGCTGGGCTTTAAAGAGATTAATTTTATTGAGACAGACACAATACACCGGTAGGACTTTGATACCGGGTCCGTGAATAGCTGCCTGTACCCGCAAGGCTGGTTTCCGTGGGGCTGAGGCGAGTTTGGACACACAGCTCTTGGGCATACAGGATATTTCTGACCCGGTGGGGCACGTCTGCCAGCTTAATTAGTGGGTGTTTAATTAGAAATTAATGACTGAGGGAGGATCTTTATTGTTTGGTGGGGGTGTGATCTCAGGTATTATTATTATTATTATTATTATTATTATTAATTTACTGTTGTTTTATTTGTGTTGTTATAAAAATTTTGTGTTATATTTAATTTATTGATTTTTTTTGAGATAATAAGGTGTCGTACAGACTGATACGGTTCAGACGTTTTAAGGTAGCAGCAAGAGGTAAATCCTGCTGACAGTAACTCGGATGTGTCGCCGTGATTAGGGCGGATGAGCCACAGCGGCCCTACGCGGGTCTTGCGCGCTCCTGCCCGGCCCTTCACCCATGAAGATGCAGCCTCAGCCAGCGGCGTGAAAAACCACAGAGATACTAATGACTTTATTTTTCTATCGCCTTGAAATCTCCACAGCCTGTGACCAAAAGAAAATCGTTTACAAATTTAAATCAAAGCCTCCGACGCAATCGTTTCCGTGCAAGGGGTTAGCTGCCGGTCAAGACCAAATCGAGATTATCCCGATCAAATCTTTTGACATATAGGATCTGTTCAGATTTTTGATAGATTGTGATTTTTGGCGTGTCGCCCCGGGGCACTGGGCGTGCCAGCCCGGTGAGCTGGTTATGCCTGGGTGCCACCTCCAGCTGACCCACCTGAAACTCTCCGTGAGGGACAACACTTTTCCTTCCTGAATCTCATCCCATAATTTCATGCATCCGCCAGCCTGTGTTTCACTGGGCGGATTTTTACAGAAGCAGTTAAGAGGGGCCACGCTGTGGCCTCATAGGACACACTCATACGTTAATGCGATTTTGTAGAAAACCTCTTTATTAAAATTATTATTGTTTTATTTTTAAAGTGCACGGGAGTGGAAAAGCTCTGTGTTTCAGAGCTCCTCATTCTCATCTCCCGGGGCTAGGAGGGGGAGCGGTGCCCCACGAGCGGCGGGGTGCGGGAGCCGCATCCTTCCGCCCCCTTGCGCGGCCCTACGCGGGAGCGGAGCGGAGCCGCCCCGTCGTTCATTCATGGGGATGAATTGCCAGACGTGGCCCTGAGCTGGCGGGGATGAGCCAGTGATTATATTTAAATTCGCCATAATTGATTTGGCGAAGAGTCGCGGTGACAGGGATTAATTGATCTGCAAATTTATTGGCGAGATAAATCGCGCAGTTATCGAAAACCCCGCGCTCCACCGCCGGCGGGGCGGGGAGTCGGGGGTCCCGTCCTCGGTACCGGGGAGGGCACCGGAGCGCCTCGCTGCTTTGGAAGTCGAGCCTCCCCAGGAAAGCAGTATGCAGGATGCTCCCTCTTTTCCTAGGCCCCAGCCCCTTGGGAGGGGATGGTCCCCACCAGTCCCCGAGCTCCCAAAAGCATCGCACGGCCAGGAGCGCCGCCGCCTCCCCGAAACCCGCAGGGCTGTTGCCGGGGGTAGGCAGCTCACCCCTGTACTGAAGCGCTCCTCTCCAGAATATCCTCAGTATCGGACATTGCACGGCTAAATTCGGATTAGGAAGCGGCTCCCGGCTCCCTCCCGAGCTCTTCGACCCCTCCCAAAGCACCGGGATGCCCTGGCTCGGGAGCATCCTCCCCTCACACAGCGCTCGTACACCTCCAGTAAAAAACGCCGTTTATTTTCCCCCCCATCGCAGGGGTGGGAGGACCTGGGGAATAATTTAGCATGCATAAGTAGAGGTAATTTTTTTTTTTTATAAATACGATATACAAAAATAAAGACAGTATTGAGATTTCCAGCAGTTTTAACGTTCATGACATAAACAGATTTCCCGATATATAGTAAGAACAAAACATTTCCAATACTCAGCGAAAGGAGCGCGCTTCCAGGGGGCAGGGATGGGGGGTGGGGGAGCTCAAGTTTTGTCTGGTTTTCAGTCAATAATAACACTGTATTCACGATACATCCTCTTCCCAGCCCGGCATGCGGAGGCTCCTCTTCTCCATCCCTCTCCAAGCAGGGAGAAATCAGAACAAGGCGGGAGCGGGACCGGCGCCAACCAGGAGCGGCGGGACGGCTGGAGGGGCAGGACCCACGGGGGCTCACTGGGGCTGCGCCGGGGCTCCGTGCCGGCCCCGGGGCTGCGTGTCCTCCTCGTCCGCCTCGGAACAGTCGGAGGAGTGGTACGGGCAGCATCTCCCGGCCGCCGCCGCCGCCTCCTCTTCCTCCTCCTCCTCTTCCTCGTCCTCAGGTTCGCTGTCGGGCAGCTCCCGCATCCTCCTCCCGGCGCTCTTCTCGGGGGCGGGCAGCAGCAGATCCTCATCCCCCTTGTCCTCGCCGCCGCCCCCCTTCGGCTTCTCGGCCTCCTGTGCCGCCTGCTCCTTCGCCTTCTTGCTGCGCTTCCACTTCATGCGCCGGTTCTGGAACCAGATCTTCACCTGCGGGAGATGGGACACAAGCACATCCCCTCATCCACCGCCCGCGGGGGCGGCCACGCCCGGCCAGCCCCCGCGGGGCCGGGGACACTCACCTGTGTCTCGGTCAGCATGAGCGACGTGGCCACCTCGAAGCGCTTGGGCCGGGAGAGGTACTTGTTGAGCTTGAACTGGTGCTCCAGCTCCAGCAGCTGCTGGCTGGTGAAGGCCGTGCGGGGTCGGCGGCACTTTCCCAGGAGGTTGGACTGCGCCTGGGCTGGGAAAGGAGAAGGGGGAGCGCGGAGGTGAGCGCGGAGCCGCCCTGCCGCGGCCGCGCATCCCCCGGGAATCCCGCTGGGAAGCGGGGAGGCAGGAAAGGCTCTGCGTGTGATTGAAGCAAGGCTGGACCATTATCCACGGGAGCGAGGCGGGGATCGCCTCCAGGCCCTCTGACTCCGGGATTTCTCGGCTTCCGCCGTGTCAGGGGATCGCCCACAGGGACAAAAAAAAAAAAAAAAAAAAAAAAAAAAAAAAAAAAAAAAAAAAAAGGAATTAAATGAAATCTTTTAAATAAAGTAAAATATGTCTCTTGATTTCCCAAGAGCCTAACAAACGCGAGACAATAAACCGAAGGCAGGGATCGCGGCGAAGGGGCACGGGGCTCTCCGGGGAGCGGCAATTTGCTCCATTTAATGTTTTAGTTAAACCTGTCGCGCTCCCTGCCCGCCCATATCCGTTTAATTAGCGGGATTGCTAGCAGGAACCAGGACCGGGACCGAGACCGGGCCCGCTCCGCGCCCTGCACCGGCTGCCCCTCGGAGCGTAAATCATCAGCGAGGACTAGAAAGCTGTATTGGAAACGGGGGGTGGTGAGGAACTAAAAAAAAAAAAAAAAAAGCGTGTTTTCCACATTAAAAAAATAATTAAAACAAAGGATTTATTAGAGGAGGGAAAAAAATACCAAAACAAAAATAATTCAGCCACGAGAAAGCGGGAACTGAGCCTCTTTGAAGGCCCCGACACCCCTGGGCATGCGACCCGGCAGCGCTACTGCCCATTTCTCAAATTATTTAGATACTTTGGTTATTAGGTTTAGAAAAATAAAAGAGATCTGGGAAAGGGCGTCTTCTGCTCCCCGGCCACGGTTGGAGACAGCTCGCTAAAGCAGCAGAAAGAATAGGACAGTGTCCGCTCCCGGCCGCAGCGCCCGGGAGATTTTCTCACCGCGGTGCGATTTTCCGAGGCTCGTTTTGCTTGGTTATTTATTCCCCTCTGCCCCTTGTTTGAGAGGCAAGACTCTAACAGCTTTCCTAATTATTTTTTCTTCTTGAATGTTCCAGTCTAAACAATCCCAATCCGAGAGAAAACAATGGACTTTTTTGTCTGCGAACGTGTGTGCCGAGTAGAAGGGGGGAAAAAAAATCGCAATTCTTTTCCTGGCATGATTTTCGTAAAACTACACCTCCGGTATTGTTAAACCGGCCATTCCCACCGAGAGCTCACACCTCCGAAAATGATCTTTGCTTAAACCAGATGCATGCAAGTTCCCCATCGCCGCGAGGCCTAGAGCTCGGCACGGCGCTTTGCTGGGACTCCGGGGTTGCCTGGCTCCATCCAGCACTCCCAGTCTTTCCAGAGCCCAGACCTAAACCCTTCGTACTCCTTTCCTATTCGTTATCTCCAGGGGATGCAGAACCCCAAGTTTTTGGCCGATCCCAGATCCTCCCTACTTTGCCTAGGAGGCCCGACATCATTATTACACGTCCATTTCCGATAAAGGAGAAATAAAATTAAGAACGGTGAGTGAGTGATGCGACCTGCCACCTCGTTTTTTGGGGGTTACATTGAGACTGGGGTTTTAGGGACACCATAAGGAATCCTGCCCTGGCCCCTGACCAACTCCCACCTCCCCTCCCCGGCGGCTTCTACCCTCCGGGAACGGCGGGAAAGGGCATTTGCAAAGGCAGGGGAGGCATTTGTCACCTTCCCGTTTAACCCGCCGTGAGAGGCCAGCCTGTCCGGGACTCCTCAAGGGCAGGGAATGGCGATGCGACCGCACACCCCCGTTTCCCGTTGCGGAGCGCTATTTCTTTCTTCTGACATAAATTTTGCCAAAAATAAAAGCGTCTTTTCCAGTTTAAGTCTGCAGCTTGTTTAGGCGGGGACAGGGAAGGAGGCAGCTCCCGTAGGCCCGTGCAGCGGGACAGGAGATGGAGGGGACGCGGCTGCGGAAGGAGGGAGGTAAATACTCACAGTTGAAGTCGGGCATCTTGGGCAGGATCATGCCCGCGGTGGAGGCCCGCAGCCACTGGTCCAGCTGGAAGGTGCCGGCGCTGAGCTTGATGGGGTCGGCGGCGGGGTGCGAGGGGTGCGCTCCCTGCACCTGCGAGTAGGGGTAGGAGAGCGCCGGGTGCTGCCCGCCCAGCGCCGAGTACCCGTACACTGGGTGCCCGTAGAGAGCCGCCTGCGCCGGCATGCCCGGCCCGCCGGGCGCCGCGGGGTGCAGTCCCAGGGCCATGCCGGCCGCCGAGGCGTGGTGGTGCGGGTGCGAGCCCGTGCCCGCCCCGGGCAGGAAGCCGGGCTTGGGGACCAGGGCGCAGTGGGCGGCCAGGAGGCGCGGCGGAGAGGGGCTGTCCGTGCGCAGGCAGTCGGCGGGGCCGCCGGAGGGGTGCTCGGAGGAGGATGAAGAGGACGAGGAAGAGGAGGACGAGGACGGAGGGCTGCCGCTCCCGCTGCTGCTACTACCGCTGCCGCCCAGCGAGGTGACCAGGGCCAGCGGCGCGCTCTGCCCCGCCGCCGCCTTGGGGGGGTCGACAGCCAGCAGCGCGTCGATGCGGAAATTTTTGGATTTTTCCATGGGAGCGCCGGCGGGAGGCGGCTGGGGACCGTGCGGCTGCCCCGGGCCGGCCGCGTCTCCCGGCGGCGGCGGGCGGCAGTGCGGCCGCGCTCCGCGGCGCGCCCCTTCAAGGGCCGCAGGCGGCTCCCATTGGCCCCGCGCCGCTGCGGCCTCGCTCGCCATTGGCCGAGCCGCCCACCCGTCACCGCCGAGCGCCCGCCCCGCGCTGCGGGCGGCGGCACCGGGAACAGCCCGGGACACCCCATGGGAACAGCCCGGGACACCCCATGGAGACAGCTGGGGACAACCGGGGGGACAGCTCGGGACACCCGAGGGGACAGCCCGGGACACCCCATGGTGACAGCTCGGGACACACCGGGGGACAGGTCTGGACACCCGGGGGGACAGCCCGGGACACCCGTGGGGAACCGGCTGCTCCCCACGGAGAGAAGCCTCCCAGGCCCGGCAGTGCGCGGCTCTCCGCCGGCCGCGCTGGCTCCGCCGTGTGTCCAATGACAGTTTTCCACCATTCCCGCACTCGGCAAATATTTGCCGTAAACGCGCCGCCGGCCGCTTTTTAACGAGTCGGAAAGAATAAACACCTGCGGGTCAGGGAGTCACCCTGCCACCAAATCCCGGGTCTGTCAACAGCCTTATTACACCTGCTTATCTAAGGCAAACAGCCTCGGACAGAAAAGGGAAAGAGCAGGGCGAGGGGTCTCTCCTTACCAGGGTCCCGCTTCCCCGGGGGGGCTCGGCCGTGTGAGCGAAAGGTCAGGCTACGGCACGAAGCGCTGCCAAGACAAACACGCTCTCCTTTCAAAAGGTCTCCCCCGTGGAGAAGGGTCTCGGCTGCTGGAAATGCCCAAATCGCGGCTCCATCGGCGAGCGCCCCCCGGGAGGGGCCGCTCCGCACCCGGGGGGCGGCAGGACTGTGCGCTGTCCCTCCCGGCCCCTGCCCCTGGGGTGGGAAAAGTAAAAGCAACGAAAAGAGGAGAGGAAAAAGAAAAAGGGAGAAAAGAAAGGGAGAAAGGGGGGAAAAAATGGAGAAGAGAAATGGAGTCCAACACAACTAACAAAATTTCTGACAACTTTGGCCTTGTCTCCTTGCCACTGCTCCGTGGGAGGGAGGTCCGCGGCGCATCTGAGGGGTGTGCACACATACAGACAACGAACCCTTTGCTCAGTGCCCTCGTGCTCCCCTTTTCCTCTGGACTTTTCCCCCCTGTTGACCTCACTAGAGCTTCCGGACACACTCGCACGAGAGACACAAGCAGGACAGACATGCGGGCACGGGCACACGGACACACCTGTGCATAGGCCTGGCACGATGCACACGCGTGGCACAGCAGAGCCACACGCACACGCACAGCACCCGCACACGGGCCCCGGAGGGCAGATGCTCCCAAAGAGCCGCTGCCGCCCGGGAAACCCCAGCACGCCCCGAGCACAGCTCGCACACCCGCGGGGGCTGGGGTCGAGCCTTGCACAAGACCTCAGTGCCCCCCGCTCCCTGGGATGAACGGGGGGACACCGAGTCGCAGGGTCGTTTTAACGAGCCGCTTCGGGCGCCGAGGGGCTGAGGAGGCCCCAGGGAACGGACACGGGATCGCCGCAGTCGCCTCTGGCATCCCCACCGGCCCCACGTTTCCCATGGACCGTCCCTTTGGCCCCACGCACGGGCAGTCCCAGAGCAGCGAGTGGCCGGACCTTGTCCCTGTGACAGATTCCGGAGGAGGAGGAGGAGGGTGATGGACCCGCAAGCGCCTCCTTCCCTGCGTCCCGGCCCCGGCAGGGATGAGGGCCACCCCCTTCCAATGTGTGGTGTCCATCCCGCTGGACACGGGGACGCGACTGTCACCGGCCGGGCGCTCCGGGCAGAGCCGGTGGCGGTTCCCGATGCCCGGGTCGACGGCTCCGGGGTTGCGCGGGCCCGTGGCGGCTGCGGATTGTCCCGCACGCAGGGACACTGCTCTGGGTACAGCGTGCGGCCCCTTCTCGAGGCAGTTTTGGGGACGAGGGACCGAGCTGCAGGGAAAGCCATCCTGTCTCAGCAGGGAGCCATGGGTGCCGGGCTGCGCTCAGGACACCAGAGGGGACGCGTGCCCGCCCCCGGAGCACGGAGGGATGCTCGGCTGGCAGCGGCCGGAGGCGGAGGGCGGGCGGTGCCGTGAACGCTTCTCCAGGCGGCGATGGGGCAGAAGGCGCGGCCGGTGGTGGGGGACGAGGAGCGGGGTCGCATGGTCCCCCGACCCTGGTCCATCACCGCTCCGGGGGCAGCTCAGGCCGGCTGCCCCGTCTGGACACCCCGCTCCTTCGTTCTGGGTATCGCATCTTTTGGCTGATGGATATTTAGTGCATGGAGAGGGATTTCGATTTTCAGACTTTTTCTTCTCTTCTTTTTGAGTACCATTTTTTAAACTTTCCTTTCCTTTCCTTTCCTTTCCTTTCCTTTCCTTTCCTTAATTTTTAAAGCCTTTTTTTCCTTCCTCCGCACCGTTCCGTGTGTTTGTCCCCACAGGTGCCGCAGGGCATCCGGGCCTGCTGAACTCCCCGCGGCTCCCGCACCTGTGTTGATCCAGTATATTGCCCGGGAGCCAACAATGCGCGGTTATCTCGGCGGAGATAGCGCAAGGAGCGCGCTGCCCCGACACCTCCGGGTGGTCCCTTTCAGGGGAGCCCCCGCTGCCCAGCCGTGGGCAAACAGATCCCTATCTCGCCTTTTGAAAAGCCGGGGCGGTGCACGCAGGGGGCGGCGTGGGGCTCTGGGGTAAATCCCGGTGGGAACAGCGGAGCACCCGGAGCCCTGCGATGGGGGTGTCTCTCATTTTTCCGAATTATCTCCCCCGATATCCCCAAGGCCGCTACAAACCGCAGGCGCGGGCCAGCGTTATTGCCAAAAACACATATTACACTGCGACATTCTGTAAATGAGATAATGATACATAAACCTCCCTGATAAATGTGACATCCTCGGGATGTCTCCTCTAAATTAGCCGCTTGCATTGACTGCTAATAATGGTGAGTTTATGAAAGCAATTTCAGTGCAAAAAGCACAGGGTCTTCTCGGTCTAATCAGCTGCCTCTCCTAATGGATGAGGGGGTCAGGCGGAGAATTATTGACACTCTGCTGCCCTTAACCTGTTTCCCAATAAAGCTGATTAGTTTTTGTCAATTCATCAGCTAACCACTCTCGCCGGGACTGCATCAAAGCCTTATTTGCTCAGGGGAAATCAACAAGTCACAGATCAGATCCATTACGGAGCGGCCCCGGCTCCCCCGCCGGGGGCTGCCCCGGGCAGTTCTGGGGGGAGGAAAATGAGCCCCTCCGGGTGCTTGGGCTGGGACGAGCACCCTCAGGCACTTGGAAAATGCCTCTGCGTTATCAAACTTTTTCCTTTCGTCCGGCAAAGAAGTTGGGGTGGCCGGGAGGGCTCCGGGCAGGTCCCAAAGGAGACTGGGTCTCCACCAGCGCCTTGCCCCTCCTGGGGTCTGGGGGGCGGCAGCCTCCACCCGTCCCTCCCGGGAAAGGGCATTTCATGCACTCCAAGATCTCCGAGCTGCAGAGAGGGGCCGGTCTGCCAAAACCCTGCCTTCACCTCAGACCCCACACCTGGACAAAACGCTGGCCGTGCCTTAGGAGGCCGGGATAATTTTTCTAGATGTTTTTTGGTTGTTTTATTTTTTTTCTTACCTACAAGCCATTTTCCAAAGTTTTGCCTGGATTGCTTTAGACTTGCTCTTCAGCTAATGTGAAACAAAAATTTAGAATTTATTCCTGCTACCGCTGCAATTCCCGCACCAGTCGCGGTTTGTCTGGAATAACGGACTCTGGACAGTTTTTGTTCATCCACAGGAAAACAACAAAAAGCCCACCCAGTGTGCTCTGCCCCTTTAAGCCCGACCGACAGCCTCTCAGTCCACCCCCCTTCAATTTAATTTCATTAAAACAGAGCATGAATATTTCTATTAAACCTAAAATGAAATATGAAGCCATTTAGACTCTGCCTGCACCAATCACCCAGATTTATGACTTTTATTCATCACATCAAGAGCTGGGAAAAATGAATTTTCTTCACCCAGGAAGGAAATAAAAACCCTGCCTTGGTCATTTCCAGAAAGCTGTTAATTTGCCCGTGTGGTAATTACTTTCACAATTAACTAAAATACAAATCAACCTGACAAATTGGGTTAGTTTATATATTAATTAGCCAGTTTAAATTTATTCATTATAAAAAGACAATTTAAGAGGACCTCGGGTGTCTGTTTTATCGCAATAAATTATTGTTAGGAAATGGGGGCTAATAAAACATCACCGCATTTCAGGGCACAGCGCGGGGCTTCCGCGGGCCGGGGCGCGGCTCTGCGCGGGGGCGGCGATGGCAGCGGCGGCCGGGGGAGAGGGAGAGGGAGAGGGACAGGGAGAGGGAGAGGGGCCGTTCCCCGCCTCCAGCTGCGCTGATTTAACACTCCGTCGATAGGATCATTCGATGCCTTTTAGCTTGTGATCTTTATAAATGTCCCGCTATTAAATTAGAAAATGATTCTCTCCTCGTTTAATTGTATTCTTTCGTTTCTTATTTCCAATTAATTAGTCCTATCGACGTTGCAATATTTTAAGTGACTGGAGTCCGTTTACAGTTTAAAATATATGGGTCAGCGCGTGCAATTTTAGACTAGGCAGAACTATATAATGTGGGTTTTAACTACTCTTCTCTCATACGTCTTAAACATCTGGCTAGATGCATCACTGGCAAACACCGCGCGTGTTTTACGCGCTGGGGAGCGGCCGCCCCGCGGCCCCTTCCGCGCTCCGCACGGGGCCGCGGTGGCTGCGCGCAGCGCGACGCTCTGAAAATCGCTTGCGCTGCTCCTTCCCCGCCGCTGCGGGCAAACCGGGCTGTGTGGGGGGAAAGCTGAGGGTTTGCTTCGTTTTGCTTTGTTTTGCTTTGTTTTCCCAGCGCAGTTCCGGGGGCTGCAGAACGCGTTTGGGGCTCCCCCCCGTCCCCCCTCCTCTGGCACCTCCCTCCCCTGCTGCTGTCCCGTGCAGGAGCCTGGGCTGGGAGTACAGAGGGAATTAAAAATGTACCAAATGTAAGTAATGGGGTATTAAATAACCAGCCTTCTCCTGGCTGGGGGGATCTGCAGGGCCCTCCCCCAAAGCACTGCCCAAGGGGTGGGCAGGGCGTGGAGGGGATGTGTCCCTCCTGTGGCAGAAGCAGCTGGGGGGGTGGTGTTCTTTCACCTTCTCTGCTCCCCTCTCCTGAGTAGGAAAGACCCCGAAGAGCTGCCCTAAAACACAGGCTGGGCAACATGGGTGATCTTGTTTAATTCCTTCCCAGGGTCATCCTACCTACGGTGCAGCCCCCCTTCCCTGAACAGCCACAGACTCCACACAGTCCCACCTTCTCCATGAGCTGGGCTGGCTCTGTCCCCACGCAGTGACACTTGAGGGGAGCCCATGGGGACACCTGAATATACACCAGGTCAACAGAGCAGCCCCCCAGGAGCAGGATGGGTGCAGTGAGTGATCTGCAGAAACACTGTGTGGGGCAGGTGAGCATGGCTGGGCTGTGACAACGTAGGACTGTGGAGGACACGCTGTTTCCTGCTCCCCTGTCTCCCTGGGGCTCCCCCTTAGTGCACATGGACATGAACATTCCTGGTCTCCTAAATCCCTCAGCTGATGCCTCCTCCCTGGTCCAGCCCATCCCATCCCATCCTACCCTCCAGCACCTGAGGGTCACTGTGGGGCTGAGTGTCTCAGACACCTGCACACAGGGACTGGGACATCCTCGGAGGTCCTGCACTGCTCTGTGCTTGAACACCAGCACAGAGAAGTTGCCTCCCACCCATATCTGGGGTGATTCTGGACCTCTCCATGATAGTTTGGGCCAAGAAAAGCTGTGCACAGAGTCCCTGCTGCAGCAGGCAGAGTTGCACTTTGCTGTCACTGGGGTCACTGCACTCTCCAAACGGGAGCGTGCCAGGGTTCGCAGATCTTGGAGGCTGCCTTGAGCTTCCATACTTAGGTTGTTCCCACCTCCATCTCCAGCCCTGCCTCTATGGGACCCTCTCTCCAACCAGACAAAGCCTCTTGTAATTGTTTTAGAGGAATTATTTGGAGAAATAAGAGATCCAAGTGGATGGAGAGTGGGACACCTGCCACCTCTCCAGGATACACGAAGCCTCTTTTCTCCTTCAGGCTGTTCAGCTCTGGGACTCTTTGGGCATCCAATGTGCATGTCAGAGGAACAACATAAATGCCAGGAAGGATAAAGGATGAATCATAAGGGTAGATTAATAATGTGGCAAATACTATTGTTTCCTGGCCAGGGCTCCAAAGGTCCCTCCCATCCATGGGGGGCTCAAAAAAGCACCTAATGTGGTAAAACCTAAACGTGAGCTGCTCCCACTATTGATGGTACCAAATGTCATTGTAGTCACATCAATCACAGCGAGTTCCTCCTGTGATTCAGGAGATTGTAATATGTGATTCCATAAGACTCTCATTGTGATTTAGCATTGATTAATGTCTGTTCATAAAATGATATAAAACTTACTTCTCTTCCATTGGAGAGCCCCAAACCGCATCCCAGCCAATAATTCAAAACCTTGTTAATGTAACTGCTAATTTCAGAGGGTGATGGGGATGGTTATGGTGTACATGGGCTTCTGCTGAGGGGTCTGCAGCAGGGGCAGGAAGAGGTTAGAGGAATTATTTCCAAAGCAGAAAATTGCTGTCCGGTTTAAATTATTTTAGGTGTTACATGGTCATTCTGCTATGCCTTCAGATTCACATCAGAGCGCCTGAGGTTTTAATCAGCCCTTTGAAATGCCTGCCTCTAAATGCTCAAAAAAATCAAATTATTTTGGTGATAAACTCCATAGTATTTTTACCTGTGGTTTCTTGATTTCTGCATAGCATTTGGCCACCTTCCTCTCCCAGTGAACTGGCTGCTCTGGAGACATTCATAGATACAGTTTGCTTTCACTGTTTTTTCTGGAGGTAGGAAGCTCTCCTTGGCACAGGGCCTAGTACAAAATAGCTCATGCTTTTTATTTCCTTTTCTCTTCTCTTTTTTAAGACACATACCAGGGATTGCAATGTGCATGCATAATGGTATGTGAGCCAGGAATCATGCTCTTGCAAAAAAAAAAAAAATCAAATCAGTGGAGTGGGGAGCAGACTGAGTGACTAGCAAAATGTTTAGAGAATTAAAATTAAAAAAAGGCTGAAAATTGACATCTGGATGAAAAACAATATGTAATAGGAAGTTGAACACTTGGTGCTTTTATAGAAATCATTTTAATAGACAATAGAGAGTTCACAGGATTACTTGATGGGAAATATATTGATAATACAATTTTTTCTTTGCAAAATGTATGCAATGATTGCAGTTTTGGTTTAATAATAAATGTGACTTCGAAGAATCATTTGATTCAAACCTTTGCTTTTCTAATGGCATTCAAAATTATTAATATCTGTCTAGCCAGCTAAAGAGGTTTTTAAGAGAGTATGCTGTGTGTTCTGCAATTAGAGTAGCCATCTGCCCTTTATTAAAACTCCATTAACCTTTACATTAAAATACATTTAAAATGCAGACACACTGAGAATATCAGACACAAATAAAATAGATAAATCTAAGTGGTTTCTTTGCTTAAGTGGCTTATTTGTGCAGAACCTGTCAACTTGTGACACCTAAAATTTTCTGGAGATAGATAACAACCTAGAATAAATTTTCCCATGTTAAGGATAGGAAATAATTACAAGGAGGTAATGGAATTAAAAACATCTCTGATGAAATTTTCAAGAACATAATCTTGTTTATAGAAGGCTAGAAAATAATTTGAAGTTCATATTATTAACTTCAGAATAAAATGCTTAATTTTAAGAGCAGAACTAAATTGTTTTGCTTCTGCAGCTGATTACAGCAGAGCTATTTTTGTGGTAGAATGACTGATGCAAACAAAATGATTGAAAATCTTCTGAAAATATTCATGTATATCATCAATATAAAATCCAACAGAGCTCTTGCAGATGCTGCTGCATTGTTCATTGAGCCTCATGCTGGTGAGTCTCTTAGGAGTGGGAAGGATGCTGCATTTTCCGTGCGAATTATTATTGCTGTTAGCAGAGCTGCTGACTTTGTTTGTAAATAAATATGCCTAAAATACCCTTTCTTAGACCTGTTTTTACTTGCCTCCGTTTTCACACTTTGATCAGAGTGGACCGAAATCCCCGAATATCTGAAATATCTGCCTGCATTTTTTTTTTTTTTTTTAACAAAAATGGCTCGGCCATTTCAAAGACCCAGGTTAAGAAATAATCTCTTTTTTTCAGCCGGTTTAAGGTGTTCCGGTGGAGGTGTTTGCACACTGAGCCCTGATTTACAGCCGCGGCTGGCCGGGATCAGCCCCCTGGCACAGGGCACACCTCCGGTCACCGATCCCACAAACCCAGCCTTGGGCCAAACCATAAAACTTCCCAAAGTGGCTCCTCCGTGAGCGGCACATCCCGCTTAGCTGCATCTCCAGGGGCTGCCCTCGCTCCCGGCCGGGCTCTGAGCGGGATTTCGCTCCCTGTCGCTGGATTTGGTGCCTCCCGTGGGCTGGAGCGGCCAGCGAGGGAGCAGCGGGGACAGCGGGGACAGGGGCGCTGCCGAGCGCTGCGGGCTGGCACGGAGCTCAGAGCCCGGGGACACCGGGGACAGAGCTGCTGCGGCTGGGGAAGGGAGGGACACGGTGGTGGCGGGTGAGGAGAGACAGGAGGGGCAGGAGGGGCAGAGCCTGCCGAGCAGCAGGCAGAGGGAGAGATCAACGGTGGGCAGCGGTGGGCAGTGATGTTCGCCAGTGGTCAGTGGTGATCAGTGATGGTCAGAAGTGGTCAGTGTTGGTCAGTTGTGGTCAGTCGTGGTCAATGGTGGTCAGTAGTGGTCAGTAGTGGTCAGTGATGGTTGGCAGTGGTCAGTGATGGTCAGCAGTGGTCAGTGATGGTCAGTGATGGTCAGAGATGTTCGCCAGTGGTCAGTGGTGGTCAGTGATGGTCAGCAGTAATCAGTGATGGCCAATGGTGGTCGGCAGTGGTCAGTGATGGTCAGAGATGTTCGCCAGTGGTCAGTGGTAGTCAGTGATGGTCAGGGGTTGTCAGTGGTGGTCAGTGATGGTCGGCAGTGGTCAGTGATGGTCAGCAGTGGTCAGTGATGGTTGACAGTGGTCAATGATGGTCAGCAGTGGTCAGTGGTAGTCAGTGATGGTCAGAGGTTGTCAGTGATGGTCAGCAGTGGTCAGTGATGGTCGGCAGTGGTCAGTGGTAGTCAGTGATGGTCAGAGGTTGTCAGTGGTGGTCAGTGGTGGTCAGTGGTGGTCAGTGCTCTGCGCAATCAGCCCCCCCTGTGCTCAGCAGCTGCTCACAGAGGAATGAATTCCTGATGGTTCTGGGATTAAATAACCTCATTTTCACTGCAGAACCACTTTGCAAAAATTTTGACATGGCAAACCATTTCAATCCACACTGCAAGAAAATGCTTTTACTTGGCTTGACAGAGTATTCTCAAAGCTCTGTTTTCTCAGAAAGCTGTACAACATTTGCAGTTTATTTTTATTCAGAACAAACACAAATGCCAAATTATAGAGTTTCCCAAGAACCACAAATGCTGCTTCCTTGAAGGCTCTGGTCTCTGTGATCCCTGGGTATCAGATGGTACAATTTAAGTTCAGATCCCAGTAATGCCCTTCTGATGACAAAACAGTTGAGGAGTTAAATAATATATTTCCATGGACTATCACGCTATTTTCTTAATGGTATTTTCAATAGCAGAATCCACATCTCTGTAGATTGAAGGCTCATCTTGGAAAAAAAAAGCTCAGCTTTCAAAGAGGTTTGTAGTTTTCTTAGCTGGGTTTATGTATGGTCCTTATATTGACAGTAGTTTTTGATTAATATTGTGTATAACATTCCTTAATGCATCAGCTGAATTAATTATGCAGAAACATTTGGCCACCTGGGCGTACTATTGATGAAATGACATTTTATTGACAAAATGACAATTTAATACTGAGCTCTCCTAAAGCTCTCTGCTGAATAGATTGTTTCAGCAAGTAGAAGAGGGGCTGTGGGCAGCTTGGAAAATCCTTTTGTTTCCCCCAAAGTTTCTCAGTGGCTGTGAGTACCTCAGGATTACTACTGGAAGTTAGTACTGGGCTGCTTTGTGTCCCAAGTCTGGGGTGGATGGGGCCCTGGGCAACCTGATCTAGTGGGTGGAATCCCTGCCAGTGGCTGAGGGGTTGGAACTGGATGGATTTTAAGGTTCTTTTCAACCCAAACCATTCAATGGATTCTGTGATTCCATGACTCTGGCAATGGATAATACACAGAGGAGTGGTTTCATCCACAGCCTCTGCTGGCTGAGCTCAGTGTAGTTTTCAAAAAGATACCTGTGGGTCATGGCTCCAACATCTCCTTTTGGCAGGGGCCCTGCTCTGTTTTTTTTTTTTTTTTTGGACTGTTCAAATTATATTGGTGAATGAGTGGAACTGAGGCCAGGTGACAAACATGGCTATCAAAAAGGAAAAAGAACTGTCTCCACCTGCAAAGAGCCCAGGTTTGCTGCCTTATCCACATGTGAAAGAGAGGAATGCTCAAAACTTGCCCTTCTCAGCACTCTGTGCACAGTATCATCTTACTTTGTGGTCTCAAAAAAGCTTTGTTTAGCTTTTGCCATGTCTTTGAATCCCAGACTGTAAAAATCAAGCTGCACTTCAAAATGATAGATTTAAACTGGGATTTTCAAAAGCTTACGAGTGACTTTGGAACAGGAGTCCCATGAAATTGCTGGGGTCTTCCATCATCTGGGCACTTTTAAAAAAATAATATTCTTTATTGGGACCTTAGTTTAACTTTCCTAAAAAATTGGAGTGTAGAGGTGGTCCTGATGATGGAGAATAATATTGACTTTCTGTAGCTGATAGCAGAGATGTGAGTGGGCTGGGAGTTTTCCAACCAGATGTTTTTCTCTTGGAAAATGCTGACTTATTAAAACTGAAACTTTTCATGGGAACATATCAGTACTGATTAAATTTTGTTGAGAGAGATTGCTAGGGCCTGAGCCAGAATCTCTGACTGTAACAAAAAATGAAATCTTTGAATGGGGAATGACCAGCAGGTCAGGGCAGCCATCTGGAGCCTGTCTGGGTCAGGTAGAGGAGCTGAAGGGCTGTGAGTCTCTCACACAACTGACAAAGCCCTTGGGCTATTCCTTACTCCAAGAATCATCTACTGGTTTTTCATAAAGTAAACTTAAAAACCTTTCCAGCTTGTTGCTATATGCAACAGGAAGATTATTTCTTGCCTAGGTTGTTGTGAGAATTAAATGCTTGCGGTGTCTTTGAAAATCTGATCTATCAGATTATTGCTATTGCATTATTAATACTAATTTAGAGAGGAAAGTGCATTGCAGGGTACAATCATCAGGAGCACTTTGAAGAGAATGGGTGAATGTCAAATCCAAAGACTCAATCCTGTGGAAGCAAATTACTGGTAACTGCATTATGGTGAGTTAATATCAGTAAATGTTATTAGCGTGAGGGTTTCTTCCCATGTCAAAATGATGTTAATACAATATTAGTGATGCAGGTCTTTGGTGTCAACATAAGAATATCAAATGCAAGTGGAGGAAAATTGTATTGGATTGTGGAGATGATGGCAAATCAATGACACAGAAAATCTATGGAGAGCAGTTCACAGTGACACAAGAAAGCAGTGTCTGCATAAATCAGTGCAGGCCAATGGACACTGAAAAGGAATTTCCATGCAAGATTAAGTGGACATAGTTATCACGTCAGGACTACATAAAATAAGTGCTGCAAAATGAGGATACCGTGATGCTGACATTTAGACCAACCAATGCCAACAGAAATTGCTCTCATGAAAAGAAACAAACAAGGCTCCTCCAGTACAAACTCTGACAGCAGCAGGAGCAGCTACTGGGCTCCATCAGCCTGGGAGCTCCTGGGGTGGATCAATCCCTGCAGCATTTGGTGCTGAGGAAACACAGACCTGCACAGCCCCTCCTGGCTCAGAAAGCTGCCACGGATGGGGACAGCAGGTCTCTGTAAGGGGTCATGGCAAGGACAGTCCAAAGGACGAGATGGGCAACGTGAGGAGAGCGGCCTCTGCTCTGCTGAGTTTTCTGTGCGCAAAGGAGAGAGGTGGAGGATGAGGAGGGTGATGCTCTGGGGACTCATGGGGTCACGGAGAAGAAGGGGAGGGGGCTGGAGGATTGGAGTGGGAGTTGGCAAGCTGACGCTGATGGGAAGGAAAAGCTGATGCTGGAGTCACCCAACACCTTTTCTAACTAGGGATGTGTTGATGTGTTCGCGGGTCCCAGGACAAGAGAAGACATGAATCTGACTCCATATTTCTTAGGAGGCAGATTTATTATATTATGATATTATATTATATTAAAAAGTGCTATACTAAAGCTAAACTAAACTATAGAGAGAAAGGACACATCAGAAGGCAGGGAAAGGAATGAATAATAAAAACCCGTGACAGACCAGAGTCCCGACACAGCTGGACTGGGATTGGTCATCAAATAAAAACAATTCACATGGAACCAATCAAAGATGCACCTGCCACATTCCAAAGCAGCAGATAGTTATTGTTTACATTTCTTTTCTGAGGCTTCTCAGCTTCTCAGGAGAAAAAATCCTTGTGAAGGGATTTTTCATAAAAATATCATGGTGACAAGTGTGTGTTTAAGGAGGTAATCAATATGTTTGAGGGAGATGAGTTGATATGTCCCATCATCTTACCTCCTTGCATTGTGACATTTGGGGAATATTCTTGGCTGTGTCCTGATCCAGCTGTCTATCAAACACTGCAGCCCAGCTGAGTAGCTCTGTCACACGTCCACTCAGTCCAGCCTCAAGCCAGAAGGGAATCACAAAATGTGGAACTGGGTGACAGAACTCACAAATATTTGTGAGGCAGCTCTCACCTGGCACAGGTACAGCAGGCACCTCTCTGGGAAGGAATTTGGGCAGGAATAAACCCTGCTCCAAATATTGCACTATTGTATTTGCAGGGTGCCCTGATGAAGGAAGGAATGATGAATCTGACTCCATGTTCTCAGAAGGCTAATTTATTGTTTTATGATACCATATTGTATTAAACAATACTATACTACACTATACTAAGGAATACAGAAAGGATACTTACAGAAGGCTAAAAAGATAATAATGAAAAATGGTGACTCTCTCCAGAGTCCCAACACAGCTTGGCCCCGATTGGCCAAAAAGTGAAAACAACTCACACCAGAATCCAAAGGAACAATCACCTGTGGGTAAACAATCTCCAAACACCTTCCACATGAACAAAACACAGGAGAAGCAAATGAGATAAGAATTGTTTTCCTTTTTCTCTGAGGCTTCTCAGCTTCCCAGGAGAAAATTCTGGGCGCAGGGATTTTTCAGAAATTGTGAATGCCACATTGCACTTGTGTAAACACCTCCTCAACATGGCAGGATCAGCCCAGCCCATGCATGGATCCCCCTGTGGATCTTGGACTCAAGGTGTTCTCTGCTCTGGGTGGAAGTGAGTCTGCATTTTCCACATTTAGTGCACATTTACTGTACATTTATTGCACATTTATTGCACATTTGTTTAGTTGGGGCCCAGTGAACTGGGTCTCAGGGAATTCAGTGGGAATTTTGCCACCAGTTTGACAGCGAATAGGACCAGGCCCTGTGTCTGCAGAGCACTGTAAGTGTCCTAATGTGCTTAAAGTGTTTATAAAATTACTTAAGTCAGGCACATATTTCAGTCCAGCCCATTAGCCTTTCACACGTGTTTGTGCAGAGCACAGTGCCCAGGCAGACTGGCGGCTTGTAAATGTTAAATCAGCATAAATATCACAGCCTCCACGAGGCCCGTTCATGTGGCAACTCACAGCATGATTAACATAATGCAGGGAAAGAAAATATTGACATTTTATAAATCTGTATCTCCATAATGCTGCATGAAAAGGGATATCTGCGATACTAATGGACACCTAATTAATGTTATTACAATGCTTATAGCTCACTGAGAAGCTGATGAGAGAGCCTGTAAAAGAGATAAGATTAAAAGAGAGAAGAGTAGTAGTAATTTCAGTGACATTTCTGGCAGCAAACTCTGGTGCACTCTTGTTTCAACTCCTGCTACAGTCACTGCTGGCATTTATGGCTCTGTAGCTTCAGGGCCTGATCCCGCAAGGGTGTTGGATGGCAAAGGGGAACAGAGGGTGCTGAGCAAGAAAAGTCAGATTTGGGAATGAATCAGAGAGATTTTGTTGGTGGTGACATTAGTGGCTGCTGCTCAGAGCTGTCTTGACAAAGCAGAGGGAGATGGAGAGGAGCTCAGTGACAGCGACCGTGACAGCAGTGATGCAGGGAAATGCTCGAGGAGGAAAACACAGAGTCCCCTCCTGGCATGGTCTCTTGCAAATGTGAGGTTCACAAGGTTTTGTGGGATCCAGTTAAGTTTCTGTTTTGTTGTCTAGTTAAGTTTCATAGTTGGCTTCCCAGACCTTGCCATTAACCAGCAAATTTGGTTCAATCACAGTGGTGACAAGCAGGTATTGGCTCAGCCTTCCTCTGGGTGAGGAGCTCCTGAGCAGCATCTGAAGAAGCATTCCTGCAGCCTGGAATTGTGTTACTCTCTGCCATCCTCAGGGGCTGAGCAGGGGCATCTTGGTGGGGCAGGAAGGCTCCAGCTGTGTCAGCCTGGGCTCCAGGCAGGCCGGGAGGAGCTGGGTCTGGCACACCCCATCCACAGCAGGAATAGTGGGGACCGACCAACATCACAGGACATGGTGGTGGGGTGGATGGGAAAATGGAAAAACAACACTGAAAGCCACCCTCGGGCTAAAAGACTGGCAGTGGTCAGGAAATGAAAGTTCAGGATGTTGCTTTTCTCTAACAGAGCTGCAGCATTTGTAGTGCCATTGATTTTTCTCTGGGACGTTCAGACTTGCCTTTTTTTCCTCTGCTGTTTGAAGGATGCAAGTATTTCCTGCAAGTGTAGCAGGTACATTGATATTGACTGTATTCCAAGGAGGTTCTCCTTCCTCCAGCTCTGGAGATGTGAGGCACTGGCTGAAATGCTGACCTTGCTGGAAAGCTCTGTCCTCCTGCAGCGAGGCTCTCCCTGCATTTTCCTGCCTGCACACACCAGCCAGAGTGCCGCTGTCTAAAAGGACTCTGCCAGGGTTTTGCAGGGGAATACAGATAACACACAGCAATGCCAGAACTGCCTTGTGCCGTTAAAGGCAAATCCTCAAGCGAAATTACTGTGAGTGCCCCAGGAACTCTTGGTACCTAAGGACTGATGTGTGATTTGCAGACACCTGCAGACACTAATCCTCCACTGCTTGCTTGTCTCCAGCTCCAGGGGTGTTGATTTTGCTTCCACCACATTTGAGCAATTAGTGTTAATGGCTAGGACATCATTTGTACGTTGACTAGCCCAAAGTCTTTAATACAAGGCTGTCTGCTCCCAGAGGGGTTTAGAATTTTCCTAAAAGATGGCAAAGAGCCACTGTGCTATCTTGAATCACAGTCTAGTTCCAGAACAATCAACTCTAAGTTGTTTAAGAGAGCTGGGTACATTAAAGTAGCTGTAAATCAGCATAATGAAAACAACAGTACATACAGAAATTCATTACATATCTGATATGCTGGGGTGTTATTTTTTCATTTGGTTCATTTTTGCTTTATGATTGTTTTGCAGCATAGAATTCAGCCGATGAATGTGAAGTTAAAACTGCTTCTACCTCTCTCACAGTAAACAGAAAGCATTAAAAAAAAAAAAAAAAAACCCAAAAAAACCAAACAAAAAAAAAACCCCAAACCCCTAAATGTTTTATTATAATAAAGTTACTTGAGGCCAAGAGTTCAATAAGGAGAATTTATAAACATATCATTTCAGATCTTGGAAGGATTTCAACATAATTTGCTTGTGGTATGGTAAGTGAGGTGAAATCCATCTACAAGTCTCTCTGGAGTAATAAATATATGGAAGTGTCTTTTTATATTTGCTGTGAATTTACTGTAGCACAAAAATATTCTAGACTATCCAAATCAAATATGCATGACTTTTGGGCAAGGAAGAAATTCTTGATGCACTCTACTCTTATATAAGTTAAATTCTCTTTCTCTGCAAAACAAAACTATTTTAACTCCAGTGCTGCTACTCAGAGGGTAAGGCTCTGAAGAATCAGGCCCCAGGGCCCCAGCTTTCAGCAATATTTTTGAATATGTTGTCATCTAAGCTTACAGTGTAAATAAATTATAATAATTGAGACTTCATTTTATGTCCATTTGTAAATGAACATAGATTTTTCAATTTATCTAAGTAATTAACGTTTATCAGCACTGCTGGCTGTAATGCAGTGACCATTTCACACACAAACATACACAGGTATTTTGGGCTTGGTAACCCAAAGCTACTTCTGAGCAAATTCTCTGTTGTGCAGGTGGGTGTGGCTGAAGAGTCACCTGCTGCAAAATTCCCCATCACTGCTGGCAGCTGCCTCTGCAGGGCAGTGAGAGATGGGGCTGCTGAAGGGAACAGCTCTTCTAGAGCAGGACAGTTTTTCATTTAGTGGCACTGCTGAGATTTTCACCTCTGCTGCCATTCACCACTGGAACTGAATGAATCTTTATTTAACTAAACACAGGACTTTTAAACCTTGCACAAGGAGTAGGGAAAAAAAAAAGGATGGCCATTCAAAGCTTCTGGTGAAGTTTTATTTAGGGGAGCTCTTAGTCAATAAAGGTTATATATCCCTTGTCCCAACAGAAATACTGCCTCCTGTCCAAATATCTGGTTTTAGGCTCATTTCCTAGGGCCTCATTGTTCACTCCAAACAAATCTCTTCACTTGGGACACACAACGAATGCCTCTCCAGTCTCTGCTGTGTCATCTCTTTCTATCACACCCATATGAAAAAAAAGGGTCAAGAAAGGTAGTAATTACCAAGGCCAGCCCTTTCCTTAAACCTGCAGTCAGAGCTTTTGTGGGTGGCTCCTGGGAAAGGGATCTGCTTGCAGACATCCAGGCTGGGAGCAAAACTGGCCCCACTTTCCATCTGCAGTTTTGCAATGATCTGGAGTCTTACCCAGGAGTTCAGATATTTTGTATTTGAAAAGGTTATTGATTTGTTGCTTGTTGGTCTTTCAGATTCAACAAAACTACCTGCTTTGATAAAAAAAAAACGGAAAAAAGTTTAAATAATATTTAAGAGTAGCTCTAGTCTTTATACATTCAGAACCCTCCAGTACCAATACTGACCCACAGGGGAAACACAATTAAATAGCATCAAATAAACCTATTTCTGGGACTCACACTGTTATTGAATGAAACCAAAGTCTTAAGAATAAACCTTCTGCACCAGGTAAAGTTGGAACTGAAGGTGATGGATGGATCCAAACTCTGATCCTAGACTGAGCTGTATAAGGAAGGTCAGTTCTCCTGCATGAGCAGCCTGTAAAGCATGAAGGGATATATCCAGAAGCAGGAGGGGCTTGAAGTCTAATGCAGTAAAATATTTTTTAGTAGATCTGGCTAACAAAAGTTCAATCAGAGATTACATAGATATTTTTGATCACACCCTGGAGGCTGAATCAAGGGCTTCTCAAGGTCTTTGACAATCCTATTTTCTAAGATCTGAGAGCAGTTCCAGACTGAACTACTGAAAATCTGCTATGTAATATAATTGATTTTAAAATGAGCTATGAGTTATTCTGGCCAATCCAAGAGAGAGAAAATGTCCCTTCTGTCCTCCTGGCTTACAAATCATAAGCTAGATAATAAAATACAGATCATGACAGAATTGCTTTTCCCTCTGTTTTGGAAATGAATGACTTTAAAACATTGGCAATCTCCTCTTGCATACGAACTCCCAAACCCATGTTTAAGCACATTAGGTTCTTTCCATTGTGTGAAGCAAGGTAAGCATTTAAATGCTTTGGGTTTTGGCAAGCAGGGAAAGAGAATCATCAAACCCTACTATTATTAAACACTTGAGAAAGCAAGCAACACAGTCAGCAAAAAATTGCAGTGAAAAGGAGCCACTCCTGAAGAGGAGAAGCTGTGGCAGGAGAGGATCACTGAACTTACTCTGGGACCACAGGGATCGAGATGGTGGCTCTGTGCCAAACCCTTCAAAATGAAGAAGGTCTGATGTCCCATCAGGCCTAGAAGTGGGAAGGGTGGAAAGAAAAAGAAGGAAAAGTTGTCAATGACTGAAAGTATGCATGAAAGAAAAAAGCTGCAAAAGCTTTGAAATCAAATCTCTGGAGAAGGATGGTTGCACAGCCTTGTTTACCAATTCCAAAGGATAAAATGAAAAAGCTCCAGTTTGATTAACAGTGGAAGTTGCTGCTGTCAATGAGAAAGAGGATCCAGAGTATCTATTTCTGGATCTCCTATCTTCACAACCTAAATTTTAATTTGCTCTTTAGGGACAGGATGGTGTGTGGCTTGTGTCTGTGGAGGAAGTGTGATTTCTGCCCTTGCTCTAAGTCACCACACAATGGTCAACTTTTGCCAGTGGGATACCTCATTTTCTTTACCAAAACTGGCCTTTCCTGAGAATCATTACATTTGTCCTGCTCAGAGTTTCACCTTGCCTATCTATCAGCCATGTGGCACATGTCAGAGAGACTAAATACTTCATGAAAAATTACTCTGTAATTTGTGAACCTGAGCTGAAGCTGCTGACCTAACTACGCAGTGACAGCTCCCAGGTAATTTCTGAATGATCTTGCAAAAGAGTAAAACAGAAAGTTAACTTTGTTCAGCAAAAGACTGCCTACAAATCCTTTATCTTCTGCAGAAATACCCTGTGTAAGCACAGTGGATGTTACCTGTGACTGTGGCAGACAAATCTCACGGCTGCTCTTTATCTCACTTGCCTCATCTGTTGTTCAACAGCAACTTCATGATTTGAAGTGACTTGAATTAACTTTCCTATATTTCAATAGGTTTGGATGGAGTCCCATGAACTTAACATGCCTGATGGTCCTCAAGGTACCTCAGGTGGCATTGCAATTGCTTTACCAGTGATTTATGCACAGCACTTGCCTCAGATATAAGCACCAGGTCTTCTCCACAGCCCTTGTTAACCAAACCTGGCAGCCACCAGCACTTGCTTGGGTGAGAGATCAGGACCCTTTTCACTTGCGACAGGTGAGTCCTGAAATCAATCTTTTTTGTTCCTCTTTCTGGTCAAAAATTCCAACCAGAAATGAGGAAGCATTTTATTTTAAACTGTTGTGTTTCTGCCAAATACTTTGCCAACTGGAAAAGATTTAATTGAACAGTGCCTGTTCGGTTCTGGTGCATCCTGACACCAAACTCAGCAAGAATTGGGGCATGCACAGACCCAAACCAGAAGGTTACAAACTGGTGCAGTCCCAATGATTAGAAACAATTCCCTTATGTATTATATCAGTTTAGCTAGGTATTTAAATTCAGTTAACAGAGTATAGCTTAATCAGAGTCATTGAGCAAATGCAGCAACACAACCTGTGCAAGAGTCAGGGGTTGTTCTTTTGTTCTTCTCACCCTGCCTGGGGTAAAGCAGCCCTTTCGTTCTCCTGACAGTGTAAGAAATTAATATAAAGTGAAGACATATGGATTCATTCTCCTCCCAACTATTGTCAAGCAACCTGGGAGCAATTCCACTAAAATCAGTTGTTATGGTCTAAAGGTCAAAAGCTCAGGATTTTTATAAAATTTGGTCTGACAAAGAAAGTATTTCTTTTGTCCCTGGCTGCTTCTGATTTGCTGGGTTGTCTCTGTTGTGCCTAGTCCAGTATCAGTGAATGGGTTTCTTTCTAGACATTTTCTCCATAAATTTCAGAATATCCTTACTGGTTTATGTTTTTAATGTGAGCTGGATGTTTGGTAGCTGGAAAAAAAGTCTCTGCTGCAGAAGAACTGTGAACGATTGCAATGGGAACATAAAATGTCCAGCTTGTGATTAAGGAAGTACCTGTGTTCAACACTGGGAAATCTCTGACTCTCACTGAGTTTTAATAAAAATCAGTCAGTCAAAAGTAGTGACATCTGTATGTGATCAGTGACTCCTGTATCCCTGATGTAGTCAAGTCCATGACCTTTCTCTAGTGAGGAAATGGGGGTAACCATTGGACTTGGAAGTGTATTTGTGGATCTTAAAAGTTATGGAGAGGAGTGGTGACTGTTGCTTCTGAAGAGAAGTTATCCAAACCCTCTGCATGAAGGACTTGACTCAAAGTCCATTGAGCTGGCCTGGGAATGTTTCTGTAGACTTCCCTGGACTTGGCCCAGAGCTCAGAGCAGGCAGGATGTGCCCTTCCTTGGGCTCTGTTTCTGATGTGCCCACACATGGAAACTTCTTGGCGCAGAACTGGAACGGGCCTTGCCAAATGTTACTGGCTTGCTCCAGGCCCTGTGCCCATCATGGCCACGCTGCTGGGCAAAATGTCTGCTGACATTTTGGGGGAAAGTGGGAGAGGTGGAGGAGTGACCTCAAAGAATGATCCCTGTGGGAGCACCAGCCTTTGCTCCCCACGTTTCACCTGGAGATCCATTTACCTGCTGTTCTAGCTGTGTATCAACAGGGACACTCCTCCTGGCTACTTCTCCTGTCCTGATAAAGTTCTCAGAGGGTTTCTATAAAAGCTGTTGACTTTTGGTAGCTTTTGACTGAGAGGAAATGTTTGCACTGGCCAAGGCTTGTTCTTGTTTGTTCAAAACCGAGCCCAGGACTCCCTGCAGGAGAGAGAGCAAGCTTGCTCGGTGCCTCAGGGTTGGCCTGGCCATTGGGCTAGGAAGAGTAAAAAATGTTACAGCCCACCTGACCAGCATCTACCCCAGGCTTGGTTCTGTGAGAATTCAGTAAAGACAGTTACTAAACCCAAGCCCAGGTGGATAGAAATATCTTTTAATGTTCTCAGACCTGGTCTTTACTTCAGGATATGGATAGAGCTGTACTCCTGGGGACACCTTTCTGTAGGGTCTGCTTCAGTCCTGACATTTGGATGCCAAAAATGAAATCCATAAGGCTTGCCCTCACCCTTCCAGTGTGATTTAGAGAAGTCAGGTGAACCTTATGTCAACCTTGTTCTTGGGTTCTAAGTGGTTGTTTCATTTAGGACATTTGACTAAAAGCCCTTTTCATGGAACCAGCTTCTGCAGGAAAGATGCCAGCAATTAATGAAAGATGATAAAATAATAAAAGAAGTAATACATTAACTATATTATCCTTGCACATTTGGGCAGTCTTTTTCATTATATCCTCTTTATGGACATCCTCCAGTAACAATTGAAGAGATTCTTTATTGCTGTTCTGTGACTGTTTTGGTTTCTAGACGTTAACAAGTTATTTAAATGCAAAAGTTCTCTCTTGCTCATCCATTTCCTACTGGTAGATTTGATTCAAATAACAAAAAAACCCCTGCAATATGTTGCGTTTATACAATTTCTCTGTGTGTAGGAATACTCATATCAAAAGGAATTTGGATCTTTGACTTCTTTTTCTCAGAGATGCAAATATTCCTTACATTCAGGTGTATACTCTTCTCATTGAGTAGCACAGTACTGTGTAGCCCCATTGTTCTGATTACTGAGGCATGGTTTTCTGACAAGAGAAACCAGAGTGAGGCCAGCAGCCCACAGGGCAGTGATTTCTCAGCACCTTGGAAACCGCAACCTCTATCCCTCCTGGGCGAGGTGGGAATCACACTGGCACTTCTGGGCAGATTCCTCTACACAAATTCCAAGGCCCTCTAAAACTCCTTTGGTGCTATTTCTTCTAAAACCAACACCAACAACAATTTGGAGGCACCATTCAAAGCTTGACTCTGCTTTTGTGCAGAACAGAAACAGCTCTCCAGGCAATTCTGACTGCTGGCATCAGGACTGGGCATCTGCTGGGAACGGCTGGTTTTGGAGCCCAGCTTTAACAGGCAGGCTGGATTATTTAGAAGCAAGAAAGGTAGGTATGGCCAAACCCAAGGAGAAAACTGAAGGGGGATTGCCTAGTATGTTATTCACTCATTCAATTTCCCCCAAATGCCTTCTGACAACTGCTTAAGAAAGGAAACAGCAGAACCAGGTCTGGGAGGAGGTGACTCCTAGGCTGCCTGTGAACCACAGCTCTGTTTGCTGCAGGGTATGTTTGTGTCCTACACAAGAATCAAATGCTGCAATAACCCTGTGGCTACAGAGGTTGATGAAAACTGCAAAGGTTCTCAACGTTATTTTTATTTAGCCTATTTTTACCCACCTGCACTTCTTCCAAAGGACTTGTACCAGATCCATATATATATATTTTTAAATTCTCAACTATCAAACAGTAGTTTGCCATTTTGGAAAAAGAATGTCAATGAATTGTCAATTCTTTATGTTGAGTAATTGATTAATTGGCACACATATCTATATCAGCAGCAATAAATTCTATAATTTTTAATCTTGACCTAAAAGTACTAAACCACTTCTAATTGCCACTGTTGCTGCTGTAAAATGACTGATTAAACTGATTCATTCATATCTTTGTTGCTTCTGAAGAGTCTAATTGAAGTCACATCAGTGACTCAGTGCCAAGAAAGGAAAGGACCTTGCTTTTTCTTTCTCTCAGGAATTATTTGGATGGGAAAACCTACTATTTCCCCCTATCTGTACTGGACACTGACCTCTGATTTTAATTATTGTTGCAATGCTATTTATTGTCTGCGTTGAGTCTCAAGGTGCTGGGTGTTTCACAAACCCAAGACAAGACAGTTCTAAGCCAGAGAGTTGAAGGAGAATATGGAGAAGTAGGTAAGCACAAAATCATGATGAAGCACCACAACAAATACCACTTCCAGACTATGAGAATATTCACAAAGTTTTCACCAGGCATCAAAGCAAATGGGAGCTGTGAGGGGACATTTAATTTTATTTTGCAATTTATGCAATTATTTTCTAGCAATTCAACATCACAAAGACCCTGGAAGTCAGCTTTAGGCTGACCTTTGTATACATTCCCAGGAAAAGGGATAGAGCCCAAAATCCCAGTGTTATGGTGAATCATAAATCCTGGGGGCCACAGGCAGCTGGGATTAATGAACAGTTGAGTGCCCAAGGATTAGGATGAGTGTGTCCAGGTTTCCTTTGTTCTCCTGCCTTCTCCATGCTGAACACAGCCCAGCCTGGCTGGCTAATCCAGCCCTCTTGTACTATCATCATGTACCAACAGGAATTGTGAAGGGTGCTTTAACCTTGTGAAAACCAGTTTTCTGACAAAGAAGCAAAGCAGACCATCAGGATCCAGACAGGCCTTCTTTGAAGCTGGGGGAGCTGGGGATGTTTTCTGACAGACAAAATACCTCCACCCTTCCTGTGTGAGTTATGCAAACTGCTGAGCAACTTGAGTGGCAGCTTCAAGCTGTAAAAACCTAAAAAAACCCCAATCAACCCAACCTAAAAAGAAGTAAAAATAATAAAGGACCCAAATCCTGCTGGATTAAGCTGAGGCCCAACTTCTAAACTTTTGGGAACTAAGTCAGCAGAAAAACCATCTAACAAAGTTACAATTCTTTCCACCCCAGGTTCTTGGATTCTTGTTCTGGTTTATTCATTATCAGCCCAAGTTCTGTAGCTGCAGCTTTATTATCATTCTAATTCCATATATAGTTTGCAGGTGAAAAAAATTTTGAAACTGTACCAGATGTGATCTGAAAGAAACAGAAAAAAGAAGCCCAGACCACCATAATTCTGTAACCATGAATTTAAATTTGTAAACTTTAGCCTGCTTATTGCATTTGACAGTGTTACATTGAAAGGGGCTCTACTGCCTCAAATAGTCTCCAAACCTGAGAAGCCTTGTTTTATCACAAAATTGATTAAAGAAATCCAAAACAACTGGAAAACCACCAAACTTATCAAGACCCAGCATGAACAACATGAACATTCCTTTTGGTTCCTTATTACAGCTTCCCATGACCCCAAGGACAACACAGGGAGCAGCTGAGTTCTGTAGGATTTTGGAGACAGGTCCTGGAAAGGCAGAATGAAATAGGGAGAGGAAGGCCACAGCTCTTAGCATGGGTTTTTCTCAACAATGCCCGTGGGTGCAGATTAGCCATAGGTGTTTTTAAATACAGGGGAGTGAGAATACAGGGGATGGGGACCTGAAGGACAGGGGGATCTCATCTCATAGACATCTGAGGTCTGAAAGGACAGAACACCTCCTCCCCATGCTGGGGAAAGCCCCACATTTTGCTGCTGCATGGTGTGGGTACTGAGTGGAACACAAGTGCAGTGGTGCAGTGCAATTCTGCTCCTGGGGGCCAGCACCAGAGTGGCAGAGGGCTCTGGGTGAATGCTGACATTCACTGCTGTTTTTTGTTGGTTTTGAGTCAGTGAGGAATACAGTTAAAGCTTTTAAAAAGTATTTACATGTTGGGCTTTTTCTTAGGAAAGGGTCTTGGAGTGTTTCTCCTGTGCCACCTTTGGTTAATTTGAGGGAATTCCCCAGTTATAAGAGTAGGAAATGGTGGGCAGTGACTGAGTGAATGGGACAATGAGCTCAAGAGGAAATAGGGCTGTGAGGCCAGCCAATTTAATCTCCTCCATGTAAAATCTTGTAGATGAGAAGGAAACTCCAGCTGATGGCCATCTTTCATCAGACATTTCTGTCATTTGAAGTTTCCTCTATGAGGATTAGAAAGCATAAAAGTATGGAGTATTAATCACAACTAATTTGATTGTTAAAATGACCTCTATAATTTCTTTAGGGTTTTCTCTGCTTCCAGAACACCCAATTACTCCATCTTGTGCTTTAAAAGCAACATGAAAATTACTCTTAAGAACAGCTAAGGAGCACTGAGAGAATTTGTCTTGTTTCTTTAATAAAAGGTTCCTCCTGCTTCATTATTGCCTCAAAATTAGCAGAGATCATTGGTCATTTCTGGTTTTCCTAGATGAGGCTGGGTAATTTGGAAGGTGTGTGCTGTGATTTTTCTGATCACAGGTGCCAGGGTGGGAGTAATCTCTCTCCAAAAGAGAGTTGATGTCTTATACACCAAACACCTGCAACTGCAATGAAACAACTGTGAAAAGCAAACCCACCAAGGGTCCCTGGAGTCATCTGGGAGATCATCTCCATGGCTGCCAGCCTCTTGCCTTTGGGGATGTCCTGACTCACCACCCTGACAGGAGCTGGCTGAAGTAGTCTGAAAAAAAAATAATGTCATACCCAAAAAAAAATTTCTCAGACTGAATAAATGCCTGAGATTTCCTTCCTTGTCATGAAAAAAAAAAAAAAAAAGGATGCAAGTTCAGTTTTAAAAGAGAAAATTTCAGGAAATCTTTGTGTAAAGGGATAATTCCTGCCCCTCGCTGAGACTGTTTTATCCCATTTGCTCCTTTTTCCTCCATGTGTGCCAGGTAATCACATTCACAGAGTGATTTGTACAATAGTCAGACATCAAATACAGCTAAAATAGCTTAACTGGAAGAAGCCATGATGAGACTATGCGCATTTTTGGCATCAGCCCCTCTGCACCATGGACTGGTTGTTCATGGAAAGGAGTGGGATTGCTGGCGAATTTCCTTGGGTTTATTTCAATGGTGTCAAATCCATTTTTCATGGTGCTTTTGCCTTCAAACCTATGTCTGAGCATCTTCCCAATGGCCCTGGAGCTGCTGTATGAGGTTGCTGCATTGAAGTAGCAATGATGGGTTCCAGTCCCTGTGGAAATGAAGATGTTCCTCTGAGTCACTCAGAAAGATCTCTTGAAAGACCCTGCATGGCTTAAAAATTCTAACAAAATCCATGAATTGTTGAGAACTTCTTATTGCTAGAAAATGATCATCCTTGATCATTCCTTGATTTGAATTTCAAGTTTTCTCCAGTGCTGTGGGAGCTGAAATTTTGAAAGATGGGAATCACACAGAGCCACTTGCTCTAGGGCAGGAAGACAGAAAAAAGGCAAGTCTGGGGCTCAGACTGCAGGGAGGGGGCTGTAGCACAGGGGCTTCTTTGGCCAAGAGTTTAAAACTCAGGGAAATGCTGAATCAATCAACTGGCAAAAGTTGACAAAATCAACTGAAGTTGACAAAATCTGTTTCTCTGCTATCCTCTGCGTGGCTTGTCCTGCAAGAATACAATTAATAGCTTATTCTTCACAAGTAATGAATACAAAACCAATTTTGTGATGCAGTATTTGCCATGAAAAAACTTTATTACAAACTAATTTTGAAAATAATTTTTAGCAGATACATTTTGGGAAGACTGTTGTATGGCAAGCTCTGGAATGTGAAACTCTGGTGACTCTATGAAAGCCAAAATGTACACATTAGTAAACCTTAAAATAGTCCCTGTCCTAGACTTTAGAATAATTTACAAATGGATCATTTTTCAACCTAAAGATTTCAGAAACTACCTTTACACAGATCCAAAGACAAATTTTATTTGCCAATAAAATTTTCCAAATGAGCTGTTTCAAAAATGGCTAGAACATAATGTAATGGCTTTATCTAACATTTTCATCTAATGGTTTTAGTTTCCTTGACTAAGAGTTTGGGACAGTGACATCTTATTATTCATGTATTAGAAAACAATTTCATTCCTATTTTAAAAACAAATGTCCATACAAACCCAAGTGCTGGGCTGCCTTTTAAATATTTGTCATCAAATCCATTAATCCACCAAACCCTGAGTCCATTTGTGATTAATCTGTCACTATTTCTAAAACAGTAATCAGTGGAACATTAAGTGACAACACTCACACGATGACCTGCAGATTGCAGAGGCAAGGCCCAAAGAGATATTAGTGCATTAATTTTCAGTCTTTCTCCAAAGTGATAAGATTTTAAAACTGCCAAAATTTAAAAATAGCATACTGCCATTGCCATGAACATAATTAAAAAGGAACAATGAATCCATGGAATTAGGGATGCTACATTAGCAGACTCACACAACCAGAATGTATCTTCAGTCTTTGTTTTGCTACAGAACAGTAGCCAGGTTTCACAGCAGTAAATCTCTGAAATGTATTTTTGTACTTTAACAGTTCTTTTCATATGTCTTGAACTCAAGTGCAGTTCAGCTTCAGTACAGGGTAAATATGTCCAAACCCTCTTTTAAAAAAATATTTTCATATATACAAAATAATCTAATAATAAAAAGAAAAATAATGAAACCCCCAGAATAAAATTTTGATTTTCTTATATTATACAAGCTGCTAGACAAACGCATTTGTACATTTTCAGCAAACTTACTGTAGTTAACTGCACCTTTCTGTAGCACAAAAAAAACCAAGTTCCTGTTTTATAAGCATATCTCAACTGTCAATGGAGAAACATCTTAGTGGTTTCACAATTAAATGCTGCCTCCAAAACTCCATTTGTAATCTTGTCATAGAAATCAATTGTACAAGACAAATAATATGAAAAATCTTTGACCTTTTTTTTTCATCGCAAGAAGAATATTAACTGTAAAGGAATGAAATTTGAATAGCAAAATGAATTAATCCAGTTTTAATGTTAAATATTGAAGATGAACATTGTACTTCTTTTGGATGATGAAAAATTGCATCATTTGCCAGATATGGTCTGATAGTAGGAGGGGTCAATGTTCATAACAGCTTTGAATTAATTTTATCTTAGCGCTGTCATCACTACAGAGGCAGCAGAGTTTTTTTTTCTGTAGGTTTTTTTTTTTTTTTTAGTTAGATTCACATTTTTCTATAGGTTTTTTTTTTTAGTTAGATTCACTTGAGTTATTCTGTGAACTAACCTTCAATTTGTGTCCATATTGTTCTGCATTTATTCATTTGTCCAACAGAGACAAGTTTTATATTTCACGGCACTCGTAAAAGTTAATCTGTTGAGCAACTTCATTCCCAGTGAACATGGAAGTAGTTTGGACTCCTGGAGGATTTGTAAGAAGGCCCTGGCTGAGCAGAGCTGGGCTGGGCCCACCTTACCTTGTGATGTGTAAGAACTGAGTGTGGACTGGGCTACCCCAGTGGCCTAATCAACTTGAGTTCAAGACATATCCCTCTAAATTAAAAGTTTCTGTGGGTGGATTTAACTATAACTAGAAACTACATTTCAACAATGACATCACCTAGCTTTGTTGTAAATACCAGCTACCTGTCTATTTTCTTTTAATTCCAAAGGTTGCCTGGACACCAATAATCAGAACTTTTTTGAAGCTTTTTTTTCATTGAAAAACAAAATACCAATTTCAGGAAGCCTCTAGATGATCTACCACAATCACAATAATTAGGATTCTTGACATTTCTCCCTCTTGCCTTGTTTTTCCTTACCTGTCACTTTGTATGTTTTTACTTTTTGTTTCCATATTGCAGCATTTCATCCTGCACATTGTAGCAGTGCTGGTCATCCGTGAGCATTTCCTGATCACCCTTTGCTACAGTGATCTGCTCATCATATTTCATTACCAAATGCCAGGTAAAATACATTATAAAGGCATTGTAGGCAGGAGACTTGCAAGGTTAATGCAAGTACAGCAATAATTGCTCTTTGAATATAATTATACTTTGTATTCACTCAGCCATTTTCTTTTCCTAGGGACCAGGCTTATGCTATGGGAAATGTTACTTTCCATCAGGCCTTGCTATTGGACTTCTTGAGATTAATGTTCTTAAAATCAAAATACAATCTATAGAAATGTCATGTCTTGGAAAATTGCTGCTAGAGAGACTTTATTTAGTAAATTAGTAATCAGCAGTGACTGATTACTAATTGACTAAATTTTTGTGACATATCAAGTGCAGCATAAGTCTGCCCTGCAAAACTGTCATTTGAGCAGGAACAGTCTGAAACTAAGTAAAGAGTTTTTTCTTGAGTTCAAAATTAAACATATCCATAAAATTTGGTTCCCTTGTCCTTTTGCATACTAGATAGGTAGTGTACAGTGCAGGGCCAACAAATGAATATCAAAGGCTGTATAATTTTTTGCATCCCAGGGTGTTTTGTTTGCTTCTGTGGCTCCTGAGGGCAGGAATTTACCTAGGAACTGTGTCAGTTTGGTGCAGAGTCAGGAAGAAAAATCATCATGGCAGTTTCTAAAAATAACTTAATAACAGCTAACAACTAGCTAATATTCAAGATCTCATTATTCTATCTCTATAGTCAGGTAAGTAAATATCTGAAGATTATCTGTGGTGTAGTACCTGATGATCCCAATGATGTTAAACACACCATATCATTGTGACTTAAGAATAAATAAAGTGGAGGCAGGGGATTTATCTGGCTGCCAAATAAATAACAATAAATAGCATACTCACCTGAAAATTATTAACACCAATTCCAAGCAATAAGGGCCAGTCTCCTAAGCAATAAGGGCCACTGCATGGGCCAGTCTCCTTTTGAAACAAATTCATGACCTTCTATTCACTGAAAGTTAACTTTTAAATATACTTTTTCCAGGAAGCCTTCCAAAGGCAATCTGCCCTGGAAACAAACCCAATTTAAAAAAGCTTCACACAAACAAATGAAAATAGCAAGAACAGTACAGTAATTGACTGCACTTAACCTGTATATTTTCACTCCTTTTTTTTTTTTTTTTTTTAACTTTCCCTCATGTTTAGGCTTTATGGATGATGAGGAAAAAAATCAAGGTCAAATTGTCTGACATCATCTGTCTGCTTTGCAACATTGCATTTTCTTTAAGATTACTGTAATCAGAGTTTAGTGAAGAAAAACTTCAGTCAAGCAGAAATTGTCTGAGCTGAGGGGTCACCAGAGATGTTCTCTAGCACCTGTCCAGCCTGAGGCTTGTCTTGCACAATTTTTCTTTCAACACGTCAGGAATTTGCCAAAAGTAAAAGTTGAGAGGCACTGTTGATACTGAAAGGGATCTGAATATCCAGGACAAAGAAAATACTGAATAACCAAAAGTGCTGGAATCAAAAACTGGCTCCAAATTCC
Organism: Pyrgilauda ruficollis; assembly: GCF_017590135.1. Taxonomy (NCBI): domain Eukaryota; kingdom Metazoa; phylum Chordata; class Aves; order Passeriformes; family Passeridae; genus Pyrgilauda; species Pyrgilauda ruficollis. The sequence goes on from NW_024510321.1 coordinate 6,503,773, forward strand.
ATTGTGCTGAAGTGCCTTGCTTTAGGGGAGCCATCAGGGGCTTCTGCTGTAAATTGAACTCACCGGCTGAGAATCAGCTCACCAGTCTGAGGACAAAGAAGATCAGGATGTACCAGTGAATACCAGGACAATTAGTAGACAACAATGTTATGCAGAAATGAGAAAAGTGAATGAAAATGCATCCACAGAAGTATTTCAAAGAGCACAAGGAAAGTTTCAATTTGACAAGGGAGACCTGCTCTGCAACTTGTCACCCAGCTCTGGTCAGATACCCTGGCAAAAAGCGTGAAGAAGGGTTAATGAGGTGATGCTGGGATTGGGGAGCTGATCTTACAACAAGACACAGTGGTTCCTAGGGGTGGCCTGAGCAAGGCAAGTTTTGACCACCTGTCAAACTGATCCCGCTCTCTAAATCAGCAGAAAACTCTTTGTATTTTCTGCTGGGTTATTTTATTGATTTCACCATGTATTTTACTTATATTGATTTAATCACCTATATTGAATAGTCAGAGAAAATATACACATGAATAGGAGAGAGACGAGGAGGAAGAGAGGAAAGTCAGGGATCATCTCTTTCAATGGCAAGAAGCTGATGGATTGACTCAGCCTGTTCCTGGCAACCTCAGCTAACTCAGCAGAGCAAGGCTTGCTCAGCCTAGAAAAACTCGACAGGGCACAAAGAAGATTTTGTCTACCAACATTCAACCAGATAAGACAGAAGCCAGTGCTGTTGCAAGAATAAATGGGCATAAACTGGCCATGAACAGAGCTGGGCTGCAAGTTAGAAGACTGGTTTCTATATCAGCCAGATTCTGCAGTTTCCAGTGGGATTAGTCAGGAAGGTGGGAAAGACATAAACACTGAGGGACACCCAGTAAACACTCAAGTAAAAAAAACTTTGAACAGAGGGCATTACTTTTTCACCCACAGAGCATATTATGCAGCAACAGGATTCTGCTGTTGGAGGATGTCACAGAGGCCACAAGGACAAATGGGCCCAAACAGGGAATGGCCAAACTCCTGAAGAGGAAACACATCAGTCTCTGCTTCAAACAGCCTAAGTGTTCCTAGGATGGAGCTCCATAAAGCTGTGCAAAGGGTTGCATGTAAGGAATGTGAGGTAGCAGGGGACCAGAGTGCATGGTGCAGGATGCCTTTCCAAGTCCTAGATCCAAAGTGTATGGATCACTGCAGAGGCACATGAACCAAATTCCATGTGCTGTATTTCACAAGAGACCAAATGAGCATTCTTATCTGGCCAAAATATTTCCTTGCTTAAGACTAGGGTATTAGATAGTGCAAAACAAACACAGCTTGTAGGCAAGTTTTCCATCTCTCAGTTAAAAATATTTCATTTTTATTCTCCAACATCCATCACTTTGCTGTTATTGATTTCAAATGCTGTAGAGACTAATTGGTAAACATAGAAAATAGAACTGATGAAAGTGAGTATTTAATTAACACAAAATCCAGTTGTGTAGATCGTATATCCATTATTTTATTAAAAAAATTTAGTTTTCATATCACAGGTTTGTGTTCCAGAGATGCATAATATACAAGATCCAGCAAATGGTTGTACCTCTGTTACAGAGTTCCACAAAATACTGTATTGCCAAGCCAAAATATTCAAAAATCGTGAATGAGATCCCAATAATCAGGACACAGTCTTAAAATTATATTTCAAAAGGAATCAAGAAAATTTTGACTACATTAAACTCAATGACAAACCTTTTGTAAAGTCAATGACGAAATCCATATGGGATTAGTTTTAATTGCCTTTTGTTTTTTATGAGCCTTCAGGACTCACCTACTTGCCATTTCCAGTCTCAGTAATCAAAAAATTAATTTTCCTCCTTAACAGACTGATGGAGTTTTCCCATAGTCTAATAAGTCCAGGAGTTGAGGCAATAAGAGAAGGACAAGTTATCATAAGGTTTGTGCTCCAATTATGTCTCCAGTCATTTGAAGAGCAAATTTTTCTTTTAAACTCATGCTGCAGGAAAAGGATAGAATATCACAGGGAGATTTGATGAATTGGACAGGAGTGCCCTGGAATTCAGGGCTGGGAGTGTGGTGCAGATAACCCTGAGAAGGTGGAAGGACCAAGCTGGGAGGGAGAGTGGGGTGCAGATCCCAGCCGAGCTGTCCTTGGCAGGGTGCCTCAGGGGAGAGGTGGGTGGAAGCAATGATGTCTGCTCTTGGGACTGTCCACCTCCTTCCTTGCTGCTGCCTCCTTTTCTGCCCTGCAGAGGCAGGAGCTGCTGGTCCTGCTCTGCAGAAGGCACGGGCAGGGCTGCAGTGGGAGCAGAGCTGTCAGATTGTGCCTTCATCTGTGCCTGGTGTCACCCCTGCTTGCTGGGCCGTGTGTGGGATGGAGAAAAGCAGAGGATTACCTTTGGAAAATGTTTAATTTAGGGCCACTTATGTTCAGTTCAAACTTGACACCTCAAACAATGGCAGTGGATTGATGCAATTTACAGAGGATGGATTTATCTTCTGCTGATGTTCACTGACTTTATCTCTTAGAGTTGAAAGACTTCATTCCAGGGAGCTGCTTCATACAGGAATGGTGATAGTGGAGCAGTGAAGACCTTTCTTGAGGCTGGAAAAAACCCATGGAAAATAGCTGAAAATATCTGCTTGGAAGATAAGAGCTTAGCTTAAGAAGGGGAAAAAACCCAAATCTGCAAGAAACAGGAATGATGGGAGGGGGCCAAGAGGGACAGAAACATTTTAAACTAAAAATAAACCTCAATTCTGAAACTTAAATATATAAAGCTGTCTATTAAAAATTAGTACCAGATTGCATCTCTACAGAGCCAAATAATTAATAACTTTTAATAACCCTAATAAATTTGGATTTCATCAAAATCTTGTTGCATATCATTGACTGTTTCAAGCAAGGACTATGAGTTCTTAAGGGAAACCAGCACCTGTGTTAAAATGTACACTGCTGACATCTTTCCCAGGTACATCAATTATAATTAAAGTGTAATAAGAATGCCAGGACGGACTTCTCAGGCACTTTCATGCTGGAGCCCTAGCATTTAAAATTAAATCCATTAATTGTAACTACTGTACGTTTGTGATCTCTCAGATAGAGTACAAACTAATTCATCGCTTTTGCAGCCATGCCAGTCTTTGTTAATTAAGGTTTGTGATTTATTTCATTTGAGCAGGGATGTATCAGAGTGCCCCAAACTGGACTGATAAAAGTTCATTAGTTTGTACTGTTTAAGACAATTTGGAATCTGATAATGAAAAATGTTTCTAGGCGCCTGACAAAAATTGATTAGCAAAATGGTCTCTAATTGTTTAAAGGAAAGCTCCATATTTTCTTCAACCCACCCATCCAAAAGTTCATATGGTAAGAAGCTCTTCTCACTCTGAAGTGGCTCTGAAATACATTTGAAGATAAAAGGCTAATTTTAAATTATTGTTGGCATTGCTTAGGGGAGGAGGGAGCCACTGTGCGCTCATCATCTGGAAGGCCTTTTTTCTTTCTTCTCTTTCATACACAGCAGCCAACACCACAGTCTCTGAGCGAGAATAAAATATTAACAAAAGTGTTCCTCCAAAAAAGTATTAAGGTAGGAGTTTCTCTTCTTTGCAAGTGTGAAAGAGAGCTGAAGAGTGTGGGACTGATATGACAAAGTTGAGGCTTAGAGGAGGCACCCCTTTGTCATCAGAAAGATCTCAGTGACAGAGCAATAATCCTGACCACAGACTGGTGAGTCTCATGGTGAGGCTGGCACTGGAAGAGTCACAACAGTGATCCCAAAAGGAACCCAGAGCAACCAGATGAGATGCAAACAGCCACACACAGCCATTAGTCTGGTGAACTGAGTCACAGAGTCAGAGAAGAGCTGAGGCTGGAAGGGACCTGTGAACAAAGCAGGACAACAGATTGTCCAGCACACTGTGCAGTGTAGGTCTGAATGTCCCCAAGGATGGAGGTTCACAAGGTAGTTCTCTGGGTCCCATCCAGGGTGTTTCACCACCATCAGCATGAGAAGTTTCTTTCTAATATCTAGCTGAAAATAATCTATTTTCCCTTGTTGGAAATTGTGTCCATTGCAACTTGTGTCCTCAAGAAGAGTTTGGTTCCACTCTCACTATACACTCTGTTTAGACAGCAATCAAATGCAGGGAGGTCTTTCCTTCAGCTTCTGGTCTCAAGGCTGAACACACCAAATCCTTTCAGCCTCTCTTTGTATCATACAGTCCAGTCCCTCATCATGCTGCTGGTGCTCTGATGATTTCCTCCAGTGTTCCAAAATCTTTCTTGCCCTGAGGAGCCCAGAATTGCATGGAGCCCTTCAGATGCAATCTCAGAGAGAAGAGAGTGCAAAGAGTGCAGAGAGAAGTTCCATCAAGCTGCTGGCTAGGCTCCAGTTAATACAACCTGCTACACAGCTGGTTTTCTTTGCTGCAAGGGCACACTGGCCACTAAGGTTCCACTTCTTGCCTAGCTGGAGCCCAGGCCCTTCTGTGCACAGGTGTTTTCCAGCTGGCTTACTTGGTATGATTATACAGCAGGTTAGTGGAAGTGCTTGGCATTCAAACTACATCTTCCAAATCCTGTGGCACCTTCATCTCTTCCTAATGGCACTATGAAAATCCAAATTTACTGGAAGAGATCAAAAGAAAAATGTAATTTCTGTATCTTTTTCTAGAGTAGATGTTAATTACAGACTTCAGAATTGGTAAAATGGGAATTATTCAGCAGTCTCTGATACTTTTCACAACATCCTTCTGTGACATTAAGAATAATCCTAATAATGAATAATTTTATTGCTCATTTGTCATTTAGGTCTTAAAATCTGTTTAGAAGTGCCTAAGCATCATTGCTCCTACTTTAAGAATAAAGGATAGGTTCTTTCTTTCTTTCTTTCTTTCTTTCTTTCTTTCTTTCTTTCTTTCTTTCTTTCTTTCTTTCTTTCTTTCTTTCTTTCTTTCTTTCTTTCTTTCTTTCTTCTTTCTCTCTTTCTCTTTTTCTTTTTCTTTTTCTTTTTCTTTTCTTTTCTTTCTTCCTTTCTTCCTCTTTCTTTTCTTTCTTTCTTGTTTGTTTTCACTTGCATGGAAAGTGAACTGACTCCAGCCAACTTCAGCCTTTCACATTCTTTCTTTCTTGCTTGTTTTCACTTGCATGGAAAGTGAACTGACTCCAGCCAACTTCAGCCTTTCACATGGCAACTGCTCAAACTCATAATGAACTTTCAGTCAATCAGCACATCCAGTGACCTGAACTCCTTGTAAGGGAGGAGTTTAGAAGAGGAAGGAAGCAACTCCCCATGTGGCGTGGTCTAGATGAAGAGGTTAGACCAGATGCCTAATATTTAGCTAAAATTAGATTACACCAATGTCACTTGAAATGTAAGAGTAGGCAGGAGTAAAATTCAGGAACTTTTTTTCTAAGGCAGCATAAACTGTCTTTACTCCTACTGAGTTCTGTGTACCCCTGATCATTTTTATCAATGGCAAACCTGAATGAATGGATCTGAGCCATGCAAAATCTAAACTTAGAGAGGAACCTATACAGCTCATATAGGACTAAGCTAAAACACCCATACAGAAAATGAATCTGAATAACTTGAATGATACAAAGATGTAAATCAGAGAAATTGTTCAGGATCCCACTGCTAGCTGTAGTAAATTCTCCAGAGTAATTTTAAATATCAGAATACTATTGTTTCCCCTTAGTTATCTAAACTGATTTCTGTGTTTTCTTTTTGCTTTCTCATAATTATTTTCTGCCAGATCATAATTTGTGTCCCTTAAATTCTTTATAAATGGGTCTTCAGAATATGAATTTACTGGCTGCCTTTAATTTCAAGCTGCTATCAGATGAAGGCCACTTTCACCTCATAAGAACTGGTCAGGGAAAATTTACTTTCTGAGTGGACATGGTATTAACAGGTGTTTTCATTTTTTTTTTTTTCACTCACAGGAGGCCAGGCCTTGTGTAACAAACTGAGTATTCATATTAATGAACAGAGGTTGGGGTGTACTGGGATCTTCTTCAGACATTTAAGACTGTTAACATTTGTAATTATGAGTTATTTGTTATGAAGGACCTCTTTAAATTATTCTGTGGCTTCCTGAATGAAAACTCACGCACAAATCCTTGTATCAATACATGCACACATAAGTATGCATGTGTGTCTGTGCTTTTCTGGATCACAGGGAAGCTCAGGTGATCTAATTTAAAGAAATAATCTGGTCTGATTATTTCTCAAACCGCATGAAAAATTTGACTTTTACAAGGTTCTTGTTTACATGGGCACTAAGGGAGGGTGAAAATACTCCAACCAATTTAAATAGGAAATTAAATGGAGCACGTTTTAACAACAGCTAGGTGTGTACTCACCCATAGCACACGTTTCTCTCAAGATAAAATCAACATGTTGGAATTGCTAGGAATCCCAAATTTTTTAATGCTTATGTTTAGGGAAAGCTTCCAGGTGTATCAAAGGTGAGCCAAAGATAGTAAGGTAAATATGAAGTTATGGTTGTGCTCACTTGAGAGTAATTATTCTTTAAAATCAAACCTTCAATGACATGCAAGAATCCTGAATGCTCCCTTCCTATTAAAAGAAATAGTTTGGGTTTTAGGCAGACTTGAAAAGGATGATCCTAATCTTTACTATTTAGCTGAAGATCTTTGCAGCAATACCATTTGAATTAAATATGTTTATATTTTTAAACCCTAGAAAACAAAACAGAATTTATGGTTAAGTAACATTTGCCAAATAACATCACAATGTCTTACAACTACAGCTCTAAAACTATAAAAAGCCCTTATCCCCAGTGTTCCTCAGAAGACTGGATTCTGAAAATAAATGATCTTGCTCCACCAGAAGCTGTGAATGAAGTGTAGGCACCTCTGGGGGTGGGAATTTTGCAATGTAGCTATTATAAAGGAGCTGAGACTATAGGCTAATAAATTTTTCATCTTAGAAACTGTGGATATAAGGTTCCTCATCTCATCAGCTCAACATTCCTTTAGAGGAGTAAGGTGTCAATACTGAGAGAGGAACCACTTGTTTGACTTTTTTACTTCGATAAGAGCAGGGACAGCAGGCAACCAACAGATATTTGCAGATTTCTAATGGAAACCCCCAAAATCTCACTGAGCCAAGCCAACAAAACATGGAATGATGGCCCAGTGATGCATCACCGTAGTTTGCTGATGCGATTAGCTCTGTAGTACAGGATGGAGCCTGTCCATTTTTCAAAACTGGGCCAAAGCCTTGAACAGTTGTTTTGGTAATGTAGATGAGCCTTTAGGTCTTAATAGTTCCTACAATTACTGCTGAATCTGGCCTTGGCTCAGGAATAAACTCCTTGTATTGAAAAGATTTACTATCCTAACTATATCTGTATCTCAATTTAATGAAAATGTTAAGGATAATTTGATGGTCTCTTGCCAGTGTAATTTTAAATAAAATGTCTTCATTCCTTGGCAGTGTCTATTGGCACTCAGGTTTAACTAAAGGAAGTGCTTAAGTGAAGTGCTTTTTACATTACAGTCTTGCCAGTATCTTCTTTGATAGAATAGATTTAATTTTCAGTGTTTTACTCAGAGTAAATAAATTAAAAAGAAAAAAATTACCTCCCACCGTCAATCCATATGGTAGCAAACCTTACTAAAAGCATTACTAAAAATCAGATATTGGCCTATCACAGCATTTGGACTAATCTCAAGCCTCATCTCCTGTAAATTAAAGCATTTCTAACTTATTTACTGTTCATTTTTTATGCACTCTTGTAAAAAAATCTTTCTGTACCTTGGGAAATAATGTAGCACATAATGAGGTGCTGTCAGTGCATCTTAGATTTTCATCTGACATCAGCAAGTCAGCAAAAAAGTTTAGGACACTTTAATATAATTGCATAGGGAATGGAATGTAATGGTGAGGTGGTGACAATTTGGCCATCATATCCTACAGAACTGAGCAATTGCCAAATACAGTCTTGATTGTTTACCCTGTCTAAATCAGGAATGTGTGTACAGAATGAGGCCAGAAGGACAATGCATCAGAACTTAAATTGTTTGGGGATAGTCTGAGAATAGAAACAAAATTGTAGACATAAAACAGTGCTCATTAAAAGGGTAAAACATGAGTAATATTTATTTTCCTTCTAAAATTTAAGTGTCATTGATTTGTTTTAATATGCAGAAAGAGTATTTACAAAAATAAAAAAATCTCCCTGGCAGAGGCAGAGTGTGCTGCAACTTACATTAAGGTACCAGGAGCTCATAATTTTAAAAGTTTGTAAGCCACCTCTGTAATGTTATCCTTGGCACCCAGCACAACAACTCAAGATGTTTGTCATTGCTGGGAAGGAATAATTTTTCTTGTTATTATTGCTACCCACGAAATCTTCATTCTTCTTTTTCTTCTGCTCAACAAGAGACATTTAGAAGATGGCTTTGCTCCGAGCCACTCACAGTGAAAAAGGAAGCTCTTACGACAGCCATATGGGCACCACAGATTTTTCCTGTCCCTTGGTACCTAGAAGCAAGCCCTAGAGACACCCTATAGATAAGTTTCTCTGTAATGTGGATTGAAACACAATTTACCCATGTTTTCTACAACTGTGACTACCTCTGCATTGCTGTTTTAATTTCTGTGGCGTACATTTACAAGAAAAAGAGGGTATCTGCACCCACTTGGGAAACTTGATTTCAGGGAGTGACGAAAATGTTGAGGAATGGTGTCTTTTTAATAGATTGCATCTGACAAACAACTGGACCAAGCCACCTGTATCTGGGAGCAGCGTGTACACATGTGTGCAGAGGCAAAAAGGTACAATCACAGGGCAGAGAGCTGTGAGAACACAAAAAGTCTTGGGCAGTGTGCAATAAAGAGGTGAAAAAGATGGGAAAGATTGCAGCAGGTGAGGCAGGTGGGTTAACACAGCACATATACAAGGACAATATTCCTACATCCTGGAGGATGTGTTTCTCAGGGCCCTGGATTGCCCTGAACAGCCACATCTGGGGCCCCGTCTCACTCACCCCACTGCTCATCGGTCCCTCTAAGCTCAGGTGTGTCTGTCTCCAGCCCTTCCTCCTGGATGCACTTTGGACTACATCATAGCACTGTCTGGCCTCTCAGGACTCATCCACTCACCCTGCCTGGAGCTGAATTCTGTGTCACCACTGCCAGGCTCTGCCCTCTCTCTCTGGATGCTGTGGAATTATGTTCTGACCTGGGAGGGCCCGTGCAGGGGGCATCCATTTTGCTTGCTTCATAGAACAACGTGTTTTTGCTGCTCCCTGAGAATATTAAACCAGCCATGGCCTTGAGGGGCATATGTAGATCATAGAATCACAGAATGGCTTGGGTTGGAAGGGGCATTAAAGATCATCCTGTTCTAATCCCCCTGCCATGGATAGGGACACCTCCCACCAGGCCAAGTTGCTCAGAGTTCCATCCAGCCTGTTCGTGAACACTTCCAGGGATGGGGCATCCACAGCTTCTCTGGGCAGCCTGTTCCAGTGCCTCACTGGAACAGTTTGTGGTGACTGGGATGGGGCTGTGGGCCAGCCTCATCCCCAGTGGGCACAGCTGTGAGCAGCAGGTGAGCAGCACTGACAGCAATGAGCCATGGAGTGCCCAGGGGCACTGACCAACCACCAAAGGGAGCAGAGGGCACACAGGTGCAATGCATGAACAATCAGGGGTAGAAAAGGTTGAGCTAGGGAGCAAGAAGGATACACACAGCTTTCTGATGTGATATGATGTTGTTCTGTATGGGTTGAAGCTTTCTGAGCTTGTATGGTGACATTCTGTGTATCATGGCTGTCTTGACTATGACAGATTCTACAGCACCTCACCACCCTCAATGTACAGAATTTTTTTCTGGTATCTAATCTGAACCTACTCTTTTTCAGTTTTAAGTTATTCCCCCTTGTCCTGTCACTACATTCTATGGTAAAAACTTTCTTTCCATCTTTCTTGCAGGCTCTCTTCAGGTACTGGAATGCCACAATGAGGTCACTCCACAATGTTTTCTTCTCCAAGCTGAACAACCCCAATTCTCCCAACCTTTCCTCATATGGGAGGTGCTTCATCCTTCTCATCTTCTTGGTGGCCTCCTCTGGACTCAATCCAACAGGCTGATGTCCTTCTTGTGCTGGGGATGCCAGAAATCACCAAGACTTCTCAGACACTCATCAGCTGGGCCTGTGCCATTTACCAACACTTCTGCAGAAGGTAACAGCCAGGGGGTCAGCAGAAGATCTTGTGTCCTTCTCACACTGAAGCTGGAACATGTCAAATGTGTATCAGTGAAAACCTTACTTCATAGAAACTCTGCTCTCTGCAGTTTCAAGTTTCTTTCACTTCTTACATAAGGAGAGATTATGTCCCTAAGTCGTCTTTGCTACTGATAAAGATGGCATAAACTAATGACCTAACAGATTGCTTCTGTGCTAATGAAAATTAATTAATTAACTGCTAGAGACACCTAGACTAGTCCTTTTTTGTATGAGACTTATAAAGTTTATCAAGGCCCAAATCAAATTGAAAAGAATCTTGCCATGTTTGGGAAAAAACTTACTATCATTTCAATACAGAGTGGTGGGATATTTCATCAGCAATGCAGTGTGTTGAAACTATGAACAAACATTTGACATGGTATTTCACAATATCCTAAACCCCATCTGCATTTGTAAACAGTATTTAGGGAGGCCAGGCTTGCTTATACTGAGATGATGTTATCTGGGGAAATGCCGGGCTAATGCTTACTCTTGCTAAGCCCTCATTCTCTTATGAGAAGTCTGAAATTTTAAAACTTAGACTCTTCTGAATCATCCAAATCCAATGAAATCTGAACAAATATTTCATTTTCCAGTCAGCTTGACAACAGTTAAAGAGCATTGTGCTCTTGGTATGAACAGCTGCAAAGCACATACATCCTCTCCTGATGTGGGTGCTTGCCATTTGTTTGTTGTGATATGCTGATGTGAGAATTCACAAGCTAGAGCTTGTGAAATCAAATTTCCACTGAAGGGAATGAAAGCTGGATTCAGCCACCTATATTTATTTACAACCTTGAGTTGCAGACTGAGTAATTGCTTTTTGTTTCTGTTGTTGTCTATGCCACCCCTGTATCTGGAGGGACGCTGAAAAAATGGAGAATGGGCTACAAAATGTAAAGCAGCCTCAGGTGTAGTTTCACCATTTGGGTCTGCTGCTTTTACATTACAGCCTTTTTTTCTTTGCTGCTTTTACATTACAGCCTTTTTCTCTTTCCACTCCTCATCAGCTGAGGTCCCATTCCTGACTCCACCTCTATCACGTGTATTTTCCCAAGTGTATTGTCATGGCTATACAGAAGCCTGTATCAGTGTGTTTGTTCAGTCTTCACCCTGATCAAGACGTCTTTGCAATGGGGCCATGTCCATCTCTTCATGGAGAAGAAGAGACTCCGGAATGACCTGGTGACCAAGGCCAATGGCATCCTGGCCTGTGTCAGGAACAGTGTGGCCAGCAGGAGCAGGGAGGTCATTCTTCCCCTGTGCTTGGAACTGGTGAGTGCTGTGTCCAGTTCTGCCCCCTCAGTTTGGGAAGGACATTGAGATGTTTGAGCACATCCAGAGGAGGCAGCGAGGCAGGAGAGGGGCTGGGAACACAAACCCTGTGAGGAACCCCTGAGGGAGCTGGGGGTGCTCAGGCTGGAGAAAAGGAGACTCAGGGGTGCCCTCATCACTCTGCACAGCTCCTGAAAGGTGCCTGTGCTCAGCTGGGGCTGGGCTCTGTCTCCAGCAGCACTGACAGAACCAGAGGACACAGCCTCCAGCTGCACCAAGGGAAATATAGATTGGGTATTAGGAAAAAGTTTTTACAGAAAGAGTGATAAAGTTCTGGAATGGCCTGCCCAGGGAGGTGGTGGAGTCACCATCCCTGGATGTCTTTAAGAAAAGACTGGATGTGGCACTCATGGTTTTGTTGAGGTGTTGGGGCTGGGTTGGATTTGATGATCTTGAAGGTCTTTTCCAACCCAGTGATTCTGTGAATTCTCAACTCTCCCTACAACTCCCAGGAAGGAAGGTGTAGCCAGGAAGGGGTTGGTCTCTTCTTCCAGCACAGGATGAGAGGAACTGGCCTCAACTTACACCAGGGGATGCTCAGGTAGGACATAGGAGGAATCTTTTCACAGAAAAGGGTGACTAAACATTGGAATGGGCTGCCCAGGGAGGTGGAGTCACTGTCCCTGGAGTTGTTTAGGAGCTGGATGTGGCACTTAGTTGGTGGAGGTGTTTGGTCAAAAGTTCGACTCCATGATCTCAGAGGTCTTTTTCAACCTTATTTATTCTGTGATATGCTTATGCTACTAAAAGTACAAATTATATACGTGTGTGTGTGTGTAGCAACTGTGTTCCCGTAGCCAAATGACGCTGAGAGGGGCAGCCCTATGCCAAAGCCCGGGTGGACCCTCAGCTCGGTTCTCGGTTCTCGCCCTCAGCGCGGCCCGTCTGGGCAGGATGCGGCAGTACAGCCCCAGCCGCCCCTGCACAGCTTCAGGCAGCTCCGGTGGAGGCCGGAGCACGGAAGTTTCCCGTGGAGCAGGGAAGTTTCCCGTGGAACACCGGCAGCCGGGACGGCCGGCGCGGGCCGGGGGCGGGGCGGCGGGCGCGGCCGTGTGTCGGGAGCGCGCCCGACGGGCGGCGGGCGGCCGCCATCTTCTCTGCGCGGCCGGCGGGAGCGCTGCTTCTGCCCCCTCCTCCGCTCCCTCCTCCTCCTTCTCCCTCCTCCCACTACGCTCCGCCGTCGCCGCCGGTCAGGAACGGGGCGACCGGGATAGCGAAGGCCGCAGAGAAGGCGGGGGACGGGGGAGCAGCCCCGCGGGGGCGGGCGGGCCGCGGGGCGCCAGCCCGGGGGGTTCGTGCGGCCCCTCCGCTCGCCCTGCCGGCCGGCCGGGCCCCGCTCCCCATGGGATAAGCTGTAAACATGTTCAGCTTTGAAGGCGATTTCAAAACAAGGCCCAAGGTGTCCCTCGGAGGAGCGAGCAGGAAGGTAAGGAGCGGCGCCCGGCCGTGCCCGTGTCTGTGTCGGTTCTGTCGCCCCCCGCCCTGTTATCGGTGCTTTTACTGTCGGGCCTTCAGAAATGGGAGCAGCGATGACTCAGGTTTAATAGAGGGGAAAAACCCTCCCCTCCTGATGATGTGTTTATCTCTGATCTCCCTGCCTCCCTGTTGTTATTATTATTTTTTGTATAATCAGGCCACAGCATCCCAGGCTTGTAGTGTAGTAAGAATTGTGGGAAGCGAGGAAATGTCTCCTTGGCTCGTCCCCCCCGCGGGCGATCGATCGATCCCGGGTGTCGTGGCCGGTGGCACCTCCCCAGCAGTCGCTCTCCGGGTCTTCCAGGGGGAAAGGACTCGGAGCCCTCCTGTCATTTCCCTCCAGAGGCAATGTCTGCCGTGGAGCTGCCTCGCCGGGGGGATGTGGGACGCACGCAGCCTCGCACAACCCGAATTACCGGGGGAGGTTCATCCACGTGAGCCGCGGCCGCCGGGTTGGTCTCTGTCAAGTTTAGGTTCAGTCAATTTGTCGTGCGCAGGGTTAGTAGCAGTTAATTGTCAGCTGTATCAGGCTGTTTGATTTCCTCGTGTTTATTGATGGGAACGAAGCAGAATGATTTATCCAGATCTTGCTGATTGGACGGGGTAAGCAAATGTTTGGTCGAGCGCTGAAGGGCACAGGACTTCGGAAGAATGACAGAAAGGACAAAGTGTTTTTAGAAGTGGCCTGATCTGTAGGGGTTACTTTAATTCACTGTGAAAATACTGAGTCTCCCCGTTGTCATTGGAGATGACTGTGTGGGAAGCTAATGAGTGTTTCCATTTGTATTTTTGAATTTTAATTGGGTAAAAAAAATCTTAAGTTTTTATTATTGTGCACTAAAAGCAAGTTTGATTCTTGGGAACTTTTAAGGTTTGGCAGTACAATGAGGAAATGAGCAAAAATTCTGCAATATAAGATATTAAAATTACAGTGAAGTTTGCATTTTGGCATAATAAAAGAGATTACAAGAGATTGTATACAGAACTGTATTTAGATTATGCAGCTTTTCCTCTGATTCATCTTCTGTTTATCTTAAGACATGTCTGTTCATTAGGCCATGTAAACTGGCATTACATGAGTCAAAATGCCATAAATACTCCCCAGCTTAAGTAGGAGTTGGCAGAACATGCCCTGGTCCTCAGCTGTACACTTCAGGTACTTTGCAACTTTTGACCCTGACTTGCTCATAGTGTTTCTTCCTGAACATGTTGCCTCCTCCAGAAGTAAACAACTGCCATAACATCTTCTTTTACACTTAGCAATTCATGAAAATGTATCAGAATTATGTCTATTATAATTATATGGGACAAATTTATTAATGTTATGCAGGCATACATTTCCAAGGGCAAATATTAGCATGTAAAGGACTGGAAACTGAAATTGATGCGTAACCTTCACTGTGTGCAGTAGAGGTTGTGGTTCATGATGAGATTGATAGTGACTGGTGCACAGATTTCATGATTCTACATCGCTTCACCAGAGTGCCTGTGCTGCATCAGTGCAAATCAGTTTTGTACATCATGGTTGCATAGACTTCCTAGAGTGTCCTTGAAAGAGCTGCTGATTTTCAGAAGCTCTGTACAGTACTAAAGAAAGCATTTATTTGAATAATAATAAAAACTACTTCTAAATGCAGTTTAGCTGAACTTCTGTGAAAGCGTACTACAGCAGAGATTGCTGTGGGAAATGTTTTTGGGTTCCATGTGATGCCTTAAGATTTTTGATTTTGTGTTTTTCAAGTCCTATACTGCATTAGTGCATAGCTCTAAACTCCATAAAAACTGTAGATAACTGTCTTCACATTTTGATTAGACAAAACAGTCCCTCTGGGCCTGTTATCCAAAGACACCCTACAGCCTCAGGCCCTGGAAAGTATAAACAAAAGTGATTTGGGGGGGAGCAAACTGGGGGAGTAGGACTTCATTACCTGAAGCTGTAATTGGAGGATTAACCCCTGATATGTAAACAGACCAAACTTACATCTGTCTGGAAAACTTATGCCCATGGTCCATTTTGGGTGTAGCCCCTTGGGGAGGCTTCATCTGCTCTTCATGTACCTGAAGAGCCCTTCATTAAATATATCTGCTTTTCTGTTTTAACTTTGACTGGTCTCTGTTTCTAAGTAAGCCTGAATTAGGCATCATGTGAGTTTCTCATTATTTCATATAGGCTCCTGGGATCATGTTTCTCTCATGTATTGGCTTCATTTTTACAGAAAGTGAATTGTAAATTATTTCTTTCCAGCTTTTGGTGCACATACAAAAAACCCTCATTTTTTTGACAAATGCCCTTGCCCTCCCAAATGCTGTAAAACTTTAGAAGGATCAACACTGTACCTCTGCCATGCTTTTGGCAGCTAGCTGCATACTTAGAGCTGCCTGTTGTGATTCCTTTGGTGGGAGAAGGCATCATTCAGAAACACTGGGGCCATGCAGGCTGCTTAATGCTAAGAGTAACTCTGTACTCAGTTTGGGGAAGTTTCTCTGAGTGGTTGCACCACTGCAGAACAATGACAAAACCGCCTTTTTGAGGAGCCAGTCAGTGCTAAAGGTGCCAGTGGGGCCTGGTGTGAATACAGCTACACAAAATAATGATCAGCAGCACTATCAGAAGTGTGGTTTTGCTGATGGAGCTGCAGCTGCAAACAGTGACTGTGTTGGTCACAGCTCACATGTGCTGACGCCCGTCTGGCACTGCCATGTGTGTCTGTGTTCCCTTGGGCCTCACAGGGGGCTGACTTCAGTACGTTCTATCAGTAGGAGCACAATGATAGAAGTAAAACTGGGGACTTGCATAGTTGTGGCAGTTAGGTACTGAGTGTAGTGTGCCTTCTCATCACTAGCTTGTATGGAATTTCTGAATTACAAAACCAGAGAGCTTTGGCTCTGTTTTTGAGCTGTTTGCATCTTCTATTCATGTGTGTTATGGTCTGAATTGTGCATGCTTTTGAGAGGCACTTCAGTCCACCCATATCAAGCATCACTTGTTTTTGTTCTAGTCACAGGCTGCAAATTGATGTTCTCAAAATTACTACCTCAGTGACTAATCCTTTCAGAATATTATTGTAGCTTTATAATAATGCATTGTACAAAAGTGCAGAAATGTAGGTGGTATTGTCAGTGCTTGAACTTTTCCTTTCATACCTACTTTTAAGAATCTGCTGATTCATCTGGACTGTTGCTCTGTTTTAGTGTGTTTGAGGGTGTAGATACAGGATTTTGTTTACAATGTGATAATCTAATTTTAGAGGGATTTATTTGTTTTTGTAATGTTTGGGGTAGTTTATCGATGGCCTTTAAAACATGGTTTTTTGCTTTATGAGGCTCTTCAAAGGAAATTTTCAAATTTAGTTTAATTGTAACTGGCAAACCATATTTGTGCTTCTTAGGGAAAGTAGCCTCCAAAAATGAGTGCTGTTATTGGAGTTCAATACAGGAACGTCTTGAATTACTCATGGGCATTTTGTGCAGGACAGTAATTGTTGCCTGGAAGGCTGTGGCTGCAGAGTCTGTGGTGTGTTAGGCAGGAAATGCAGAGCTGTGCATGAAGGGTTGGCTTGGGGTGCAGCTCACCCGGATTGGCCTCACCTAATCCAACTGTGAGGGGACTGGAGCAGATGGTGCCTTCACCTGGCTGCTTCCCAGCCCATCCCGTGTGTCCCGTGCAGTGAACATATTTCTGCTAGGTGGAGTGTCACCGGGCCTTTTGGGGACAGCTGTCAGCTGTCACTGATTTTAGCATGAACACAGCACAGAATTGGTTTAACCACGTCAGCCTGACTTGGGACAGTCAGGCCTGGTGTTACTTCATTAACTTCAGTAATATTAAGAAAAGTTTGAGGTAGCAATGCTTTAGTTCATCCATGCAGGACACCCCCAGGCCAATGCTGAGATGTACAAGGAGCTCTGTAGCTCCACGTTGTTTGATTAAGTTGTGAAATGTATGAATGACACCTTGGAAGTCTAACAGGAAAAAAGAATATTAAGTCAAATGTACAGTATCACTTGAGCTATCAAAACCATGCTTTTATAAATCCCAAGACTGTTTAAAATCGAGTATTTTTAAATTATAATGCATTATGAGATAATTTAAAAAATCCCTCCTTTTTCAGAATTTGTAATACAGATGAGTTAACATGGTCATGAAAGTGAAACCAACTTCATTGAGTTTGAGGTTCTTTTTTGTCTTTGGCTTTTTTTGTGGAAGATCTAGAAGCTTACTAATGAGCAAATATTGATGACTATTTTTAAAAGTCTCAGTAATTTCTTTTAATATGGACATTTTTACTAATCAGAGATCTTCAATTTACAAAGTTTGTTTATATTTTAATTTAGTAGTTTCTGATTTGTTTTCTTAAATTAGTAGCATGACATTAAACATTAGATTATTATTTATATTCCCCCCTGCTTTCAGCTGAAATGCAGAGGTAGAACTCCAGAAGCACCTTGTTTGCTCTTTGTTGTCTGTAGTCTAGACATGAAATAACTTCTTGTGGAATTAAAATTAAAATTTTACAAACAGTAGGCTGTAAAATTGTCAGTGCATGGAGAGATTTGCCCAAGTTGGGATTGGTTGTTGTAGATGGCAACAACATTGGTAGATGCCTGTAGGATATAAGCATTGATGGACCAGTTTTATTTCTCTCTTACTGATGGATTGAGGAAAATAGTTAATAATTTTAGGAAGGAAATAATTTCTATTTTATTATAACTTATTTGACCCTACACCATGCCACAATGGAAGTGAAATGATGGTAAGGATTTTAGTATGGGAATTCTAGATCAGAATTACAAATTGAGTGTTTATTTTCGAATGGTGGAAAAGAATTTCAGCTTTGCTCCCTAAGACCTTTGTCCTGTCAGGCACATGGCGTAGCTGTGTGTGCAGGAGCACACCTCACCCTGAGTCAGCTGGAATCTTGCAGTGTCACAGCCTAAGTCTTGAAACACTCTTGGAATTTCAGATCTGTGGTGTGGAAGTATGAGGAGACCATCATGTTGTAAAATAATGACTGCCTGTCAGTAGGAAACTACACAGTTAATGCATCCTTGATTCTCAGGCCTTTTTTTTCTCTCTGTTACTCTTGAAATTCTCCTCATTTGAAAGCAAGCTACAAAAGATGGAGTTGTAGTTAGCTGGCAGCAGTGATTACACTGTTATTTTCAGTTATGTGCTATTTTTTCAGATTCAAATCAAAATTTTCTGCTTTTATAAATACATTTCCTCCCCCTTGTTCCTGAGAAAATGATGAGTCACAGAATGGTTTGGGTTGGAAGGGACCTTAAAGATTACCCAGTTCCAACCCCCTTGCCTTGGGCAGGGACACCTTCCACTAGAAATCATTCACCTACAGCTCTGTGTGCAATATACATCTTAAAAATCATAATAGGGACAAACTGAGCATAAATGTAAACACAACTTTCTTGCATTTCAGTTGGCCTCTAGAGCCTCCAATCGAATCCTGGTTCCCCCGTGTGTGGTTTTGTGGGTACCATGATAGAAGAGGTTCCAGATCCTCCCTACACCCCGGAGTAAATTTCAGCTAAAGTTCAGCTGAGGTGTTTTGTGGCCAGCACTGTGACACTGACTTCAGTGAGGCCAGGCTTTGCAGGGCCAAATGCCTCTCCTGGGCATAGTTCAAACTCCCTTCTTCTGCAGGATTGTCTGCTCTACATATAAACTTGTCTGATTATTTACATCTTTATTAAGAAGAATCACAAACTGGTTAAAAGCAGAAGATTTCAGGCTGCTGAACATATTTAGACATGTTCAATGGAATTTAAATGGTTGAGGTTCAGTTCAAGGCATTGTAAGCCTTTTAAAATGCAAATTCCTTTTACTATTCAGATTAAAAAACCCACTTGGAGTTCATCTTGTCTAAAATAATGTCAGGAGATTGCATCATTGTTGAGAAGGTGGGGGATATTTCCCAGTGGCCACATTTATTCTGTAAAAATAAATGTTAAAATTTTTTCCATTTATTGTCTGGAATTACTGAATGCTTGTGTTGAAAGGAATTTTATTTTATAAATTGCTTAGGTCACTTCATTTGTTTGGGGAGTTGTTACTGATTTTTATGTGGTTCGAGTTAAATTCAGCTGTAAAGTCATGTTCCTCATTTTAAGGAAAGAAAAAAAGGATTCAAGTTCCTGGATTTTGTGGATGAAAACCACACAAGTTTTTATAATTGTCCACAAAAATTAAAAAAGGTCAAGTGTTTATTTGTTTTTTAAAGAAAATTTCATAAAAAGTCATGCCTTGTATTTTGCATGACCTCTTGTAGTGTGAAATACAAAGCATTCTCAGCTACTTACCAAAATAAACTCTCTTTCCATTTATAAAGAGGCATCAACCATATATTAATAATATTAAAGTTTTGCTTCAGTGTGTTGTTATTAATTTTTAAAAAAAAATCTGTGTTTAGCTAGTACCTGAAAATTATTATTCAGTTTCATCTTTGCATCTGGACATATTTAGGTTTTAAATTTATTTGCTATAGGATAGCCAGTAAATAGCTGTCCAAGAATGTTCAATTTCAGATTTTAGGAGTCAACAAATATTAGAAGTGTTGAAGAGGATTTAATTATGTATACATTTTTGTTTTTGTGAATCTGGATTTTGAGCCAAGAAGGCTGAAAGTTTATTTCTCTCAAGACAAAGTGTTCAAATGCAGAAGGAAAAGAGTAATAGTTTCTATATTTTTGTACCTTACTCAGTCTTTGGCTAGGGTATGTGAAAGCTAGGAGTTCTGCAAACGTTACTTCTGCAGCCAAAAAGTGTATTTCAGCAAAACCAGGATAAGAAAATAACTTCAATTTAACATTGTTTTTGTATGATGGATTGAAGTGCTGGTTTTGAAGCACTGACATTGACATTGTTCCACTGTCAGATGTGGCTGTTCCCAGCTGCTGCCACCAGGAACTTGGCTGTGATGAACAGCGCAGTACATGGAACTCTGTGTTATCCCCGTGTACAAATTAACATTTCGGATGTTACTTTGGTGACAGTCACACATTTTCCTTTCTGTGTACTGTCTCCATCTGCTTCTCTGTTTTCACCACTTTCCTCCTTCTGTCTTGCCCTCTGAGTCATTTCTGTGGTGTCGCTCTGTGTTTTGCTGTCACATCTCTGCTTTCTTGTTGCTTTGTGCCGTGCCCCACAGAAAACCTCTCAAATGGGGTTTTTCACGGTGCAGCAGCTCACATGCTAGAGCAAGAGGTTGGTTGCCTTTTCTCTTTTGGAGAAAGCATCAGGCAGGAAAGGGACAGCCAGATGTGTCCTACGTTGCATGAAAACTCACGGATAGTGTATTCTCTGTTCTGCACTTGGGAGGGCAAGCCCTGAAGGAAGAAGACCACACCATAAAAAGTCAGGATTGTGATTCAGGGAAGGGCTTTTCACCCCTTTTGAGTTAGGAGTGACAGTCAGGACAAGCTCAGGCTTCGTTCCCCCTGCCATGTCTGCCTGCCTACCTTGAAAGAAAGACACAACACTGGACGTGTGCCTGTCTGGCAGGAGAGGAAAGACGGTGGCGTGAGCAGCCCAGGATCAGGGCAAGCTGGGGAGCAGGAGTGAGCCAGCTGTGATCTTTGGGAGTTCCTGTCGGGCCATCTCCTGCTGAGCAGCTCTGGCAGCGGGAGAGGTGCTGGAGCTGCGGCTGGCACTGGCAGCAGTCGGAGGCTCTGGGTGGGAGTTGTCAAACGGGTGTCACTGCAGGAACGCTGTCATCCTTCACAGCCAGCCCTACAGAACAGCAGCGACTGAGTTCAGCTCCTTTTCACAGTGCTGCTTGTCAAGGGCCAATTCAGGGAGGATTTCAGAGGGGACTGCAGTTACCTCTCTTTAAGAAATGATTTTGATAGAATGCCCTTTGTACTGGAAGACGGTTATTTCATGTTTCTTTTAATCTCTTTCTTGCTGCAGGTTTGTTTTCTTCTTCACATGCATGGTTACTTTTTAATTTCTGAAGGGGCAGTGTATTCCATCTTGATTTAATAACTCTTTAAGGGGATATATTTTTATTGAGTTTAATTTAAATGTGTTCTTTAGTCATAGTTATGATCTGTGTATGTCTTGTGAACAGGAATAACAGTATTATTTTACCCATAGTAATTTGGTAAAGGTGGGATGCACTTACACCTGAATATTTTATTGTCTTAGGACAGTTCTTCTATTTTGTTTAATTTATACTCTAACAAGTTGGCATTTTTCTTTAGAGGTACTCAAAGCAAGTATGTGGCTGACTAAAAACGTAACTTTTGTTAGTTTAAGAGTGGATTGGATTAAAGACTGCTACAGAGAGACCCAGTTCTTCATCAGTGAAAAGCTGGTGATATACTAAGGATACACTGCCCTGTTGTATCTCCATCCCTCTTCAAATGATTTTAAATTGTTTTTTTCTGATAAACCCTCTGACCGCTTATTTTCCTTTATCTACTAATATTTTGTATTTTCTGTCTTGTGTTTTTTCATACCATTCTCTATTCACATGTAGCAATTTGTTTTCTGTATTTTGTTCTGCTTTTTCTTTCAATTCTCTCTGAAGTGTAAGGACAAGTTACAAAACGTTTATTCTAAGCAGAAATGCACTTCACATGGTGTTTTCAGCAGAATGATCACTTCTAAACTGGGACATTTCACCAACTTCTTTAATACATCAGGTATCAGCTGTTGAAAAAGTCCTGAAACTTTAAGCCATTTGTTGGTTATTAATTTAGTACCTTGTTTTGTCTTTGTGTGTGCCTTTCTGTACTGCTTGAGTGGAGATACATCATCCTTATGTATGGATTTCCTTAAGTTCGTTTGTCCTGTGTTTAACACATGGAGCAAACCCTATCTTTAGAGGGCAACAGCTGTAGTTAGTGGTGTCTTTGGCCATAAATACTGTCTTTAGAGGAAAGATGGTTAACCTTCTCCTGGGATTTTTTTGTTTTTCACTCTCTTGGTGGTCAGAGTATTTTCCATCCTAAAGAAACTGAGAGAATCATGACTTTGCTTCCTCTGTATCTTCAAAAAAGAAGTGCTGAAGAGTTTTGCTCTCATTTTTTCTATCTGCTGGTAGACACTGAAGAAAATATTCCAGCACAGTTGTTTCAGCTGTACTTAAATATTTTATAAACATTTGTTTGCCAACTTCAAATTGATTTTTGTGTATTAAAATACAGTACATTTTCAGCTTGAGTGTTTTTTAGTTTCTTCTCTAGGCAAATACAGGCATACAGAAAAAAACAAAGTTGTCATTTGTTTTGTAGTGTCAATAAATGAAAATAGTTTCCTTAAGTCTGCTGTGTGTTTTAGACTGGATTTGGGAAGGTGCCAGGCAGCTTTCATCTCCTGTTGCCTGCAGTGGAAACGGAATACTGTGCACCAAAATTGAGTTATTTTGTATGTTTCCTTGGAAATTACCCAGAACCATCCAGTAAGAGACTCTTGCAAATAAAGCTTTGTTTATATGTTGTAATCTGTGAGTACTTGTATAAGACTGTCGTTTAAAAGCAAATGCCTGGTTTTTCTGTTGTAATAATACTGGGTTTTGAGGCCTCATGAACACTTTAGTATTCTTGTCTTTTTCTCTGTTGGTGAGATCACTGTCCTGAAAGTTTTGATGTGTAGCCTTAATTTGGGTGAAGAGTTCAAAATTTTCAAAGAAAAAATTCCTGCCATTTATGCTGTGTCTCTCTTGACATCTTTTCTGGACAAGCTTTGAGAAAAAGGATAAGTAAATACAAGAGCTTCATGCTTTTTTGTAAGTTAGACAAAAGCAAGGGGCTTTGGAACAGGATGTGATTGCTCTGAACGTGCCACAGCTTGCTGTGTGCACCTGGCCCAGGGATTTATGTACCCTCCAGGCAGGAAAACACTCAGACTTCTGGTATGATCTGGTGGGACTGGGGCCTTATTGTGCTCCAGCTCTGCCATTTGTAAATGGCTGATGTTTGCCAGGGTAATTGGGATGCTGAGAGCACAGACATGGACAGGGATCAGTACAGTTTGCTGCTCTTTGCTGGTCCCTTTTCACAGGGACATAACTTCCCTCCATCAGTGTTCTTCTGGGAGGGCTGCCTGCCATGTATTTGTGAGTTCAGAAAATGATTTACACCTACTTTTCTCTATGTTTTGTGTGCTGTGCATTTGGAGCAATCCCTGAAGTGAAGTCTGCATTAAATATCCTGAACACAGTTGAAGTGTGTTTGAATGAAAATGCAGTAGTGTCTTTCTTTGTGTCTTATAGGAAGAAAAGGCTTCTCTCCTTCATCGAACTCAGGAAGAAAGGAGAAAACGAGAGGTAAAGTAGCCTGTAAGCGTTTGCCTGCCTGCTGGGTTTTCCTTTGGTGTTACATTTACAGTGCAAAGTACTTCTGCTGCTGCCATACTTAGTTCAGAAATGTTTTCTTTCAGCTTTGCAAGTTCTGTATAGTCTTAAAGTATGCTTTAATTGGCAAAAGAATATGAGTACTTTAAGCTATTCCTTAGAAGTGCTTTTCATCTCAGAAGAAGATAAGCATGCACTGGATGCAAAGGGAAATTTCTCTTTTATTTTGGTGTTTATTTGATCTAGTCTTTTTTTTTTTGAGAAAAGATAAGGACTTGGCTAGTGAATTGCAAATTTTACCTTGTTCATAATCTATTACTATGGGTTGGTCTCAGCAAACTTTCTTCTGCTCCTGGTTCTGCTATGGTTTCTTGGCTGACCTTTAGTACTTCACTTCCCCGGTGCGTACTTCAGTTCTGTGAAGGTAAATCAGAACAGTGGTTCTTGAATTCTTTGAAAAGAATTCAAGAAAGCTCAAGTGCTTTGAAATCACCTGATAATGAAGGACCAGTGAGAAGCTGAGTTGTGAGGCTTTAAGCAGCCTTAATACTGGTTTATGATGAGAGCTTACTGCTCTAGAAAATTGAGGCTGGAATAATGCAAAGGAGGAATAGGCACTGAAATGAAGAACCCAAAATTTAGTAGTATGGCGTTTGAGTCAGTATGTTAATTTTGTCGTTTTCCCCCACCCCTCCCATATAAGTAAAAAAAAAAAAATTGATGTTAAATACTGATTAAAAAATATAACTGTGCAGCATTCATGCTCATGAAGAAAACAGCTCTTTGGCCCTTAAAGGTGTGTTTGACTTTGTGTAGATTAAGCTCAAGTTCTGCAGTTTTTTTGTTCACAGTTAGTGCTTTTTTTCTCTCCGACATGGGTCTGTAGTTATGGACTAAATTCAAGTATGAAAGTACCAGGATTTCACCCATTAGTTCAGAATTCCATGTTATGAATCAGCTTTATGGTCAATGAATCTTTAGCAACACATGTAAAAATTCTTCTTTGGGGTCCATAAACCCATTCAGTTGCTTGGCTCTGTCCTGTGCAAAGCTGATGCAGAGCCACACACTCAGTGCAGGTAACACATGTGCACACAGTGATTTGCTGTGGCATGGAGCACATTTTCACTAAATGAATGACTCCTCTGAGAATAAACTCAGCTATGGCTTTTAAAAACTGCCTGTAGCAGAATCTTAGCAGTGACCTCAGACTTAAAACCTGTGCAGTTAGGAGTCTCTAATTGACAATTATGTGTTCTGAGATAAAACCAGTACCTAGGGAGGAGAAGTTATCCGTGTATCTGTGTTTTAGTTGAGCCTTACGTTATGGTTATGAAGAGGCACCACCTCTCTGAAGCTCTCTCCTCATTGCACTTTTGCTGTCAGTATTTTGGAGAGAGAAGTACCCTTTGGCCTATCAAAATTTAGATTTTGGTCCATGATTTAGGGGCAGAGTCTTCAAGAATCTGCTTATTCAGATAAGTTGCTTTAAGAACCAGGGTTTTCCAAGAAAAGTAAAATAGGCCTTGAATAGTGATTTTGTCTGGTGTTCTTTCTGGTCAGTTCAGGTGGTGCTTTTAAGTTGGATGTGTCTTTACAGGACAATAAATTGGAAATCAAGGATTTGGGACTTGAAAGTTTATGTGAACTTCCCTGAAGTGTTTTAATGAAATTTAAGAAAACTTTTTGGAGTTCTCTTTTGCCTGGTGACTTTCAGAATTATAGGTTCAATATAATTGGAGGATTGATTAGTTTAAAATTTCTGGTTTTAAAGCAGGCTTCTTGATCTTTGTACTTTTCCCTCAGCCACTGATTTGTAGCTCTAGGTTCATGAGCAACTCTCTATTTTGCCTCTTTTATTCCCTAAGAAACCGTATGGACATTATTAGAAATATAATTACAGTAGCCACTTCCCATAGATATTTATTGTAATGGGATATGCCCAGGGTGTTGTCAGGGAGCCTTCCAAGAGCTCTTTCCATAGCATCTCAAGCAAGCTGGCTTTCAGTTCCTCAGAGCCATTGTAAAGAGTGACTTTTGCTATTCTTTCCCCCTTCTGAGGAAGATGTTGTAAAAGGATTCACTAGATATGTCTGGTTTGAAAAAGAGACTTAAGATTTTTTATTAATTTCTATATTTTGCGTCTGGGCCACAATGAGCTTTAAGCCTCATTTTCCTTTTGACAGAGGTACTGTCTCCAAAGAATTTTTTTTTAATTGTTTTCCCCACATCTAAATGGTGCCAGCATCATAATGCTTTTATATTATTTGAGTGAAAACAAATAAGTGGGTTGTCAGTGTTTGCTGCTCTGTGCAGAAAGAGGAATGATGTAATTGAATTTGATGACTCTTTCAACATTTTCCAACATAGTGTTAAGACTTTGTCTAATAAAATGCATTCAGAATAAAGTGATGCAAAGTAATAAAATATTCATGTTGATTTCTGTAGTATTACATACTTACTAAGTATTAAATATTCTTTTGCTATATTTAATAGTAATTTTGCATTTAAAAACAAACATTCTCACAGATTTATGTGTATTAGATAGAAACATCAAAATAATATATTTGACTAATGATTACTGCTTAATTTTCATTAAAAAGTCATATTGAATGCAACTATATTTGATAAAATGGTAGAAATTAGTCCTATGGTGTTGATTTCAATTTTCTTGCTTTGTTTTACAGGAAGAAAGGCGGAGGCTGAAAAATGCAATAATAATCCAGTCATTTGTAAGAGGGTACAGAGACAGAAAACATCAAGTTAGTACCTGATTATTTAATAAGAAAGATGCTAAATAATTTTGCTGAAAATGAGACTTTCTTGTAATAAATAATTTCATTGAAAAGTCATTTTGAGTATTTGAGAAAGAAGAACTTCTTTTTTCCCCTCTTGGCATTTTTCATTTCAAACTCAATATTTTAGTAAAGAGATGTATATCCTGGAAAGCATGGACATGAGTGGACCTGAGTGGGACCCTGCAATGTTTTTTTAGCTGATAAATTGGATAAAAAGCATTAGGTATTAAGAACTTCCACACACCAGTGGAGCTTTTAAATTTTTTTTTACAGTATGGGTAAGGTAGTAGTTTGAGTCAAAAAGTTGTTTTAGGTTGCTGTTGGATAGATTCTCCTAAGAAAGAGTTTTGTTTAAATTTGTTAATTTGAGTAAACTGGACTAAAATATTTGATGTGACAATGCTTGGTAAGCAGCAGATTTGTTGCAATTGTGCTTTCTGAGTTACAGAATGGAGTTATGACTTCAGCTATATAATGTGTATGTTTTGGTCTCTGAACAAATATGTGTTGTATCTGTTTTACTACTTTGCAGCCTCACGGGATGGGAGGCTGAGATTTTGCTCTGTTTTAAATCAGAACCATTACTGATGTATTGATGCATGTTTTGTTTTTAAGTACTCTATCCAAAGAAGTGAATTTGATCGCTGTGCTAATTTGGCTCAGTCTGGAGGAGCCTTTTCCACTGCTAATGGAGCGAATTTGACTCTCTTAGTTCGCCAGTTACTCTTTTTCTACAGACAGAATGAGGATTCAAAGCGTTTGGTGAGTGCTGTTACATACTTTGATCTGTAGTACTTGCACTTCATGCACTTTTAAAGTAGTGTTTTACTTCAGAGTGCACTTTTCACTGCACTCTGCTGTTTTTCATTTAGTCCCAATGACTTAAAATTAGATTTTACAAGTGTGTGTGCTCACACACATAGTGTGTGAAATGAAACCTTGAAAAATCCTGTGTGTATTATTCACAGTCAGTTTTAAAAAATACTATACTTCTATTAGTATTTTAGTTTTTAGACAGTATTTCTACTTAGCCCCATGGTCATTCCCGAGATGTTTGGGTGGTGGTTTTTTTCTCACTGTTCAGTGTTGCTGGCATATCAATTGCAAGGTCACTGCTTTACTCGTTCCCAAATGTATGAGTAAGTGTGATTCGTAGTAGCTGTTAAAAATGGACATTAAAGAATTATGGCTGTTTAAAAAGAAAAAATTACCAGATGGTTTAACTAAGTCTCAACTTTGAAAGTTTAGTACTTAGTTGTTGTGGAGTTTATAAGGAGTGACAGTTTTTTTTTTTTTCCTTAGCTGAGCATGATTCAGTCTGAGTTTGTGTTTTGTAAGTCCTCCAAAGGTACCCATAACAGCATTCAAATGTCACTGTCTGAATTGTCATCGGTGGTAGAACTTGTCATTATAAACTGTAAACTTGTGCATATCTTGTTGCAGGTATGGATGTGTCAGAATTTAATTAAACAGAGTTCTCAGTTTGTTAAGCAATTGGATGGTCCAGACAGACTTACTTGCTTATTCCAAATAAAAAGACTGTTGGGGCTGTGTTGCAGGTAATTTCTTTTTTTTCTGTGTGCCACTATGTAAAAAGTGTTCAGAAATTATGTTGGGCACTTGTTTGTTTCTTTTTGTAGCAAGTGAAGTATTAAATGTACATTAATTTCATGTAGAGGACTGTTTATATTAAATATGTATCTGCCATGGTATAGAATACCTGTTCCTATGTAGAACAGTCCAATGTTCTTAAGCTCTCTTGACTTTGAAGTTCAACATGTGCTTATGGGATGCTCTCCTGGGATAGGCCTGAGTATGTTCTCAACTGTTCTTGTATAGTGATATCATTGACAATATTTGTGGAAACCAGGTTTTCTTGGGAACTGATAGTGTTTAGATGTTATTGTCTGAAGTAGACTGATGTTCCAAGGATACACTTTGGGTAGATGTTGTTTCAAAACTAATATAATTGAATCTGGCTTTCCTCACACTTTATTTTGAACTGAAGGCATATTGAGCTAGTACACTACTGTCTTCAGCATTTAATGTATTATTTGTAGTGGGAGGATCACAGGAAGGTGAATCTGTTAAGGTGACTTGAATATCTGGCAGCTGTTGTTATTCTACTATTAGAAAAGAATATATTTGTTCTTATCAATAGTAGGAGCTAGTTACACTCTGCAGAGCTTTAAAATACTTGGTTTATGAAAATTGTTTCATTTACATCACTGAAGTTTGTGTTCTTATAAGTGTGTAAACTGTGTGCATGAGAAACAGTGTTACCAGATTCTAAAGAAGACTTGGGTGGTGGGCTTTTAAATCCGTGTGCACTGGGACACAGATGTGGTGCCACTGCATGGAATTGTACATTTTCACTACAGCAGAAATTGTGTTTTTGTAAATGCAGCTCTTAATATGGATAAGGAAGAAAGCATATTGTTAGGACAAATCAGTCCATATACATCTCTCACTAAAAAATACTTTGAATTCTAAATAGGCTCTTAATCATCCAAATTTCTGTGGCTACTGGTAGCTGTTACATAAGCAACTTGTTAAAAGGGTGGGAATGGTTGTATTTGTAATATTTCGGTCTGTAATCAAAGACATATTGTGTTAGTTATGCACATGATGTTCCCTAACACCTGTTCCCAGCTTGTGTTGCTCTGGGGCTTTCATAGCTTCATTTCCAAATTCTCAAATCACTCAGAGCAAGAATTTAGTAGGATTTAAAGGTAAAATGCCATATTCATAGCTACCTGAAAATCAGGAGTTATTATTATAAAGATACTATCAAAAAGATGTAGCTAAACCACTGAGAGCACCTGGAAACCAAGTAGATAGAAATATGTTACTTTAAGGTGATTGTGTGGTGAAATATGAGAAATATCTTGTTAAATAATTTTAATTTCTTTTATAGGTTACTGCAAAATTGCAATGATGACAGTCTGAATGTTGCACTTCCTATGAGAATGCTTGAGGTATTTTCATCTGAGAATACGTATTTGCCTGTTTTACAAGATGTCAGCTATGTGACATCATTAATTGAACAAATTTTGCACTACATGGTTCAGAAAGGTGAGTAGCTAGGAACCAGAAATTCTGGGAAATAAATCAAAAATTGAACACCTGAAGCCCATATTGTTTAATAAAATTTTTGTCTTTATCACAGACATGATGGGTAAAGTGCTGCATACACTAACCTATGCATTAGGTGGATATTGTCCTTGTAATGAAGTCATGGCTTGAGAAATTGCTGCTTGATTTCCTTGGAAATTCTCTTTATAAATTGAGTATTCTACTAAGTTATTTATACAGACCTATAGCACAGCCTTTGAGAATAGGTGGATATTGCCTAACAAAAGTTTTATTCTGGTAGATGTTTAATACTCTCACATGGACACACGCACTGTGGCACATCTAAGTTTCAGTTGTGTAAAAGTTGGTCAATTTGTTGCAATGCTGTTTTCTGTAAATATTAATATTCATTATTATTCTAGATTGGCATTAGTTTTTCATCCTGCCAGCACTGAGACACCTCAGCAGAGATGGTGGCCTGGCTTTTATTTGTCTCCTACCATCATCAGCAAAACTGTTTGCTTAACTGCAGTCAGTGACACCTGTGCAAACATACCAAAAGTTAATGAATTGGATAGTTAGCACTAAAATGTTTAGTTGCAAAGAATCTTTATTACTCTGGGAATGTCCAAAATAAATGATTTTGCATTTTTGATATGGTGGCTTGAGTTTGCAAAACTTGTTGATTGTGAGGAAAGACAAAAACATTTTGAAATAAATCTCTTGGATCCAGCCTCTGATATAAAATGCAGAAAGAGCATCTTCCAATCGTTGGTTATTGGAATATTTCTGTATAATATTTGCAGTACATTCAGTGGACTTGACTACCTAATCCTGTCACTAAGGACCGTATGTTGAAGTCACTATGAAGAAAAAAATTACTCTTAATGTAGCACATTTATTTTGCTTGCCTTGATATAACAGAAACTTTGTTTGTCACATTGGTTTTTATAGAATAAATATGCATGTATATATTCTTTTAGTATAATATTCTGTCCTCACAACTTATATATGAAAGTTTGAGATTATAGAATCATAGTTTTTTTTACTAAATTTAGATTTCTGATTACTTATAGTGAAAACAAAAAAAAAAAAAAAGTGGTTTTGTGCAACTGCAAGTGTTCTGTCTCCTTATAAGTTTTGATGCTGAACTTGTAAAGAATCTGTTACCAATTTTCATTAGTGTATGTTTTTGGATAAAATTTGCCTTCCGTGTATGTCTGGTCAGCATTGCTAAGTCATTCCTTTTTGGGGACTTCCACTGTGACAAGTTAGGAGGTCCCTGAGAAGGGTTCTTAGGCTGCACTCTCAGTGATGTGACACTGTTTATGCATTTACAGTGTTCCTGTAATTGTGGAACTTGTGTCTTAGTTTGGGAGTTCATTGAGCATGAAGGATGTTGGTTTAAGAAGAATGAAGTCACGTGGTTTCATTTGTACTTCAGTGAGACAAAAATAAATTACTCTCTATACATGTTTTTATGGCATGGGTGACAATGCATTTTATTACTGTCTGAGAGAGCTCTGCTCTGGAAATAGTGATTGTATTCTTCAGCCTGCTAAGGCAGGGTGGTCACAGAATTGGGACATTTTGCCACTAGGCCTCTTGCCTGTATGGTGCAGTCATGTTTTGGAATAGAGTAGAAAATTCTTCATTTCTGGAAGAGTGAAAGGACAACACGACTAGAGTCAGTCAAAGGAGAAGAGAACGTCTTTGTCATAAATCGTTACTTTAAAAATCAAAGTATTCACTTCATCAGCAAGAGCTGATTGATCTTTCAAAATCAAACTGACTCTGAATATGGTTATCTATGAATGATTTTATAATGTGATGTTTCCAAAGAGATTGCTGATATAGTCTGTTAATTATGTGAATGTGACTTGGACTATTGTAAAATGTCTTCCTAGGTCAAGCTTCATGTAATGAATTAGAAAGTATTTTTCAACTTCATTTGTATTGTTTTTTATGGAAAAGAAGAAAAATGCTGTGTTTAAAAGGGATTTTTTTTTATTTGTAGGCTACTACAAGTCGCTTTATTTGTTAATTAACAATAAGCTTCCCTCGAGTATTGAATATTCTGATGTTTCTCGTGTCCCTATTGCAAAAATACTTCTGGAGAATGTTCTGAAGCCATTGCACTTTACATATAGCTCCTGTCCAGAAGGTGCAAGGTAAATAAAGATGATACGAAACATTTATGTACTCATTTGCTATAGTCAGAGGTGCAGTTTGTTGTTGTCTAGTGTCCAGCCATTCTTTCAGTGCAGTTTGTTGATTTATTTGTACAGTAATGGTTTTTTGGTAACACTGTACATCACTGAAACAATGTAGTTTCAGGTGTTTTTAAGAAAAAGGCAATAAAATGTGGACTGCTGCAATAAACAGAGCACAGAGAATAGCAGGTATCAGTACACAGGAATGAGGGTGTGGAAAATTTAGATGAGAGCAGAGATGTAGCTAGGGGTAGATGAAAAGAATTTTAGAGTTCAAAAGAACTTTGTGACAGATAAGCTGAGGTTTATGGAGAGAAATTACTAAGGCAGCTTACAAGCAGAAAGAGTCAGGTATGTAGACAGAGGGAACATAAATTGAGGTTGTATCACATGCAGTAGTGTTTTTTGTTACAATAGGATTTTGGGTAGAAAGGGTTTTTTAGATGTATTTTTTCCCAATATTATAAAAAATGTATTTAATTTCAGAAGTTTTCTCCCAGCTCATGAAAAGTTTAAAGGATAAAATTGCATGTAAGATCATTAGAAAGAGGATTTAGTGTAAGAAGTTAATTTTTGAGAAATCTGATGTACTAGGATGGAATTAATAGGGCACATCTTTGCAGTCCTCTTGATGGATGTGTTCATACTTGCAAAATGATCTATTATTCCATTGGTATAATTGTGGGAAATTTTGCCTATATTTTCTATAGCAACAATTTTTCTTCCTTTCAGGCAGCAGATTTTTGCAGCCTTCACAGAGGAGTTTCTGGCAGCACCTTTTACAGATCAGATATTCCATTTCATCATTCCAGCGCTTGCTGATGTGCAGACCATTTTCCCTTATGAACTCTTTCTGAATGCACTATTATTAGCAGAAAGTGGATGTTCAAGAAGAAGTGATCAAGCCCCATGGCTTTTCTACTTTGTGTTAACAGTTGGAGAAACATATTTGGGTGAGCAAGCTGAGTAGACACTTCATTGGTTTCTTCCTGTTGGAATTAATATGTTACGTATTTCCTCAACATGGTTCATTGCCAAGTAAAAAGGACAGTTTGTGGATAAAAGTGTTGGAGAGATCTGTTCTGTTACCTGTTCTTACCCTTTTTATTATAAAAAATGCACTAATTTGATAAGATTTGGCATAACTTGTTCTGGTCAGGTATTTCTGGTAAAATATTTTTTATAGCACATTGTGATCTCACTGATGATCTTTTGTTTCTATGTATGTGCTCTAGGATCCCTTTCAGAGGAAGGACTTCTTGTGTATTTGAGGGTACTCCAAACTTTTCTCTCTCAGCTGCCTGTGTCTGCTGCTGGTACAAATTGTCAAGATGCAAACAGTGATTCTGAAGATGAGGATGAAGAGATCAGTAAAATGACAACTACACCTGTAAGAAGTGCAGAATTTCTGTGAATGGATTTGTGCTGTAGCAGCAGAAATAGGCAAAAACATGATCACTCTAAGTCCAGTATTTTTCTATATGTGTAGAAGGGAGCCCTGTTTACCTCTTAAAAATTGATGACTGTTCCCTGCAAGCAAGTGGAACTGATTGTTTACATTAAGACAAACTCCTTACTGTAATAATAGATCCAAAAGTAGAGATAGCATGTCTGTGAAAGTACAAAGTTTTTATTTAAAAAAGGCCTAAAATTGCCTTTCTACATTTGTATTTTACAGAGATTTTCTTAGTCTGTATTCTGTACGTCCACAATGATGCAGAGGTATCATGAAATACACTCATACTCCAACTTTGTGTTTTCATTTTCTTTCTCACAGAAATAACTACAGTCTTTATCTGGTAGAATAGGTCAGTATATGCCCACTAACTCAAAAGCCCTCAAAGGGAAACCAGCTCCTGCTTTCTGTAATAATACATAGAGACACTGTTATAAATAGAACTTCTTCTCTATAGTTCAAACTTAGAATAAATCCGTGCTGATTTCATCCTCCTACTACTCATATCAAGGTTTTGACTAACCAAAGTTGGACAGATGGAAATTCAGCAGTTGCTTACTGGTCTTTATGTAATCTTTCAGAAGACACAGCCATTCAAAGGACTTAGTGTGCATGCTTTCCTTCTAGAAAGTGGGAAATTTCACCATATTTAAAGTCCATTAAACAGACTTAGGAAGAGCCATGCTGCCAGGGAGTACTTGCAGCATTTTTTCACTTGAGTGTTTTTAGATGCTGTGTGTTGCTGTCACACCAAAATCTTTACCAGTGTAGTGTGAATAAAATACTTTCTTTGCCAGGCACACACACTGTGTGCAACATAAATATTGGCAGATTCTGCTTGTGGCCTAGAGATCGGTGATTAGGTAAAAACAAAGCAGTCATTTCTGTTCACAGATAACTTACACTAATTCATAAATTAGAAAAAAAAAATCTGCTCTGAGGAGGCTTTATATAACTAATACTTTTTATTGCAATATGTTTTTTTTCGTGTATTTCTCCTGTGATTTTTTGTACATATTCTGTATTTTCATGTATGCCTGTCTTACCAAAAAAAAAAAAAAAAAAGGTGAGTGGGTGGGGAACACCCCTCTTTCTTAAGAATGTATAACTGGTTAACTTGTGTCTTTCAATGAGCCTGACAGCTTTGCTCAGTTGGGGCAGGATAAAGATAGGAAATTAGGAAAAGGTTAAGGTAGACTCAGTTGCATGCCAAGAGAAAGCATTCCTCTCCACACACTGCTGGTACTACCCAGACATGCACTGAACACCCTGAACTTTGTTGTCATTTGTTAACCCAAGAATTGTGAACGTGAAAATACTCCTGAATAATAAAGGAATTTAGAGTCAACATCCATTTCTGGGTTTCATGTCCAATGCTGTCTGATGTCAGTGGAGAAGAGATTATTTTTCACATGTGTCATGCCAGTTAGAGATTTTGCCTAATTGTATGCAAGTGTTGCAGAGTATGCTTATAGTAAAGGCAGTTCTGCTGGCCTCAGTGAAGGATGGACACCAAAGCTCAACACTTACCTGCCTGGGGCTTTAAGTTGGCTTTTGGATCTGTTTTTCTTAAAACTTGGATATACATATGTGTTTCTGTTTTATTTATTGTACAAGAAAACGTCATTCTAGTTAAATTTATAAGTATTTTTTATAGAAAAGAAGGTATCATTAAAAAGAATTAAAAGTAAACTTTCCTTCGATGTGTTTGTAGGGTGATGGGAGAATATCAGTCCAGTACATAACTGAGGAGTGCCTCAAGAAATTGGACACAAAGCAGCAGACAAACACTCTACTGAATATGGTTTGGAGAGATTCAGCCAGTGAAGAGATCTTTACCTTGATGGCATCAATTTGCCACACACTGATGGTACAACACCGAATGATGGTGCCAAAAGTCAGGCAAGTAGAAATAATAGTCATCTTGAGATGTAGTACATCTAAAATTAGTTTTGTTAGATAGACTTGTTTTAAATGCCTTGTGGAGTTTTTTTCTGTGTTTTGTTTTACAACTAGCCAAAATAAATTAGAATTTCAGAATTTAAACAGTAATTACAGGCAAACCAAAGAGTGGATTCTTTGTTTCTTACTTTTCTTGCTGGTCACTATGCCCTCTCAAGATTCTTCTGGGCATTTTATCTCTTCCCTTGCTCAGAGGCAGTGGTGAGTGTCATTCTAGTAGAAATTGGACTACCTTGTCTCTAAAACATTCAGTGCTCTGAATTCTGTCTGGCTAGCTGAGCACTGAAACCAACTCATTCACACCCTTCTTTAATATATGCCAAAATCTTTTGCTACAAATTAAAATAATTGCTTACTATTGAAAATTGCTGTTGTTTGGGGAGGGTTTGGCACCTGAGATGAAAATAAAAGACATGTTCATTTGTGCAGTATTCTTCTAGAAAGATTGCAAACCACAAATGTCGGAACAATGGGAGAAGATTTTTGACCTTTTTATTGTCAGACTGAGACCTATAAGTATTAACACTCTTCTTGTGCAAGTAGTTTTGAGTACCTATGTAGTTGCTGGTAGTAAAGTAAGTATTCAGGGAATGTTGTAAACATAATTCAAACTGCATTGTAAACAGTGATACAGAAAACTAATTAGGTGCTATCTTAGCCCAATGGTGTTTATAGCTGCTAGAGGAAGTAAGATGTCAGTGAAACTGTGATTGCTCGATTAGGGTAATTAGTTCTTTGTAGACTAATTGCATTAGAGCAGGATGTGAGACCTGAAGATCATAGCAGCAGCTGAATTAGTGTGCCAGCTTTATTGTTGCAAGTAGTACATTGCCTTGGATAGTAATTACTGAGCTTAAATGCATCACTGCTTTGACTGGAGGCTTGCTGGTGAACTGTGTGGAAAAGGGCGTTTAATGAATAAAGAAGTCACCGGACTTTAATTGTGTGAGTATGGCATCTATTTCCTCTGAGGAGCTCTATTGGGTCTGTGCAATTATTTGTGATAACAAGCTATTTACACATTGGATAAATTCAGGAGTTATGAAAGTTCTACTCACCATCTTCTAGTAGAAAATAATTTACAAATTGTGACTTTTGAATAGTTGAATTTTAGAAATGAATAGTAGATACTAAGATTTCAGTCAATGATACCAGTGCAATTACTTTTGTGGTCAAAATGAATTTATACAGATATTTAGTAAATTAAAGTAGACATTTAATTACTAGTTCTGACTTAGAAGTCAGCTGAAAATGCTGACTTTGCCAGGGATCATCATTTCAGCAGCTGTCAGTCTTTTGTCCTATTCTCAGTGCATTTTAGACCTGGTCTGGGTTACCACCAGTTATTCTAAGCATAATGTTTGAATGTTTTTTGAAGGACAGATGATGCTTATTTGTGGAATTTAAAAAGATAATTAAAAGACATTTTGTCATTAAGTTTCACTTTTTTTGTCTGGTGATTTTTTTTTAATGCCCAAATAATTTTATCAAATTTAATTATAGTCTTTTGAAAGATGCTACACTTGCTTTGAAACTTTTAAATTACTTAATATCCAGAGTGAAGTATATCTACTTAATGAAACCATGTAGCAATAATTAAGCAAAAATAATTTATCTCAAATTATTTTTAATGTATTCTAAGAGCTTAATAGTGCTCTTTTATTTCATGTTTGAAATCATACTGGGTCAAATGTTTTAAAATAGGAGTTGTTAAAAAGACTTAGTTTATTTAATAGCAAATACATCTGTGATATAAAATAACAATAAAAACAGAAGCTTCAAATCTGAAAAAATATGAGGATAAATATAGTAATAATTGAAAATAATTTTTCAATAACAAGATAATTGGGCTGAGATCAACACAGGCTTTAGAAGGGAGCAAATGACAAATATCTCAGTATTGTTTTAGTAGTTGTGAGGTTTTTTTCCTTCTTGGACAAAAATGAGAATTCGAGAATATAGACTTGCATCACTCTGTTAAAGCTGAATGCTTTTTTTTTTTTTTTTTTTTCTTGAGGCGCTTCAGTACTTTTATAATTTGACTGATGATGGTGATACTGTGTGATGTTAGGAACATGGGTGTTGCTGAATCAACTCAGTGTTTTCCATGGTTTTGTAACAGAGACCAAGACCAAAACAGGATGCCCACAAGTGTAATGTAGTTTGGAAAGGAACAAGCCTGTCAAGTTATTTTCTGATGCTGTAGACAGGGTGGTGGGATCCAGAGCTGGATAACTCAAAAAACACATTGCTTTAGGTTAGTTATTAGGAATTTTGATCAACTCTGAAATAGTTCTGGAAATATGCAATCAAGCCAAATTAAGGAAGGTCACAATACAAGAAAAACCTGTAAAAAATACAAATACAAGATACAGAAAAACCTGTAGCCTGTTTTCAGTAACTTGGATTAGAGGTGTAAAATAAAATCCTGATTGTAAAGGAGCCATTGGGAGTTCTGCTCGTTTTCAAAAAGGATGGGGCTTTAATGTTTTCGCTGTGAAGTTGATACATATTATTAGAAACAGTTACTAAAAAAAAAGTGAACTTGTGTCTTGGACTGTAGCTCTTATGGAGAGACTTACAAGACTTTTTCATCAAAGCGATACTTTAAATAAGTAAGTTTTGTCTCTATGAGATATTTTGGGGTGTGAGTTAATACCTTAGACTTGATCTTTATTTCAGCTGGGTGTTCCATGGTGGTGGAAGCTGTGCTGGGATGTCAGTCGCTGTCAGCATCTGACCAGTGCCCCTGAGTTTGCTCGCCTTGGGTTAACAGCTGCACAGTCCCTGTTCCTCACTGCTGCTTAATTACTACAGCTGCTCATCTTGGCCTGTGGTTCAGCATTGTTTAGCAAATGTCACTCTGGTGTGGTGTGGGCAGCCTGTCCTCATATGTGTGCTGAGATACCCAGGCTTTACATGGGGCTGTTGGGGTCATTCTTCAGGCGGCGTTCTGACGCTGCTGTGTTTTTCTTAAAGCCAAAATAGTTGCATATGCAGTTTTATTCTTCTTTTTTTAAGCTTTGCTTTATGTTCATGGTCCAATACAAACAGAGGTAGAAGCATAAAGCAGCCTAAAGATCAGGACAGTTCATTTACCAATGGCTGTGCTGCTGTCTCATACCTGTGACACCTCGCAGTTCTGCAGTGGCAGGATCTGTGACCTGTCGCAGGCTGTATGAGCTCCTCTCATTCTGCTGTATTCTCTTCATTAACTTAAATGGTCTCAGTGGGAAACTGAGCCCAATTTATGACCTAGACTGAAAATCTTGCCTTTAACTAATTAACTTGTAGTGGTGCCTCAGCTAAATTAAGCTTAATGGGTCATTTAATCTGTCCCATTGCACAGGAGGAATTTGACACTTTTTTTAAACCAGAGGTGCCCAAAATGCTAATCTGGCAAGTAGACATAAATCATGTGGCCTTTGTGGACAATTAGATACCTAGAGAGAGAAACAAGGTTCTAAATAAATGATCGTTATGTACTTACTTTTGGGAACAGATAATTTAATTTGGTATGATTAAAATTGATACTTAACAGGAATCACTGAAGTGAATTTAACTCTATCACGGCCTGAGGTTGAGGCAGTATGTGTTTCTGCACTTGAAAAAGGTTTATCCTTTCTGGTAGCAGAGAAGTGTTTCTTTCTTCCAAATGACTGTGCTGAATCTTAATATTGGGCTTTACAGAAAATCTATTAATGAATCAATTACATGAAGCATGTATAATAATATTATAGTAAAGAAGTTGGTGGCATTCAGTGAGATTTTCAAGAAAATGCAAAACCTCCAGATATGAGAAATTTAAGCTTTAGCTTCTTTTTTTTTTTTTTTTTAAGGAAAAGGTGGTCAAAACTGTATGGACACTCAGGCTTTATATTAGCTGGTCTCTAAACTTTGTGGATTCCTAAGGCTCTTTCCTCAGGATATATAAGCCATCCCTGTATTCTTCTGCAGTTTACCAGGAATTTTTGCACGGTGTCATTTTAATGTAGCTCTGCCTGGAAAGGCTGTTTTTAAGCCAATGAACATCTTTTATCTGCCAAGGAAAAAGATCAAATAAGGTAGATTTTGACCTATTTTGATTCTCCAAGTTTTTTTTTTACTTAGCTGTTTTTTGCTTTTCTCAGTGCTTTTTTTTTTTCTGTCAGTGTGAAACCAAGAATTTTGAAACTTTATTACAGGCGATTTGTGTAGCTACAACTTTCCAAAGTCATCCTTTCATTTTGTGGTGGGTTTCTTTTTTGTATTTTTTGGTTCTAGTTGTCAGTTTCAACTTCAAAAGCCAGTTTCTGTACTTGGAGTGGGAAGGTAGCTGGCTTTTTCTGCCATCTTTACTTTTGCAATGGATTAAATTTCAGGTGAATCTAGCGATGCAAATCTCTTTTGACACATGGCCCAATTCACTGTTCTGTGTTCAGTTTCCAGTTCTGTGTTTGTTTTCTGGTCACAGCACAGAAACTTCAGAATGGAAGCTTTGGAACAGATGAATTCATTTGCTTTGTGTTTACAGTTATTTCACAGTAATGAAACAGGCTGTTGGTGCCATCTTCTACCTAATGTACATTTTTGTACTTAACCAGATTTTCAGGAAAGGGAAATGTGAAAGTTGAATTAATCAAGCATTTCTGGATTTGAGCCATGAAACAGAGCAGTTGCTACAACTGACTGCCTGAATCACGGGTATGGAATAAAAATGGCTAAAACTTAGGCAGAGGTTATTATTATAAGCTCTTAAGGTTTGTCCTTTTTTCCCCTTCATTACTGCTGAATATTGCTAGAATGAAAAAATGAATTACATTATGATAGGTTCGTTGTCCATAATGTTTGTTCATTTCTGCTCAAACTGTTACATAGTTTCCAGGGATTATTGTGAAATTAACAAGTTTTTACTTGGAAGCTG
Source organism: Pyrgilauda ruficollis (assembly GCF_017590135.1). Taxonomy (NCBI): domain Eukaryota; kingdom Metazoa; phylum Chordata; class Aves; order Passeriformes; family Passeridae; genus Pyrgilauda; species Pyrgilauda ruficollis. Next base: position 6,543,574 of record NW_024510321.1, read on the forward strand.
CATGAGACCTGAAGGCAAGGTGCAAAATTACTTTTCATTTTAAATATGAGGCTGAAAACTGAAGGTCACTGAGGAAATCTCTCATTTCGGAAACCAAGACATCCGAGCTGTCATTCAGATATTTAAACATTAAAATACAAATCCTTATTCTAAATTAGCTAGGTATGATAAGGCTGTCCTTACATGTTAATGCATAATTTTTGCCAAATGTCAAAATAATATGACTTTAGAAGGAAATAGAATTCTCATGTATCAAAATCAGGTTGATTTTTTTCAAAAAAACCGCACATAGTTAAAGTAGAATTTAATGTAACTGCAAAGCATATCTTAAACTGGTATTAGCTGCAGTTGCTTCAGATTTGACTTGGACTTGGTAATGTTCCCAATGTGCAATTTCTTTGAAATAAGTGAAGCTCCCAACTCTTTAAATGTAGTGGTCTATGCATTTAAAATTCAAAGAGGCACACTGCAAACTCAAGGCTGCTTGTTTCATTTCCCATTTTTCTGCATGGCCCCAGTCTGTTTCCAGAACTCCCTGTACCTGTGAAATGATCCTTTGTGCTCAGAGAGGAGTTCTGCCTGCCTCGTGCTGCTTTATCCCAGCCCAGATCCTGTCTGTGCAGCTGGGTCTGGGGGCTGCAGGTGAGCTGGGAGCCCGAGGAAGGGAGCAGCTGTGGGCTCAGGATTGAGGCTGTGCTTGTGGGAAGGCAGCAGGAGGAGCAGCCAGCCAGCCAGGACTCAGGGGCGTTTGTGAGAGGGTGTGTGGGTGTTCTTGTGTGGGAGTTAAACCATTCTCCAGTGTTTTTAAGCCTTTAGTGATATTTTACTTTTTTTTCTTTAATGAAATGTGAGCTTCTTTTCGTTTTGCCATCTGGCAAAATTTAATTTCCACATGGTCCACAATAAATACTTTGTTTTTTGGCAGCAGGTAGTTTCCCCTCCCTGCTTGCATTTCCCAGCCTCCCATCTCTTGTATGCCTCGTCACAGAGAATTTTCATGTTGCAAAACTATTGGCCACTGAGGGGTGTTGATCTCAGTATTTGTTTTACTTACTTCCTAATAGGAATTAGGAGACCTAGGAAAGTAGCATCTAGAAAAATTACCTGAATATTGTTCTTTGATACCTGAAAAAATGACTGTTTAGTCAGTGAAATCCAGTTTGGTTCCTAGAAGACATTGTTTCAAATGATTGTGTCTCATTTGTTGTTTCCTACAAGGGGAAGAAAATATGCTAGGGATGACTATTTAGTTTGAGGAAGCTTTTTATTTCTCTTTTCTATAAAAAGTTTTTGATAGTGTAATCATGTCTGAAGTAATGTGGTTAAAGTCAGTCCTGTGTATAACTGGCTTGTGAAATTACACATTTACTTTTACAAATTAGTGAGAAATCTTCAAACAATAAACAATTGTCAGTCTGCAGATGGGTTAGTGTACATGTAGCAGTCCTGATATTGTTTGATTGATGTTCTATTTCTCTCTGCCAAGCTGAGTATATCAGTAACATTGCTATAGTTCTGATATAAATGAAGGTATTTTAATCTACCTTCTGCAAAAAATTGCTATGTTTGTTACTGTCAGAAGAACCACAGAAGTGATCTCTTAACTAGTTTGGTGTAACTTTCTGTATTAGAATTTAAAAGGTCCCAGATCATTACTTCAGTGTTACGTTACCTTAATTAATATATGTTGAATTCAGCGAAAGACTGGAAATGTAGGTTTATATTGTAGGGTTTATTGCTGAAATAATGAAAGCTGTTATTTATATTGTACAGTTTGTTGCTGAGATAATGAAAGCTGTTACTTTTGGTATAAGGTTTTATATGCTCAGTTGTCAGTTTTTGGGGCTTTCACCATATTTGATCAGAATAAGACCTTTCATGTGGAAAAAGTAAATTTAAATTGTTAATTTCTGAGAAATGCTTGCCTGAAAAGTTGTTACAGAAACATTGAGTTTTGTGAATTTTGAGTATTTTGGAAGACCCAATTAATTTAACTTCTTCTTGCAGGCTTCTTTATAGTTTAGCCTTCAATGCCAGATTCCTGAGGCATCTTTGGTATTTGATATCTTCAATGACTACACGGATGATTACAGGGTATGTATTGTACCATTTCTGGATCTGATTCTTTGTTAAAATAGAGTGTATCTAGTGAAAAGGGAATGGGACAGATAGAGGTGTGGTTACTTACCTCCTGTGATTTCATAAAACTGAGCAAAATCTTGGAAATCAAAGAGAATTTTAAAAATACTTATTTTAAATGAGTTTAATATTTGGTAGTTCTTGGAGTGCTTACAAGCATCAGTGTAGCAAACACTGAAGCACCAGGTGGTTCATCCCAAGTGTGTGAGTTTTATCTCACATGCTCTGACTAGTCCAGAAATAGGTCGTGGCAGAACCACTTTCCTGGGAGCTGGAGCACTACAGACGTGTTCAGTGCTGACATGCAGAGAATTATTCTCTTTGCTTTGTGTCTGCAAAGTATCTGCAGTCTGTATTAGTTAATGCCCATGTTAATTTGTCATGGAGACCCTCAGTTACCAGTGACAAGAACTTATGAAGAGTAACTTTATTTTCCAGGAATTGGAAGTAGTTATTTAACTGAAAATACCATTGTTATATTGCTGTTGGAGCTACTACCACATTGTTTTACTAGGATGCTGAAGGTAGTACTGTCACAGAGTGTTTTATTAACTTCTCTTTTACACTGCATTTTGTGTTTTAAGGTCTATGGTGCCACTCCTTCAAGTGATTTCAAGAGGCTCTCCCATGTCTTTAGAGGACTCCAGCCGAATTATCCCTCTCTTCTACCTTTTCAGTTCTTTGTTTAGTCACTCACTTATTTCTATTCATGATAATGAATTCTTTGGTGACCCAATAGAAGGTGAGTTTCAAACATGCTAAATAGCAGTGCTTTGTAAAATGTTTTTGTGTGAGGCTGGAGAGGTCCCTGAGCAATGATTTGCTGACATGTGGGAGGAAGGATCTTCTGGCCTGGCTTGCTGATGGTCCCCTGAGCACTCAGCTGTCAGCTGGCTCTTTTATGGTGATTGCACTTAGAAAAAAGAGAGAAAAATTAATGATCTGCACCTTGGGAACCCTAGCTTTACACAGGGTCTGATATGGAAGTTCTTAATCATGATAATTTTTAATGAGTTAGTGAAGAGAGTGAACTTCTTCTGGACTGAACCTGTAGTTTAATGTATAAATTTAACATAGCAGGGGTCACAAAAGACATCAAGGGGATATTGTAATTAAAATAATTGTGACTACACACAATCCCAGGATTTGATCTCCTTTCTAAATGTTTACTCATTCTCTTTTTGGGTGGTGTTTCTTTTCTCTAGATTGTGTGTGACTCTTAAAGTTGAATTAAATAATTAGGGTTTTTAAAAGTAATTTAAGGAAATTTAAGCTTGTGTTTCATGTAGTTGTAGGTCAAAGACAATCATCAATGATGCCTTTTACACTAGAAGAGCTTGTAATACTCTCCCGCTGCCTTCGAGATGCGTGTCTAGGAATCATAAAGTTGGCTTACCCAGAAACCAAGCCAGAGGTTCGTGAGGAATATATTGCAGCATTTCGGAGTGTTGGAGTAACAAAAAACACAGAAATGCAGCAATGTATACAGACAGAACAGAAAAGGTGGATTCAGTTATTCAAGGTAAATAGTGGCAGTTTTCAGAACATAGCTGAATAAAAAATTTTAAGGTTTCTGCTGAAGATATGAAATTAGTTTTTTTTTTTTTCCCTCACTGAAGATATGAAATTAGTTGGTTTTTTTTTTTTTTCCCCTCTAATTTTATTGCTGTTGCGACAAGGAATATGGATTTGGGAAGATTGCTGTTTGCCATAAATGCTAAATTTCAAGTAACTAAATTTTGATAATGGTATTGCTGTTGCAACAAGGAATATGGATTTGGGAAGATTGCTGTTTGCCATAAATGCTAAATTTCAAGTAACTAAATTTTGATAATGGTAACAATTTTTTTTTCCTGCTGTCAACTCTTAATTTTCTTTCTTGTCTTGTTTATAAAACAGTTACTGTGTAAAATATGGGGTTTATTTTGGACTCCCATTAACCGAGGTGCTTAAGCATGTTGTCATAACTTTGTAAAGGTGCAAAATTGTAACAAAATCTAATGATTACTCAGGTACTTCTGTATTAGAGACTTCACTATACTGGTACCACACTGTATTGGTTTTTTTGGTATTCTCCTAAAAACTGTTGGTATTCCTCATTTTGGGTTTGCTGGAATACTAAAGGGGAGGTGAATCTGGCTTAGCAAATTTGAATTTAATGTATGTTCCTTCTGGATGTCTACCAGTGTTTTTCTGCTGGTTTTATCTGTGGCGTCCTAGCTAAGACATGAGTTAAGAGAAGCTGAAAACGTTAGCAGAAAAAAACCTCTGATATAACTATTGCTGAAAAAAAAGAGTGCTTGACTTGTCATGAAAATTCTGCAGCAAACACATCTAGTCAGCTAAAATTGCTCATTAAAGAAGTGGGAGCAGAAGAAATGCATTTTCCAAATTGAATGCTAGATTTACAGTCTGTTTAATACTGGTGACCTCTCGCACACTAATGTTCAGTTCGAGTCATCAGCTGTCCCTTCAGGTCTTTTATCACTGCTTTTGTCAAGCTATCTATTTAATTGAAAGAAGTTAATTGAATGAAAATGATCAACTAAGCTTGTATTAATATTGCTAATGGAACTTTCTTCTTGGCCATGTTTGGAGAAAGATGTCATGCTAGACTTTAGGAAAGGCCCATTAAGGCTTGCACTTAACCTGATGGGCTAATTAAGGAATGCTTATTCATTCTACAAGTCTAAGGTAGCCTCTATCCAGCCTATTCTGCCTGATTTTACAACACATTTCACTTATGAGCATAAGCATTAATAGCAGTGAGAGTAACTGATAATGTTTTGATTGCATTGAATACAGTCCTAATGCACCACTGAATCTGTAATTTGCACAGATTGATCTAATATATGTTTGCACAATGTAATTTAATTACTTGTCTTTAAATTGCCAAATAAACTTGTGATTTAAAGGTCACTAATGAAACCCCCAATATGTGTTTTTTTCTGGGAAAGATGTCAGACCAGGGGTATTTTTATGCCTGCACTTCGTATCATGCCTCCTTCTTTTAGTTTGCTTTAGTTTGTTATGCTTAATCAATCTTTGTGTAAGTTGGTGGGTTTCAGGTGAATTTGATCATATTTTGCTGTCATTCAGAGAGCTGTAAAGTTCTGAGGTACTTTGTCCCACTTTGGCAGTCTGAAATTTAACTTGTAGTGGAACTTTCAAAACTTGGGTGTACACTTACTGTGTTCAGGAGCCAGGGTTGTCTTCCATCAGCTGAATTGGAAATATAAATCTTGAGCGTATCTGGAAGGCTCCAGTTCTACCCCAAAAAGAAAATAATACTGAAGCTTCCCTTGTTTACTTCTTCAGAAGCATCTTTGTTGTTACAGATAAAAATTGAACATGGCTAAGGTTAATGTCATCAAGAAGTGCTGTCCTGTGTGTAGCGCTGAGTCTTTCCTGACAGCTTTGAAATTGCTTCCTGCCAGTAAGCAGGCAGCATTACCTTCTTCCAAATCATTAAACAAAGCTAAAGTAGTTAATTATAAATTCAAGTAGAAACTGCTTTTTCTTTCTTTTGCACTATGTCAAATATATCTATCAAATATATAGGAGTTATCTTGGCTAAAGCTTTTGCAATCTGCTGGTGGAAAAAAGCACATTCTTCCCTTATCGTCTGTACTTTTAATTTCTCTTTCTTCTTTTAACTCCTCAATTCTTTTGGGTATTTTCCATGTCTCTGGTGTCTAGTGAAATACATGTGTGTCTATATGAAGTGAATGAAATGATATAAACACATACATACATACATACATGCAAAAATAAGCTTTACTTCTGCAAGGTAATGGTAAATCGGGAAACAGTGAGGCTGCTTACATATTTGCTAACAGATTGGAGGTCTTTGTTAAGATTTACATGTGCAAATGTCTTCATTAACAGAGTCCCCCATTTTTGGCTTGGTAGAATGATGAGTAGTATAGTCAACTATTAGAGATTCCATAGAAAATCTGAAGTTATGAGTATTTGAAAATGGATTTTGTTAAACAAAAGAATTATTTCACTATCTTGAGTTTAACCTGTGAAATCAAGTTTTTAATTTTGCTGAATTTTAGTTTTAAATGTTGCTTGCACTGGACAGTTTATTGGAAAGAAATCCCTATTTTAATATTTTTTATTGTAGTACACCTTCCCTTCCCATGGAATACATACTTACAAAATTTTTACAAAGGAATGCTGAGTTGGGGTGGCAGCTGGGTTAGTGTTCTCAGTACCCAAACATTCTGCAGAAGCTGCAGTTTCACCTAATCTGATTCAGCTTCCTTTAAGGTTTCTGTAGATGCTTGTAAAATATTGTATTTTCATGGTCTTCATTTATTTTCATTTTTAAAAACATTTGCGTCACTTACAGTGGTAATGGGACTAGAGAGCTTCAGTGATTCATGTAACCTGCACTGAATTTTATAAGGGAAAGGTGATGAAAATTCCCATGTAATCAGACAGTTCACTTAATAGCTTTCTTTGTTCTGTCTTGAATAAAGACATTACCTTAAAAACTGGATGTTAAAAGCTCTTTTGTGTAGCATCTAGACACAGAATCCTTTTGAAGGCGCATTGAACTTTGTTACTCTTGACACCTGTCTATTAAGACTGTCTTTTAGCAAGATTATTTCAGAAAAAGTCTGTGTACACTTTTTTCTTACTCATTTTTCAAGTGCTGTACTTTGAAGTTGCCAAACAGATGGCTCTTCATTGTAGCAGTGGTAATGTCTTTTTGGCCTAGTAATTTACTATTGTATTGATTCCACTTAATTATGTTTTATGTAGTGGTGGGTGAACTTGATTCAGCTTTGGACAGAAGGCATGCAGCTGAGTATGGCAGTTCTGCTTGAGGTGGAGAATTTGTTAGCTTGGCTTCTCTGCTTACTTTTTTTTTTTTTTTTTTTTGGAAAATGCCAGGAAAAACACTAAAATTGCAAATTACTCTAGTGACCATGGAAACATTTTTTTCTCAACCTCTCAATTTTGCTAGGAAGATACAAGAACATAATATAAATACCTAATATACATTGTGTGTATACTTGGTGTAATTTTCTTTAAAAAGTAGTGTAATGTTGATGATGATTTGTTTGGGCTTCCTTGAAGTGGCATTGAGCACTTCAGGTGTGCAGTACTGCTAAATCCTGTGTAGTTCTGATTCCTGTATTTTGGAATGAGACTTTAATAAGCCAAGTTTTTTTATGTCTTGCAAGCGAACCATAATTACATAATTTCATTTGAAAGTATTTATGTCTAACAGCAAGTTTTTGTGAGTTAAGAATAAGTGACAATTGTATACATTACTGATTTTTTTTAAAAAAGCTTTTGCTTTGTGAATTATGTAATTTTATTCACAGTGCTAGATGTATACTGAATGTATGTGTTTTTGACACCTAGGTCATCACAAACTTAGTGAAAATGTTGAAATCTAGGGATACAAGGAGAAATTTCTGTCCACCAAATCACTGGCTCTCAGAACAAGAAAACATTAAAGCAGATAAGGTAAGAGTCACACCCTTTTCCACGAAGCCTTACAGGTGCTGAATTTTCAATGGTGAAGTGTTTGATTCCTGACGGCATTGGTGATGTTGATGTTGCACAGATTGTGTGGTTTAAAACCTGGAATAATGTTGCTTTTCTCTAATGTAAGAGTCTTGTATCTGTTAGGAAACTTGTATATTAAAGCACATTTCCAATCCATAAAGGGGAACTTGCCCTACAGCACAAGAGTGTAAATCATTGGCATTTATAGCAGAGGAGAATGGGAAATGTGGTAGCATTTAGTTGCATCTTCCCATAGTAAAAATGCTAAATTAAATAATTGCTCTATAGTGAGGAAAATTATCTTCCAAAATAAAAGAAAATTCAGCAGCTTTTTCTGTACTTTCCTCACCTAGAAATTACATTTTTAAGAGCTTTTGAAAAAAATTACATTGATCTCAAAAAGTGTGTATGTGTGTGCAAAAGAAAAAGCTAATACCTGCTGTGGACTAGATTCCTTTGAATCATGACATGCTCAATACAAAACAAACAGAATATTTGATATCTCAAAATTCAAAGTCAGCTTCTCTAGTGTCCTAAATACCAGAACTGAATGTAACGTTGTGTGGTATTTTTAAACACAGGGGATTTATATATTGTAGTGTTGTTAATTGTGCAGCTCTCATGTAAGGCACAAGTGTAAGGAGGGATCAGCAGAAATGAAGGTGTCTCAAGCTGTGTCAAGGGAAATATAGGTTGGATATTAGGAAAAATGTTGTTACAGAAAGGGGGATGGCCTGGAATGGCCTTCCTGGGGAGCGGGTGGAGTCACCATCCCTGGATGTGTTTAAGAAAAAGACTGAATGTGGCACTGTGCCATGGTTTAGTTGAGGTGTTAGGGCTGGGTTGGGCTTGATGATCTTGAAGGTCTTTCCAATCCAGTCATTCTGTGAATTAAGGTGTTCAGACACACTCCTGCATGTGACAGCTCTGTATTTAGTATGCAGCAGTAAATTGTAATGTGTAATTAGTTCTGTTTAACTGTGAAATCCTGTTAATTTGTAAGGTCACACAGCTGTATGTGCCATCAGCCAGACACGTCTGGAGAGTCAGGAGGATGGGGAGAATAGGACCACTGCAGTCCACTTTGGATGGTAAGACACTGTCCATGCAATTTCAGCTTTGCTAAGTCAAGATAAGAGATTGTCTTATATAAAGAAATCTGTCTTTTCTAGAACTCAGTTGAGTATTTCCTAGTAAAATCTTGCTAACCAAAAGCAAGATAATCTTTCATAATTTTGGTTAAGATTTTTTTTTAATTGTATACTTGTATGCATGTGTGTATATCTTTATATGTCATGTTATTTAATTTAATAATTTCTTTGCCCAGGCTTCCACTGGCATTGATGAGGGGAAATGATGAGGTGGAGAAATGATGTGTTCTTAAAATAATGTATAAATATGTATAAAAGGCAGTTGCATAGAACAGAAAAGAAACACAGTTGCAGAAGATATAAAGCATTGAAATTTTGCTTCTACTGTATACTATAAAGAAACATTTTTGTTATGTATTAAACTGTAACAAACAGGCTTTGTATGGTAGATATTAATTCCTGTTTATAAATACTGTGTCCAATTAGATAAGGCAGAAATGTAAACCTCTGAATTACTCAAAATACATAAAATCAATGATTTTATGAAACCTGCAGACAAAGATTAGAGAATGGGACAAACTTTGTAATCAAGGTACATTTACACTAGGGTGTTCCAATATGCTTTCTCATGTAGACAGTCTGTTTCTTCCAGCTTTTCATACCTTTTCAGCTTCACTATTCTAGAATTTTACCGCTCTGTGATCAGGTAAAATAATCATTAAATCATTGGCACTTGTGCAGAATTAATAATGAATTTAAAATGGGGCCTTTAAGCAGCAAAATGATTCATCTACAGGAGTCCTTGCTCTCTTTCAAGATGATGCAATCTCCTTGAGTTAGTTTAGCCAGATCCAGTAGATCATGGAGAGACTGTAGCCTTTGAATGCTGCTGTAGGGTTGTACAGAATTAAAAGCTTTGTCCAGGGTTGAAACCTAAAGACTTATAGTGATAATTTTTATTTGAGTAGCTATGATGGTAAAAGTTTATTTTGATCACCTTATTAGTGTAGTTGCCAGATAATAACTAGCTGGCTCAGTTCAAGTACTGCTGAGAATTATTGATCACATATTTTTCCAGTTAGTTCCTTTCTTTGGAAGTCACCACTTCTCCACGCCAGCAATCCTTGTTTCTTTCACTGACCCACATGACTCTCCACAGCTGTTTATACTGTCTGGATGTTCTCCACTGCCAAACCTATTCCACATTTATCACTTCCACATTCTCCTGCTCTCCTTGCCCTCACACCTATGCTATCCTGAGCTCTCTGCCAGGTCTTCCCTCCCCAGTTCCCTCCATTTCATGCCTCTCCTGGTGTGGGCAGTTGGGGGATAAGGAATGCCTGTGCTGTGCTGGAGTGATGTGCAGCTTTGTGCCCTCCTTTTCCTGGCTGGCTCCAGGTGAGCTGGCACACTGAGCACTGCTCTTCTGGCTTTGCCTGTATTGTGGTTGCTAAAGGAATTTCTCCTCTCTGGCCTGTTGAAAGTTTTCACAGTGCTTGGTGTTTTTGAATCTCCTATTGTCTGTCAAAGTTCAAGTTCAGCTGATGAACTCAAGGGGTGTGTTGGAGGGAAGATGGTGAGGAAAGATGGCACAATGAGTTAATGTAAACCTCATATTCATACAAAGTCAGGCTAAAAAGAAAGTGCAGTCAACATAAATGTGTGAAAACAAGCAGGTAACCTTGTGCACATGACTTGTTTAATCCCTCTTGACTCCATATGGGTTAAAGCCAATTAGCATGAAAGTACTGCTGAATCACATATGGTCATGTTTATTTGTGCTTTTTCATTTACTTAAATGGCAGACTTGTGAGTTCTAAATGCCCTCTGTATTGATGACTCCATCCCATATTTCTCTCTAAAGAAAGAAGCTGTGATGGAGAAATGCAGATAAAATTGACTAATTGACTGAAATAATTGAACTGTCGAAGTCATGTAGCAGTTTACCTTTGCTGTACATGCACTTTTCATTTAAAATGATTTTAACTGTTAGCTTAATAGGCTTCATACATTGAGTTTAATTAAAAATGTTTACTAAGTAAACTAAAGATAATCACAAATCAGCATTTTGTCAGAAATTCCAAAGGCTTGCAAAGTTGAAATCTGCTCCCAATGAATATATATCAAGATTAGTGATGTTTAGGGTCATATCCTATTAAATTGGTGCTTAAAATATCCCTACTTAAAGTGCTTTGAGGATATAAAAAACAAACAAAAAAGGACATCGAAGTGTTCAGTGCAGAAGATTGCAGAAGATGTTTGTCACCATGGGTAGAAGCCAAAGAAAAAAACCTTGAAACTGTAATCAAAAACTTGCAGACATGGTAGTGATATAAAGCATTTACTTATTTTATAATACACTCTATGAATTGTCCAGACTCTGGAGTCTTTTTTCAGAGGTGTTCATTAAACATGAAAATGAAACAAGCAAGGAGCTGTGGGTGTTACCTCTGTAGGCTGAAGTCAGGTGGACCTTTGGCCATAGTTGCTTGTCAGTGAGCAGTACTGACTGCACTTAACTAATTTACAGTCGGGTATGTGCTCACCAACTGAATTTCCTCACTTAAAGTTAGAGCAGGATTGTAATTTCTACTGTGCATCACCAAAAGTTGAGTTGTTTTTCCTAAAAAATACCCTGAGTGAGTACAAAGGAGCTGCACAGTAGTTTGGGAACTGCATGAATGAACTTCTCTGCTGTGGCTTATTCAATTCTTCTCTAAGATTTTTGTCTTAAATACATTATACAAGTTCTTGATGGTGTTTTCATTTCTGGTGTTTCTGCAGTCACTGGGATTTAATGTGGTCACTGTGACTTTGCTGTTAGGAGAGAAAACTCACTGAAATAAATGTTATCTTTCTGTTGGTTTCCTTAAATTTGGTTTAATTTTTAAGGTTTTTACCTAAAATGACTGGATTGAAAGTAGATTATGTAGTTGAAAGCATGATTACTGTAAACTATTCTGAGCATGAGAGCAGGAATATTGTATATTCCTGCAATGAAAATTCTAAATAATCACAGTTACTAATTGTCTTTTATCATGCATTTTTTCCTAATTCCTAAGCTAAAATGTCAATAAGGAGATTTTTTTTTCTGAATAAAATAGAGGTACAAAAGTATGTATTTTTATATGCATTTTGTTTTTCTGTGTTTTCACTACTTATATGTCAGTTTGCCTGCAGCAACTAATGTTTAAAGAAAGGTAAGGCTTTGAGTGCATATGTAGTAAATAAACTATTTTAATATATGTATCTTTTATACGAAGTAGATTGAGTCACTTGATATAAAATAAATTGTTTAAAAAAATGTTCTTTCCAAAATATTTAAAATTATTATTTCTGTTTTAAGTGGGTTTGGAACCAGCACCTCTTTCTGTATCTGAAGAGCGACAACTTGCAATTCTGACAGAGCTACCTTTTGTAGTTCCTTTTGAAGAAAGAGTAAAGGTACCTAATTTCTAATTTAATATGCAATTTTGTTTTCAGTAAGTGTAAAAAGAGCACTTGGTGAAGTAGAAACTGGATGGATTCCTTGCAGAAGGAGCTGGCACTCTGCACTGTTTTTTCTGCAGTACTCATGCAGCAGCTGTACATCTGAAGTTACGGACTTCTGTCTTACCTTCCTGCTTATGTTGCCCTTAATCATACTTGTATTAAAGTTGGGAACATTTATTCTGAGCCAGCTGGGAGCAGTTTGCAGTGCCGGCTGATATGGCTCTACATGACTGCACCCTCTTGTGGTGGCCCAGCCCCGGCCGTAGTGTGTTGTACCGGCGTGCAGGGTCACAGCTGGGGACTCAGGAGCACTGTGGGGTTTGCTCCAGGTGACATTATTGATCTCCGTTTTAGGAAATTAACACCTACAGATTAAGTTCCTGCATTCATAGCTGAATAGCTGAACTTTAATGGAGTGTATAGCTTTAAACTTGCAAGATTCTTGGACTTGATTGATTGGATTTGCTTTTGAATATTTTTGTTTTTGAGATTTTATAGATGTAGTTGTTCCATTACCTGTTTCAGTTTGCATCATTAATGTTCTTAAAGCTTTTTTTTATGTTAAGCACATTTTTTTAAAAACTGGTTTAGTTTTCAATAATATCAATTATTTCAAAACTGCTTCCTAAATTGTCTTGGAAATGTTGCATTTCAAAACACCATCAAGGGAATGAAGAGTAATTCCATAGGGAAAGTCAGTCTTTATTTGTCAAAACACAGAGGCTGCTTTGGTAGAAAATGCGTGTTTTTTTCTCAGGCTTCTATGAAACAGTTGTTCCAGCAAAACATCTTATTACTTTATGGCAATCCCACACCAGGATTACAGGGAAATGATAGGAACTGATCTCAAGCAGGGATCTCTATATCATGACTTAGTGACTGCCTTCCAACCTCTGGAATTCATAAAGTTATGCTGAGATGCATACATGCTATGTTTTTGGAATTCATAAAGCCTTTTTTGGAATTGGAATTCATAGAACCTTAGGTGTTTTTATCACAAAAACTGAAGTAACAATAACATGAGAGCTTGGAGATAAGGATAAAGCTACAACTGAACTTCTATAGCTCAAAGAGGAGATCCTGTTACACTGTGTTTTGGAACAAGTGTGTATAGTCCTTTTTGTATAATAGTGGGAGTCAGCATTCCTTGGAGTCTCCCACTGCCTCTACAGAGCAAGTTGCAATAAGGGAAGAAAATACTACGACCATAATAAGTTGGTTTTTTTTTCCTTTTGGTCAGTTGCTGTCCATTGCTCTCTAGTTTAATATGGTGAGCTCAATGCTCCTTGTGTGTGGGGGTTGTTCCATATGCCCTTTCATTTTCTGACTTCCTCATGCCATTTTTACCTTGACTTAGCAGATAACAGATACTCTACCAAGCAATTGCAGTGTCAGTTCCATGGTAGGCTCTTCAGCTTTCTGGCCCCAGGGAGTGTTTTTCACTTCAGCTTTAAGGCACATTGGGGTGCACCTTTCAGTCTGTGGGAGGTAATCAATCCAATTTGTAGCAGTGCCTTGGTTCTCACCTCCTTGGGCCATATTTTGGTCAGCTTGCCTATGGTGATGCTACTTCCATGGTGTGTGTTTCAATCAGCATTGCTTGTTTTTCTCTATTTGTCTGAAGTCATTGCAGATGCTTCAGTTGTGCATTGGAGTTCTCATTTTCAGGACTAACATATCCATGAACATTGGTTGTGTAGGGAGTCAGAGTCAGTACCAAAATGAGTTTTTCTATGAGATGTAATACCAGGTGATTTTTTTCCATCTAGAGTTGGGTAACAAAAATTAATAAACTGTATCTAGGGCTGCTTCAGGAAGGAGAGTGGTGGTGAGCATATTCTCATGCTCTGTATATTAAAAAAGGTGCCTGTGACTATATGTCATGATGTTATAAAACTGTAGAAAATTTAGGCCAGAAGGGTCCTCTGGAGGTACTCTAGTCCACATCTTTCCTCACACAAGACTAACTTCAGACTTGGGTCAGCATGCACAAGGGCTTGTCCAGATGAGTTTTGACTATCTCCAGAAATGGAGATTTCACAAACTCTCATGTTACCTTTTCCAATACCTCATCACTCCTATTATGAACTTTTTTCTTTGTGTCCATCCCTTGTTTCTCTTTCTGCAGCTTAGGACTGTTTTCTCTTGTTTTCCTGCTGTGTACCTTAGGAAAGATTCCTCCTTTGTCCGTACTGTAATCTTGCTGGTTGGAAAGCATCTTCTCCACTAGCAACAGCTGCACAGATAAACATAACAGATTTGAGACCTTACTCTACCTTTGTTTGCTGTGGTCAGATTTCCTCTTTCATGGTAAATTTGTTGTTTTTAAAAATCCCTGCAGACTCTTACTTAATGTCCTTAATTAAAAAATGATCTGACACATTACTGGGAGATTATATCCCTTGGAAAACGTACTAGACTATTCATTGAATATGGGAATGATGGCAAGAGAGAATATAGTAAACCGTGGATAGAGGGAATATTATTATACATTAGGCAACCCCCTCCCATGCTACATCTTGGCATAGAAACACAGTGAGCTACAGTTACTCTTCAGGGGAACAGGTTTCCTGTTGTGAAGACTTGAAAATGGACAGTGTGAAATTCAATTTGTGCTTCACCTGGCATAATTGTTTTGAATTTTTTTGATGCTCTGGTTCTTTTTTTAAACATGGCAGTATGCATGATTTTAATATGAATTATTTGTTCACTGCTTATACAAGGGGAACTGGTACCTATTTTCTTATTACTGAGAATCTTCCTGACCATTGCAAACAGCAACAAAAAATTTAGTTACCATCATTCAGAATAACCTCTTTGTGTGTGAAATACTCATGGGACTTTTTCATTTGTTTTTGAATACTTTGCATTTCAGAACTCGGAAAGTTAGGGAGAGCAAACTGGAAGCACTGGCACAATGTCTGTAGATGTGCTTCTTTATGTAGAAAGAACTGAGGATGTTATCTTAGCAGAGAAAAGTTCTTTACATTTCTGTCCCACTCCTCCCCTTCCATGGGTCATGGCTCTGTATTAAGTTTCTGCAGCTCAATGAGAGAGAAGACAAATAACTTGAAAGTGAGTGCCAGAGGCAGCTCAAAGGACAGTAACAGTGAATAACCATCTCTCATTGAATATTTAGATCTACACAATGACATGATTGCTCTTCTCACTAATTTAAACAGATTTTTCAAAGACTGATCTATGCTGATAAACAAGAAGTTCAAGGAGATGGGCCATTTTTGGATGGAATTAATGTCACTATCAGAAGAAATTATATTTATGAAGATGCTTATGATAAACTTTCTCCTGAGAATGGTAGGTTTGCAGTTATGTTATCAGCTTGTTACAACACTTTATTGTTCTTACCATATATTTCCATATTTGCTTATTTGACTGGTATGCTGTAGGTGTATCAGCTCTGAGATGTGAAAGTTCTTAAAAGTTAAATTTCCTTGTTTTTACAGAAGTAATTCTCACCCATATTCTTTCTGATTATTGCAGTCTAAATGATCTGTTTACAATCTATTTTTATAGTGTTTTTCTTCCCATGTGCTCATCAAAGTAATTGTAATTTGTATATTTTTCTATATAATTCATATATATAGAATAATAGATATTATCTGCTTTGGTAATCTTTGCCAAGAAATACATGTGGACTGAACAGGATTTGCTTGGTACAGTGTGTCTGTTAATAATGCAGGGCTCTTTTAATGATGGGATGTAGTACTATAAATTTTACTACATTGAAGTTAATCACGTGTTTGTGTGAATCTGTGTGATCTTGCACTTAGAATATTTTAGATAAATACAATTTTCAAGGTATTCCTCGGTCTCTTAATATTTTGTAGGATTTTTTTTTCTTCCCCTACCCACTTCTTTTTTTGATGACTATTAAGACAATGTCTTTTCTACAAAGTTAGCATTTTGCAAACTGAATATTCCAAAATTCAAGCCAGTAATAGGAGTTTTGCTGCTGTTTACTAGGTCAGTTTTAATTCAGTTTTAATATATAGTTTGTGTGTGTAATTGCATGTGTTTTTATCCATACAAAACTGAAGCAGAAAATTGTATTTGATTTTGTCTCTCTCCTTTCCCTGCAGAACCTGACCTAAAAAAGCGTATTCGTGTTCACTTGCTTAATGCCCACGGTCTTGATGAAGCTGGTATTGATGGTGGTGGAATTTTCAGAGAATTTCTGAATGAACTCCTCAAATCAGGATTTAACCCTAACCAGGGGTTTTTTAAGACCACCAATGAGGGACTGCTTTACCCTAACCCTGCTGCACAGATGCTGGTTGGAGACTCGTATGCCCGACATTACTACTTCCTTGGGAGAATGCTTGGAAAGGTAAAACCAGTGTTCTGGAATACAAAGCTATAGCAGTACTGCAATTACTCTGTAATGTTTTTTTCTAATTAGGAGGAGTGGATGGGAAAAATAAAAGATTTTCCCAGACTTGAGAGACAGTAACTCTCAGATATTTGGTATGAACATTACTACTAAATTTCTGGTTGATTTAAATAAATTATATACTTGGGAAGTTCAGGAAATTTGTGTTATCCTGACTGCCAGTTGAGCAAAGTTTGCATATGTTTGCTTCTGTGGAAATCCTCATGCCTAATGTTAAGTTGATTGAAGTCACCATCTCTACTCTGCATATAGTGATTTTCAACCTGGAGCTTTTAGGAATATGACTGCAGTTTTCATTTCCATCATTTGGAATATGTGAAATGAATGTTTTCAACAGTTGCTAGTTGTATGAGGTATACAATTTTTGGTAGCATTTAAAATGTGCCATCTGCATCTACCATACTTAGGAGGCACATGCAGATTACTTTTCACATGTTCTGTTTGGTGTTTTGTACATTTTGCATATTTCTTGAGTTTTAGTTCTTGATAGTTCGGTGATATGTGAGTTCAAAGGCTAATAGATGCTTGTTGAGCTAGATGAAAAATGAAGGGAGAGGAACAAAGAAACCATTACAAACATTAATTACATTCAATTTTCTTTTATGGTCAGGTTTAATACTGAGGCTATTTCATTCTAAGCACTTGAAATAATTTTTATAAAGCTAATAATTGTGAAACAAAATTTGGAATACAAATTCCATTTCAGAAAAAAAAAAAAGTATTAACTGCTACTTAGCTGTCTAATACTGAAGGTATTTAAGATGTAAAAGTCCCATTTAACTGCCTGCAGTATTTTGGAGGCTAAAATCCTGCTGCTGCCTTGCAGTGAGGTTTGATGTGCAGTTGGATGTCTTTGTAGTGTAGCTGGAAGTGGTTTCAAGAGATGGTGTTGGCAAACAGTGACTTGTTGAACCAGTGCTGTGCTTGGGAGTTGCCAGTCAACTGATTTAGATCAAACTGCCTCTTTGTAAGCAAATACCCTGCTAATGCATCCCAGCTACTGAATATTCAAATTCCCTAAACAGTGAAATTACAATCGGCCATTTCAATAAATAATCTTGGAGTGATGTTCCCACTCCTGCTGGGAGATGGATTCACTACTAATACAACAGTTGGTAATTTTGTTTGATACTACATGTCCAAGCTTCACTTGGTTTCTACATGTATAGATTTTTGGAGTGGGAAAGCAAACATTTGTGGTATTGTTAAGGGGGTTACTTCACCACAAAAATGTTTTGTATATATCTTGGAAGGGCTCAACTGTCAGGGAAAGTTTGAAACATCATTAAAAAAATAGATTGTAATTTTGAGTCTTCAGTTTCCTGTGTCAAAACAACACATTGCCTTCTGTTTTTGTTTTTTTAAAATCAGAGAGTCCATTATTTAACATTTTGAAAGCATAAATTATTTTTGTATTTGCAGTATGTGTAGATAAGGTAAGAATTGACAGTGCTACTTAATAATTACCCTTGCCCAGGTGCACAGAAACCTTTTTAGTAGTGTGTTTAGTGACTTGATGAATTAAACAGAAAGATAAAGCACGACCATACTATTCAAAACCTGCTGGTATTGTGATCTTGGTTAGGTTATTGAATACCCACTCATCCGTTTTCAAAAATGTGTCCATTTTATGCTCTGCACAGGGTTATTTGTGAGCAATAGTGAATTATTAAAAGCCCCTTTGCAAACAAAGTAGATATAATGCAACGGAAGCAATCAGGCATCCACAGCAATTTCTTCCTTGTGGAAATCAGTGTGTAAAGAGTGCTGCCACCAAAAACTCTCACATAAGAAGCTTCAATGTTATCAGAAAACAAATACATTAAAATACAATAATTTATAGAAATTCTGTGTCTCTTAGTAACCACTTCATACTAATATCCAAATGCATTTAGCTTTCAGCACCAAGATGTTACACCTAATTCAGTTTTTCTTCTCATCAGGAAGTTTCTAACAGCTTGGCATCTTCTTTATTAATTGGTCAGTTCAGAAACAAAAACATCTTAAAATATAAAACATATCTTGAAAAATGGTATATCTGAAAATAGAAATAATTTTCATCCTGAATAAATTACTGACTTTTGGTATCTTCCTAGTTAATGAAGAAATGCCATAGCTTGTTTATGCAGCTTTTGTAGTCACTGGATGAGTAAAAGGTATTGTAGAAATAATACTGTGTGATCATGTAATTGCATATGTCATCTGAAATCATCCTTAAAAAAAACAGAAATGAGTTTGCTTAAACAGCAGCTACTCAAACACTTCCAAAGTTTACATTTCTCAACTGTCAGTGACTTCACTCTGAAATGTAAATATTACCTTAGCACTGGTGCCTTTTAAGCATTTTTCTTTCTCTTCCTTAGAAGGTAAGGCTCAGCTTGCCGTGCTCACCTTTGGTGAGTCTCCTACAGCCAGAGGGGTTAGAGACTTGAACCTCTCAGTGCTGCCCACTGGAAGCACAGCTGGGACTGAGTTCCAGGCTTTGCTTGAGAGCCAGGGGTGTCCTGGGCTGTCAGGAGTGTTCAGACAGAGGAGTTCTAACCCCAAATCCTCTTTGTTGTCCTCTCTGCAAAGTCTTCTCGTCCCAAGTGGTGTCCCAGAAGGATGGATGTGATCCTTTTTCTCTCTTGGTAGTTGTGGGCTGTGGGCAGGCTCCTGGTTTGGTTCCACTTCTTTCCACATGCAGTAGTTGTTGTTTTGGCTGCACTAAAAATCTCCCCACGTGCAGACTCTGCTGCTGCAGGTTTGGGGTGTAGTGGAATTGGCTCAGGAGAACACAAAAGGTGCTTTTTTGACAGGCTGCCAAGAAGCAACAAAGCAAGGAAACTTGAAGCAACACCTGAGAATATTAAATGAGGGTTTTCTCTGTGCTGATTCTTGAGTGGTCTGCTGCAAACCTGAAAAGAGGGAAACACTGGTTAACCATTCCAGCAGAAACAGTGTCCAGGTAGAAGAACAGTGACAGAAAATTAAAATCTGAACTTCACCATGTTCTGACCTAAACTCAGTCTGCTGTACAACATACTTCTCCATTTCCAGTTTACATTTGCATTTATTCAGTGATGTTACTGTGACAGATGTTGTGGAAAAAGACATTATTTACATTTGGAATTCTTTAACATCAAGCTTCTAATTCTTAGGATAATTTACTTAAATTTCATGAAGTATCAGCATTAGTTTAAGAATATGTCAGGAAATCCATAGATAGATTAGTATGATAGTTTTTATGGTTTCCTCTTCTTCCCTTTTGACATAAACCTGCTAGTTCTTGCATTTATTTTGTTTTACAGTGACTGTCTTTGCATGTTAAGCAGAGTGACTCTGACAGTAGAGATTTTTGTATAATACACTGTGTCTTTGAATTTACTGAATTCTTCCACCTCTCTTATTCCAGAATATTAAATAGCACTTGTGAGTCACACATTCATGTTGCTGAAGAACATCTATTTTTGCAATATAATATTAATTCCCCTTTTCTAAACAATAGAACCTGCAGTCCTTGGAAGACACTAAGGTTTTCTGAAAAGATTTGTTTTGCCAAAACCCCACTTCTGCCTTAAATGATTGGGAAAGCAATATGGAGAAGAAAATGTCTTTTGAGTTGTTTTGAACTGAGTCCTTCCTTTGTGGAACCAAGAAGTTTCATAGAAGAAGCAGCAAGGATTGAGAAAAACTAATGTGTTCATTTTAAATTTTAGCATTATGTTGATGGTCACTCTAGGTTTTGTTCTTTGATCATTAATATTTAATGGTAGATAGGAGGTTCAGTAATTTGCATGGACTTGTGGATATTATATTGATGAAAGTTGAAGTTGTTTATTTTCCTATGAGTTTTCGTAGTTTACTGATTTAAGATCTAACAGAAGACTGTTCTTTGCACACATCTAAATGTTATTTTATATATATATATATATATAATTGAAGAAAGGAGTTGCAAAATAAGTCCTTGGGTAAAATGAAGCTTTAGAAGAGTAACAGTAGATCAGATACATGTTTTATTACACTACAAGTAAATGTGTGACCTAGTTATTGATTAGATTTTTTTTCTGTATATTGGAGAGTGTGCCTTATGGTTACTGCTTGTAACTTTGAATGTTGAGCCTGTCTGGAAAGTCCAATTCTAAGATGATGCCTGTAGAATCCATTCTGCAGAAAAACTGGAGTAGTTCTTAATCATTCTCAGGCCTTATCTAAGAAATATTGATGCAGGGGAATCTTTCCACTGCAAGATCTGCATCATCCTAAACTCCTAAATTACAAATAAGCTGCATGTATGGAGTTAAAACATTCAAGGAGATGTTTCTGATAACGTATTTGAGTGCCATTCATGCACCAAAAGCTTGTGGAAAGAAAGCAAAGCAAGAAAACTACAGTGAGAACTGACTTTCATGTACTTGATTGTTTGGTGTCAAGCATTGCACTGCCACTCTGACTGTTGGAGGCTGGTGGTTTTTTCCTTCTGCTTTTTAGGCTGCCCTTTCCCTTTTCTTATTGTTCACTTAATTAGACCCTCTTTGGCTTAATTTCAATCAGTACACCCTTAATTAGTTTGTGCTGCCCCACAATACTCCTAGTACCTGGAGTGGTAGGTATGGAATTGGTGACACTGATGCAAAGAGGAGGTAATTGATATAAACTCTTGGTTTTATTAATTTCAGTTACCTCTCACATGATTTTGTAGATTCAGCATTTTGCTTAAGAGCAAGTCAGCTGATAATCATTTGTCTCAGAAGATCCTGAATCATCTGGTATGGAATCAAAGCAGGAATTTACTATGGAAAGTAGCGTGGTCCTTTAATGATAAACTTAAGAGTGCAGAAGCACAATCCTAAGAGAGCAGAATTGATACCTTATGGAAGTTATTTCATGATTTATGAATGCAGATGTAAACTAATTTGAATTTATTTTCTGACACAGTTCTTCAGCTTGACAATTCCTTTGTGTACTGGTGCATTTAACAAAACCAATTATCTTTTGATTACAAATAGCTCTGTTAGTAGTAACCTTGTAAATATATGTCTAATGCTAAAAGACTACTGAAATGTGGTATTTTAACTCTAAATCTTTAGAGAGGAAAAGTGTTTATTGATGGATTGTGATATTTATTGGGTCATAATGTATTTAAATTTTCTTTAATGCATATGTTAGTGATTGTTTACCGTGATAAAGTGCATAGAGGTCTCTGCAAGGAGTTCTGCATGGAAAGAATTACCTCATGTCAGTGGTCACTCCTCAATTAAAAGTTCCATTAGCAGATGATTCCTGCTTCTGGTTTGTGTACTGATTGCATTTTATTGCCTCTAAATCAGGTTCCTAGACAGGGAATAAATAAACAGTTAGAGTGTGTGGTAATGGTATCCTGATCTTTTTTCACAGTTGGGAACACCTACATCCATTTCAGTCAGTTAGGTTTGGAATATTTACTGAAATTCTTAAATTGGTTTGACCTTTAAAAATTACTGGTTTCACTGCTATTAAAATACAGATTTATCTTAGAAGCATATCCAGAGGTTAGTTATATAGTATTAAGTGTTTCAGTATGTCAGAAGATTAAGCTTAAATAAGGAGAAGTTTTCCTTTTATCTTCAAGTTCTTCCTAAATTATGTTTAAATTTGAGACAAGAAAAATCTATTAAGCCTTTACTGGAACTTCAGTAATGAATGATAACTATCAGTTATCCAGTGCATCCACAGGTATCCATAGTGCTTTCCTCTCTCATCCCTCAAACCTCCCAAATGACATTGATAGCAATTTATATCATATTTATGGCATAAGTTACAGAGATAACTCTTCCTATTAAATGAGAAAGAAAGTATCAAGCTGATGAAATGGTAGTTTTCTGCATGTGCTGAAGCACTCTATTTTAGTAATAAACATTACTGAAGCATTTCTGAAGCACTCTGTTTTAGTAATAAACATTAATGTAATTAAAGACATCCTAAATTCCCAGAATAAAAATACTGCCATGACTTTTAAATTAAAAATTAACTCAAGGTCATTACAGTTGATAGGATCCAATGAAGTCTTTGGGAATGGTTCCTTACATTTTCCTGGTCCTGTGTTCGGGATTTAGGAGTTTGGTCTGTGCTGCCACACCCGTGCCATCCATTTCAGGGATTTGCACCAACTGGAGCAGCTGTGACAGGCAGATCTCAAATCTCTGGAACTTCTATAAACTTGTACTTACTGACCTTCAAATTCCCACTGAGTGGGAAATCTGAAGTGCAACCAGTTTTCAAAAGGCTTTTTCTCAAAAAAACAGTAACAATAATTTTAAAATGTAATGATATTGATACTGCTGCAAGGGCTGTTAAAGCTCGCAGAAGCCTCATTACAGGCATCAAGCTGTGGAATTTTGGACTCCTGTTCTTTTAAAAGACAGAACAAAGGTGAGCTATGAATTTTCACAGTAATACAGGGAAGATAATGCACCAGATTTTCCATTACTATGGTGATACAAATGCATCTAGACATCTGCTACTGCTCAGAGGCTTGGAAACAGTGGCATAGAGCTCCAGGGTAACAGGACACATTGCATTGAGACACACATCTGGGAAAAATAATTTTATTTTACCGTATTGGCATTAGAAACAAATATCATTTGGGGTTTGCTCACTTTTGAGCACATTACTAAGCACATCTTTAAGAAATTATTTTATGTAGAGATTACTAAATACTAGCTCTAAAAATGCTGCAAAATATGAGTACAGGTTGATTTTAATGTAAATTCTTAGTTTAATCTTTTTCATTAGGATTGAAAAGTCTCTGCTGCCCCCAAAAGCTTTGTGAGTGTGATGAAATATTTCTAGGATATAAATAATAAGATAGAAGGAAGTTCTAATGGTTTTGCTATTTTTCGATCATTTTTATTAATGGTTCTGTACAGCTTTGAAGATCTATTGCACTCTGTAAGTGCTAAGTATTATTTAATAGTAACTGTTTAAAATTACTGAAATAGAAAGGGTTATGGTCTTGAGGACTGATTATGGAAGTAACTGAATTCAAGTCCAGTCATTTACTGCCTTATCCCAAAAGCTGTGCATCTTTGTACGGATATGACTTTAGCATTGTTTATGCTTCAAAATGCAGTTCTGGGTTGTGAAGGATTAATGGGAAGTAGCAGCATTGACTGATGATTTTTCTTAAGAAAGATTTTAGTTGAAATAATTAATGAGAATTAGTTGTAGACCTGAAAGTGTAAGTAAAGGCACTAAAGCTGCCTTACAGGGAGGGAGGTTTAATTAATTCATCTATGAATTTGTTTATGCAATTTGTTGAACCTTATTCAGCACGTTGTAGTGCTCATGTAACCTCTGCTGTGTGTAGCTAATCTGACTGAAATTACACCAGCTTACATTTTGTCCAAATTTAAAATATGGTGTGGAATCTACTCTTTCTGAGGAGCAGTTCCCCAATTTTGGGGTCATACCTGAGCTATACCTTGTGTGACTATGGAGTACTTAAATGGTATTGTGATAGTTACCATCTGTAGTCCCTGTCAGGCACTATTGTTATTTTGTTGGAAGAAAAATCCTCCTTGTCCAGAGAACTGTCACCCTTCTCTTTTTGCCACCATGTACAGCTGTCCTTCAGCCCAGATCCTTCTTCCATGATATATTACAGATACTAATTGCATGCCTGTGTTATGAAGGGTGCTTGCTTTAAAGAACTGTTTCTTGTTCCTCCATGTCACAGATGTGTAGTGAGTGCATTCAGTATATTTGTGTCTGAAGATCATATTTTTCATCACTTCAAATGCCCACATTGTGATCTGTGTCACTGAACTGAGTCAAGGCCAGTCCTTGTAACAATCAGTTACTGTGGAACTACACTGTAATCACAGGTAGCTGAGGTTATTTAAAAGAGGAACAACAGACTTCAGACTGCATGTGAAGTGAAAACTTAGTATCCACAGTAGGCTTTCTGTTACTTTGTGGTTTTTAATATTCTGGTTTGTTGTGCAGGCATTCTCACAAAGGGGGAGACAGGTGGATGAAGTTCCTTTCACTGTGAATACTGCTTTTTCCATAGTGAAATAATTTCTCTTGGCCTTTTAACCAGGAAAAAACCCCTTATTTTAACCGACTCTTCAGAAAATAGAAAAGGCTTGACATAATTAGAACACTGGGTTGGAGGGTACTAAAAATAATTTGTTACTGAAATAATTTTTTTTTTTGTTTAGTCATTTCACAACCTTTTAAATTCCTTTTTTTTTTTTTTTTTTTTTGACATCTGTAGATGTCAGCTTTTAACTAAAGAGCATCCCTAATCTACATGAGTTTGAAAGAGTGCTGGGAAATCCAGGTTGGCCTTTTCAGCAGACATTACCTTTTAGCTGCCACTGTCTCTGCCTCAGACCAGTCTCTTACCCCAGGCTTGTACCTGCAAATTGCCCTTCAGTCCAGTTGGAGTGCTAATATCCCAGCCTTTCAGGGAGGCAGAGCTCTGTAGGATGGGTTGAGATTGTTGGTGTTGACCCCACGTCCGAGTGTTAGGAGCTGGAAGTCTGATGCCATCCATGGCCACCAGTTGCTCCTTTCATGACCTCCCATCTGGACTCTGCCTTCCATAGGCCCTGCTGCAGGTTATGGGCTGCAGGGCAGAGACAGTGGGGTCAGGGGCTCAGATGAGAAACTGGGAATGGGAACTGTCAGAGCTCATCACAGAAAGGCATCAGTCCCATCGGTGATTCCTGCAGAATGAGAGGAAACTTGGCAAAAGGGTGAGAGTACTTGAAGTTTTAAACATTAGTTTTAGAATACACATTGGTTAAATTGCTGGCTTTGAGCTCCTGAAGCAGTGTATGAACAGGAAGCTCTGATTTAGCCAAACAGAAATAGACATCACTGTCCAAGAGCAAGTTTCTGCCATCAGTGTTGTTGCTCATTGGCTGTGAAAGGAAGAAAGAGGACAAGATCTGTGTGGAGAGAATGACCATATATTGTACTAAAGGACTATGTAAGTATATTCTAATGATGCAGCTTCACACTGCAGCTGATTCATCTGGCAGCTGCTTTCCTCTGGTAGAGGTGGTCACCATTCCATTGGCTGTTGCTGATGCTGGGCTCCTGCCTCGTTGATGTTGCAGAAAGCCAGTTCAGAGAGTTCAGACAGGCAAAAAACTAAGCTTGTAGCAGGGTAACTTAGAGCTTCCCAAGGCAGATCAGTGTGGAAAAACAAGGAAGGAGGGAAGTCTTCCTCTTGGCCATTAGATTAGCTTTAGTGAGAAAAATCCTCATCAGGGTGCGCTTCCACGGGCAGCTGGCAGCTTGAAGGTTGTGCTCCTGGTGAAAACAAATTGTTCTGCTGTTCCCACCCTGTTTCAGCCATGGCTGCGAGCTGGATCTTACTCTAATTTAGAAGAAACTTCAGTGTCCCTATTGTGGCCACCAACATACAACCCACCCTGCAAACCCCAAATCCAACAGCCCAAAAAAAGCACAGCATAAATAATCTGCGAGTTTTGATGCTTATTCAGGTTGTAATGACCCTGTAGCCTCTACTGTATAACTGCTCTGCTTGCAGACAAACCCAGGGGAATCAGCAGCTGATGATTTTGTTGCCCTGGCAGGATTGTGTGGAATCACATTTTTTAGCAAGAATAGGTGGTTTGATCAGTTGATGCTGACTGAGAAACAGAAAAGTTAGATGGAATCCAGAAAATAAACTTTCAGTTTATTTACTCATATTGTACACAGCAGTTGTCAGCATCTCTGCACAGTGCTCAGGCTGTAATGGTGGCCTGCACCTCTTTGAAACAAAACCAAAGTTCATCATGACTTTATTCACCAGAGTTTTAGTGCATTTTGTATTAACCTTTATTAGGATAGCTTGACTTTCAAACAAATTAAAACACTACTGTTTGTCTTCTTTCCAAAAATACTTTATTTTGAATATTGCAATCACTTAGCTAAGAGAGGGAGTAATTAAAGTTATTCTCAAGTTGCACAATTTAGTTTATTTAAAAATGCTTTATATAGTTTTTAGATGAAGTTATAAATGTTCACTTTGGAACTACCTGAAGATTAATAGTGATGCATTTGAAATGCATTATTTTTTTATTGATTCTTAATGTAGTAAATTACTGAAGTTATTTGGCAGCAAACAGAAATAGCCAGTGATGTTGTTCACATTTATTTTCCTGATAGCATCACAATTTGCATTAATTGCATTGCAGCTGCACTCACTTATATTAAAAAGCTTCTACCATAATTAATCCTTTTTATTTCAAATCATTTTGGCACAATTTCTAGCAATAAACACTCATAAAAGACAGACACTTGAAAAATAACATACAAGTTTCTTCAATATACCTATTGCTGTTTTTTTCCTGACAAGGAATTATTGATAGGCTTCTAGGATCAAGTGTTGCAAGTGGTGAAGACTTAAGACCAGTTTGAAAAATGCTAAGTGGATTATTTTGCATAAAAAATAGACAGGTTTTGAATTTGTGTAATTAACCTGTGTTTAGAAAATACCTTGATTTATGTCTACATTTGTATTTCAGTTGCATGCATTATGGAAATTTAATTTATAATCCATTTAGCTGATGTGATCATAGTTTTTAGTGCTATCATTTATTAGTCCTTGTATATTGAATGCTCTAAAGGCTTAAACCTGCCTTGTGTAAAAAATTACACCTCTGCATTTACATTTTATGAGTCACAGATGGAATTCCATTTTAAATTCGGGTAGCTTTGATATATTTAAGGAATTACAATAGCTTTATTGTTACTAATGCAGGAACAGCAAACACTGACCTTACACATTGCAAATTAATGATTTATCCCTCTAGTTTGCTTTTAAAGTCAGCTATACAAATGAGGATTTTGACTTCTACACCTTGAATAAATCATACAGCTCTAAATATAATGCACCCTTTGGCTTTGAACTCGTTATTCTCAGGTTTTTTTTGCAAGGTCTAACTCACCTCATAGAAAAATGTTCTTTCAGAAGTTTAAGGAATTGTATATATTTTTCTTAAAGTCTTTGTTGGAATATCATTGAGTGATTAGAGCTACATCTATTCATCTTTTTTCAGTTGTGTTTTTTTTTTCCCCTCAGTGGGATTCCTTTTCTAAGTTTGCAGCAGATTATGGAGGAATCAGGTAACACCAAAACTCTGCTCTTGGAGAGTTAAAAGGGAGCAAACAATGATGTTACAATGATGTTACGTTGGTGATGCCTTGTCTGATCAGTCTGGCAGTGATATTAATGTTCTGGTTGCCATTGGCAGAGATGCTGGTGGGGCAAACAGAGCGGACAGTGAGAGAGGCAGCAGGGGCCAGGAATGGGTCTTTTTACAGCAGTGGTCCTTTATTCAGAATAGCCCTGAAGGGTGCACCTCTCCTTCTTCTGAGAAGCTACTATAAGTACTTTTTTCTTCCAAGCAAGCATTTGTTACTGACTTCATAAAAAACAATGCAAAGATACTTTGCGTTATGTGGAAATGTGCACATACAGTAGATGAACCTAGAATGGTGTTGCTGGAGTTGGAAAATTCTTGGGGATAATTTGAGGTTGCAGTCAAAAGATTTGCATCAGGTACATGTTTGGTTCATTAATTTTTTGACATCTGTAGCAGGGTCAGGCACAGAAAGGATTGGACCTGTGACACAGTCAGAGCTGGTAAACTCTTGGCTTGGAAACGAGGATGTTTTGACTGTGGCATTAGAGCAGTGGAATTCACCAAACGTGCAGCCATGAATCTCTGTAACATGCACCAGATAGTTTTTATTAGTTTAAAATATACTGAAGAATATACAGAGTTATTTTAAGGGGATGAGGGGAATGACAGTTCTACATGTAGTGATTGATATGAATGGAATAATACTTGTATGGTGCTAATGGAAGTAGAAGTGTAAACTTATTTTGTGAGACACTCTTGATGCAGTTGAATTGTCCTTTAGCAAACTTTGTTTTTCCTGAAAATAAATGCAGTCTGGATAAGAAGAGTAATGACAGATAATTTGGGACCTTGGTATTTCACAAGAATATTCACATTTCAAATTTTGGATGAATATTCTTAAATTTATGTAATATTTGAGCAACTTCCATGCCATAAGAACCTCCTGAGGCACCAAATTAAGACAGAATTACTCAGAAGTTGAGAAACAAACAATAACCTTCTGAACTCCTGCATGTACAAACAATAAAATCTAATGTGCTTTTTAATTGCTTTCTTTTTCAGGCTCTTTATGAAAATATGCTGGTGGAGCTGCCCTTTGCTAGTTTTTTCCTTTCAAAATTATTAGGAACAAGTGCTGATGTTGACATTCATCATTTAGCTTCATTAGACCCAGAAATGTACAAAAATTTGCTTTTTCTAAAGAGCTATGAAGGGGATGTGGAAGAACTTGGACTAAACTTCACCGTGGTAAATAATGACCTTGGGGAAGCGCAGGTAAGAATGGCTTTGAGGTTTTTTTTTTCTTTAATCTATGACTGATGAATCTTTACTATCCCTACTTACTAGTTTTTTAATTTAAATGTGATGGGAAACTGTTAAAGGTGCTGTGAGGCATCAGTTGGGATTCTCACTCAGTATTTGGAGTAGAGAGTAACTAACATGTGTATTAAAAAAAAACAAACCTTAAAGGTCTGATCTTTTAAGGAGTGAACTGCAGTGATTATTTTTTAACAGTTATACATATAAAGTTCTGTTGCTTGAGAATGTTTCTTGAAAAAAAGTTGTTTCTTCAATTGCACTTGTAATAATAGCAAAATTTAGATTTATGTGTAAATTACAGAAGTACTGCCTAGTTTTAGAGTTGCAGTTAGCAGTTAGAGAGGTTTTAAATAATAATGATAGTAAAGACCCTTTATTGTGAGATAAGCACTGTCTCCTTTATCTGTAATTTTTGAAGTATGAGAGCCTGAAGTTTGATCAACCTGAATTTTTTTTTATTACCTCCCACTCTTTTTTTTTAAGGGTTGAGATACCAGATTAGTCAGAGGGGATGAATGGTGTTAATGCTTCTGAAAAGCAGTTACTTAGGTCTTTAAGTCTGAGTTTTTAATGCAGTTGCACCATATAATTTGATTACAGCTTTTATTTGCTCTCTTGTGTCTACTAAAGATCACTCACAGTAGAAAATAAACGTCACTAGAGCTCTAAAAACCTGCCTTAGTGTGCTATTGCAGGTAACCTCCTAGGTAAAGTCTTTTGTGATACTTCCTCTTTTGATTTTGAGGATTTAAAATTTACACTTGATTATGGCATATAATTGGATGAAAAAAGTAGACCTGACCACATTGTGATGAGCAGCAGCATCTGAATTCAGCCTCCTAGCATGAGGAAGAAACAGAGACTCCAGGATGGGGTGAGCAGTGCTCTGGCTTTGCTCTCAGGGAGGCCAGGACTGTGCACATCTCCAGTGCAGCAGCACCAGGGAGATGCAGTAACCTGTCCTGGAAATTGGGAGCTTGAATTCTCTGAGGCTGCTTAAGTCATGGCAAGTTTGCTGGCCAAAACTTCTGCTTGAATGGTGTCAGGCTTGGATTTTATCTAACACTTCTGTCATCAGTTTCCTGTCATTATGGAAGATCCTAAAAGCTGGATTGGATTAAATTTTAAAATAGTACCCTCAGATTCGGGATTCCTAAAGCACACTAAAGGGGAGAGGCAACAGTTGCCTGATATAAGTAACATTTAATATTAAACACATGCCATATGTCATTTTCCTCCCTGGATTATAATCCCTGTATGAAAACATCTGACCTCCACTGTCTTCAGAAAAACACTCAAAAACTTGAGATAAAGATGTGATACAGCTGTACCCAAAAAGCACATTCTTAGAGTGCTCTGTGTGGCTGGTACTGAACTGAGCACCCAGAGGTTGGGTTCTAGGGAACAAAGCACACCAAATGGCAGTTTCCAGTATTACCTGGGATTTTTAACACTGGGAGGAAGGTCTGAATTCTAAAACTATTTAATTCTGCTTAAAGTAATGGTTTTGTTGGTCACAGCTAACACAAATCCAGTTTAGTATCTAACTAAAATGAGGGCTGTGGCTGCTATTTTCAAGACTTATGATTTGTAGTTGTTTGGCATAACTTTAAAAGGAAGATTTAATATATTAGTGAGTTACTGAGTAACAAGGTGAAATGTAAGTTAAATATTCTGATGCTGGTTTGCTGTGTTTATACTTGAAGAGAGAACATTTTACTGACAAAGTATGAGCCATCTTTTTATGAGGTTCACTGCCTGGTGTAGTTGAACAGAACCCATTGGTTCTTGTCACTGTCTTCTGCCTTCAATGCAGCAAGTCTCTTTTTATGCTTCATTTCATTACCTTAATAAACCTCATATGGATAAATACATTTTATCTGCTGTTTGACTTGTAACCATTGCATACTAATTGATTGTGCCAAGGTAAGGCTAGTTCACTTTGGGATAAGAGCTTAATTTGCACTCCTTGTGTTGAATGTACATTATATGTAGTTTTCAGCTAAACAGCCACTTTAGTGTTTAATAAATTAGAGCCCAATAAATGCATCATAAATCTATCATTGTAAATAGCTCTGCTCATGACAGTGTCCATCCACCAATTGTGACACAAAAGCATTATCTGCAATGAAAGACACATTCAAAAGAGGCTCTATTGCCTCTGTCAGTAGTAGAAGGTAGAAATTCTATTATCAGTGTATTGATTCCAATCCTGTAATGTGCTTTTAGACCCCATTAAACTATTGTCAAAGTGCATTCACCAGAAGTTGAAAAAGGTACTTAATAATTTGCACATTAGACCTGCTAATTAGGGGAGCTATGCCATCAACCTTATCTTCCAGCCCCAAATAGCTTTTGATAAAGATCTATCTAATGCAGTGATACCAGCCTACATTTCAGCTATTGGGTCTCCTGCAGAAAATGGTGGCCAGTAGCAAAGTCTCAGAGGAGGTCAGCCTGTGGTTACAGGTCTGTATATTGATTTAGTTTTTCCTTTTATCTTGTAGATGAGATGGTTATGAAAGGTGTATAAGAATCAGGGTAGCAAATTCAAGGAAATACCTTCTCTTCTCAAACCTTCCTCGCTCCCCTTCTTTCAGTGAGGAGGGCAAGTTCTGTGGCTGCCCAGGGCAAGAGGGAGATCTAAATACTCATTCCTCTTCCTTCAGAAATGCTGGCTGCTGTACTCAGAAACTCTGCTTGAGAATATCTGTCTCAAACACTGATACTTGAGAGTACATGGATCACAAGTTGCGTGTGATCAGAAGATTCTATAGAGTGTAAAAGTACAAATCCACAGAGAAGCACTACGATATATATGGCAGCAGTTTCTGTGAAATCCATATCATACAGAACTTGGTTTTGGGACACCTTGGGCTTTTTAAACAGGTGTGAATGCCATTGCTGTCACTGAAAATGTGCTGACTCACCAAAGGGGAATTCTTTGCTTTTAAATTTCTTTGGGGGATAATTTTGAAGCCTTAAAAAGAGTTTTGAAAGTTTCTGTCTTGACAGCCTCTTTACTAGGATGCAGTGGCTTAGATGGATGATTTTAGAAGCTTTCCAGCAGCACAGTAATGAAGCTGAGGCTGAGCCTTCTCAGGCAGACTCGTACTACTTACAGAAAATGCATTCTTAGGCATTCAAATGCAATCTCCTACCTGGAACTCCTGCATGAACATCTGGTAGGCGGATGACAGGGAAAGGACAACAAACTTTATTGACTTCTTTTCAGAATGGGGGAAAACTGTAGGGGTGATGTGAACAAAAGTGAGCAGAGCCCAAGAGAAAAGATAAAAGATTCTCATCTTGTAGGAATTCTTGAATATCTATAAGAGCTTTATGAAATTGCACTGGAGGTTCTGTGATTCTCTGAAGAGATAACATGTCTTATGTCTTCATACAGGACTTCTCTCCCCTTTTGGTATTTCCCCTTCATTTTGAAGATGCACTTTGTGAGTAGGGAATCAAATTTGTCTGAATGATCTGAATACTTTCCTAAATTATATCTATGGTTTGATTGCCTTAAGTACATGCGATTTTGATTACAAACCAAGTTAAAATGTTTTTTGTTTGTCTGTTTAAACTTAGATCTGCAGAATAGAAAGAGATGGCACAGGGCCGTGGTTTCCTCGTCTGGCCATCCTGGGAAACCTGGGTTATTGTCTTGCCCCATCTAGTGGCCAAGACTGGACAGATAAAATAAAAATAAAGCTGATAAAGTGTTTAAGATCTATTAAGATGTGCTATGGCCTTTATGAAAAGGAACTCTTCAACAATCATTCCTGACTTTTAGAATTAAGTGGGAATTCTACTATAGTTCCTTTAATGCCATGAAAACACTGGGTGCATCTACCTTTACTTTAATGTTTACCAAGTGTTACTGGTTTCTGTTTTACATCCTTCTTAGTGTTTTTGGAATAATATATTTGTTATTTGTGTTCTGTTACCCCTTTTGTTCTGATCTTGGATGATCCTTTAACACAGCAGTGGTGAAATTAAACTCACACTGACAAACTCTGAAAATGGATAATTAGGTCTCTGGAAAACCCCAGGAAATGCCCTTGAGTGCTGTGCCTGTACTTGTGGCAGTGCAGAGCTCTGGGAAGGAAGGGGAGCTACAGAAATGTTGCTGCATCAGAAATCAAGATTTGCTACTTAAAAATATAAAAATGAAAGGAATAATAAGATTTAGAAAAAACCAAAACAAAACAACTTTGTCCTGTTTTCTAAAAATAGCAGTCAGAAAGAGTGCAACACTTTTTTTTTTTTTTTCTTTGTTTTGAAGGAAGAACTTTATGGGGAGAGAGTAGCTTTTTATTATGGAATGAATACAGCTTTCCTGACATCCCTAGAGTACTGTGGAGCCAGTGCTCTTACAATACAAATGTAAATTAATCTGTGTCCTGATTTCTGTTTGCTGGCCTGCAGGGAAAGTCAGACATTATACTTCACCTAGTGCTGGGATGAACCTTAAAATACAGAAGTTTTCTAGAACACCCTGCCAGTAGTTCCCTTTGGCTATTTTAGGAAGGAGGTCAGTTCAAGCATCTTTTAGTGTAAATACTCAGCTCACAGAAATTGTTGTGTGCACATGGAGTGATACCTGTTAGTGTATTGTTGGTGTCTGTATTCTTAAGAGATGCTTGATGAGTTAGGTGATACAAATACGCTTTAATGCATTTTAATATGACCTAATTCAGTGTGTCCATACCTCAGAGAGAGGGATTGTATTAAATGGTGTCAAAAACCCAAGGGATTC
Organism: Pyrgilauda ruficollis; assembly: GCF_017590135.1. Classification (NCBI taxonomy): domain Eukaryota; kingdom Metazoa; phylum Chordata; class Aves; order Passeriformes; family Passeridae; genus Pyrgilauda; species Pyrgilauda ruficollis. The sequence continues at coordinate 6,577,447 of NW_024510321.1, forward strand.
TGCAAAACAAGTAGAGAAGGTTTTTAAGTGGGCAGATAGTGAAGTGTTGGTAATATTGAGGTCACAACACTGATCTGTCATGTGGAATGCCGCTGGTTGCTCTGATCTTGTAAAGCTAAAGAGGACAAGAATTTAAGAAGAGAAAGCTTTCTGGTCTTGTTAGGCTTTGTAAAAGGTATTTTATAGGAGGAAGTTGAAAAAACTGTCTTTACTTCCATGTAAAAGTTTCTGGGAAGATTAAGTTGCTGCCCTTAAGTAATACATCATGGATATATTTGAGGAGCAAGGAAGGAGCTGATTAAGCTCTTCAACACTGAAATAAGTACAGTAAGTATGAACAAACTTTACCTGTTGGATTTGAAGTGAAAATTAGAATGTTTCTTGCCAATAATTGGATTCATCTGATGATTAACTGTTCAGTGACAGTAGTAAAATTACTACAGTGGGTGAAACACAGAGAGCTCAGCAGTGCAGGGACCCCTTCTCATCAGCTGTTTCCACTATGGTATGGGACATGTCCCACACTTCTGTTAATACTCCATGTGGATTTTACCAGTAAAAATACCCTCACCCTCAGGCCAGCCAGTGGCCCCAGCACTGGCCTGTGCCCTCTGGAAACCGTCCCTGGCTGTGTCCCAGGCCAGGTGCTGCCATGGGTGGATCCCAGAGAGAGCCCTCCTGGCTCTTGTGTCCCTGGATCTTGGGGAAGGGAACAAGATAATATGTACAGGGTGTGAAATCGTGTCACTTACACTGACACCTTCCTTTTGCTTAATTCTTGCAGGAGTAGGGTTTAAGCATTATCAGTACCTGCACATAGACATGGTGGAATACTGATGAGTTTTTTTACTGTAGGAGCTAACAAAAGCCAGAAGCTTGCAGTTGAAGGATTAAAGTGGAAAGTAGGACATATTTTTAACACCTGTTGTAATTCAGGTTGTGGTAGCTTATCAAAGAAAGTGAAAGATAAACCATCACAGGATTGCACATCTCTAGAAATGTGCTGTAACTCATCTGTGGATTTATGGAGTTAAATACAGGAATCTCTAGACAGAATCCTCTGGCCTGTGTCGTCTGGGAGGTCAGAACTCATAGATCTTAATGGTTTCTTTTGCCTTAAAGAGCTATGAATCAAGAAAAAACCTGAATGCTCAAAAGCACTGTGACTTTTTAATCATACCATTTTGCACATTTTGCTTAGTACATGAACATTATTAGGTAGCATGTTAGAAAAGCAGCTATTCATGTGTTTAATTCTCTGTGCTCTAAATATGCTATTATTACCACATACTGAAGTGCGCTGTTGGTTTAAATTAAGAAATTGCTGACTCCAGAGTGTAGGAAAAAAACAACAGTTTTTGGAAGAGTTCAGAAGGTGATGGTATTTCGGCTTTTCAGTTTTTTTTTCATTCTTCTCTTTAAGTTCTAATAATACCTTCCAGTTGGGCTGCTGCTTAGCTAAATGAACCTCATGTAGTAAAGAGTAAAATATGTGAAGGCCTATAGTGTTCTAATTACAGCTGTCTTTGAACCTTGTTTATATCTTAATGCAAGTACAGTGTCTTTAGTTTTGGGGATTTTCTTTAAAGAGAGGTACCTTGGTGTACTTGAAGAGACAAAAGTTGAGCTTCCCAGTAGAAAAACAAAACATAGGGTTAATTTGTTTGATTGTTTTTTTTTACTTTCAGTGAATATACTGAGTATGTACAACAGTACATTTTCCACAGTATGAGTTATGAATGCTGAGCATTCTGCAAATCAGGCTTATGTCAGACATTGAATTTTGACTCAGCGGACATTGCTTTTACCATAATGTGACTCTGCAGAATTCACCAGCAGTTAGGGAGGAGCCCAGCCAGTCAAGCAGAGCATGCCTAATCCAGCTTTCTCATGATAAACCATGGGGCTGTGTGATGAGCTGCATTGGCAGCTGGAGGTCTGGGTCCACAGAGCATGCTCTTAGACATAACCAGAGAAAAGACCTGCCTTTGTAACTCCTCCTAATCTTCTGTCTTCCTTTGAGGTGAACATTCCCGAGTGTATTCTAGCCAACTTCAAACGGATACATCACTGACTAGAATGTTTTGCAGCCCCATTTCACACTTAGGGCACAGAAGTGCAGTTTCCCAGGTGATGAGAATGGCTGTGTTTGTAGGTGGTTGAGCTGAAGCCGGGTGGAAAGGACATTCCCGTCACCAGCGCCAACCGGATCGCGTACATCCACCTGGTGGCAGACTACAGGCTGAACAAACAGATCCGCCAGCACTGCCTGGCCTTCCGCCAGGGGCTGGCCAACGTGGTGAACCTCGAGTGGCTCCGCATGTTTGATCAGCAGGAAATACAGGTACTTGTGCTTAAAGCTGCACAAAACAACTGCTCTCAACAGAAATAATTGCTGATTTCTGCCTCTAATGTAACGCTCTAATTTCCTTTGCCGTTAGGTTCTGACTTCTGGTGCACAAGTTCCTATTAGTTTGGATGACCTCAAATCTTTCACAAACTATTCAGGTAAGCATATTTTACTAAGTAAAAAAATCTATTATAGTTGACTTGGGAATAACTGAACTTGCTTTTCATTCTACCTTTTAAGAAAAAGTTGCAGGGTCATTCTTGTTACCTTTGGCCAAATTCAGAAAATTGGCTAAAATTACAGCCCAGTTTTATGAAATGGTGGGGAATTGGTATACACAGTTTATTTTTTTTCACATGCTTAAATGCAAGTTTATAGCCAGATGAGTTGAGGGTGTTTCTTTTCTAAATTAAAATTAATCACTGATTGTGTCTGATTGTTCTGAAAATAAGTCTGCAAATTACTTTGGGATAGTAGTTTCTACTACCTCATTTAGATGCTTACCATTTCTCAGACAGTCTGAGGAGAGATCATATATTTTCCTTGTGAAAAATGCAAGGTACATTAATTCATTTGTCCCCTGCATTTATCATGAATGTAATCAAAAAGTAGCTACCAAATCATCAGTTCACATCTGGGCTTACCTCAGGGTAAGTGGATTCATTTGGTAGCATTCTGGGTCTTGCAGATTTTGCACACTCTTGGAGTGAAAGGTAATAATCTGAAGTTACTAGCTAAATACTAAACTAAATAAAATAAATTTAAAGTAGGCTTCAGTGAAGAAAACTGCATTTAAGAAGCTGAGGGATACAGTAGCCATAGGTAAGCAATGAAACTGAAATTGCAGTGATGACAGATCTGTAGGTACTGGAAGTTAGCAGTACAAGCCTGCTGGCTGTAATATATTCCCCAAACCTTCAAGACTGATGCTAGGTTTTCTGAGGAATTTATTTCTTACATAAAACTAGTCTAGCTGTAAATCATTTAAATCTCATTGCAGGTGGCTACACAGCAGACCATCCTGTAATTAAAATATTTTGGAGGGTTGTAGAAAGCTTCACTGATGAAGAGAAACGCAAACTACTCAAATTTGTAACGAGCTGTTCTCGACCACCTCTTCTGGGGTTTAAGGTATGTCCCCTGACTTCCTGGCAAGCTTTTAGAAATGCTGCAGATGTTGGTCCAGTTTTTCTTGTCTAGGGATCTACAATTTGAGAATACTTGTCCATGACTACAGAAACAGCTTCAGTGTTTGCATTTGCATGTATAATAAGTACAGTTTTAAAATATGTAATGAAGTGTTCTGTTGCTTTCTGTTTTAACTGTGAAATTTGATAAACCTGCAAATCACTGATTAGAGCACTTGCTGCATGTGGTGGAAGGTCCTTGCTGCCGTTTTATGTTGTGCAGAAGGAGAATTTTGCTACCAGTTTCAATAGGTTGAGTTAAGCCTAGTGTCTTCTAAGTCAGGCAAAAGAGAAGTTAGGATATAAAACCAGTTATTAAATCTGATTCTCTTAAATTAACCATTTGAAGCAGGACATGTATTTTCTTTTCTTCTAATTGCCATTTATCTGCTTGTAGCTCACAGCTCATTACCCTTAGCAGCAAAGTATTAGCTGCAGTCTCCAAATTGCTATTTACAGGGAAGCTTAAGTATCAAAATCTGCTGTATTGCTGATAAAACTAAAGAGAGGCCAAGGCAAGGTGAAGACATTTTGAAACTAAATTCTGAGGTTGTTCTACTTATGAATTTCAGTGGACTTCAAAATTTTGGCTAAGAACCAGCCATCACATCATTTCCTCTAAAATGTGGGAACATACAGTGCTGTGTGGTGGTGTTGCCATGTGGATAGATGGGCAGCATCCTCCATCTTCAGTGTCTGTAGTCTATAGCTCAGCTACACTCCTTTTATAGACATCTAGGATTGGAAGTGGTACTTTCAGTTGGTAATTGGTCTGACTGTTCTGTGTGTCAGCTTCAAGATGAAATGAGTCATGTCTCAGTCTCCCCAAAACATGCTAGCCAGATCCCTTTAACAGTAAAGAGTGTCCAGAGATATGGATATGGAGACAATGGACATGGCTGTTGAATCACATGAATCCTGTCTCAGGTATTTGTCTATTGATTTATGTGACTCCTTACTTAAAAGTCTGCAGGCTTTTCTCCTAAACCCCCAAGTCCCCCATGCAGATATCAGTGTACAGTACTTTAGCAGTGAAAAGGATTTTACAGGATAGCAGGAAGAGCAATTGGAAAACTCCAGGATGAGACCAAGATAGAACAGTGCACATCAGTCACATGAGGAAGGGAGAATTGGGAAACAGCTGGGGAAACAAGTAAGCAGTAGTTCCCATTTGTTGTCATCCTCTTTAATTACAAGGAGAGAGGAGGAAATGCAGATGTAGGTACCCAGCTTTGAGGTATCCGGTGTGACATTTGAAGAGATGGAGGAAGTGAATCAAAAGTCTAAAAATATTAGGGCTGACAGTGACACAATGGAAAGAAAAGCTAAATGTGGAAAGCTGCACTTTGTGTGTTCACTTGGGACATGGGCCACAAACTGCCTGTAGCAGACATGGCTAGGAAAAAATGGAAGCAAATTAGTCACCAGATGTTCAGCAAGAAAGCAGTAAGTTAAAAGATGAATTCACTGTACAAGGGGCTTGCATGCTCAGCCCCATGCAGCAGTGTTGGCAGAGGAAAGAGGAAAGGGCATTAGAGCCGCTCTGCTGGGCAGCTCTAGCGCAGCCTCGGCCGTGGTGGCTGCAGCAGGACCTGTGAACAGGGATTTACCCCCAAACCAGGGGCTTGCCAGGAAGTGTCTGCCAGGAAAGGCAGTAGGTGACTGGTATTGTCATCAGCAGGAATGTGTTGGTAGCCAAGACAGTGCATTGTTTGAAGCTTGGAAGGTGCAGAGTGTGAAGCCACAGGAGTGCTGAGTATTACCAGCCAAGTAAGCATGAGAACGTGTTTATGTTGGTGGGAGACATGAAGACAAACCATCTTCAAAATCTGTTTGCACTTTTAGTGTGTGTGCTGTATTTTTCTTAGAGAAGCACAATTTCTGGTTCTTGCTCTGAAGTTTTCTGTGTATTTCTGGTTCTCACTCTGAAGTTTTCTATGGATGCATTATATTGTGGGACCAGCATGTTTTCTGTAAGTCAATGCATGTTGATTTAAGATGAGGAAATATCTTGACGGTCATAGCTTATAGATAACATAGTCTAGCTTTGCATCATTTAAAAATGTTCAACTTTCATTGCCAGAGTCAGGTTCAGAATAACATTTACTAAAGCTAATTAAAGTTTAATAAGTTTAATAAATGTGATTGTTACAGATTTAAAAAAAAAATCATTAAAGTGTGGTTGAAAATTGTTAAGTTCCAATCAGGTCACATAATAAATTGATGATACTTTTCCCTTCCAAACTATTGCAGTTTCCCGCTGTACAGCATTTAATTATGCAACAAATGGTGCCCTTGGCATGACATTTCAATTTAGAACTCCATTTTTCCATTTTTAAAGCTAGAGTAGGGGAATTCAATTAGCATTTTGAAAGGAACACTAAAAATGCAACATTTTAGCCATGAAATACTTTTAAGGCCTCCATTTGAACAATAATTTAGCTTAGAATCTCATTGACCTTTTGCCTTTGAAGCTGGAATTTTTTTCCAGTTTCTAAAATCAGAACTTTTTAACCTCAGGCAAGCTGTTGATCAAATGAATACTGTCTTGCCAGCAAAAGCAGTGATTTGGAGGTAAAAAATAAATATATTTTTCACTATACTACTTTTTGCAAGACGATAAATGGGATATTAAACCAATTAAATACTACATACAAAATGGCTTTAAAGTGTGTTCTTCAGCTCAGTAGTTAACACATCAAAGAATAATCAGGGTTTGACAAGTTTTTATCGTTACAGACTCATTATGCACATTGATATGATATTTGTGTAGCACTGTAAATTTGTACCATAGACTGTATGAACAATAACAAGTCATTGTATTTTCCTTAGAATCACATAAATTGCTTTGTGTATTCCAAATGAGTGAATCTTGTTGGGACAAGGCAGAGGGAGGCACTGCACAATTCAAGAGTGGTTTTGGTGGTATGAGGAATGAAAGAAATACCACTTGAGTGTCATTGTGACAGGGTTTCATCTAGTGATTTACTTTGTAGAAATGTGTGCCAGCTGCTACAGGGTAATTTTGGCTTGTATACATTTTTTGATATGTGGTTGTTTTTTTGTTTTGGGTTGCATCTTTCAGGAGTTATATCCTGCATTTTGCATTCACAACGGAGGATCTGATTTAGACAGGCTGCCTACTGCCAGTACCTGCATGAACTTGCTGAAGCTTCCTGAGTTTTATGACGAGAACCTGATGCGAAGCAAGCTCCTCTACGCCATTGAATGTGCTGCTGGATTTGAACTCAGCTGAGTCCAACCCATGCTTATGTGGATGACCTGCAGAAGAACGAACCAGTGCCTACTCTATAAGCAGCACCCCTACCCAAGCAGTTTTAAGGGAATTCTGTCTACATTTCTGCAGCTCTTGTGTCTTACCAAATGCCCTCAAATAGGTTTCATTTCTAAACACGATTTCTTAGATAGCTTCCATTACTGAATATTGCGTTGACACTGCTTTATGACTCAAAACAATGAATGCTGTGTGCAGCGTGGCTGATTTCTGTGTTTGTGTGAAGAAAGAGCACATTTAAAGAACAGTGACATCTCAGTGAAATTAACCAAAGATGAAGCTTTGGCTTTGTGCTGTTCAAACATAATTTTGCAAACTGGCAATAAAGTTGTGTACTGTGCGGTGCGTTGGGATGAGACAGGGCTAACATCATGTAATGAATCTTTTAGAAGGAAGGCAAGCAGATGTTTGCAGATATCCCAGAACTGAGAGGATGGGAATGCTCGTTTCTGACAAGCTAACATTGTAACTTATATTGTAGAGTTGTTTACAAATCTTAGAGAGATGGGCAATCACCAACCATATGAAATTCAGCCAGGGCAAGTGCTGGGTTCTGCACCTGGGACAGGGCAGGCCTGGCTGTGTGGACAGATTGGGGAATGAGAGGCTGGAGAGCAGGTGTGGAAAAGGACCTGGGGGTCCTGGCATGTTGAACACGAGTCAGCAGTGCCCTGGCAGCCAGGAGGGCCAGCCCTGTCCTGGGGGCATCAGGCACAGCATGGCCAGCTGGGCAAGGGAGGGGATTGTTCCCTCTGCTGGGCACTGGGGCATCCTCACCTCGAGTGCTGGGGACAGTTTTTGGTGCCACAATATAAAGAAGACATGGAGCCATTAGAGAGCATCCAGAGGAGGCCATGAGGGTGGTGAAAGGCCTGGAGGGGAAACTGTGTGAGGAATGTCTGAGGTCCCTTGGTCTGTTCAGCCTGGACGAGACTGAGGGGGGATCTCACTGCAGTTACAACTCCTCGTGAAGGGAAGAGGAGAGGCAGGCACTGATCTGTGCTCTGTGGTGACAGTGATGAGACCTGAGGAAACAGCATGGAACTGGACTGGGGAAGGTTCCGTTTGGGTATCATGAAATGGTTTCTCACCCAGAGGGTGGCCGGGCTCTGGAACAGGCTCCCCAGGACTGGTCACAGCCCTGAGTCTGCCAGAGTTCAAGAAGCGCTTGAACAATGCTCCCAGACGCTTGTTGTGACTCTTGGGGTGTCCTGTGCAGGACCAGGAATTGGACTGCATGGATGATCCTGAGTGACCCCTTCCAACTCAGCATAGTCCATGATTCTATGACAGTTGTTGCAGAACTGATTTTGTTTCAGACTACCTTCCCTCAAGATGGTAGACACTGAGATGAAATGGGTGTAATATTCCATTTGTGCTTTCTGAAACACTTTGAAGAAAACGGATTTGCGTTAAGTTCAACCTTTGCTGCATCGTTATCAGTTGGACACTGTTCTGAATGGATGTGACTTTCCAGGTTTTCTCTGTCCTGTTTCTGTCTTTTGTGCCTGTACAGGTTTGTTGATTGGTTGGTTGGTTTTAAATGAATCAGTCTCCTATTGCATACAGTACATATAGAAATCACCACTTTGGAAAAATATACATGTAATAATTATTAAAGTTATTTGAACCAAAGTTATCAGGCTTTATCTTTTATATTTGAAGCCTGTGGTGTTCACATTCCTTTTCCCTATCATTTCTTTCCATCTTAAATGCCATATCTGTGCCGTAGACACTAAACAAATTAACTTTTTTTTTGTGATTAAACAGCTTTTATATCCATTTCCCTGCAGTATTTCTGCTGAGAAAAATAAGTGGGAATATGCTGCTTAATGTAATTTGATATCTGGGGAGAAAATTGCTCTCATGGAAGGAGCTGATCCTCTAATAGTAGGCACATCTTAGGGTTTCGTATGCAAACTCCAGTGAGTTTAGAAAAGGAATTATAGTTCAGACTGTAAGATTCATCAGTCCATCCCTCTGAACCTTACTTTTATATTTTAAATCATCAAAAATTACAATCAAATTTGTATTCATCTCTTATGCAAAAAAATATTTTGCTGTTACTGGAAACTCTGCTGGATTTCCTATTTAATAAGCAGTAACCAGCAATATCCTTTTAAATGTGGGGAAACTAAGTGGTTTTAAGATGTTTACTAGTAAACCATATAAAAATGTATAATTTCTTAATTTGGGTAATAAATGAAGTGTTAAAATACTATTTGTAGTCTTGATGTACAGAAATAAAATGATTGGTTTTCTTTTTGGTTTTGCTTTAGGCTTTTTATTTATGTTAAATGTTACATGCTCAACCTATTCTTTATCCCAAATTCTTTTCTTGTATATTTTTCTACATAAATTATGAAACTTGTAAAGAAGTCAAAGAGATCAGTAATAGTGAAACTGCCTCCTCCTAATTGCAAAACCTGAACACTTCTTTTAGATAGCGTTATTTATTTTAGAACCTAATGCTTTAAATATTTTGAAATTATTTTTCAATTCCATTATTTTGCTACATTGAGTAGTGTTGTATCTGTATTTTGTAAAATTAAATTTTTCTATTAAATATTTGTATTTTGAAGATTGTGTTGGAGTCATGCCAAGTACTGGTGACTGGTACTGTCCACTTAGTGCTTTTGAAAAGGAGCCAGTGCCCACTATTGCTGTCTGTGGCCAGGAGAGCAGCGGGTGCCACAGGGAGGGTAGGCTGGGCGAAGTGTGACTTGCACAGAGCTGTACTTGCAGCCATCACAGAGCTGCAGAAACCTTCAGGAGAGAACCTGAGTTTGCTGACAGTACTCTGATGTTTTATTTCTTTGTTCTGCAGCACTCGGTGATGTTTGTGTGTCCTGCACGTGAAGTGTGACACTGGCACAGGCAGGCAGTTGTATTTCACTGTGCACAGGCTGCAGGGCTGTGCAGCTCCACCACCTTCAGAATCCAGGCTGCAGTGAGAGGAGACTGGGGCTTTCCTTTACAACCAGTGCTTCCACCTCTGCCAGCTGTTCTCAGACAGGCACGAGTCTGAAGCACGAGTTCCTGCTTTCCAATGATCTATTGCTGGATATTTTAAGGAATGGGAGGTAAAGGTGTGAGAGGTAACAGTCATGTCCTGAGGAGCAAGGGGGTTGAAATGATCTCTTGTAGCACTTCCGTAGCAAGAACTGTTTGTGTAAAACTGGATTTTCTGGTATTTAAAAGAAGAGCAAGCTGTCCCCCAGTGCTGATGCTCCCAGGGTTTAAGTAGGCAGAGGCAGGAACACTGCATGCAAGCAACCTGAAATTTTATTGTAGATTTGATCATCAGAATTATAGCAGTAATAATTACGAGTTTGGGGTTGCTTTCTGTACAAGACAACCCTTTCATAAAGTAAGTTTCTGTACTAGAGTGTTTCCTCCTCCTAGTTCAGTACTTGCTTTTTGAAAAAGCAAGCATTTTCTGATTGGTTTTTGTTTTCAAGTAAGTTTGGGCTTGTAATTTCATAACCTGTTCTACAAACATTTTTGTCAAGGGCTGTATGATAGAAGAGTTCACAAATTTTTCATCTCTACAAAGTTCAAAGGCGTTAAAAGTGGAATAAAGAAACAAAACTAGCACTTGGTCTCTTTCTTCCAATGAGAGTTTTTCCAGATAGGGGTTCAGTACTATTAGATGGATTAAAAAAAAAAAAAAAATAAAGCACAGCAAACTAAACCAGGAGTAATTGGCCTTGTCTTTAATCTCTGTTGTCTTCCATCATGGTCCTGAAAGCCACCCTTGTATACATGTTACAAAACTGATTTCTAGGGTACATTTATATATCCTCAAAAGAGGAAAGATTATCTTCCGTTCCATGCATAAACACTGAGCTGATAGAAGTTTGATTTGAATGGGGAGGATATCTTCAGGTATTTTTTGGGAGGTGCTCCATAAGAATAGTAAAAATGAGCTTCCTGATGCTATTAGTAGCAATGTTGAATTTTTTTTGGCATCACGTGAGTAATATAGCACAAACATCCTCATTTAATCCTGTAAAGGGGTTTGGAATTCAGACACAACACCGAGTGCACTGAGTTCATACATTTCAGTTTCTACCAAAAACTATTAGTTAAATACCAGTGAGACAGCACATATTCTTACCACCACTGATAAACACTACAGCACAGAAACAAATAAGAATGTTTTTTGGACCTGTAATGCTTGTTCATATACATGAATCTGTGTTGATAATGGTTTGTGATGTAAATGCTTGTTACTTTTTTTTTCATTATGCTTTCGCCTGTCAGTGAAGGAGAGAAGAAATGAACATGGTCTGTAAAACTGATCAGGATATCTATATTTTTATTGACTTCTGCTTTTCTGAATAAAATAATTTGAGTTTTCTTGAAACTCTGCAGAAACACTCTTTCAATTTTTGCAGTAAATTGGGTATTCTCTTGTTAAAAACTGATGGTACTGAATAGGTTCTAAAAGAATCTAATACTAACTGCTTGTTGCTCTTGAAGTATTGTTGGAACTGGCCACCCATGGCAGTGATGGAGTCACCATTCATGGAGGAATTTAAAATTCCTGGAGATGTGTCACTGAGGGACTTGGTTCAGTGGTAGGATTGGCAGTGCTGGGTTAATGGCTGGACTCAGTCATCACTGTTTTCCAACCTAAACATTCCTGTGGTTCTGCTTTGGGATGGTTCCTACCTTCAGCTTTCGAGCTGTGATTTCCCACTCTGCCAAGGAAGCTGCAGCTCTGATGGTTACCTTTGTTTCAGGGTGTCTTTCAAACAATGCACTTGCTCTGCTTTGTAAAAACTTCTTCAGAATCTTTGGAAAGAATAAAACTCCATGGATAGAAGTCTGAGAAGCTGTAACTGGTAGTGAAGAATGCTTCTCTGTCAGCAAACACAAAAATTTCTCTTTCAGCTTCTTCTGGAATTCTAGCACATGTGGGCTCCTTTGAAGGTGCAATTTAGTTTTTATCTCCTTTGATAATTACTTACCTGCTTCCCTTTGCTTATTTATTATTTTCATTGCTAAATACACTTTTAGTTCTACTTCATAAAGTTAGTATTGTGGATATTTATTTTTAAATGTTTAGAAATAGCAGCATATAGGCTTCAGCTTACCTGCTACTAAAAATGTGGTAAACATAAAACTACAGAAAACTCCTCTTGTAGGGCATTTCCTAATTTGTAACATTAATAAAAACACAAATGCCCATGTGCCTGACCTGTTTTTCAGTATGTATCTGGTAGTCTGGAAAGGGCATTAAATTTCTCATGTGTGTAGAGAGACAAGGCAAGAAGTGATCATGAAGTTACACAAGCTGAATCCATTAGAGAGAACACAGAATAGCTGAAGTCAGGAGGGATGTCTGGACATCCCCTACTCCGACCCCCAGCTCAAAGCAGGATCACCTACAGCAGGTTGGGCATAGACCTTCACCTGTGGAGTTCTCAGTGTCTTACTGGATGGAGAATCCACAGTTTCTCTGGGCAACCTGTTTTAAGTGTTCCGTTAACTTCACAATAAAACTTTTTTAATCAGGTTCAAACATATTTCTTGTATTCCAGTTTGTGCCATTGTATCTTGTCCTGTGGGGCAGTACTAAGGAATCTGAGCCTTCTCCAGGCTGAACATCAGCTCTCTCAGCCTCTCCTCCTATGACACAGCCTCCAAAACCTTAATCATCTTTGCCTCTGCCTTGCTTGTTAGTGACCCCATCAGCATCTTCAAAATATCTTCTGTGGAGTTTGGTGTGACTGGGGACTGAGTTAAGTGACAGTAAATCTCTTGTCACATTCCTGTGGTTGTTAATCAGTGGCATTTACCAGGTAAGGTTGGATTTAAGATTTTGTGGCTTTGCTCTTTCAACTTCCAGTGCTGCTTTGACTTTTCGAGGATTTTGCAAATCTCTTATCAATGTAAAATAGCAGACTTGGTAAAAACTGAGCTCAGAATTATTTTTACAGATTTTTATAGATAGGATGCTAAACATTGATATAAAAACCATAGGACTAATGCTAAATCACCTAAATGTATATTTGCTTCTGCCAGCAACAGTATCAAACACTCAAGTGCAACCTCTTGTGCAAACTCCTGTATTTTGACTGCCTTCTGAAGGCTGAGTAGCCCAGAATTAAGCAAAGCACATCAGACAGTCAAACAGGAGAATTTGGGGAAATTCTGGGAATGGGAATTCTGACTGGCAAAAAATGGGACAAAAAGGCATGCACAGAAGTCCTGCAGCTTGATTTCACACTGTCAGGGAGGAATGAGCTCTTGTGTGATGGTTAAATCGTTGCTACATTTATTGCCAGAATAGTTGCTCTCCAGTCTGGGACTAAGCTTCCCTGTCCACAATCATACATTCTGTTTGCAAAGTTGGTTCATGTATTTATAGGAGCAGCGTGCTCAAATTTCCTACTATATTTAACATCATTCTTTTCTGCATTCCCAGAGCAGCTGTTTGTTCATTCTGTGTAACATTTAACTGAAAAGTAGTTTTGCATTATTTCTATTTTATTCCTTGTTTATAGTTACACATAGTTCTTGATTGCTGAAGAAAGAAACAGGCATTCACCAGATGGTGTTATTTCAGCTCCTCCTGCTACTGCTGCTTGCCCAAATGTTAGACCTGGGAAAAGCATCTCTCCTCAGTTGCTATGTAGTTTGGCTGAATGTTGTCAAACAAACCTTCTGAAGGAATTGTTTCTTTTAGCCCTTAAGAATTATTTTCATTACGGCTCTGTTTTTCTTTTTTCCCCTCTTCACTTTTCAGGCAAAAAGCAGCAGAGCTCAAAGTTCTGCAGAGATACTTCAGGTACAATTGTCTGGTAGACCTATCTGGCTGTTGATGAAAAATTACATAGAGTTAACTAATATTTCACATTGTCACATGGACAAAAAAGCATATCCCTGATCAAGTTAATGAACATAAATGCTGAGCAAGCTGTCCTTGCAAAGAATAAGCACTTGGCATAAGCTGTGAAATCATCTGACTGCCCCCAATAGTTGCTGGGTTGTTCTGTGCAGACCCCAAATAATCAGCAAAATACATCTGATATTTCAGGAGGAATTGGCAAAAACATCAAGTATGTTGAAGTGGTTTAACTACTTTCAAAAGCATCCACTTAGCTCAAGCTTTCGCACACAAGGAGGAGTCCAGATAAACTTGCAGCCTCTAGATTACCTAAGACACACTGTACCAATGAAAACTGACATTGTGCTCGACGGGAAAACACTGGAGAATGCAAGGGAAAATAGGTTATTTTGGGCTTCTTTTAATGCTTCTACTGGAAGTTTTAAACTCTAGGTGTCTTCCCCATATTTCAAGTCTAATTGTTTCTGATAAACTATCAGCAAAAAGTTAATGCTTATATTTAAGTGGCACTTTCCAGATTTACTTTGCCAGCAGTACTATAATTAGATGACGTGAGAACAGTCTTTGATACGTATGCTCATATTCTTTGTTAACACCAAAAATAGAATCTGTAAATCTGTAAATAGAAAAACGGGTTGCATTAAAGCAGCAGGGCAGAGCAGCAGGTTGGGAAGGCTACAGCCATTACCACCTCAGGAGGATTAATATTAATGTCTCTCTAATGCAGCATTTTTAAGCATTTCTTGTGTTCTGATGCGCTTTATGTAACTGACCTCCATAAATCATAAAAGATGGTTTAAAAAAAGAATCTGGGAACTACGTGATTTGCCAATACCTCCTGGAATGCTGCCACATGATTTCCATCATTAGGTTATAGCTACCAGTTAGGCCTGAATTCATCTCACTGAACTTCAGGCATCTGTGAGGTGGCTGCAAGGCACTTGGGGAGAAAAGGCAGCTCCAGGACAGAGCTCTGGCAGGAGGTTCCTTCTGTACTGAAACACAAAACCAAAAATTCCACCCTCTCCAAAGAGGATGGGATGAACTGTGCTCTAGAGGTGCCCTCTCTCTCTTCACAGTCAATGGCCTCAAAGTGGGTGTTTGAGACAGCTGAAGTTGGCTGAAGTGACCAGGCCTTTCCCACATGTTCCCAGAGGAGAGTTGAAAGTTCTTAAACAATTGAGATTCTTTGATAGCAGCATTTATTGTGACTCAATGACTCAGCACTTGGATATCAGCCTGGATCTCTGATATCAGCTTTAACAGACCCACCAGACCTTCTTTTGTTATTGGAATGTTGATGCTCTGCCAGCAACATCAGATTTAATGCCCCTTCACACAGTACTCCAGGCTGCTGCTGCAAGCAGCAAGCCATAAAAACACAGGACATTTTGACTTCATACTTTTGCAAATACCTTTGAAGGTTTTCTGAATCTAAAAGGTTTCTGTTTTATTCGTCCTATAAATAAACTAATGAAATATGTTAATGAGCCAGTTATGTAATCCTTTTGGATTTCAGTAAAACTTTCAATACTGTCTCTCCCAGGATCCTTCTGGACAAAATGTGCAGCACACAGCTGGATAAACACACCACGGGACGGGCGAGCACCGGGCTCACGGGTCGGCACGAAGGGTTACAGTGGATGGGGTTACACCAGGCTGGTGTCCTGTCCCTAGTGGGCTTCCACAGGGCCTCACCCTGTGCTCTTCAACATCCTCATAAACGACTGGGATGCAGGACTGGAAGGGATACTAACTGAGTTTGCCAAGGACACTAAATTGGGAGGAGTTGCTGACTGCCTTGAGGGAAGAGAGGCCCTGCAGAGACCCAGACAAATCAGAGGGCTGGGCAATCACCAACCACGTGAAGTCCAACCAGGGCACTCCTGGATGTATGTGCTTCAGTGCTGAGGTGAACACCCCCTGTGTGGAGACACGAGGCTTCACTCCGTGTTTCTCAGAAGGCTGATTTATTATCTTATCTATTATACTAAAATACTACATTAAAACTATACTAAAAGAACAGAGAGAAAAGATCATCAGAAGGCTACAAAGAACAGGAATAGAACAGAATGCATAACAAAAATCCTGTGACTGCTCACAGCCTCGGCACAGGTGGCTGTGGTTGGTGATCAATTGAAAACAATCCACATGGACCAATGGAAGATGCACCTGTTGCATCCCACAGCAGCAGATAGTTATTGTTTACATTTCTTTCCTGCTCCTCAGGAGGGAAAAAATCCTAGGAAAGGATTTTTAATAAAATATCATAGCTACACTTCAGTACCCCCTGCAGTAGCTCTTCTGGTGGGGCTTGCCATGTGCTATTTTAGTTGAAATCATCTGCTTTTCCCTGTAACAGAGAACAGAAAATTAAATATCATGTGCACAATTTGAGCAAACTTTTAAAAAATAAATAATTCTTGTTATTGTTCAGCATTAGAGATAATCTGAGCTAGCAAAGATTGTAAGTTAAAAAAAAAGAGGTGCCCTAATAAATGATATTTGTAACTGGTGGCTCTGTAAACTGCCCGTTCTGCAAAGTCTTGGGAAATGTCTTCATATCTTCTTCAGAAACAAGCATAAACCAATTTAAATATATTTTTGATTTTTTAAAAAAATAACTACACAATCTTTTGTTTTCATCTATAACATTGTTAGGAAACATTTATTTACATTCTCAGTGTTTTGCTTTCAAACTGCCCTGCCCTCAGCTATGAGCAGGCACTTTAGCTTCTCATACCTGCCTTTCTGCAAAGGCAAAATTGGCCTCTAAGCCTTCCCAAATATTATTCCTATATCTGAAGGATGCTAAAGCAGGGCTGTGCTGTCTAGAGTCAGAACAGTGTTAGAAAATCTCTGGGCAGATTAATGTAATGATAACAATTGTGTTAAAGAAGCCATGGTCCTGGTTGCATTGATGCAGGCAGGGTTTTCATTCCAGCCCTCTAGTTCCATATGGAATCATGCTTCTTTGCCATGTTCTGCTTGCTTGGATAAACAGAAAGTTTTATGATTGGCATCCATCATATCTTAACTGTAAATATAAAATCTGCTCTTTAAATTATTAAAGCAAAGAAACTAACTGGTGCAACTTCTGCCTTGTTTACTGCAGCTCAGGTTTTAGGACTCTTCACTTTTTTTCTCCCCTGTAATCAGTTATGAAAGGTTGGGGAAAAACCTTTATTTCCACATCAAGAAACGTTTAAAGGATTAAATCAAAATTTTATATGGTCTCCTCCCACACCTCACAGTACTGAGCTGCCTTTGCATTTGCCAGGCTGTGAATCCTGAG
This sequence comes from Pyrgilauda ruficollis, assembly GCF_017590135.1. Classification (NCBI taxonomy): domain Eukaryota; kingdom Metazoa; phylum Chordata; class Aves; order Passeriformes; family Passeridae; genus Pyrgilauda; species Pyrgilauda ruficollis. The sequence goes on from NW_024510321.1 coordinate 6,594,433, forward strand.
GTCTGAACCTCACCCCTTAGGAAGAGCCAGTCTAACCTGCTAATCCCTTGGGTTTTTTCTTTCCAAGTGGAACAACAACTTGGACTTCACAGCTGCTTGCTGATGAGAAACTAATGATGGAGTGAGGTGTCTCTCTGCTCTAATTTTGAAGAATTGTTTCCACGACCACAACTTGGCATCGACAATCAACAATATTTCTTTTGAAGCTTGCATTTCCCCAAGCCTATACTTAGGGTTGTCCTACTACTTGTCCTGCTGATTTGTTTTAGGTTTTCCTCTGCTTTATTCCAAGCCGGCTTTTGTCTTTTTGAACTCCCACTCCCACACAAACACTTCCTAAATAATGACTAGCCTTTTAATTGACTTTATTTGGGAAGCATACATTTCAGGTATGGAAACTCTCTAACTTCACTTTGGTGATCTATAAATTAATGCTTCCATTTTTTAAATAAGGGGCAAGAAATAGAAATTTACAGCAATTTAAAGCATGGATAAAGTCCACATTTTAAAAACAGAATAATAACTCTGCTGCCCTGTAATTTGCTCTCAGCCATGGCACTCAGAAGACAACATACTTGAATATAGCACAAAGGATGCTCCAATACATTCACCCAGTGCAGGGCTCTGTCCAGGTGCTACATGCATGGAGAGGAATCTGACCTCAAAGGAATTGTGTGGCTGAGTTACAACTTTTGAGGCTACAACTTAAACACACATGGGGGAAAATATTTTGTCATCTCACCTTGAGCACCCAAACTCACCTATTCAAACAATGTTTCTTAAATTTGTTGTTTTTCCACCTTTTCCTACAGCACAGGCATCACTTTTTGCATTTCCCCTCACAGAATCCCAGAATGGGTCAGGCTGGAAGGGTCAGTCTGGTCCAGCCTCCCTGCTCAGTCGGGGTCACTCCAGAGCATCCAGCACAGAACTGTGCTCAGATGGTTCTGGAATATCTCCAGTGAGGGAGACTCCACAGCTCCTCTGGGCAGTCTGCTCCAGTGCACGGTCACCTGCACTGAAACAGTGCAGTAAAAAAGCAAAGAATTAAAGTAGAAGAAGTAAAACAGTAAAGAAGTTCTTCCTCATGTTCAGTGGAGACCCTGTGCATAATTTTCTGCCCATGGCCTCATCTCCTGCTGCTGGGCACCACCGAGCAGAGCCTGGTCCGTCCTCTTGGCACCCCCAGTTTTTGAGAGTAAAGACACAAAAGCAGAAGAAATTTTGCCATCTCACTTCTAGCAACCAAACTCACCTACTCAAAGAATGTTTCCTAACATTATTCTTTTTGTTTTTCCTTCTCCTTTCCCCTCGGCTGCACACCTGGGCATTGCTTCACAAAATCACATCGTTAGTTAGGTTGGAAAAAAAAAATTTGAGAGTCCAGCCCTTGACTGAACACCATCAGGCCCACCAGACAGGCTGTGATTCTGTGGAGCCAGGAGCAGCCATTGCCACTTGAAACACGCAGTGCACAAACATATACATATGTATTTGTGTGTGTATTTTTTTGTGTGTGTATTTTTTTTTGTGTTTGTGTGTGTAAATATATATATATATACACATATATATACATACACACACACACGAGAGTGACCCTGCCCCGCCCCGAGCGCTGCCCTCACGAAGCCCCGCCCTTCCCTCCGTCCCGCCCCCGGCTCGGTGCAGCGCCTCCGGCCGCCGGCAGGGAGCGCTCTCCGCTCACACGGGACACCCGGCGGGGCCATTCCAGAAACTTCCGGAAGCGGCGGGGCGGAAGTGACGGCGCGCGCTGGCGGCGCTTCCTGTTTGCGGCCGCTGCCGTTTGTCCCGGCGGGAGCGGCGGGAGGGACCGGCGGGAGCAGCGGCCGCGCTGAGGAGCCACCGGCGGGTGAGTGCGGGCGACACGGGCCCGGGGCTGCCCGGCCGCGGCCGTGCGGGAGGCAGAGGCAGCGGGGAGCGGGCGCTTGGCCGTGCCGCGGTGCTCGGCAGCGGCGTCCCTGGTGCCGGGGCCTCGCGGCGCGGCCGGCGCAGGCCCCGCAGTGCTGGATCGGCCCCGGGTGCCGTGGGGGCTCTGCCTGGCCTTGGCGGAACTCCGGGATCGCAGGGAGCTCGCGGCTGCCCAGGGCTGTCCCCGGCACTCGGAGCGGGACAAGCCCCGGGACGTTCGGTCCCGGCCCGCGCTGCCGCCTGCGCGCCGCAAGGCAGAAGAAAATTCCGGATTTCCATTCCTTGCTCACAGTGGTGTCAGTTTCGAGGGGATGAGGGCGAGCCTCGTTTCGTTAAACAGATCTTGTCCTTAAAGCGCGTTTTGTCGCAGGGTACTGCCTTGGCGGCCTGCGAGCGGTATCGTGTTCTCGTTTTCTCTACAGTCCCTGAAAGGAGACGGTCATGAGCTGCGGGCCGGACTCTTTGGCCGTGCTCGCAGTGAGAGGACCGGAGGAAACGGCCTTAAGATGAGACAGGGCAGATTCAGATTAGATAATGTAAAAGATGTTTCACATTTAGGGTGGTCAGGCATTGGAATAGGTTGCCAAGGGCGGTGTTGGAGTCACCGTCTTTTGGGAGCGGCTGGATGTGGCGCTGGGTGGGTTGGTGGTTAAGGGACACGGTGGCGGTGTTGGGGGATGTTTGGACTGGATGATCTCAGAGGATTATCCACCCCCGGTGGAAGCAGTTTCGTTACGTTCTGCTCAGTGATTCTTGCTCGGGGTAGGGGCAGGAGGGAGGTTTGTTGTGGGTGAGGTCGGCAGAGGTCGGGTGTTTTGAGCTCGCTGTTGCCAGGTTCCGAGCCGAGTTGAAAACTGACCCTGCCAGGTAAGGAACACTGTTTGTCGTCAGCGTTTGTTGCGCTCCGGAGGGGACAGTGGGCTGGGTTTACGGCTCGCGTTCCTGTTTGCACCAACACTTCGTGTTGTGTTGCTGTCTGAGCTCTCCTTGGCTGCTGAAAACGTGTGCTTCAGCTCTGCTAACAAAGGTGTTAGAAATCATTCAAAATACTGAACAGATCTGTTCTAAATTGTGATAATAATAAACTGCTACTTACTTAGGTATGGTAACTTGAAAGCTGCATTTATAATGTGCAAATGGTTAGGCTTGTGTCATTGCGTAGTCAGTGATCAAACCCAAGAGTTTATAGGGTATAAAGTGTCAAAAAGTGATAAGAAAAAGGTGTTGACACAAAGGGAACAACTGGGATGAAGCAAGGCTCTGCCTCTCCCGTCCTGCAGCAGAGGTTGCAGTCACTGCTGCCTGCTGACCTTAATTTCTGTTTACTCTTTGGAGATCCTTGCACTCCAGTTAGGGATTTTATGTTCAGCTGGTGATCAAGAGCCTAGTAGTGAAAATACCATTTAGTTTGATGGATTATGTTGTCAAAGAAGATTTGTTTGGAGTAAATGTACTTACAGATCTTGTCTCTGCGATTACTTTTTTATTGAAAACAACCAGAATTTTAACTACTGCACAACACTGGTCTAACTTTGTGTACTCCTCTTGGTGTCTGTGCTGACTTCTCAGTGGAGAATAAGAGTGTGTTGAAAATGGAAGTTAAATTAGTATTAAATTTTTTTAAATAAGCTCTATTGGAGTAGACATTTAAATTGCTTCTTTTATTGTCAGTACTGTTGAGACTGCAGTGCTACTAATAATGTAAACTAAATCTGTAAACTGCAGAGTTCCCCTTGTCCATCGGGCTTGTCTTTGTAGTACTTGTGCTTCAAACTACAGCAGATTCTTACCCAGACAGCTTCTCTCTGGTATTTTCTCTGTCCTTCCCAGATCGATGCAGTTTGCTGATTTATCTTGGCTGGGTTTGGGAAGAAGGAGGGAAGGGCTTTACTTTTGTGTGACGCTGAACTTTTAGTTAGAGGGCTAATGTGTTTTGCTACTGAATTTTTTTTAAATGGATAAATAGATTTCTTTACCGACTGTATTCTTTTTTTTATCCATTAGAAGTTTTGGAATGTATGCGGGTAGATGGGATAACTTAGTTAAATCATCATCATCTTATGCAGGATATAGGAGTTCCTAACCGTACACGAGAAATAAATCCAGGTTTTTGGTTTGTTCTGCATCCGTGCCGAGCTCGCTGGCGCAGTGAGGTGTGTGAGCTGAGCTTGCGTGGGACGAGGGCGGTGATTCTTTGTGCCCGGCCCGGAGGCGTCGCAGTCGTGGCCCGGAACGGGCGGAAATGTCAGCGCGGCTGGAGCGGGGCAGCCGGGGCCGCTCCAGGCTTCCAGGGCACATCCCCTGCTTCTGAGCCCTGCAGGGATGCTTCCAAGGGAATTCGTTGCTCTAATTTTCGATTTAGCTGTGTGAGGTTTATGCTTAAGCATTGTGCTCCTTAAGTAGGAAGTGCTCCATTTCTCTAATAGCATTTGTAAAGAACCTCATCAGTTGTGTGCTGGAAACATTTCCTGACAAAGCTTTTCCTTTGTCTTATTCAAGCAATGGAAGGATTAGTGAGAAATTGCTTTGCTTTGTCACAACTTGTTGGATCTTGCATATGATGATTGTTTTTTTCAAGATAGATTTAAAACTAAACTGTAGTTGAGAATCCCCAAATGGTCATATTTCAGTAAAAACAAAACAAAACAAAAAAACAAAAACAAAACAAACAAAAAAAAAAAAAAAACCAAACAAACAAAAAAAAAAACCCCCCCCAAAAAAAAAAACAACAAAAAAAAATTCAGCTTGGCAGCATTTAACACAGATCCTAAATTCCAGTTTAAATTCTATTTTCTTTTGAATGAAATACATTTGGATGTATGTTGGATTTTCCATACTTTAGACTTAATGAAATAATTCTGCTTTATTTATTTAACTGCTGGGGAAGAAATAATTCATGCATATGCATTTCACTCCTACAGTTACTAGTTGTAGGTTTTATGTTTTCTATTTGTTCTGAATACTGAAATCCCACTGATATTAGTGAGGACAGTACTTAACAAGGATCTTAAAGGCCATATAGTAAGTCTGAAGCCATTCATAGCTACATTGTAGCCAGTATTTATTAAAACTTTAACTTTTCTGATTAGAAATATTTTTTCTATCTTAAAATGTAGTTTGAATCCATGACAGCCTATCAACACTCTGAAAAAGAACTTGTTCTTTGCTTTAAGGAAGATTTTTTTTTTCTTCTTCTTTCGTTTTTGGCTTAAATAAAGTTATCATGACTCAAAAACACTTCAGGGGAAATGTGTAGAAACTTTGAAATATTTTCTTTTCCCTAAAGGATCATCTGATTGCATGTTATTATTTGCCTAAAACTTTCTGGGCCATGTCTTTCAGTTGAGGCTTTCACCATTTTTAATTGCTTAATCATATGCAGATCATATATTTTTTAAGATAAGATACAGATTTTACTTTGTATAAAATAGCCTTTTATGGTTAGTTTTTAGGAGAGTGACAGTGTTCCAGATATTTGCGACACAATTCCAAATTTGGACACCTGAGTTGTTTTGGAAAAGTGCTCCTTTGCTTTAAGGAAAGATCATGAATAAGTCCCTTTTTATCAGAGATCAGATGGATAAGCAGGAGAGTCTCAGCCAAGGGAGTGAGGGTGGCCTGTTGACTGATCAACATCCTTTCCTGTTTTTTGTGAGCCAGTTTACATTTCTTTCACAGATGAAGATTTTGGATTTCTTCTGTTTCTATTTTTGGTTGGTTCACTCTTTTTTAATGGTTTCTTACTTGTTGCCCTCTATGGGCTTTCCACGTGCCGGGCAGCAGTACAGACCAAGCCCCGTAATTCGTGCCAGAGTTGTCTTGCTGCCTTGGGGAGGAGAGGAGTGGACAGGATTCTTTGTAGCTTGCTGCCTTAAGGGGTGAGGGTGTCCTGTACAGGTGTCTCTTGTTTGGCTGTGGTGGAGTTTTGTTGTTGCTGGCTTTTCTGCAATGGAACATGAACTGCAAGGTAAAGCAGTCAGCCCAGCTGCCTTCTCCCTGTGTGAGCTGGTATCATAATAACTGTATCCAAATCCACTCTGCTGTCTGACATACAAGCAGGATGTTTGCTGTAAACATGAGATTAAACTAAGCTTTTTGGAATGTGCATTTTAGTAAATTCATCTCCTGGGGATACTGAGGGAGTATTAAAATAATGAGCATAAACATGGCTATTTAAGTACATTGTATTAATTTAAATTATATGGTAAATTTACATTTTCCCATGAAAGAATAAATTTCAGGAGCCTGTGAAGTTAAACTGTTTTAAACAGTTTTTCTGAGCTTAGGTAAGTAAAAGTATTGAAGTATTGAAGTTGTTAATATGCTTTAGTCTGCACTGCACTGTGTATGTATAAGTGGGAGGAAAAAATTAATGCTGGTGCCTTGTTTAAATGTATTTGTCAGGTTTATTAATCACAAAACTTGCACAGGTTTTCTTGCTCTGTGTTCTTGCACTCATCGGTAACTTTATTTGTTCCTTAGCATTCTTACTCTTAAAACTTTTCTGGTAAACTGTGGGAATTTTCGTGTTAGCACAGTGAATTTTTGTGAGTTCAAAGTGAACTGGGATTCAGAGCAGGGTGTTTGTTCCTTCAGAGCTGACAGCAGGATGCAATCCTTCAGTCAAGTCCATGGAAAGCAGGCAGGTGCTGGCACTGGGGTGGCTGTGGGACTTGCGGAGGATGTTGATGAGTGCCTGCTCTGTGAACTTTGTGAATCAGGAGTTTGGAACTCCATCCTGCTCTCCAGGTGACTGCTGGAGTCACTAAGCTCGAGCTATTCTGGCATCTTTGAGGACTCTCTGTGCTGCCCATTGCTTCATGGCCAGAAATAGATAACTTTTTCTGACTAAGCTGACTGCAAAGGTCGCATGCCCCTTGCTGTCTGAATTCCCTCCTGGCTGCTCTAAAGAATTTCTCGTTTGGATGCTTTCCCCCATTCCGTATTTAGTTAGGGGTGCTTCTTTGTCATCCCTGCTGGTTGTTTGTGTGATTACTTGCTTTTCTCTGCCATCTGATCTTATAAAAGTTTGGAGCTCTCTACATATATGTCTTCTGCAATACTTCTCATGCTTTTTATGAGCTGCTTTATGTAAAGAGTTTATGAGCCAGGTTTTGGTAACTCTGGCTGAGCTGTGTGGGGAGGGCCTGGGCCTGTCATGTGGCTCTGTCACTTGCATTGAGCTGGTAGTTCAGGGCGACTGCTCTGTAAAGCAGAGCAAAGCTGCCTTCTGCTGTGATGCCTGAGAAATCTATAAACTGTGGAAACCTTTGGTTCACATAAACATTTGCCTGTTTGATTTTCGTGCCCCAGAGAAGGAGTTGGAGTAGCCGATAGCAGACTGTAAGCATAGTGCAGTTCCCAGCTCAGGGAACTACAGATTTTTGTGAGCAAACATGAAGGCCATGAAACATCTCCTTTCAGCTGGTTTATTTTTTTGGCTTGTCTTTTCTTCTGAAATTTTGAAGATTTTCTGTGGATAGAGGCAGGAAATAGCTAATGTGAGCTGGCTTCCTCCTGGCTTTAGAAAAAACTCTAAAAACTCTAATTAGGCAATTAATGAGCCTTGCTTGTATATTTGGAGACAAATTATTTGACAGATTGTGTGTCTGGAGAAGATTTTTGTCATGTCATTTTGATTGGGACAGTTGGGTGGTTTCTTGCAGGGAGGTATATGGTTTGCATCTTTGAAACATTGAGGGATTTTCACCATGCATATTTCTACTAGTCTTAAAAGTACCAGTTGTTTTTTTTTTTAATTGGCCATCTTCTATTTTCTAAGTCAGTGATCATTCATATTCTGCTTTATTATAAGCTAATGGTGGCTGTTTTCTTGAGTGAATATTTTAAATAATTCTGTCCTGAAAAGATTGCAGATAGAGGTCTTTTCTAGTTTGTGAATATTGTTGGATATTTTGGACGAGGGGGGTTTTGTGGGTGTGCATGGTGTTTTTTTGTCCAGCTGTTGAGGGGTTAAATACGAGCTGACTTTTTTTTTCTTTAGCTGGACAAAAGAAGCTGCAGAATTTTTTCTTGTAAATATTTTAAAAACCTTTTTACGTACAAAAAGTTCCTATGATAACTGAAGTTTTCAGCAGTACAGTTTATGCTTTATGATAAGTAGCAGGCAGAAATAACAGGGTATCAGAGATGAATGCTTCCTGTCACCTGACTTTGGTGACACTTTGATTAGGAGAAAGAAACAAAACAAATTCTTAATATTCTCTTTCTTTCTTTCTTCAGGAGATTTCTGGCTTGTTTTAATTCCAAACTTTATACTAGTGACAAGTGAAAACTGACCAGTTTACACTCACTAAAGACAGAATATGCAATCCCCAGACATTTCTTTGAAACAAATAATTTCTCTGTCTTGAAGGAATAGCTTTTTAGGGTCACAATTATCTGTTAAGAGGTGATCATGTTGCTTCAGCTTTTTTTTTTTTTTTTTTTTTTTTTTTTTTTTCCCAAATCAGGCTTCTGTTATCTAGGATATATGGTATTTATATTGAATCTGAACATCACAGATCTGCAACATTGCTTTTAAACAAGCAGGAAAGTTTAAAAAAAATACTGTGTTGAAATCAATACGACTACCTGCAATGCACAAAGTTCAGTAGGAAAGGATGTGATTTATTTTTTACATTTAAGTGTTGCTTTTCCTAGTTAGAAGCTTGAGTTTTAAGTTTTCCCTCTAAGATAGGTACCAGAATTGGGAGGAGAGCTATTGAAAATCTTGTATGTAAGAAAAGGAGAGTATGGAAAGAATACTTAGTATTATGGTATCTGCTCTTGTTCTGTGGCTTCTTGCTGTTTGCTTACTAGTTTTAGGCTTGTCTCTCTTTTTAGGAGGCACTCTGACCTCTAGACTTAAGCTTGACTCATACTGGATTCCCTCCTTCTGATTTCTTTTTGCAACCTATATGTTGCATGTACGCTATTGTTCATGAGGCTGGCTGTGGGATTTGATAACACACTTAACCATACTGACTTAGCTCCTCGCCTCTGTGTTCAAAGAGTTGTTCTAATTGTTGTGTGGGAAACAGCAAGACTGGAGAGGCCAGTTGATAGCAGATATCCTGGGATATTTTTGGTAATCTGTATGTTTACATATTGAACCCTGCCATTAGTATATTATTATTGGCATTCTTAATGTTAATGTATGTCCCCCAACTTCCTTTGGTGTTGGTCACAGTATTAACTATACCCTTACGGGTTTTTTTGATGTGGAGATTTCTTCAAAGGGCTATTTACTTGCTACATTTTAATTTTGTGTTTGTGGGACTGTATGGTTAAGTGGATTGCTAAAACCATGCAAGTTTTAAACACATGGGTCCTCCAATACGTTTGCTTCTGTAAGTAGTTTGGAGAGGGCAAGAAGCATGGCAGGGTATCTCTTAAACTGGTTTCGCCATTTGAGGAAATGTGTGTGTAACCATAATCCATAATTAAAGTTAATTAAATTTTAACCTACAGCAGGAACATATTTTGAAGATGTACCAGTTTATTTTAAAAGGAAGTCTTTTTTCAGTGTTTATATCCCAGAATGTTGAAAGATACATGTAAAAATCAATAAATTGATTTCAGAATATTTCACTAGGCTACATCATACTTGGTTCTTTCAGAATTTATGGGAAAGAAAAGGAAACTGAGACTGCCTGGGCTAAAATGAAAAATGCTGAATGACTTGAGGGGGGAAAGATTATTTGTTATTTCAATGAATTTTTGTTCTTGATGCACAAGATAAGAAAATGTGACTAATACATTACTGTATTATGTTCTGAGAGCATTTAGGTGACTTTCCCTGCAACAAGTTGATAACTACTGGTAAAGGTCACTATTTCCTTATTCCTTAAATTGAAACAAACCAGCAGTGGTAGGATGGAAAGGGGCTTGGAAGTTTTGCCAGAATGGAGATTTTTTAATGGTGGAGAGAAGGGCACCATTGCATGAAGACATGTAAAATTCTTGAAAATTTTTAGAAAGGTTCTTTCATCTTAGAGTTATTTAGTTGGAGTAATGGTCAGTGTAACTGTTCCTTTTAATTATTCTCTAATGTTGACAAGAAATGTCAATATTTAAATTACTTTTTTAACTTCTAGGTTTCTCAGGATGCCTGTGGTAACTGTTCTTTTATACTAACAAGCACTAGGTGCCTCTGCACTTGAGTTGGTTGGTTACCTTGCAGTTGGAGCAATCTTGCCTGGTTATGTGCTTCTCTTGGTAACTATAAAGGATGCAAATGGTATTCAGTAGCTTTGGCAACGTGCACATTTTTTGTCAAAGTCTGAGTACAAGAAAGGCTTTTTTGTCTCACCAAGACTAAGTTTTAATTTTCCAAGACCTGCACAAACATTGCTTTTCTGAAGGGAGTATGTCAGTGGAAGTAATGTTCTGAAGAACAGATGTGAAAGATGGATCCCTTTGTTTATGCCCATATGTGCTTTAGACATGACAGGTGTCATAGATGACAGGTGAACTTTTGCATTCAGAGTTATTAATATCTACATCAAAACTGTGATCCAGATGCCCTTCTTAAAATACTGACTAAATTTAGCTTATCAGTCTAATCTGTTTCAGGAACTGCTATATATCTGTGTGTTTGTGTACTGTGTTTCAGTGGGATTAAAGAACATAAAAATCTGAATTAAAGTAATTGTTTGATCTCTTGACCTAAAGTAAAGTGGTTTTCTTTTTTGGGGTTTGGAGCATTTGAACTTTGTCTTTCTTCAGTCAGGTTTGACACAAGGCAATACCAGGCTCCTACCTGACTTTTATGAAGTAGCAGTACTGGACAAGCTTTATTTACAAGTTGTTGTTGTTGTTACAGGGCTGGAAAGACTCGGCTGTTGTTATCACAAGAACTCTTGAAACATGGTGGATTATTATGAAGTTCTGGGAGTGCAGAAGCATGCCTCAGCAGAGGATATCAAAAAAGCGTGAGTATCACTGCTGTAGATGTTACGGATTTTAAGAGACAGATATAATAACGTGGTTTTTGGATTCACGCTTCGTTGTCTTCCTGTGTTCTTTTGCAAATTCCTGCACATGCTACTTTTTCAACTCAAATGTTTGAGCTGTGATCTTGGATGATTGCAGAGTACATCAACCTAGGGGCAGGCTTAGCTTTGCCCCTCTAAGTAAGAAGTTATGAACACTTAGCCTAAAATGTTTTGTTTGAGGATAGGAATTGTGTGCAGGTGTAGCTGTCAAAGAAGGCATTGATGTTAGGATGTCGCAATGAGTTTGTTCTTGGAGCTTTATCAACTTTTAACATACCAGATCCCTATTGATGCTTCTCTTGGTTGGTTGTAGTATTGAATAATTACAGAGCTCTAAGGAGAAGCCCACAGCAGAGATACTTTGGAATGTTTTGCTTAGGTCTCGCAGATGTGGATCATCAGAAATGCACAAGAATAATTTCAGAATAAGTTAGGAACCCCAAACCTACTTTCTAATTTAAAACATGTCTGAGTAGGGGGTTCTTAGTGTTCCTGCAGGATCTGTTGGTCCCAACATCTAAATGCAAGATACAAAGCACCAGGAATTTATTTCGATCCTTGACAACCTGTTTAACCTGACAGCATTGTGTTTATTTCTATAGCATATTTTATTATTTCAGAGTAAATTATCCTTTGTTTTCCTTCCATTCAGATACCGTAAATTGGCACTGAAATGGCACCCTGATAAAAATCCAGACAATAAAGATGAGGCAGAACGGCAATTCAAGCAAGTAGCTGAGGCCTATGAAGTCTTGTCAGATGGTAGGTATTTCAAAAGGGCTCTTGAACTGCCTGTCTCTGTCCTGGGGATAAGACTGAAAGTGTTGATCTGTGATGCTTTGAAAGGATATTGTAATTTTGGTTCACCATCCAGCTTGACTACTTCCTTTTGAAAAGCAAGGAAAGAGAAAGATGCTTGCAGATAAGACAGAATAAGCAGAAATTTTGAATCAAAAATGTCAGGATCTCTCTAGATAGGTAATCAGACTACTAGAAACTGAAATTCAGTGTCTGCTAGACATTTCTGTAGAGACTTCTGTGAATCCCAAGATTAATTTTGTGTTAGCAGGTGAGGCCAGTGTTACTGACAATATAGGGGTATTGTGTTTATCCTCTAAAGTCAGGCTAGACCAACTCTGAAGTATCCACTGTTGGGCCTACAGCTTCTAGTTTTTGTAACAGTAAACTAGTCTTGACAAAACCCAAGCATACTGTAAACCTTGCTGAAAGTTTGAATTTCATTTGAGTGAATTTTGTAAGTTCGGTCAACTGTGATACTAAAGATAGTGTTTATTTTGAATTGTTCTGAAAGAGGTGTTTAGCCTGACCCATGTAGTGCAGGAATGCAGTTTACAGTTCACCCATGTCTTTTTCCTTGAAGAGTATCATTAACTTTTGCCAGTGTTCTGACAAAAGCAGCCTGAATCATAACAAAGTGATTTAAGCTACTTTGATTATTTTCCTCTGTAATTGACTGCAGCTGTCTATATGCTATTTCTGAAGTGTCCTTGATTTCACCTGAGACAGTGAGCATGGGAAAGCTATATTTAAAGCTCTAGCAGCATCTAGATTACCTCTCAGAGTTCAGCCTGATTTAGTGAGCTGCAGTCTCGTACACTGTGTTTCTTTGCTTGGTTTTGATATTTAATTAACAGGGGAGAAAAAGAACTTAATTTATCATTAGTTCATTGTATACTTGTCTTTTAGAGTACTTTATCCTTCTTAAGCTAATTTTTTTGGGCAGGATAAAAATAGGATACTGGTCTGGTTGTTAAACAGATCTCTAAGTTCTTTGGAAACAGTACAGTGCTAGAATTTTAGAACAGCTTCTAAAAGTGCTGCCAGTTTTTGGATTTATGCCAAATCCTAAGTTGCTGGTGTCTTAACAATCATTTGTGCAGCAGGGATACCAGAATCCTTAGCCCAGTGGTTGAGAGGCAGTCAAATGCTCTGCAAACTTAATTAAATTTTCTGACACCATTACAGGCTTGAATGATGACAGATTTTTGGCTGAAGAATAGTTTTGTAAGGGATTACATAAGCAAAAAAAAAAAAACAAAACTGAAATTGGGTGATCATTGAACACACTTCACTTATGGGAAACCTTGTGGTTTCAAAAATGGAACATTTTTCAAGATGAATTTTGGTCTTTGTGAGCCCTCAGGGCACCCTTGCTGTTTCCTGCCCATGGCAGTTTATCTACCTTGCTGCTTTCTTCTTCATAATCTGATGGGTATGTTAACCTCCTTTCTTTAAAAACTGCTGTCTAGAAGGGCAGTACAGATAATGTATCAAGCTTTGGGGATTTGTCTGCATGTGAACCTATTGCAAGCTCCTATTATTTGAGATGATAACCATTATATAAAATTTTAATTCCTGTTAGTCAGAAGTATTTTACTTTCCGGCATCTGTTTGAGGTAACTGCATGTTCTTTCAGTGATGCTGTTTAAATTTTAAAAATATCTTTCACTGAAGAGATTCCACTGGGAAAAGCATAATAATATTAAGAGAATAAAATCAAATGCCCTGATTGGTTTTTGACTGATACTCCCACAAAAGTGCAGGCAAAGTGAGCTGTCTGTCTGCCTCTTTAAGGACTTCAGGTTCCCTTCCAGTACCAAAGTGCCATCTGATCTTGTGCAGTAGTGTAGAGTTCATTTTTCTCTCCTTTCTCATGAATACTGTGTGGTCTGCAATGAAATTAATGTCATTCCATGCCTTCTGAAGTAATAGAGAGCAAGCAGTTTGAGTCACATCCTTCCATGGCATTTTGGAACATCACTTCATTCTCCATACCGTATCCCACAATTAAGCTAGCAGAAGTGGTTATAATTAATTTTAGGGGTTTGCAGTCATTCATATAAACACTGGTCTTCTGTTCTCATAACCTCCACACAAGGGGCTTGGCCTTGTGCAAGAAAAGGAAGAGGCAATGGTCAAGGTTTGCAAGTGGGATAGCAGGAAGGGAATGCCTGAGCACTGGAACTGCTCTCCAGAGAGCCTGTAGAATTCTTATCTCAGAAATTGATGCCATCAGTGTTTTGTTCAGGCAAGATGTGACCAACTTTACAGTAAGACTTGTGTGGGGGAGCAGGTTGAAGTCCAGAGGTCCTTCGCAGCCTTAAAGGTTTTCATGGTAGCTGTCCAAAGAAGAAATGTGCCATATTCTTCTTAAAGGCAAATTTCTATTTTCTTAAACCAAACTTTTTCTTATACATCAGGACTGGACTTTCTAGAACTTACTGGTCTTAAGTTTGAATTTCAGTAACTGTTCTCTCTGAACTAAACTGTTCTTTCTGAACTGCTTTGGCAGTTCTTGTTGAAGATGCTCAGCCAGAACTTCCTTAAATAAGCTAGCTTTGAGAAGATGCTTAACTGAGAATGCTGGTTAAGTGTTTTTACACACTTTTTCACAAAACCAACAAACCTGTTTACTGATGTGATGTACATCTTCTCCTTGTAGCTAAAAAGCGTGACATCTATGACAGATATGGAAAAGAAGGCCTAATAAATGGAGGTGGAGGTATGTTGACAACCAGCAGTTTTTTGTTTTCTCTATTTTCTGCAGCTTTCTTTTCAAGACAGGAATCTGGAAATGCCTGTACTAGGGCCTAAACTTCAGTCTTTTAAAAATCAAGATTACAATTATTTTACAGTTTTTTCTAGTTATTATAAAAGGTATTGCTGTTATGTGAAAACAGAGAAACTATTATAAAAAGTAATGAAGTAATGTGTGTACTGAAGTTAAATGATATCTGAAAGAGAAATTTTGGGAATTGTTTATAATTTTAGATTATTCAAGTACTCTATAGGTGTGAACTTTCTTATAAGTAAGAATATGTGAAAGTAACTGAAATTTAACTTTTTTCCTTTTTTTTTTTGTTTGCAGGTGGAAATCATCATGATAATCCATTTGATTTTGGATTTACATTCCGCAACCCAGATGATGTCTTCAGGGAGTTTTTTGGTGGAAGGGACCCCTTTTCATTTGACTTCTTTGGTAAGGGATCCCCTGGTTTTAGTTGCATGTCTCTAAAGTGTGGCTAAAACTTCACTCTTACAAAACAAACATAGCGAATGTAGTTTTATTAGAAATAGTTCTGAAAATGAGGCAAACAACTGGTATTCTGTATGATTCTGTATGATTTGAAATTTTTGTTTCATACCTGTTTCTTGGTTAATTTTATAGTACAGAACAGGTAGGGCTTGCCAGTTAATGTTTTGTTGGAAGGCCTGGTTTGCTAAACCATAAAATGATGTCTGCCATGTCTCTTAAGTTGAAAGGAAATCATATTCAACAGAAAAAGTGCATACTGGAATTTTCTCTTGAGAATTTGAGCAGGCTAACTTAGTCTGTTGATTTCTCTCTTTTGACCTGTAAATAAATGAAAAAATAAAACTTTGAAAGCTTCTGAATGGGACAGCTTAACTATAACTGTTACACCGTAACTCTCAGTGTGAACTTGTGTCCTAGCAGGACTGATTTTCTTATGTCAGAATAGGAACAGTTGCATACATAATCTAGACACTCCAAATTCATGTCACTTGTTTGCTTGGGGTATAGAACCTTTAGAGACTCAGATTAATAGTTCTTGAGGCCTGAATTCTTCATTTAGGAAGCATTCATTAAAGGAAGCAGTATGTGATAAAAGTTGTCAAAGTAATCTTTTTGCCCTCTTGCCGAAGGTCTTCTTGCTTGTTCTAGTGAAGGTCTTTTCAGAGGTGCTCTGATTCTTATGCAATCTCTGTGTGTGTGTTCAACTCAGCAAAATGCTGACATATAAAGCAGAACAGATCCTCTATTCAGTATTTACTGTGAGAAAGTTCCACACTGAAAACTGTAAGAAGTGTACTTGAAAAACCAGGCTTTCTTCCTGTTCAGTATGTAGATATTGATTTAGCTCTGTAATAATGTTTGTAAATGTTTTAGTACTTTTATAAGTAATTTATTGTCTTTGGCAGCATTAAGGAGGTAGTTCAGCTCAGATTTTAATTCTGTCTTTCTCTGGTTTGCTATTTCAGGATCGTCAGCTGTTAGATGACTAATGAAGGATTAGAAAGGGGGTTGAAGGGCTAGAGTTTGAATGCAGTAGAATGGTAGTTGATGAATTAGATGAGATTAGATGAGTAGCTGGAGGAAGAATCTGGTAGAAGATAGGCAGCTGAATTGGGCAGTTGGATCCAGTGTGAAATCAGCTAAAAGTAGGAAAGGGAAGATTGGAGGAAACTTCTAGCAAAATACTGATGAGTAGAATGGGCTCTGAACTGCGTAAATGCAACTTCTTCACTGTCTGCAGCAGAATAAGAATTTTAGGAAATACTAGGCAAGGATTTCAATTTAGATGAGTGATCTCAGCACTGGTTAGGACACATGTGGAGTACTGGGTTCACTTCTGGGCTCCACAGTAAAAGAAACAGAGCTACTGGATAGAGTGCAGTGAAGAGTCCACTAAGATAATTACAGGAGCTTCTCTCACATGAAGAACAGGTTGGGAGAATTGCTGGAACTGTTCAGTATAGAGAAAGTTCAGGATGAGAGTGTCTCATCAGTGCATTGGGAAGGGAGTTGAGAGTTCAGAGGCAATGACCACAAATGGAAGCACAGGAATCTCTGCCTGAACTTAAGGTAGCTCATCTGTACTGTGAGGGCAGCAGTGTTGGAGCAGGTTGTCCAGAGAGGTTGTGGAATCTCCATGTTTGGAGATAGCCAGAAGGCATATGGAGTGGTCCTGGAAATCCCACTCCAGTAGATCCTGTTTGAGCAGGGGATTGGACTGGATGAGCTCTAGAGGTTCTTGTCAAACTCAGTTTTTTTGTGATTGTGTGATAGAAAACTTGGAAAAATCTCAGCAAGGTGTTGAGTAGGAAGCTAGTGTGGAGGAGCTGGGAGAGAGTGTTCAGTTAGTTAGTTAATTTTTTGATTGAAGATCTATTAAACAAAATAGTTGGTTCTCAATCAAATATCTTTATAGTAAATTGTATAGGTGAGATGCTACTAGTGGGAGACTGACATAGGCTGTGTTTGATTTTGATTGGATTTACTTCATCAAGACTAGCAGAAGACTTAACTTCCTGTCTCTGAAAATGTCAGTATTCATGATTAACCTTAAAGCCATGAAGTTTAGTTTCTGCTGTTAAATAAATGATAGGCTTAAAGAAGGCTGAGGCCCTGCCTTTTGGGTTCCTTAGAAGGAAGGCTGTACAGCCCAGTGCACAGAGCTGTCCACCTTATCAAATGGAGGTACCACTGCTGCCAGTGTTCCTTGGGATACTGCAGCTGCAATAGCCCCTCGTGTAGAGGCTGTGATCCATCTTGCCTTGGGCAACAGTGGACTTAACAACCTACCTCTGCACTAGTGACCTAGAGAGACATTCTCCCCCTGCTTAACACACAGATTTATTTATTTATTCAGAAGCAGGTTATCTACTTCATGTATTGATCACTGTCTTTGTCAGCTGGAAGATAAGAGCACTGAGCACAGGCTCTGCTTCTTGCCAACGTTCTGGCAGTGGCAGCAGTGTTGTGTGCACTCCTATTAATGAAAACTAATCGTTCCTAAGCTGCCTCTCTACTTTATGTGGATAGTTGCAGTGTCAGTGACCAGAGGCCTAAAACCCTTAGTTAAGCTTTGGATTTTGAGCATAAGCTCCTGAAATTTTTGTAGCTGGAAGGTTTCAAAGTGAGCACTTTCTTTTTTTTTTTTTCCTTTAAAATGTTTAAGACGTTCTCTAACATGGAAAAATCTGTGACTTCTAACAATTGTGACTCCAAACAATTTTTTTTCACAAATTTCTGTAAAAAGTATTTGAATTGGTCTTTGCACATACATGGATATTTCAAGATAGTACAACATAAAAATATGCGTGCTTTCATTTGAATGTAGTGCATTTTGTAATTCCAAAAGCAAGCAGTAGAATTGCATGTATAGCATGAATATTTGTATTGGTGAACTGCAGCCCTTATAGGTTCTGCTAGGTTGAAACACTAATGAAACAGTTCTGTCCTGAATAATAAGAGAATTTATCTTCTAAAAATGAGGAGTTTTCAACTTGTTGATGAGTTTTCTGTGGAATTAGTAACTTCTTAACGAGCTACTCAGGTTACAATTGATATTCTAAGCCACTAAATAAGTACTGAGGTCATGTTTTCTAAAAATGTGTACTGGTGGAATCAAAGATGAAATTGAATAAATACTTTAAAACATTTGTACTTTTTATGCAGTTTGAAGTGGCATGTAGTGAAGCCCACAGAATGCAGGTGGGCCTCTCTATATCCTGATTGTCATTGAGTATGTAAAGAGCAGCATTCATATGCATAATTCCTGTAAATTTATGGATTTGAAGAATTTCTGAAATGGTGCTATGAATTCAGTCTGTTCAACTCTACTGAACTATACTGCACTGCTCTTGCAGTTACAGAAAGTTTTCTTTATAAACAGAGGCATCTTTATTCATCTGTAGGAAAGAGGAGACTGTAGATTTTTAAATTATGAGTCCCTTCAGACTTTTCAAATGAAAATCTGTAATACTGTTGGAGACAGCTCTGAACACTTCCAGATGGAGCAAAGTTAATGTTAGATGCTGTGTGTTGCACTGGAGACAGTCACAGATTATTTTCATTGTTTTTTTCCAGGCAAATTCTTTGTAAATCTAGGGGTGCATGAAGGCAAGTACTTGTTAAAACTTGATCTGGTCCTATGACAGATGCTTAACTCTTACTCTGAGATTTGTGGGCTTGCTTTTTGTGGCACGTGGTTACAGCAGAGTGAGTATTCCTGGTGAGCTCTCCTAGAGATAGTTTTTAGCCTCTGACGTATGGATGGATGCTGATCCTTTTGACAGGAAGAAAAGTTGGTGTTTCCTATGCAGCACTACACTTTGCATTGCAAAGTACTGCCCTGGTACAGCAGTGATCTGCTGTTCAGTCTGTCCCATACACCTCTGGCTCTCTGACTGTTTACTCTTAATGTAAGGGTTTTTCATGTCAGTGTACTTAAACTTTTATACTTCAGCTATATCCTACTCCATGTGGTGCTTGCTTTGATTTGGTTTGTGTTCTGTGTTGTGTTTTATTTGTATTTTACATGTAAACTTTTCAAGGACCTTTTTTTTTCTGTAATGTAACAGTTCACAGGAGAGAAAGGTTCCAGTGTTACCACTGGTAATGGAAGTGTATTGATGAAAGACTGGTGCTTCAGGCTGAGGAACAGAAAATGATGTGCTTTGGTGTGGGCTGGGCTGTGTTTCTGGGCTGTTGAAGAATTGATTTGGTTTTGGTTTAGAGGCTTTTCAGATTCTCACTTCAAGAGTGGGTTCGGTGTTGGAAGGTGTTATCAGTGAGGAGTTACTGTGAAAGATGGATGATCTCGGTATAGCATGACCATAACATTACCCAACAGAAACTCCTTAAGGAGTTAATTCTTTTTTTCCTACACTTGAACTGCATACACACCCTAAACCATCTCAGCAGACTCCAGATGTATCAATGATGCCTGAATAATTTGTGTGTGGCCTAGGAAATACAACTCAGGGCCTACAGCAGACCAATATCCTCCAGCAGCTGTAGCTACAAGCTTGACAGGATGGTTTAGGGCATTTCAAACTGCTTCCAGTGCCGGGGTGTGTAGTTACATGAATTCCACAAGGAACCAGGCTTTTCTCCCTGGCAGAATATGTTACTAATGTGACATTATAAATTGTTCCTGGTGGATGCCCCCTATGGACTTTGATGTCCCAGGAGAAGTCTGTTTGTGGGTCTCTTTAAACATTGACTGTAGCCTTGACAGTTTCGCTGTGGTTTCTAAATGTACATTTGGAGATGGTAATATATAAATGTCTTAAATGGTTTTTTTTAGATTGTGAAGTAGAATTCACAATGTAGTTTAATCAAATGCATTTAAGCCCATAGGGATTCTGTGGAGTTTTCCCCTGAGAATTCTGGTTACCTGGTTTATGAGATATTTAAAAATCTACTCTTGGAAATGAAAGGTAAAATGAAGCTTCAAACCTTCATACAACTAGTTAGATATAAATATTTGTCACAGAGAATGTCAGCTAGCTGGTTATCTGGTGTGTAGTTTGGTTTCATCAAAGGTCAGAATTACTTCAGATTGATTACTGTAATACTGATTACATAAAAAGAAGCAGGACCATTCTGGAAAAGTATAGTGAGTTACTTATAGTATCCAGGCAAAAGAGTTTTAACCTGACAAGAGAGAGGAAATTTTATGTGCAGTAATCATTGCAAACTCTACATGATAGGTGCTTTAGGATGCTTTTACTGAATGGGACAGCTTAATCCAACTACTTGTCTCAAGGACAGAAAGTTGTCTTGCTGTAGCAAAAGATTCACATAAGAATCAGATCATGGTTTTAATTCACATGCTATCCAATTTCTGATAATTGATTGTTTAAATGTTCTAATGCAAAATGTATTTGTTAGTAAAATGGGTTATTAAAACTGAAAATGGAGGTGACTTTCATTTAAAGCTATCTTGAACAGCAGTGTCTTTTTGGTAATGAATCTTTTTGTTGATGTAAATTTACTGCTTTTGGTGCAGTTTATGAAGTGCTGACAGATTTGCATGTGCATTCATTGCTTTGGTATGAATGTGCATTTTTATTTCATAACCACCAGTCTTAGATCTGAGTGGTCCAAGTCTCACTATGAATTTTTCAGAAGTAACTTGATAGGTTCAAAGAGGGTTTTTGAAACAGAGGAATTGTCTCACCCAGACAGCATTATCAGACAGGAGTAGGTAGTGCTGTGGCTCCATGGCCAAACTAATACATAGTTAGCCCTGCTGAAAGGAGGAGGCCTTGCTCCAAATTCTCATGTTTATCTTAAAACTTTAATCTTTGTCTAATGTCCCATTAGCTAGATTGAGAAACTGTTTGATAGCATACTAGCCAAAGAGTGTCTTGGGAATCCTAGTCCAGTTGAGGTTGTTAATCCCCAAGAAAATATTTTCATTCAGTTTTCTTGGACAGGTAGCTGATTAAATTGGTCAGAGCACAAATGCTGAACATCTTCTAAGGAGAGCAGGTCATAAGAAATGGAAGGTAATGGAAGTTGCCTCCATTTTTAAGGTGTGCCTGAACATTTGAGCATTCATTTGATAAGTATGAAATGCTAATTAGCATACTCCAGCGTCTCTGTAATTACCATTTAGATGGCATTCAAAGGTGATGTTTTAGGTCTCCTTTTCTAGAAATGAATGAATCCCAGGATCTCTGCTATAAATCACTAGAAGGACCTCCAAATGCTTCTTCTGGTAATTTATTAAATGAGTGCGAAAAACATCTGTTTCACATCTAATTTATGAAAAGACCAATTTACAAAAACCATGCTGAAACATTAGGCACATGAAGCAACAGTGCTTGCAACAACATCTTAGTGTCTCTCCTTAGTAAGGGGCATCAACAGTGTGCCTAGTTTGTAAGGAAGAAAATATTTCCATACAAAAGTGCTTACAGGTGGCCCCTCCAGTTGTGATAGTATGTTTTTTAGTGCCTGAGTGCTCTCCAGAGCTGTAGCATGAGGTTCTGTGTGTGTTTACTGCAAATTAGCATATTTGAAACTTTTTTCAGACAGGATACAAGGTAGAAAACACCTACTCCAAGAATTCTGAGTATTGTGTCTAGGTATTGTGGGTATTCTGGGTACTGTGTCTGCAGGTCTTTGTGTAAGCACAGTTCAGACCTGCATTTGAGACTCTCTTCTGGCAGGATGTGTAAAGTCATTACAGGATGCTTTTGATACGAGGAAAGGATGGGGCAGGCAGCCTTTGCTTACTGCAGCAGCGCTCCATGCCGTTGGGTTTGGCTGTGCCCTTCCACAGGAGCTGCACAGCATCCTTTATCCTTTCTCCATTATCCTGTGTTGTGCCAGTGCCACCCTCCTGCATCTGCAGCAGGAGCACTCAGCTCAGGTGCTGTGTTTTGGCAGAGGCAGTGGTGAGGCTCTGGTGGTGAAGAATAAAGGAAAGAAGGTTCACTGTTTGGGGAGGTGGTGCAGTGAGTGGGGCCTGAGCAGTGGTCCTGCTTGGACAGGGTAATTCCCTTTGCACGCTGTCCTGAAAAGATTATCAGCATCTCTGACTGTGACAGTACATGCATGGGAGAGCATTTGCTGACAGCTCACCATTTATCTCAACACCTTTGATTTTTGGAGGTGAATGATGGCATTGCAGTGGAATGTGCTCAGCACTCAGCGATGGCATCGTTCTATGGTGGAAAGAATCTTCCTGTGCTGCCTTTGACCCTTCTTGGGCACTTGTGCTGCTGCCTGTCTTGTATCTAGCACAGTTTGCTTTCACAGCCACACTGTGAACTCTAGCAAAGAATTGATGTGGATGAACTTGCTTTCATCTGGAGATGTTCTTTTCAGCATATCAATTCCTGATCTAGTTCTCCAAGCAACAGCCAGGATACAGGGGTCTTGGTAGAAGTGACTGCCATAGGAAATGTGACACTTGTAGTTTATCATGTATTGTAATTTCAGCTAATGCCTTAGATTGCTATAATGAATTTTGAGTTTTAGCTGCATTGTGGGCTGCTTCAAATTGTGGGGTTTGAC